>NW_026533196.1:0-1200000 GCF_028296485.1 Oppia nitens
TGAATCTGAAACTACTGTCGACATAATTAGTAAGAAAAAGATTATTAAACCCAAGAAAAAATCTATTGCTACTGAAGAAGTGATTCCAAAGGAAGAGATATCAACAGTTGAAGACACGATATCTGTCACTGAATTAGTTCCACAAGAATCTCCAGATACCACTGTCTTGATTGAAACACAAGAAGTTAAACCAATAGATGAATCTGAAACTACTGTCGACATAATTAGTAAGAAAAAGATTATTAAACCCAAGAAAAAATCTATTGCTACTGAAGAAGTGATTCCAAAGGAAGAGATATCAACAGTTGAAGACACGATATCTGTCACTGAATTAGTTCCACAAGAATCTCCAGATACCACTGTCTTGATTGAAACACAAGAAGTTAAACCAATAGATGAATCTGAAACTACTGTCGACATAATTAGTAAGAAAAAGATTATTAAACCCAAGAAAAAATCTATTGCTACTGAAGAAGTGATTCCAAAGGAAGAGATATCAACAGTTGAAGACACGATATCTGTCACTGAATTAGTTCCACAAGAATCTCCAGATACCACTGTCTTGATTGAAACACAAGAAGTTAAACCAATAGATGAATCTGAAACTACTGTCGACATAATTAGTAAGAAAAAGATTATTAAACCCAAGAAAAAATCTATTGCTACTGAAGAAGTGATTCCAAAGGAAGAGATATCAACAGTTGAAGACACGATATCTGTCACTGAATTAGTTCCACAAGAATCTCCAGATACCACTGTCTTGATTGAAACACAAGAAGTTAAACCAATAGATGAATCTGAAACTACTGTCGACATAATTAGTAAGAAAAAGATTATTAAACCCAAGAAAAAATCTATTGCTACTGAAGAAGTGATTCCAAAGGAAGAGATATCAACAGTTGAAGACACGATATCTGTCACTGAATTAGTTCCACAAGAATCTCCAGATACCACTGTCTTGATTGAAACACAAGAAGTTAAACCAATAGATGAATCTGAAACTACTGTCGACATAATTAGTAAGAAAAAGATTATTAAACCCAAGAAAAAATCTATTGCTACTGAAGAAGTGATTCCAAAGGAAGAGATATCAACAGTTGAAGACACGATATCTGTCACTGAATTAGTTCCACAAGAATCTCCAGATACCACTGTCTTGATTGAAACACAAGAAGTTAAACCAATAGATGAATCTGAAACTACTGTCGACATAATTAGTAAGAAAAAGATTATTAAACCCAAGAAAAAATCTATTGCTACTGAAGAAGTGATTCCAAAGGAAGAGATATCAACAGTTGAAGACACGATATCTGTCACTGAATTAGTTCCACAAGAATCTCCAGATACCACTGTCTTGATTGAAACACAAGAAGTTAAACCAATAGATGAATCTGAAACTACTGTCGACATAATTAGTAAGAAAAAGATTATTAAACCCAAGAAAAAATCTATTGCTACTGAAGAAGTGATTCCAAAGGAAGAGATATCAACAGTTGAAGACACGATATCTGTCACTGAATTAGTTCCACAAGAATCTCCAGATACCACTGTCTTGATTGAAACACAAGAAGTTAAACCAATAGATGAATCTGAAACTACTGTCGACATAATTAGTAAGAAAAAGATTATTAAACCCAAGAAAAAATCTATTGCTACTGAAGAAGTGATTCCAAAGGAAGAGATATCAACAGTTGAAGACACGATATCTGTCACTGAATTAGTTCCACAAGAATCTCCAGATACCACTGTCTTGATTGAAACACAAGAAGTTAAACCAATAGATGAATCTGAAACTACTGTCGACATAATTAGTAAGAAAAAGATTATTAAACCCAAGAAAAAATCTATTGCTACTGAAGAAGTGATTCCAAGGAACAAGATATCAACAGTTGAAGACACGATAACTGTCACTGAATTAGTTCCACAAGAATCTCCAGATACCACTGTCTTGATTGAAACACAAGAAGTTAAACCAATAGATGAATCTGAAACTACTGTCGACATAATTAGTAAGAAAAAGATTATTAAACCCAAGAAAAAATCTATTGCTACTGAAGAAGTGATTCCAAAGGAAGAGATATCAACAGTTGAAGACACGATATCTGTCACTGAATTAGTTCCACAAGAATCTCCAGATACCACTGTCTTGATTGAAACACAAGAAGTTAAACCAATAGATGAATCTGAAACTACTGTCGACATAATTAGTAAGAAAAAGATTATTAAACCCAAGAAAAAATCTATTGCTACTGAAGAAGTGATTCCAAAGGAAGAGATATCAACAGTTGAAGACACGATATCTGTCACTGAATTAGTTCCACAAGAATCTCCAGATACCACTGTCTTGATTGAAACACAAGAAGTTAAACCAATAGATGAATCTGAAACTACTGTCGACATAATTAGTAAGAAAAAGATTATTAAACCCAAGAAAAAATCTATTGCTACTGAAGAAGTGATTCCAAAGGAAGAGATATCAACAGTTGAAGACACGATATCTGTCACTGAATTAGTTCCACAAGAATCTCCAGATACCACTGTCTTGATTGAAACACAAGAAGTTAAACCAATAAATGAATCTGAAACTACTGTCGACATAATTAGTAAGAAAAAGATTATTAAACCCAAGAAAAAATCTATTGCTACTGAAGAAGTGATTCCAACACAAGAGATATCAACAGTTGAAGACACGATAACTATCACTGAATTAGTTCCACAAGAATCTCCAGATACCACTGTCTTGATTGAAACACAAGAAGTTAAACCAATAAATGAATCTGAAACTACTGTCGACATAATTAGTAAGAAAAAGATTATTAAACCCAAGAAAAAATCTATTGCTACTGAAGAAGTGATTCCAAAGGAAGAGATATCAACAGTTGAAGACACGATAACTATCACTGAATTAGTTCCACAAGAATCTCCAGATACCAATGACTTGATTGAAACACAAGAAGTAAAACCAATAGATGAATCTGAAACTACTGTCGACATAATTAGTAAGAAAAAGATTATTAAACCCAAGAAAAAATCTATTGCTACTGAAGAAGTGATTCCAAAGGAAGAGATATCAACAGTTGAAGACACGATATCTGTCACTGAATTAGTTCCACAAGAATCTCCAGATACCACTGTCTTGATTGAAACACAAGAAGTTAAACCAATAGATGAATCAGAAACTACTGTCGACATAATTAGTAAGAAAAAGATTATTAAACCCAAGAAAAAATCTATTGCTACTGAAGAAGTGATTCCAACGGAAGAGATATCAACAGTTGAAGACACAATAACTATCAYTGAATTAGTTCCACAAGAATCTCCAGATACCACTGACTTGATTGAAACACAAGAAGTTAAACCAATAGATGAATCTGAAACTACTGTCGACATAATTAGTAAGAAAAAGATTATTAAACCCAAGAAAAAATCTATTGCTACTGAAGAAGTGATTCCAAAGGAAGAGATATCAACAGTTGAAGACACGATAACTATCACTGAATTAGTTCCACAAGAATCTCCAGATACCACTGTCTTGATTGAAACACAAGAAGTTAAACCAATAGATGAATCTGAAACTACTGTCGACATAATTAGTAAGAAAAAGATTATTAAACCCAAGAAAAAATCTATTGCTACTGAAGAAGTGATTCCAAAGGAAGAGATATCAACAGTTGAAGACACGATATCTGTCACTGAATTAGTTCCACAAGAATCTCCAGATACCACTGTCTTGATTGAAACACAAGAAGTTAAACCAATAGATGAATCTGAAACTACTGTCGACATAATTAGTAAGAAAAAGATTATTAAACCCAAGAAAAAATCTATTGCTACTGAAGAAGTGATTCTAACACAAGAAACACCAGTTGAAGACACGATAACTATCACTGAATTAGTTCCACRAGAATCTCCAGATACCACTGYCTTGATTGAAACACAAGAAGTTAAACCAATAGATGAATCTGAAACTACTGTCGACATAATTAGTAAGAAAAAGATTATTAAACCCAAGAAAAAATCTATTGCTACTGAAGAAGTGATTCCAACAGGAAAGATATCAACAGTTGAAGACACGATAACTATCACTGAATTAGTTCCACAAGAATCTCCAGATACTACAGTCTTGATTGAAACACAAGAAGTTAAACCAATAGATGAATCTGAAACTACTGTCGACATAATTAGTAAGAAAAAGATTATTAAACCCAAGAAAAARTCTATTGCTACTGAAGAAGTGATTCCAACGGAAGAGATATCAACAGTTGAAGACACGATAACTATCACTGAATTAGTTCCACAAGAATCTCCAGATACCACTGACTTGATTGAAACACAAGAAGTTAAACCAATAGATGAATCTGAAACTACTGTCGACATAATTAGTAAGAAAAAGATTATTAAACCCAAGAAAAAGTCTATTGCTACTGAAGAAGTGATTCCAACGGAAGAGATATCAACAGTTGAAGACACGATAACTATCACTGAATTAGTTCCACAAGAATCTCCAGATACTTCAGTCTTGATTGAAACACAAGAAGTTAAACCAATAGATGAATCAGAAACTACTGTCGACATAATTAGTAAGAAAAAGATTATTAAACCTAAGAAAAAGTCTATTGCTACTGAAGAAGTGATTCCAACACAAGAAACACCAGTTGAAGACACGATAACTATCACTGAATTAGTTCCACAAGAATCTCCAGATACTACAGTCTTGATTGAAACACAAGAAGTTAAACCAATAGATGAATCAGAAACTACTGTCGACATAATTAGTAAGAAAAAGATTATTAAACCCAAGAAAAAATCTATTGCTACTGAAGAAGTGATTCCAACGGCAGAGATATCAACAGTAGAAGACACGATAACTATCACTGAATTACTTCCACAAGAATCTCCAGATACCACTGCCTTGATTGAAACACAAGAAGTTAAACCAATAGATGAATCAGAAACTACTGTCGACATAATTAGTAAGAAAAAGATTATTAAACCCAAGAAAAATCTATTGCTACTGAAGAAGTGATTCCAACACAAGAGATATCAACAGTTGAAGACACGATAACTATCACTGAATTAGTTCCACAAGAATCTCCAGATACCACTGTCTTGATTGAAACACAAGAAGTTAAACCAATAGATGAATCTGAAACTACTGTCGACATAATTAGTAAGAAAAAGATTATTAAACCCAAGAAAAAATCTATTGCTACTGAAGAAGTGATTCCAAACAAGAGAACAACAGTTGAAGACACGATAACTATCACTGAATTAGTTCCACAAGAATCTCCAGATACCACTGTCTTGATTGAAACACAAGAAGTTAAACCAATAGATGAATCTGAAACTACTGTCGACATAATTAGTAAGAAAAAGATTATTAAACCCAAGAAAAAATCTATTGCTACTGAAGAAGTGATTCCAAAGGAAGAGATATCAACAGTTGAAGACACGATAACTGTCACTGAATTAGTTCCACAAGAATCTCCAGATACCACTGTCTTGATTGAAACACAAGAAGTTAAACCAATAGATGAATCTGAAACTACTGTCGACATAATTAGTAAGAAAAAGATTATTAAACCCAAGAAAAAATCTATTGCTACTGAAGAAGTGATTCCAAACAAGAGATATCAACAGTTGAAGACACGATAACTATCACTGAATTAGTTCCACAAGAATCTCCAGATACCACTGWCTTGATTGAAACACAAGAAGTTAAACCAATAGATGAATCTGAAACTACTGTCGACATAATTAGTAAGAAAAAGATTATTAAACCCAAGAAAAAATCTATTGCTACTGAAGAAGTGATTCCAAAGGAAGAGATATCAACAGTTGAAGACACGATAWCTGTCACTGAATTAGTTCCACAAGAATCTCCAGATACCACTGTCTTGATTGAAACACAAGAAGTTAAACCAATARATGAATCTGAAACTACTGTCGACATAATTAGTAAGAAAAAGATTATTAAACCCAAGAAAAAATCTATTGCTACTGAAGAAGTGATTCCAACACAAGAAACACCAGTTGAAGACACGATAACTATCACTGAATTAGTTCCACAAGAATCTCCAGATACCACTGTCTTGATTGAAACACAAGAAGTTAAACCAATAGATGAATCTGAAACTACTGTCGACATAATTAGTAAGAAAAAGATTATTAAACCCAAGAAAAAATCTATTGCTACTGAAGAAGTGATTCCAAAGGAAGAGATATCAACAGTTGAAGACACGATATCTGTCACTGAATTAGTTCCACAAGAATCTCCAGATACCACTGTCTTGATTGAAACACAAGAAGTTAAACCAATGGATGAATCTGAAACTACTGTCGACATAATTAGTAAGAAAAAGATTATTAAACCCAAGAAAAAGTCTATTGCTACTGAAGAAGTGATTCCAACACAAGAAACACCAGTTGAAGACACGATAACTATCACTGAATTAGTTCCACAAGAATCTCCAGATACCACTGTCTTGATTGAAACACAAGAAGTTAAACCAATAGATGAATCTGAAACTACTGTCGACATAATTAGTAAGAAAAAGATTATTAAACCCAAGAAAAAGTCTATTGCTACTGAAGAAGTGATTACAACGGAAGAGATATCAACAGTTGAAGACACGATAACTATCACTGAATTAGTTCCACAAGAATCTCCAGATACCACTGWCTTGATTGAAACACAAGAAGTTAAACCAATAGATGAATCTGAAACTACTGTCGACATAATTAGTAAGAAAAAGATTATTAAACCCAAGAAAAAATCTATTGCTACTGAAGAAGTGATTCCAAAGGAAGAGATATCAACAGTTGAAGACACRATAACTATCATTGAATTAGTTCCACAAGAATCTCCAGATACCACTGWCTTGATTGAAACACAAGAAGTTAAACCAATAGATGAATCTGAAACTACTGTCGAMATAATTAGTAAGAAAAAGATTATTAAACCCAAGAAAAAGTCTATTGCTACTGAAGAAGTGATTCCAACACAAGAGACAACAGTTGAAGACACGATAACTATCACTGAATTAGTTCCACAAGAATCTCCAGATACCACTGTCTTGATTGAAACACAAGAAGTTAAACCAATAGATGAATCTGAAACTACTGTCGACATAATTAGTAAGAAAAAGATTATTAAACCCAAGAAAAAATCTATTGCTACTGAAGAAGTGATTCCAAACAAGAGAATCAACAGTTGAAGACACGATAACTGTCACTGAATTAGTTCCACAAGAATCTCCAGATACCACTGTCTTGATTGAAACACAAGAAGTTAAACCAATAGATGAATCTGAAACTACTGTCGACATAATTAGTAAGAAAAAGATTATTAAACCCAAGAAAAAATCTATTGCTACTGAAGAAGTGATTCCAAACAAGAAACAACAGTTGAAGACACGATAACTATCACTGAATTAGTTCCACAAGAATCTCCAGATACCACTGTCTTGATTGAAACACAAGAAGTTAAACCAATAGATGAATCTGAAACTACTGTCGACATAATTAGTAAGAAAAAGATTATTAAACCCAAGAAAAAATCTATTGCTACTGAAGAAGTGATTCCAAACAAGAGAACAACAGTTGAAGACACGATAACTGTCACTGAATTAGTTCCACAAGAATCTCCAGATACCACWGTCTTGATTGAAACACAAGAAGTTAAACCAATAGATGAATCTGAAACTACTGTCGACATAATTAGTAAGAAAAAGATTATTAAACCCAAGAAAAAKTCTATTGCTACTGAAGAAGTGATTCCAACGGAAGAGATATCAACAGTTGAAGACACGATAACTATCACTGAATTAGTTCCACGAGAATCTCCAGATACCACTGCCTTGATTGAAACACAAGAAGTTAAACCAATAGATGAATCTGAAACTACTGTCGACATAATTAGTAAGAAAAAGATTATTAAACCCAAGAAAAAATCTATTGCTACTGAAGAAGTGATTCCAAACAAGAGACACAACAGTTGAAGACACGATATCTGTCACTGAATTAGTTCCACAAGAATCTCCAGATACCACTGTCTTGATTGAAACACAAGAAGTTAAACCAATAGATGAATCTGAAACTACTGTCGACATAATTAGTAAGAAAAAGATTATTAAACCCAAGAAAAAATCTATTGCTACTGAAGAAGTGATTCCAAAGGAAAGAAACAACAGTTGAAGACACGATAACTATCACTGAATTAGTTCCACAAGAATCTCCAGATACCACTGTCTTGATTGAAACACAAGAAGTTAAACCAATAGATGAATCTGAAACTACTGTCGACATAATTAGTAAGAAAAAGATTATTAAACCCAAGAAAAAATCTATTGCTACTGAAGAAGTGATTCCAAAGGAAGAGATATCAACAGTTGAAGACACGATATCTGTCACTGAATTAGTTCCACAAGAATCTCCAGATACTTCAGTCTTGATTGAAACACAAGAAGTTAAACCAATAGATGAATCAGAAACTACTGTCGACATAATTAGTAAGAAAAAGATTATTAAACCTAAGAAAAAGTCTATTGCTACTGAAGAAGTGATTCCAACACAAGAAACACCAGTTGAAGACACGATAACTATCACTGAATTAGTTCCACAAGAATCTCCAGATACCACTGTCTTGATTGAAACACAAGAAGTTAAACCAATAGATGAATCTGAAACTACTGTCGACATAATTAGTAAGAAAAAGATTATTAAACCCAAGAAAAAATCTATTGCTACTGAAGAAGTGATTCCAAAGGAAGAGATATCAACAGTTGAAGACACGATATCTGTCACTGAATTAGTTCCACAAGAATCTCCAGATACCACTGTCTTGATTGAAACACAAGAAGTTAAACCAATAGATGAATCTGAAACTACTGTCGACATAATTAGTAAGAAAAAGATTATTAAACCAAGAAAAAATCTATTGCTACTGAAGAAGTGATTCCAACAAAGAGAACAACAGTTGAAGACACGATAACTATCACTGAATTAGTTCCACAAGAATCTCCAGATACCATTGTCTTGATTGAAACACAAGAAGTTAAACCAATAGATGAATCTGAAACTACTGTCGACATAATTAGTAAGAAAAAGATTATTAAAACCAAGAAAAAATCTATTGCTACTGAAGAAGTGATTCCACAACAAGAGACAACAACAGTTGAAGACACGATAGCTGTCACTGAATTAGTTCCACAAGAATCTCCAGATACCATTGTCTTGATTGAAACACAAGAAGTTAAACCAATAGATGAATCTGAAACTACTGTCGACATAATTAGTAAGAAAAAGATTATAAAACCGAAAAAAAATCTATTGCTACTGAAGAAGTGATTCCAACAACAAGAGACAACAACAGTTGAAGACACGATAGCTGTCACTGAATTAGTTCCACAAGAATCTCCAGATACCATGAATTGATTGAAAAACAAGAAGTTAAACCAATAGATGAATCAGAATTTACTGTTGATAATTAGTAAGAAAAAGATTATTAAAACCGAAAGAAAAAATCTATTGCAACTGAAGAAGTAATTCYACAAMAARAGACAACAACAGTTGAAGAKACTATAGCTGTCACTGAATTAGTTCCACAAGAATCTCCAGATACCATTGTCTTGATTGAAAAACAAGAAGTTAAACCAATAGATGAATCTGAAACTACTGTCGACATAATTAGTAAGAAAAAGATTATTAAACCGAAAAAAAATCTATTGCAACTGAAGAAGTRATTCCACAACAAGAGACAACAGTTGAGGATACGATAGCTATCACTGAATTAGTTCCAAARGAAACTGCAGATACCATTGAATTGATTGAAAAAYYAGAAGTTAAACCAATAGATGAATCTGAAACTACAGTCGACGTAATTAGTAAGAAAAAGATTATAAAACCGAAACGTAAATCTATTGCAACAGAAGAAGTAATTCCACAACAAGAGACAACAACAGTTGAAGACACTATAGCTGTCACTGAATTAGTTCCAAAAGAAACTCMAGATACCATTGAATTGATTGAAAAACCAGATGATAAACCAATAGATGAATCTGAAACTACAGTCGACGTAATTAGTAAGAAAAAGATAATAAAACCGAAACGAAAATCAATTGCAACTGAAGAAGTGATTCCACAACAAGAGACAACAGTTGAGGATAAGATAGCTATCACTGAATTAGTTCCAAAGGAAACTGCAGATACCATTGAATTGATTGAAAAACCAGATGTTAAACCAATAGATGAAACAGAATTTACTGTTGATATCAGTAAGAAAAAGATAATAAAACCGAAACGAAAATCWATTGCAACTGAAGAAGTAATTCCACAACAAGAGACAACAACAGTTGAAGACACTATAGCTGTCACTGAATTAGTTCCAAAAGAAACTACAGATACCATTGAATTGATTGAAAAACCAGAAGACAAAACAATAGATGAATCTGAAACTACWGTCGACGTAATTAGTAAGAAAAAGATTATAAAACCGAAACGTAAATCTATTGCAACAGAAGAAGTAATTCCACAACAAGAGACAACAACAGTTGAAGACACTATAGCTGTCACTGAATTAGTTCCAAAGAAACTGCAGATACCATTGAATTGATTAAAAAACCTGAAGACAAACCAATAGATGAAACAGAATTTACTGTTGATATCAGTAAGAAAAAGATWATAAAACCGAAACGTAAATCTATTGCAACAGAAGAAGTAATTCCACAACAAGAGACAACAACAGTTGAGGACACTATAGCTGTCACTGAATTAGTTCCAAAAGAAACTCCAGATACCATTGAATTGATTAAAAAACCAGAWGTTAAACCAATAGATGAAACAGAATTTACTGTTGATAATCAGTAAGAAAAAGATAATAAAACCGAAACGAAAATCAATTGCAACTGAAGAAATAATTCCACAACAAGAGACAACAACTGTTGAAGACACTATAGCTGTCACTGAATTAGTTCCAAAGGAAACTGCAGATACCATTGAATTGATTAAAAAACCAGATGTTAAACCAATAGATGAAACAGAATTTACTGTTGATATCAGTAAGAAAAAGATAATAAAACCAAAACGTAAATCTATTGCAACAGAAGAAGTAATTCCACAACAAGAGACAACAACAGTTGAGGACACTATAGCTGTCACTGAATTAGTTCCAAAAGAAACTACAGGTACCATTGAATTGATTGAAAAACCAGATGTTAAACCAATAGATGAAACAGAATTTACTGTTGATATCAGTAAGAAAAAGATAATAAAACCAAAACGTAAATCTATTGCAACAGAAGAAGTAATTCCACAACAAGAGACAACAACAGTTGAGGACACTATAGCTGTCACTGAATTAGTTCCAAAAGAAACTSCAGATACCATTGAATTRATTAAAAAACCTGAAGACAAAACAATAGATGAAACAGAATTTACTGTTGATATCAGTAAGAAAAAGATTATAAAACCGAAACGAAAATCTATTGCAACTGAAGAAATAATTCCACAACAAGAGACAACAACTGTTGAAGACACTATAGCTGTCACTGAATTAGTTCCAAAAGAAACTGCAGATACCATTGAATTGATTGAAAAACCAGAAGAAAAACCAATAGATGAAACAGAATTTACTGTTGATATCAGTAAGAAAAAGATTATAAAACCGAAACGAAAATCTATTGCAACTGAAGAAGTAATTCCACAACAAGAGACAACAACAGTTGAAGACACTATAGCTGTCACTGAATTAGTTCCAAAAGAAACTCCAGATACCATTGAATTGATTAAAAAACCAATAGATGAACAGAAAACAATAGTAAGAAACAAGAAAAAATCTATTGCAACTAGTGATTCCACAACAAGATTAGTTCCACAAGAATCTCCAGATACCACTGTCTTGATTGAAACACCATTGAATTAATTAAAAAAAACAATAGATGAAAGTTAAACCAATAGATGACAGAATGAAACAAGAAAAAATCTACTGTTGATATCAGTAAGAAAAAGATTATAAAACCGAAACGAAAATCWATTGCAACTGAAGAAGTAATTCCACAACAAGAGACAACAACAGTTGAAGACACTATAGCTGTCACTGAATTAGTTCCAAAAGAAACTCCAGATACCATTGAATTGATTAAAAAACCTGAAGACAAACCAATAGATGAAACAGAATTTACTGTTGATATCAGTAAGAAAAAGATAATAAAACCGAAACGTAAATCTATTGCAACTGAAGAAGTAATTCCACAACAAGAGACAACAACAGTTGAAGACACTATAGCTGTCACTGAATTAGTTCCAAAAGAAACTCCAGATACCATTGAATTGATTAAAAAACCTGAAGACAAACCAATAGATGAAACAGAATTTACTGTTGATATCAGTAAGAAAAAGATTATAAAACCGAAACGAAAATCTATTGCAACTGAAGAAATAATTCCACAACAAGAGACAACAAGTTGTCTTGATTGAAACACAAGAACAGTTGARGACACTATAGCTGTCACTGAATTAGTTACAAAAGAAACTACAGATACCATTGAATTGATTAAAAAACCTGAAGACAAACCAATAGATGAAACAGAATTTACTGTTGATATCAGTAAGAAAAAGATTATAAAACCGAAACGTAAATCTATTGCAACTGAAGAAGTAATTCCACAACAAGAGACAACAACAGTTGAAGACACTATAGCTGTCACTGAATTAGTTCCAAAAGAAACTMCAGATACCATTRAATTGATTAAAAAACCTGAAGACAAACCAATAGATGAAACAGAATTTACTGTTGATATCAGTAAGAAAAAGATTATAAAACCGAAACGAAAATCTATTGCAACTGAAGAAGTAATTCCACAACAAGAGACAACAACAGTTGAAGACACTATAGCTGTCACTGAATTAGTTCCAAAAGAAACTCCAGATACCATTGAATTGATTAAAAAACCTGAAGACAAACCAATAGATGAAACAGAATTTACTGTTGATATCAGTAAGAAAAAGATTATAAAACCGAAACGAAAATCTATTGCAACTGAAGAAGTAATTCCACAACAAGAGACAACAACAGTTGAAGACACTATAGCTGTCACTGAATTAGTTCCAAAAGAAACTCCAGATACCATTGAATTGATTAAAAAACCTGAAGACAAACCAATAGATGAAACAGAATTTACTGTTGATATCAGTAAGAAAAAGATTATAAAACCGAAACGAAAATCTATTGCAACTGAAGAAGTAATTCCACAACAAGAGACAACAACAGTTGAAGACACTATAGCTGTCACTGAATTAGTTCCAAAAGAAACTCCAGATACCATTGAATTGATTAAAAAACCTGAAGACAAACCAATAGATGAAACAGAATTTACTGTTGATATCAGTAAGAAAAAGATTATAAAACCGAAACGAAAATCTATTGCAACTGAAGAAGTAATTCCACAACAAGAGACACAGTTGAAGACACTATAGCTGTCACTGAATTAGTTCCAAAAGAAACTCCAGATACCATTGAATTGATTAAAAAACCTGAAGAMAAACCAATAGATGAAACAGAATTTACTGTTGATATCAGTAAGAAAAAGATTATAAAACCGAAACGAAAATCTATTGCAACTGAAGAAGTAATTCCACAACAAGAGACAACAGTTGAGGATACGATARCTATCACTGAATTAGTTCCAAAAGAAACTGCAGATACCATTGAATTGATTAAAAAACCTGAAGACAAACCAATAGATGAAACAGAATTTAGTGTTGATATAAATAAGAAAAAGATTATAAAACCGAAACGAAAATCAATTGCAACTGAAGAAGTGATTCCACAACAAGAGACAACAGTTGAGGATACGATAGCTATCACTGAATTAGTTCCAAAAGAAACTRCAGATACCATTGAATTGATTAAAAAACCTGAAGACAAAACAATAGATGAAACAGAATTTACTGTTGATATCAGTAAGAAAAAGATTATAAAACCGAAACGAAAATCTATTGCAACTGAAGAAGTAATTCCACAACAAGAGACAACAACAGTTGAAGACACTATAGCTGTCACTGAATTAGTTCCAAAAGAAACTCCAGATACCATTGAATTGATTAAAAAACCTGAAGACAAACCAATAGATGAAACAGAATTTACTGTTGATATCAGTAAGAAAAAGATTATAAAACCGAAACGAAAATCTATTGCAACTGAAGAAGTAATTCCACAACAAGAGACAACAACAGTTGAAGACACTATAGCTGTCACTGAATTAGTTCCAAAAGAAACTCCAGATACCATTGAATTGATTAAAAAACCTGAAGACAAACCAATAGATGAAACAGAATTTACTGTTGATATCAGTAAGAAAAAGATTATAAAACCGAAACGAAAATCTATTGCAACTGAAGAAGTAATTCCACAACAAGAGACAACAACAGTTGAAGACACTATAGCTGTCACTGAATTAGTTCCAAAAGAAACTCCAGATACCATCGAATTGATTAAAAAACCTGAAGACAAACCAATAGATGAAACAGAATTTACTGTTGATATCAGTAAGAAAAAGATTATAAAACCGAAACGAAAATCAATTGCAACTGAAGAAGTRATTCCACAACAAGAGACAACAACAGTTGAGGACACTATAGCTGTCACTGAATTAGTTCCAAAAGAAACTCCAGATACCATTGAATTAATTAAAAAACCTGAAGACAAAACAATAGATGAAACAGAATTTACTGTTGATATCAGTAAGAAAAAGATTATAAAACCGAAACGAAAATCTATTGCAACTGAAGAAATAATTCCACAACAAGAGACAACAACTGTTGAAGATCACTGAATTAGTTCCAAAAGAAACTACAGATACCACTGAATTGATAAAAAAGTTGAAGACCAATAGATGAAACAGAATTTACTGTTGATATCAGTAAGAAAAAGATTATAAAACCGAAACGAAAATCTATTGCAACTGAAGAAATAATTCCACAACAAGAGACAACAACAGTTGAAGACACTATAGCTGTCACTGAATTAGTTCCAAAAGAAACTCCAGATACCATTGAATTGATTAAAAAACCTGAAGACAAACCAATAGATGAAACAGAATTTACTGTTGATATCAGTAAGAAAAAGATTATAAAACCGAAACGAAAATCAATTGCAACTGAAGAAGTGATTCCACAACAAGAGACAACAGTTGAGGATACGATAGCTATCACTGAATTAGTTCCAAAGGAAACTACAGATACCATCGAATTGATTAAAAAACCTGAAGACAAACCAATAGATGAAACAGAATTTACTGTTGATATCAGTAAGAAAAAGATTATAAAACCGAAACGAAAATCTATTGCAACTGAAGAAGTAATTCCACAACAAGAGACAACAACAGTTGAAGACACTATAGCTGTCACTGAATTAGTTCCAAAAGAAACTCCAGATACTATTGAATTGATTAAAAAACCTGAAGACAAAACAATAGATGAAACAGAATTTAGTGTTGATATAAATAAGAAAAAGATTATTAAACCGAAACTAACATCTATTGCAACTGAAGAAAAGGATTTATTACAAACAATTCGTTTACCAAAACCAACTCAAGAAGAAATTGTTTATTTTTCTTTAGAAGATAAAAAAATAGATATAAATGATATTTCTACTGATATTACTATAAAGAAAAAATTTAAACCTAAAGTTAATATTGAACAGGAATTTGATGACATTTCTATTGATAAACAGAAAAATATTGATTATAAAGATAAAGATATTTTAAGTGAAGTTAAAGACATTGATATTCAACTAACAGAAGATATTCATTCAGATGACAAAAACATTATCTCTGAAGATAATATTATTTACAAAATAAAATCAAAACAAAAAGATTATAATGAAAGTGAATTTAACTTAAGAAAACACTTAGTAGAGGATCAAAAATCTGAAGAATTTTCGATTGATTTATGTCTTCAACAAAAACAATTAGAATCTGAAGATTCGATGACAGAAATTACAATTAAAAAGAAATTAAAAATAAAATCTCCGATCGATTCTCAAAGTTGTGATAATTCGAAAACTTTAGACACAATTGAAACTAAAGACGATTCAAGTATTTATATTCCTTCTGATAATATCAAACAAAAAATATCTTTTATTTCTGTTGAAGAAGAAGAAGACTCTTTACATACATTTCGGTTACCGAAACCAAATCAAGAAGAAAGCGCTAGTTTTACGTTGGATGAGAAAAAGACAGACATTAATGATATTTCGACTGACATTACTATAAAGAAAAAATTAAAACCAAGAGTTATAATCAAAGAAGAAATCTTTGACATTTCTGATGATAATAAACCAAAGATTGAGAGAAAAGATGAAGAAAATTTAGGTTTTGTTACGTTTCCTTCTGAAGATAGTGATAATGAAAGTCAAATAATGAATTTAAGACAAAGAGTTGATATCGTAGAAGAAAGTGCTGACATTTGTTTAGATAAAAATTCAGATATCGATTATAAAGACGAGTCAAATGTTGTTTCGATAACCTTTCCCACAGATGATAGTGATATCGAAACGCAAACATTTAAATTGAGAAAAGATCGCAAAGTAATCAACGAAGAAGAAGATCAGGTCTTTAATATTGCTCTTAAAAGAGGTCCAAAAATTGAAGAAACGAGTGAACTATTTGAGAGTGAATTTAGTATTAAAAGAATTACTGAATCAAAAGTTAAAGACTTTTATTCAGAGACTGAAAAGAGTTTTCAATTGTTTTTAAATCAAAAGAAAAAAACAGAAAAAATAAAATTTGAAGAAGAATTGGATGAAAGCGAAACTGAATTGACTCTCAAACGAGAGCGAGATATTAAAGAACTAAGTGTTACGACTATCAGAAAAGACATTCAGGTTTTGATTATATTTATAAAATTTTTATTAAAATGAATATTATATTAATACAGTATTTATTAATTAATTAAAGGTTCAAGAATTGATTGCAACGATGACAATGGTCTCACAAACACCAGAATTGTTGTCTGTATCAGAAGGAGATCGACTGTATGTCGTTGAAAGGCATACAAGCGACTGGTGGTTCGTTAGAAAGAGATTAACCAACGAAAGTGGTTATATTCAGTCCCGTAATGTAGTCGACACCGACACCTATACTAATATACTTAAGGACAAAGTCGTCCAAAAGATAGAAAAATTGCCGATTTATCAAAGTATTGATTTATCACAAAACTTATAACTAATTTAATAATATTTAATAAATTTATGTATTTATTAATTTAGTCGAAGAACCGGATGACACATTTGCACCGCGATTTGTCAAACGTTTTCAAAGTATTAGCGCATCAATTGGCGAAAGAGTAGTCTTCGAGTGTCAGGTTGAGGGCAATCCCAGGCCAACAATCACATGGTTTAAACACTCGGCTATTTTGAAAGAAAACAATGAAATAAAGATGTTTTACGAGGAGAACAATATAGCAAAACTCGTTATCATAGAAGTATTCGCTGAAGACGCGGCTAAATATACAGTTGTAGCCAAAAACAGTGTCGGATATGTTTCACATACGGTTGATCTTAATGTCGATGGTATTTAACATTTAAATTTTATTTGTTATTGATTTCATTGACATTTACTAAATTGTTGTTTTATATTTTCAGTCGAAGACATCTTAGACATAGAATCGGTGGCCACAAGTCGTAAGAGTATGTCTCGCGAGTCATCTCTGGCCAACATAATAGAAGGCATACCTCCTGTGTTTGCAGAACCGCCAACAAGTGTTGAAATCAAAAGAGGACATCCTTTCACTTTGGAAGTCTGTGTCAGCACACAAACAAAGCCAAAGATTAAATGGTTTAGAAATGGAAAAGAAATCAAAGAAACAAAACGAATCAAAATGACATCAATTGAAGATATTTATCACTTTAAATATCAGTTACACTTTGAAAAATCTGTTGATGACGAAGGAGTGTATGAGATATTTGCTGAAAATAATGACGGAAACGCTTCAACTAATATCGTCGTCTATTTCGAAGATAACAAACAAAAGCCTCAATTTATACAAAAATTTGATGATCTTATTGTTGAAGAAGAGTCTGATGTGACTCTTGCTGTCAAATATACAGCAAATCCAAGACCTGACATATATTGGTTTAGAAATGATAAAACAATTAAAAGTCAAACAATTAGTTTTAAACAAAAAGATTACACAAATGAAAGTCGTATTACATTAGAAAAAGTGATCAAAGATAAGCATTCGGGTGTTTATAAATGTGTGGCCATTAATGCCGTCGGAAAATGTGAACATTTGGCTCAACTTCGAGTTATAACCAAAGGGTTGAGATTTATTGAAAGATTACAAGAATTAGAAGTTCAAGAAAATAGTCAAACATTATTAGTGGTGAAAATCTCGAGTGAAGAGGAAGACGTCAAATGGGCTAAAGATGGCCAACAAATCGATTCAAATGATCTAAACTATGAATTTATTAAAGAAGGCTTTTATCGTAAATTACTCGTAAAAAATACACGAATTGATAGCGAAGGAGAATATACGTGTGTTTTGGGTACTGATAATGAATGTTCAGCCGATCTCATTGTCATTGAATTACCGCCAAAGATATTAACTAAATTAGAGGATAAAATATGTGTTTTGGGACAAACTGTTAGTTTTAATATTGAAGTTTCAAAAGGAGATGCTATTGTCGAGTGGTTTAAAGATAATTACGAAATCAAATTTAATGACAGAATTAAATTGACAATTAATGGCAAACAACAAGAACTGATGATTATTAATATCACTGAAGACGATGAAGGAGTTTATAGCTGTAAATTAGGTCAACAAAAATATAGCGCTAAACTTAAAGTAGAGTTAAAATCAGTTGAATTCATACAACAAGATGAAGAGTCAGTTAGTATGGATGATAATATTGTTGAACCGTCACCACCAATGGGTCCATTGATGACATCTGACAATACAGACAATTCGTTTACATTGAATTGGAATCCACCAAAAAGTGACGGAAATTCAACAATAATTGAATACATCATCGAAAGGAAGGAAAGCACTAAAAAAATTTGGCAAAAAGTATTCAATTTTCTATCATTTTTTAAACAATTTAAATAAATTGTTAATTTTTATTTAAAGTGTGGATCAGTTGATGGAAATACGTTGTCATTGAATGTGACGAATCTTAAGAAGGAGATGGCCTATCATTTTCGCATTACTTGCAGAAACAAAGTCGGCATAAGTTTGCCATTGGCTACGGAAGAGACTATCACACCTCGAAGCAGGTTTGGCGCGCCATCAATGCCCGGCCGACCACTTCAAGTCATAGAAATGACTAACACATCGCTAACATTGTCGTGGACTAAGCCGTTATCGACGGGTGGCGTTGAACTCACTTCTTATATACTCGAAAGACGACTTATTTCTGAAAGCAATTGGATTAGAGTCGACACAATTGATCCACAGATAACTAACTGTACCATTAAAAACCTGTCAGCAAAACATCAATACTTTTTCAGAGTTATTGCTGAAAATCCTTTAGGACTCAGTCCTCCACTTGAAACAGAAACTGCCCTCAAGTTATCCCTTACAGCAGGTTTGCACACTCTTTACTATAATTAATACAAAAAACTCTTTGTTTATCATATGATTTATATAAATAATTTATAAATAAAACAAACAGATAACCCAGGAATACCTACGGGACCTCTTGAGACACGTATAGTAGGTCCGAGTGCTATAGTTGTCGAATGGGGCAAACCTGACACCGATGGCGGCGCACCTATACTTAGCTATGTTGTGGTAGCCAGAGATGTAAGAAGAACAATGTGGATGGAGGTATAACCATATTATCATAAAAAATAATAATAATAATAATAATAATAATAATAATAATAATAATAATAATAATAATAATAATAATAATAATAATAAATAACTTTAAATTAATAAAACATTTAGCAATAAACTAAAAATTTCTAATATCACTAAAAGGTGGGTCACGTCGAGGCAGACACACATCGACTTCAGATTAAAGACTTACAGGAAGGACATCAATATTTAGTGAGAATTATGGCCCGAAATGAAGTCGGACTCAGCGAACCCTTAGAAATGTTTGAACCGTTAAAACTTGTCAGACCTCCAGGTTTGCCATCAGTTTCAATACATTTTGCATTCACTTAATTCACAAAAACAACTTTCACTTAACGCTAATTGCTTTCAATTAAAATAAAAGTAAACTAGAAATTAATTCAAATGATAAATACATATTATTATTAAATAACTATTACAGTAAAATCTGATTGAAAATTGTAGAATCAATTATTGACTTGATTAATTTTTATTGAGTTAACAATGTTGCAATTCATTTTTTTTAATTACTACTATTTTTAGTAATTATGATTTTGTTTTATTAATTTTAAAACTATCTAAAAATAAGTAATTAATTCTAGTTATTAGTTTTTTAAATAATAGTTGGTTTTAGTATTTTCTCATATGATATAAGTTTAGTATTACCGGTAACTTTGCAATAGTTACATATACTGTAGTATTACTGACGCAATGCACAAAAAATTAATTAATTTTTATATCAATAATAACTAATTAATTAAATAATTATTTTCATACTTTATATATCGACAAACTATGTATTAATAATTAAGACAAACCTTTATATTATTTCAGGAACCACTGAATGGGAACAAGAGGTGGAAGTGGAAAGGGCTGACACACCGTCACTGAGTTTCACTACAACCGAGACCTCGTCGTGGATGAGAGAGGCCGGCGTTGAGGCCAACATCACATCATATACTAGACATAGACTTCTTCACCGAAGAGAATACTTCTTCAAGTTATGGGTCAATGCGGACAAACTCTTCAAGTGATCTATTGTTTCACATGTGATATCATATATAGTTTTATTCGTATATTAATAGATTAACTATAGATATAAGATATAATTACAACTAAATAGATAAATACATTAATAATTAACGAAAATAACTTTAATGTGATTATAATTACTATAATAATAATATATTTTATTGGTTTAAAAACCACATGTTATCTATTAATTATATAATTATTTTTAAAAATATTTTATTGAATTTATTATAATATTAATTTCTTTAAACTGTTAAAATTCGTTAATTGTTTTAGTTTTATTGTTTTGAATTGTTATTTATGTTTATTATTATGTTAAATCTTATTAATGTTATTTTATTGATAAAGTTATATTATAAATAAAAGTTTAAAATTATAAATATGAAACAATTTTGTTAATTTCAATAATAAACTAAATTAATATTTTGTAATCTAGTGTAAGAAAATATCATAATTCACTATTATGTTAATGAATCACTAAATTATAAAGTATTGATAAACTTATTTTAAATTTTATTATCAATAGGTCTAATACAGTACATTACATAAGTAATACAAGTATTTCTAATACAGGTATTATTATTTGCTATTTGTTTATTAATCCCTTACTGATTATTATTGTTATATTTCATAGAAAAATATAATAAAATCTTTTATTTTTATTTGATTGATATAATTAAACACTAAATTTATTGTCTTTGAATGAACTAAACATTGTTAATGTCATTCATATCTAAACAATGTATGACTTACTGGTTGATGACCACTGATGTCACGTATAATTTGTTTCATTTCTTTTCATTACTTAATATTAACTTTTTATTATGTCATTAATTGAACACTAATTGATTAATACTTAAACTATAACTAATTTACTTTCATTGTTTATAAAATAATGTTTGGCTAATACAGTACATTGTTTTTGAAGTTTAACCGCTAAAATAATAGTCAAGTTTTACTGTTTGTCATGAAAAATAAAAATCTGTTATAAAATATAATTTTTTGATGTCATTAGTGCCCAAAAAAGTCATTGCACTGAAAGTTAGTGTCATCACAGCCTTTATCGGAAATCTACAGTCATTATAGTATTAATACATTATATTACTTATAATTTTCAAATTTAATGAAAAAATAATCACAAAAAAACTTATTTTATTAAATGTGTCACTTAATAGTTCATATAATTAATGAAATGGGACTCAATTCAGAGCAAACACTTATTTTTAGTTTTAATGGCAAATCCATTGGTTTGTAATCAGAGTTGGACTGTAATGAAAGTAAAGACTATTTTTTTCTTAAAATTTCATAATTATAGTAATTTTCAAATCAAACTAAAATTAACTTTCTATTTAACTATTGGTACCACTTTTCAATTATTTGTATTGTATTTTATAAATTGTATATAATTTAAAATTATATACTTATTGTATATATATTTTAAAATATTTAAATTGAATTAGATTATTACAATTATTTTTATATTTAATAGTCATAATAGTATTTAATGTAACATTCATAATGATACAGTTAAATTTGTAAACTTTATATACATAATAATAATAATATTAATTAATTGATTTGAATTATTATTTAGACGAAATGATTGGCAACAATAAAATAATAATAAAAATTATTATTTGATAAATTGTTAGGTGTTTAGTCGTATAAAAGTTATAAAATTATTTAAAATATACAATTATGACAAAAATAACTATTATTAAAAATATTTATAAAATATTTTATGATTTCCTATATAATTTATTTCAATATTTTTAAATATCTCTTTTCATATATATTTAATAAATGATAAAGTATTTACTATAAATGTACAATTATTTAATATTTAGCATTACTGTAATACAATAGCTTATATATAAATATTTAAACTCACAACTTATCAAATTTACTTTTATAAATTATAATTTTATAATTTAGAATATTGTCATTAATTAATTTTTATTTATAATTTACAGTATATTATAGCAGATTAGCGATTTTTATAAAGATTTAATATATTTATTAATTGTTTTATATAACATATAAATTTTTATAGTAATTCTAAAAGTGATACCAATTATCACTGACTATAGAGTTAAGTTAACAATTTAATAAAATAAGTTTATAAATTCAAAAATTAGTTATAGCTTATAGTAAATATACATAAAATTAATATAAGTTGTATTTTATCGACTTATTTATATATAAACTGACTTTTGAATTGTTTAAATTTACTTTTGAAAATATTTTTCTTTCAACGTAACTTTATTTACTACTATTTAAGTACTGTTATTTATTTAATAAACAAACAAAATTTGTAAACTATTGATTTAAAATGTGTTTGAAAATCAATAGTCTTTCGTAAAGTTTTGTAACAATAGTGATATAATTTATATCAAATTTACGATAATAGTAATAGTTTATGGACTTTCTTTACTATCTTTAACCCTTTAATTCAATAGACATTTATTTTATTGCTTATTTTAATTAATTAGTATATATAATATGTAATTAATATATTTATTTGATAATCATAATTTTATAAAATATTCAACATTGCATATCTATCGTCAATATTAGTGACCTATTTCTTAATATAGTTAATAAAAACAGTAATAAACTACTGTAGTGTACATTACATGTGAATACCGGTGTAATGCTTACATTAAATGTAAACTTGTTTTGAAGTTTCGGTCGGTTTTGTCTAAACTATTGCTAAAAACTTTGGTTTCATTGACTTTAAACCTAATCTCTAACTGGAGCTCAGGGTTTGTCTCATTAAACTTGTACTTCAATTTGTTGAATAACTTTTTCACTAAATATAACTTTTTCTTGAATTTTTGAAAGCAATAAGTTTAGTGTTGAGCGAAAAAGAAATTTCCTAAAAATATATATAATTTTTGGAAATTTTCTAAGCATTGGAAAATCTAAAGTAATCTATAGATTGCAATGCAATTATATAATAGATTCATATTAGACATATCAGTAGTAAAATAATATATAAATAAATGTATTAATCAATAATTTTTTACTGTACTAAATAGTATAAATTAAATTGATACATTTTATTTCACTTATTAGTATAAAAACTTTAAAAAATAATTAATTATCATATTCAATATAAATGTATTATTTATTTATTAATTAAAACTATTTTTAAGAGAGTTTTTTTTAGAAAATTGTTCATGGGAAATTTCTTTAAAAATTATTTGTCTAACACTAGATGTTATATAAAGAATTTTATTATCAATATTAATATTAATATTGAAATTAAGGTCAAGTTTTGAATTATTAATTAAGTTATAAATTTTACTTTGAATATAATTATTAGACAACAATTTTTATTACACTTTTCCAAATAAAATACTTTAAAATGATGTAAATATATATTAATTTTAGTTAAGCATATTTTTATAATTAGTTTCAAATATCTTTTCAAATTACAATAATATTAAAAAACAAAATTATATACAATAAATACCGTATATATAGACACTATTACATATTATTAATAACTTTGCTGATTTTATTTTCTTTAAATAATTTTTAAGTGTAAAAAATAAAATAATAATTTTTAAGTACAAAACTGTAGATTTATAATATGTTTATTAATATCGATATTATAAATCCACCTAACAGTGGATAACCAATTAACGGACGGATAAACTAAATAATTAAATATTTATGTTATTTGTTAATCAATTGTTGTCATAAAGGGGTCATTTGAGAGCTATTTATATGCCCTCTCATAAAGTAATGTAAAATTAGTAAAAAAATTGGACACAAATTCACAATTAGATCCCAATTAGGACAACGTCTGGTTAACGCAATAGTGGATGAAATAAAGGGTAAGTTTGAAAATTAATTATAATTAAACTAATAATTAATTAATTAATTTTTTATTTTTTATATACAGGTTAAATATCTAAGAAAATATTAGTAAAGAGAATAAATTTTTAAAAAATTTTAAAAATAGTTTTATTAATTTATTAAATTATTTTTCTCTAATCCCCATTCAGCGGACGGACCACAAAACATTGAATTAAAAATTTTTGTCCATAAATTATGACCAAAAATTAAAAATTGTATAAAATCATTAGATTATACCGTATGACCTCACATTAAATGATTTTCACAATTTTTACCGTATAACCTCACATATAAATGATTTTCACAATTTTTACCGTATAACCTCACATTTAAATGATTTTCACAATTTTTACCGTATAACCTCACATTTAAATGATTTTCTCAATTTTTACCGTATAACCTCACATTTAAATGATTTTCTCAATTTTTACCGTATAACCTCACATTTAAATGATTCTCAATTTTTACCGTATAGCCTCACATTTAAATGATTTTCACAATTTTTACCATATAACTATTTTTAATATGGGAATACGGTACTTTTTCAAAAAAACTATTTTTAATATGGGAATACGGTACTTTTTCAAAAAAACTATTTTTAATATGGGAATACGGTACTTTATCAAAAAAAACTATTTTTAATATGGGAATACGGTACTTTTTCAAAAAAACTATTTTTAATATGGGAATACGGTACTTTATCAAAAAAAACTATTTTTAATATGGGAATACGGTACTTTTTCAAAAAAACTATTTTTAATATGGGAATACGGTACTTTATCAAAAAAAACTATTTTTAATATGGGAATACGGTACTTTATCAAAAAAAACTATTTTTAATATGGGAATACGGTACTTTATCAAAAAAAACTATTTTTAATATGGGAATACGGTACTTTATCAAAAAAAACTATTTTTAATATGGGAATACGGTACTTTTTCAAAAAAACTATTTTTAATATGGGAATACGGTACTTTATCAAAAAAAACTATTTTTAATATGGGAATACGGTACTTTTTCAAAAAAACTATTTTTAATATGGGAATACGGTACTTTATCAAAAAAAACTATTTTTAATATGGGAATACGGTACTTTATCAAAAAAAACTATTTTTAATATGGGAATACGGTACTTTATCAAAAAAAACTATTTTTAATATGGGAATACGGTACTTTTTCAAAAAAACTATTTTTAATATGTGAATACGGTACTTTATCAAAAAAAACTATTTTTAATATGGGAATACGGTACTTTATCAAAAAAAACTATTTTTAATATGGGAATACGGTACTTTATCAAAAAAAACTATTTTTAATATGGGAATACGGTACTTTATCAAAAAAAACTATTTTTAATATGGGAATACGGTACTTTTTCAAAAAAAACTATTTTTAATATGGGAATACGGTATTAATTTTAAAAACATGAGTTAACTATGGGAAGACGGTAATATGATTGCTTATAAGATAGTTTAAATATATATTTGAGTTATTACGGTATTATTTCATATATAAATTAAAAAATATTATTTTCTTAATTAGTGACATAATTGATGCCCATTTTGATCGATAGATGTATTGTTTATATTATTTGTTATAATTTATCCGTCCGTTAAAAGGTTGATATATCATATACAGTATAAAAAACTTTTACAATTATAACTAGTTTTATACATATTTGCTGAATTAAATTTACATTATTATAAAATGAAATAAAGTATATTTGGGAGTACAGTATATTATTATTACATTAATTGCTTAAATTAAAGTTTAAACAAAATTTAAATTATTATCATCATTAGAAGCTAAATACTTATACTACTTATTTAAATATATATTAGGGGTAGTTCACATATTACGTTCGAACTTGAGGGGAGGGGGTTGGTCAAAGCGAACTTTTGCTAACGAGGGGAGGGGAGGGTAGAAACTTTAAGTACGTTCGCATTTAGATAATATTTTATTTCTTGTGGTGGGGGGGGGGTTAGCGGTTAGGGACATGCAAACTTATTTTTTTTTAAATGACTACATGCGTACAATTGCGAACATAGTGGAAATTTTTAAAAAGTGCGAACGTAATATGTGAATTGCCCCTTATTTATAATGATCTATAATAAGTCAGTGAACTACGTAAACATTATTATATTGGATCAAAAATATTAATTTATTTAACAAAAATATAATACCTGTATATAATAAGCTTTTAATAAGTATTTATAATAATAAAAATCTAAAATATTTGACATTTGGGAACATATTTGCATAATACTAGCATTTAAATTGATCCACACCCTTTAATTTAATCAGACAATATTGTTTATAATGTTAAGATAATCTTATAATTTATTTAATCTTAACGATAAAAAATTAAGACATTATTATTAAATGAATTTCAAGGATCTTATAATTGATTTTATATTAAAGTAAAACTTTTTTATTTTATTTCTTATGAAATATTATATATTTGTAACATTGAACCAGAAATTTCACATCTATTAGCAAAAAACACTTCAAAAATCAAAAATCGTTGCCAAAACTCTATTTATTTGAAAAATGTAAAATAAAACAAAATTAATTAATTAATTAATTGAAAATAATATGTGTATTGTTTCGGAGAAATTGATTACTAAATTAATTTTGAGGCAAAGTTTAGTTTGAATCTCTCTCTCTCTCTCTCTCTCTCTCTCTCTCTCTCTCTCTCTCTCTCTCTCTCTCTCTCTCTCTCTCTCTCTCTCTCTTTAAAGACATTGTGTGTCTAAACAGGAAATAAGAGTCAGTGGGTTATTAGGGAAGGTTCTGTAGGATCAGTTGGATGTATGTTTGGCTGATTTGAGCGCTGAATTGGGTCGACAAACACCGTGTTTTGCCGTACAGTGCGCTCAGCCATACCTGTAGTGCCAATAGTGACGAGCATTCACTGCAATCGTTAGTCAAACACCAGTCGACTACAAATACAGACACAACTGTTTGCCGACAGAGCCGTTAAACATACGGTTAATGTGTTGTTATGTTTTAATTGAGCGATAGTTTGATTTTTGTTGCCTCACATGTGATTATTATCATTACTATTACTTTTATATTATCATCACTTCAATGATGTTTCTCTCACAACATTTTTTTCTGGTGAGTCTACTATCATATTAACTCTTTAAACAATATAAATAATTATTAACTATTTATTCAAATATTATTTATCTTTATTGCCTTAAAAACATTGTTTGCTATCATATTTTAACTTTATTACTCTTATGCAATACAATGTCAATATTGACCATATAATAAATAATAATTACAATTTTTTATGTTTAATATTTATTTAAAATATGATTTAGTAGCAGTTGTTATGTTAAATATTTACTAAAATATACAGTACTGTACAATCAATTTTATTATAAAAAAATTATTTAATTTAAATATTGTGTTATGTGTAACCATATAAAATTGAAAGCTAATATAAATATAGTAAATTATAGTATATGTTTATTTCAAATACTGCATACAAACTTGAATTATAAAAAATTATATTTTTTTGAAAAAACTACTTTGATTGCAATTTATTCATACAGTATATGCTAACAGATATAACTTTTAATAAGTAAAATGCCTTAAAGTGTTGTGAATATAGAAATAGAGTAAATAGTATGAAATAACTGTTTTTTCAAAATGTATTTTCTTCAATACATTACTTTTGTCCCACTTTTATAATAAGATATTATTACTATTATCAGTGGCTGTAAGTTATAAGATACTGTTTGGGGGAAAAGTAAAACTATATTTTATTATATAATACTTTAAGCAATTGTCATATCATTTCCGGATCACACAAACACTTCTTTACTTCAATTGCTTTAATATTAATTTTATAGTCATTTAAATTGATATCAATATTTTTTTGACAAATTAGTTTAAATATTATGATTAAATATAATTAAAAATTTTATTAATTTTTTTGTAAATTATTTGTCGATAACATAGCATTTTATTATTAATATTATTGAATGAATACTGATTTATTAAAGTTCTAATTATTAGAAATGTTATAAAAAATATTATTTAATAAAGATGTTGTAAATGAGGTTTTTGACAGACTTTATAACTTATCATTTGGTGTTATCATTATATTTATATATATTTTTGTTATTTAAGTTATTATATAAGTTATTAATAACTTATTAAATAATAAAATTTAAGGCAACTTTTTTAAATGTCGACATCAGCTAAATATAGATACACTTTTCGCATTTATTTTGAAAAATATTATTTTAAGATATTTGAATTGTAATTAAACTTTCTCGTTATGCTTTTTAAATTATCTAATAAATATTTTTGCAAACAATACAATAATTTAACAAAAGTTTATTGACAATAAAACATTTCAATCAATGATATTTTTTAAAATTATTATTTCTCTAATATAATGTAAAAAAGCCAAAACATGTATGAAATCATATTTTTAGATTACAAGCCCAACCCATAAATAAATTAAAACAAATATTTGCCAAATCATTATATTATTTAAATATCTATTTTTCTTAAGATTATATTAAAATAATTATTCAAAAAATTATTTATAGTAATAAAAATTTATAGTAAATAAAATCTCTTTTTTTGTTTTACTAAATAAAAAAATATAAAAAAGTTATTCTAATTTTACTTTTCATTAATATTGAGATCTTTTTTATAAATCTAATTATTTTATCCAAAAATAATTTTTAAATAAAAATAAGTAATATATTGCTCTTTAATGATAATATCATACCGTTTTCGAAATAAATAGAAAATTAATATGTTTAATGCAAATATTTTTATGTTAAAAGCAACAATTTATGAACCAATTTCAAGAAAACCTTAATAAACATTATTTTGTTTTTAGTTCACAGATATGTAGATAAAAGCAATCATTCAATGAGTTCAGACATTTAAAGCTTTTTTAATATACAATGACTGCAACATTGAATGAATGAATGAATGAATGAATGAATGAATATTCCTTAACTATTGTTATTTATGTAATAAATCATTAAAAAATTTCACTTTAGCTATGTTTTTCCATTATATATATATTGAAAACTTTTATTTATAAAATTAAACTAAATATTTGTTTTTTATAAATATTTATATTAATTTTGTTTTATAAATTATTATTAAAACTATAATTAACGAAAATATATCATTTTCTATAATTACACAATTATAAGTATAAAATAAGTTTCGATTCATTTGTACTAATTTATCATATTTTTTATGTGTTATATATAAAAATCATTTTAATGATAATTGAGTTTTAATAATTTGAATTAATCCTATAAATGGTATTAAATACATTGTTTGTCAATGTATTTGATTTTACAATAAATTGTCTCTACAGGTGATTAATAGACAATTTTGTTAAATTATTTTTATAATTTATTTTACAAATTATTTATGTTTAATGAATTTAAAGATTATGTGTTTTTGTGTCCAACGGGCCTACGCTTTGCCGCTAGAGTCGGGCGTTTGCCGTTAATACCAGTCTCTAGTAATTGACTGACTAGTTATGTATATATTTATGTCACTAATTATATACATATAATTTGCATTTTATGAGATTATTATGTATAAGGATTTTAAAATGAAATACAATGAATCAGACGTTTACTTTAAATGGATATAAATGTAAGTTATTGTAGTAAACATAAGGAGTATATGTTATCAAATAATTAATGACAAATACAATGTTAAGTCATTGTTGGCGACTATTGTTTAAATGATTTTAAAATTCACTTTTTCTTGTTGTTGGTCAACAATAACAATGCATTTTAAAATTGCTAAATAATGACCCATTTTTACAATTTACATTATTTTAATTAGTTTTAAAAATTACAAGTGTTTTATATTTATACTTTTAAAGTTTTATTATAATAAACTTAAATTACAAAATGTTATTAAACACAAAATTCAAATTATAATGATAAATTTATATAAATTTTGTATTATTTTGTATTAAATTTAAAAAAACATAAGTTTGATATGAATCATATGATTTATTGATCTCAAAAGACATTTAATTTGTAAAATATTATTAATCAGATCTGGAATACAGTTTATTTGAATTTTTATGATATAAATTTTGGTTTAAAAGTATTGTTCATATTTTTTATTATTTCTATTATAAATTAAGTAAAATTTATTATTTTCATTATTTAAGTTATTTTATATCACTTGTGATTATATTTAGAAAATTAAAATAATTGAATTAACTAAATATTTTTAAAAATAAGACGCCTTTTTCTTGACTTTAATGAAAAATTGAGAAATAATTTTTGTGTGTATTATAATTTAGAAACAAAATTATTAATATTGTTATTATAATTATATATTACACTTATCTTAAATGTATATGTAATTTAAACAATCTTAAGCATCTAATATTAAATAAATATATATATTTCACTTTATTATTTATACTGCATAATACTGTACATATAATTAATTATATAATGTTATGTTACATAACTTATGAAACTCATAGTAATGGCTATTGTGATGGCATATAAAATATTATATATTGACCCATATTTTCTCAATTTACACAACATGTAAATGTATATTTTGGCCAAAAAAGATCATCAGACAAATTGAATGTCACATAAAAATTGACTGACCTTTTAAAAAGACTACTAATATATATTATATATATATATATATATATATTTATACTTATGATAAAGTGTAAACCATGTTTTAAATTACTGTATATTTATATATACCGGTATATATATATATATATATATTGTATTTTCAAATTGAAGTCTACAACAATCACAATAACCTAAATTTGAAGCATTTTTCACTATTTTCTCCATTCATTTGCTATATTTTTAGTGGTTTGAAGAGTCGTTAGAAATCTAAGTTAGGAAAACAATAGATGTTATATTGATTATAGATTAAATGTTTAAAATTTTTATTATTTTGATATTTATATATTTTATGAATTATTATGACTTATTGCATTTATAAATAAAATAGTAGTATTAACAAGTGTCCTTTAATTGATAATGTCAATGTCAATATTAATTTAATTTAATATTAAATAATAATCGTTATATTTGACAAAAAAATGAATAAATAATTAATTGTGTTTTTAGAATAATTCTTAAGCATCAAATAAAATTGAAGATTTTATCATTTTTATCAAATAATTATAATTACATATTTGATTAATAATTTGATGACTAATATTGTAAATGATCATTGGTTTACAAGTCTAATAGTAATAAATAAATAAATAATTTCAATGGCATTATTAGTATAGCTTACAAATTGCAAATATCGCCTAATTCTCAATTAAACCAGTTTTGCAATGATTTTGTGTGTTTATGCTCTAAAAAATAATCAATCAATGATTCAAAGTCTCTATTAATTAATTAATATATTTGTTTTTATAGACAATTTTATTTTTGGTGACTCTCCTGGACTCATCTCTCACAGACAGTCAGTTTATTTATTTATCATTTAAATGTTATTTATTTTAATAAAAAATATGTTTTTTTGAAACTGTTTTTAAAAAGATAATCATTTAGTAAACAAAAGAGCAGCCAATGACCTAAAAATAGTGTGTTATTACTCCAATTGGGCGGTATATAGACCCGGATTAGCTAAGTTTACGCCACAAAATATCAATCCATATTTATGCGTAAGTTTTATTGTTTTTTTTAATCATAAGTTTATATTAATTAATCTAATATAATACACTTATACATATAAATTTTTATAGACACATCTAATCTATGCATTTGGAGGATTATCCAACAAATTTGAATTGAAAGCTTTTGATCCATACAATGATTTAAATCAAGGTAATAAACATAAATGTTATTTATAAAATATTTTTGTTTTAAGTTAATATTAGTATTTGATATTTCTATTAGTAATATTAATAATGATATTATTTTATTAATATTATAAAAATTATTATTTAAATAAATAAATTTTAATTTAATGATAATAATTATAAGGCAATTACAAAAAGTTTGTTGGCCTTAAAGCATATAATAAAAAATTGAAGACTTTATTAGCCGTCGGCGGTTGGAATGAGGGATCAAAAAGGTTTAAATATATTAATTATATAATTAATAATTATATGAAATGACAGATACATGTCATCACCAATAGGTTCTCAAAACTAGTCGCAACTCCAGAACTTCGCCAAACATTTATCAATAGTTGTCTTAAATTCTTGAGAGACCATAACTTTGATGGTCTCGACTTGGATTGGGTAACAAAATTGAAATTACTTTTTGTTATATTTATTACAAATGTTAAGCAATTAATGTTTAATTACCTGTAATCAGGAATATCCCGGTTTTAGGGACGGCAGCTCTTCTGAAGACAAACAAAATTACGCCAAACTTATTAAAGTAAGCAAACAATAAAAATTTGTGTTAAATTGAATTGAATTTTAATTATTATAAAAATTGCAAATTCTTTGCAACTCTTAAAATACAATAACAAAAATTTCTACAGATTATTGAAATTTTACATACATTTGACCCCTTTTACAATAAAAACAAACTATAATTGTATTTATTTTATTGTCAAATAACTCTTTCTTATCTTTTTACAATAATATAAGAAATTGAAATGTTTATAAACTTGTATTTTACTTGTACTTTGAATAATTGTTATATCAATTTAATTCACACATTCAACCACTGGTTTTATCTACGATTAACTCTCTCTCTCTCTCTCTCTCTCTCTCTCTCTCTCTCTCTCTCTCTCTCTCTCTCTCTCTCTCTCTCTCTCTCTCTCTCCTATAAATAATTGAGGGCACCGTCTGTTTATTGATATATGCCTTATGGCAATAATTTCTGAAAATACTATATTTGTTATATCTATTATATTTATAGTGTATTTTATGAAAATCTATGTTTAAATTTGTAATTTTTCTTTTGTTTTTACACAAATATATCGCTATTTACTATATAATCAATCGTAACACTCGTAACACTTTACAATCATAAGAGCAAATTTTTTTAACCTAAATATTATATTAACTCATTTACTTATAGATTAAAAGTTATAATAATTAATTTAATCAGAAATATTTATAAAAATAATTAAATAAATATATATTATATTAGGAATTAAGACAAGCCTTTGACACTGAAAAATCTTCGGCGGGAAAGGAGAGGCTTTTATTGACGGTTGCGGTTCCGGCGGGTCAGGAGTATATCGACCAGGGATTTGATGTGCCAACCATTTCACGGTTTAATATTAGAATAAACTTTATATACTAAATAAATGTCTCAAATAAACACTAAATTTTTGCTGTTTTGACCAACAGTTACGCAGATTTTCTCAATGTCTTGAGCTATGATTATCACACGGCATTTGATCCCGAGACAGACCATCATTCACCACTTAAAGCACGACCAGATCAGAGCCGATTTGAAGAGTCGAGTAAATTTAATACTGAGTGGACTATTAATTATTATATACAGTTGGGAGCTCCGAGAGATAAATTAATATTAGGAATTCCCACATATGGTCGATCATTTACTTTAGCTGATCCTAACAAAAATGGTTTGACTGCACCAGCAGACGGTCCGGGAGAGGCCGGGCCATCGACACGAGAAAAGGGTTATTTGGCTTTCTATGAAATTTGCCAAAAGATTGAAGAAGAGGGTTGGTCTACACAAAGACCTTCTCCTCAAATAGAGGGTCCCTTTTCTTACAAAGACAATCAATGGGTAGCTTATGATGACATACAAAGTGTTGAACAAAAAGTTAGATTTATATTAGACGCAGATTTGGGAGGAGCTATGGTCTGGACGTTAGATAACGACGACTTCAGAGGACAGTGTTATGGAGAACAAAGTCCTCTCATAAATGCCATTAAGACTGCACTCACAAGTAATATAGTTGAGGGCAGTTCTAGTGAAAGATCTTCTCCGAGATTTATAAGACCCGGTCCTCAAAGTGTACCAAACGATGAGAGATCTCTTGCAGCTCTTAATGTAAACACTCGTAGAAATCAATTGAGAAGAATTCAATTGCAATCAACAACATCTACGACAACTACAACCACTACAACAACTACTACTACAACACCTGTGCCTACATTTAAGGAAACAATATTACGTACGACACCCGAACCTCCACCGACACCAGATCCGGGCACTGCGTTTGAATGTGAAGACGAAGGCTTTTTCAATAATCCCAAAGATTGTCGAAAATACTTTTGGTGTCTCGACAGCGGACCCGCAAACCTGGGAATCGTTGCGCACGCTTTCACGTGTCCTTCGGGACTATATTTTAATTCAAAGTCAGAGGCCTGCGATTACTCAGAGAATGTCAACTGTAAGAAACCACCCAAAGAAGATGTCACCACAAGAAAGCCTAAACTCAGAACCAAACCGCCAACAACTACTACAACTACTACTACAACAACTACAACACCTCCACCACCAACTACGACAACAGCTGCCACAACAACACCTTTTGATTTGAGCGATAGGGCAAACATTGAACTATTGTCTACAGCTTTAAGACAATTAAATAGAGCCCAACAAAATGGTAATACCAATGATATCTCACAATTGGTTAATTTGATCCAATCATTAGGAGGTGTCGATAAAATTCAATCACTTATAGGACCATCAGTTCTGTCAAATCTCGACGATAATAAAGTATCATCTCCTGCGACGACACATAACTTTTTTGAGCCCTCGTATGTGACACCCAATCGACATTTAGAGGTCACTCAACCACCTCCTGAATCTTTTACTGACATATCATTATCTTCTGGTATCAGACGTGAACCTCAGGGTCAAGTGAGACCTCGAAGACCACAATTTGATACTACATTACAGACAACTACTGCTAATCCCATCTTTTCATTTTATGAAACGCCAAAAAGCAATCGCAACACTAATTTAGACGCAAATCGTGAACCAAACGCACAATCCTTTGCTTTTACTTATAATACTCCGGGCGGTCGAAACACAGGACAAGAGGGCAGTATCAATGAGGCCTCCATTTCCAGGCCTTCCATACAATTCTTTAATAACTCCGCGCGATTAGGATTACCATCGACTCCAAGAAGTATTTTTGTGACCGACTCTCCACTTGAAAGACCGAGATCTCGATCTAATCAAGTAATCAGAGTTCCTGTTAGTGTTTCCGAAGGAAGAATTGTCAGATTACCGATCGATTCAAATGATAACAATCGTAATCCACAAACAGCTCGAAGAGTTAGAGTTCAAAGTGCTTTCTCTGCGGTTACAGAAAAACCACAATCAGGTGTTGTTTACGACGAAGAGATTACTTCAAATGCCCCAAAACCACAACCAGTTCCTCAATTGAGACCACAATTTGCATCACAATCACTACCTATAGAGTCAAGCACTCAACAGCCTATAAGAAGACGTTTTCCGAACCGATTTAATTTGAAACCCATTTCTGATGAAAATCCTGTGTCAGCGCTAATCAATCTTCCGCCGAGAGCTTCAAATTCATTACAGAACTCACGGCCACAAAGACCTCAATCATTGGAAGATTTGTCACTTCCAACCACAACAGTGTCACCGACAACTGTCTTCAACCAACTGCGTCCCCAACCGCACCGTTTTACTAATTATAATACACTTCCGCCTGAGTTTGATATATCGCCATTTACTACACCGGCCGCACCTTATTTTGATATAGAAAATGCGTACCGAGTGGTCACTACAACCACTTCGGCTCCGACCACAATCACTACAACCCGTCAGCCACTTCCACAACCAATCAGACATTCTCGTCCTCGACAACAGTTACCACAACCGATTGCAGTGACCACCCAAAGGCCAAACAGAAGACCAACAGCTGCGGTGACAACTGAAGAACCGGTCACTCAATTTGACGGACCGCCCATTTTCTCAGAAAATGACGGCAAAATTGGTTGCGGAAAACGAGGAGTTTATGCTCACCCGAAAAATTGCGGAATGTTTGTGGTGTGCGCTCCGGCCTCTCGGACTAATAAAAATCTTCGGGCGCTTACTCATCATTGTCCCGCTGACCAGGTCTTTGTCCAGGAAGTCGGCAGATGTCGGCCCGGAAATAAAGATCGTTGCGAAGTCTTCTGATCTGATAATTGTTATTATAATATAATTTAATTTTTTTTGTTTTATCAAATCTGATTGCCATTACATTCAAATGATTTTTTAGTCATTATTTTTTTTTGAAATAAAATATAATTTTTTATGCGTTTTTATTAAATCATATTTTTTATTATTAATACATTAAATGTCAAAATGTGTTAACTTTAATCATTTTGAAAATGATTTTAATCATTTCAAACATATTATCATTTATATAAAAGAATAAAATAATTTATATTATTATAGATATAAAACTAACAGTTGTTGTTATTATAAATATTATTATGTTTTTCAATTAATACAATAAATAAAATTATTTTAAATTTTGTCTCAACATTTAAGTATAAAAAGTAATTTATTTGCTTATAAGATTATAATAAGGAACTAATTTATAACTTATATATAATTTTTTTTAATTAATAAAATTGTCATCATATTTACATTAATGTTATATTTTTAATTATAATTAATTTTAATATGTATTATTAGACACAAATAATTTATTTATTAATTATTTCTTTTATATCATAATTATACTGTATTTCGCTTACAATAAGATTATCATTTTTATTGCAAGCGAAATATACTTAATAAGAAATTGTTATTATTTATAAACTTAATAAATTTTACAATATATTAAGTTTAATGTTATACAGTATTTAGAGATGATATGTGTGATAGACTATCACTGATAGTATTGTAATTTATAATTCATATAATATATAATATAATTATTTTTATGTTAAAAGTAATTCAATTTAATTATCAATACTAATGAGGAGATAAATTTATTGAATAATTTATAGAAATTTTAAGATATTAAATTGAATACATTATAAAAAGTAAAATTGTATTTAATTAAATTTATGATTAAATATTTGTAATTATATATACAACTTGTTATACTGTATATATCACTGATTAGATTTATTTTTAAAATTTTTAAACTGATTTCAAAATACAGCAATAATTATTTTACACAACAAAATTAAAACATTTAATTAAATATGTATAGTAATAATTAATCAATTAACTGATTAATCATATAGTAATTGATTAATATTTGTTGTCATTTAAAATAAATGCATAAAATGCATAAATTTTGTTATATTATATAAAATTTTCAATTATCTAAATTTCCGTTTATTGCTGTTTTGACTCAAATTATATAAATAGTGTTGTATTGTATTGTATTGAGGTTTCAATATATTTGACTTTTCATTGGCCACCAATTGGCAACACTTATTAAAAATAAATGACTTTTTTGCCAAACATTTTTCAAACCGATTCATCAATTTTTCTCCAAAATGTGGTATTTTATCTCTTCCTTTAAAATATAATTATTAATTTTATTTGATTTTTAGAAAATAAAATAAAATAAAATACCATAAAATGAAAGTTTGCGATTATGGGCCCGATTTGCGTTTCGCTGTTGAATATTAAACTCATAAAACATTGCCCGACAGTGATAGCCCTTATCGGCAGCGATTCGGCCCAACAAACAACAGGCTGTATCCCTGTCCAGAGTTTCTATTGTTTTATGTCATTCAAATTATTTGAATATTATTTTAATTAAATTATTTTTTGTAAAACCTTTTATATGTTTCAAATTGAGAGAAGTGGGTAAATGTTTGAGGAATTGTTTGTAATTTGTTTTATTGTCTTGAAATTCAATATTTAATTTGTTTATATTCACAAATGTATTATCTTTTCCATACCTATAATCATTGGTATTGTTTTGTTGATCTATTTAATATTTATTATATTAAATATTAATATATATTACTAGAATTTACACAGAACTTAGTTATTTAAAAAAATGTATTATTTGAATTATTATTGTACAGTTATTATGATAATTTTTACTTAACAAAACTTAAAGAGCAAAATTGAAAAGTTTTTATATTGTAGTTATAGTATAACTAACAGTTATCTATTAAATAAACTTAGTTTTATGTAGTTTAATAATAAAGACTTATTTATTTTTACTATAATTTTAACTCCAAAATTTATTTATTCAATTTTATACTAATGAGTGTTAAATTTTAGTTTTTTATTCAGTATAATAACTATTTAAAGAATATAAACAATTTCTTAATTTATGTATTATTTTTATATCATTTGTCATTTTATTAGTCATTATTTTTTCTATTTTTTAATCTTAATATAGAAATGAGATAAAAGTTGTTAAATTTATAAGTAATAAAATATAATATTTTTTAATTATCAACTATTATAACATAAATTATAAAAACAATAAATAATGAAAAAAATTATAAACATACCTTCAATTGAATATATATTAAATGGCAAAATAAATTAATATAAGAAAGGTCAATTTTAAATATAAACTCATTTTTATAATATCAACTTAAATCGTTTATTTCAAATAGTGATATAATATTTAAAATCCTGTACTTTAATTTTATTGAAACATATTGTAAGATATTTACCCCTCCCCTGGATGTCCTTATTGGTCACTTGGATTGACCCACACCTACCTATTCCTACCTATAATTTCTATATATAATAAACTAACAATTACTTAAAAAGGGACTTCTATTCTAACCTCTACACTATACACATCATTGTTGTATTATTATTATACTGTATATTTTGTGCTACAATAAAACCTAACTATAACTACTAATTGTGTATTTTTTTAACTAATTTAAAACTAACCCTAACCTAACCCCCTCCCGACACCACACCACCCGAAGCCACGTTACATCTGGAGGTCCTACCGAGACCTACCGTATAGACTTGGCCACATCGAGGGTTGGGAACCTCAAGGGTCAGGCGGCCGGCACGAGCAGGTGCAACGGCCACTGCAGGAGGACGACCGTTCGCTAGTGGTTACAGTGGTAGGTCTCACGAACTCTGGCCGAAGGTGGTAAGTGAATAATTTATTCTTAATTGCTTTACTATCCACGAGTAGGTGAGATAGTTGTTCAGTGATACACGAGTAGGTGTAATCACTTAATTGCTTTGCTATCCACGAGTAGGTGAGATAGTTGTCTAGTGATACACGAGTAGGTGTAATCACTTAATTGCTTTGCTATCCACGAGTAGGTGAGATAGTTGTCTAGTGATACACGAGTAGGTGTAATCACTTAATTGCTTTACTATCCACGAGTAGGTGAGATAGTTGTTCAGTGATACACGAGTAGGTGTAATCACTTAATTGCTTTGCTATCCACGAGTAGGTGAGATAGTTGTCCAGTGATACACGAGTAGGTGTAATCACTTAATTGCTTTACTATCCACGAGTAGGTGAGATAGTTGTCCAGTGATACACGAGTAGGTGTAATCACTTAATTGCTTTGCTATCCACGAGTAGGTGAGATAGTTGTCCAGTGATACACGAGTAGGTGTAATCACTTAATTGCTTTGCTATCCACGAGTAGGTGAGATAATTGTCCAGTAATACACGGGTTAGCGTGAAATGCCAATGTCCTTAATTGGTGACAATCAAAACCCCGTCGAAGAAGAAGAGGTAATTACAATGGAAAATATTAGAGATATAGTAAATGAAGTAGTTAGTGGAGGATTATCCTCACTAGGAAACCTTCGAGTTTCTAGTTATGATGGAGAAATAAGTGAGAAAGCCCAGGAATGGGTAGATGACTTTATTGACGCAACCAATCTAAAGGGTTGGAATGATGATAAGCGATTTCGTAATTTCAATCAGTTTTTGACAGGAAACGCAAAAAATTGGTATAAACTGTATGTAAGACTAGCGGGAAATAATGCCCCTGGAGATTGGGGGGCTCTTAGACAGCAATTCATTGATTATCATATGCCAACAGATAGAGATAATGTATTGCGCGAAAAATTAGTAGATAGAGAACAAGGAAGGAATGAGGATGTAGATAAGTACATTACAGCAAAGCGATTACTTTGCTTAGAATATAAAGAAAATATGAATGAAAATGAGCAAATTGGATTTATCATAGAGAAATTACTTCCTGAAATACACGAGAAAATTTATCAAGGTAACACCAATACTATTGCGAATCTAATGATTAATGCCCGTAATATTCAGAAAGGCATGAGAAAAGCTGACCTTAGAAAGACCAGTAACCGAACTTATGAAGATAACGAAAATACATTAAAAAACTTAAGCAAACAATTAGATAAACTTTGTGTCAAATTAGACCAGAATTATGATAAAAATGAGAGATCAACACAGAGTCACAGATACGATAGATTCGGAAGACGAATAGAGAAATTTAATAATTTTAATTATAAACCCGATAGTAAGTTTGGACGATCGAGCGATCCGATCACAAGGACAGAACAAAGTCCAAAAAGACATTATATCCCGAACCGAGACCTAACTCCACGTAGACACTTGACCCCAAGTAGAGATAGATATCATGATAGATACTCTAATTCAGTTAATGACTCATCTAGAGAAAGAGATAATTCAAATCACGCTAGTAGAGAGTCGACTCCAGAAAGGACTAATGGTACCAATTCAAACAATTATAGAAACAATTTTTATAGAGATAGATCACAATCACCAAGAAACTTTCAATACCACACAGACAAAAGCACATACCAGACTTCAGTCAATAGAGATAATGACGGAAAGCATGTAGAGTTCGACATAGCGAGGGAGAGAAGTAAATCTCGTAACTTTATTGGAGATATTAGATGTTATGTATGCGGTAAAGTTGGACATTATGCACGCGATTGTTCTCAAAAAAAGTTATATGTTAATAGTCTATTCAGTTCCTCAGATACTGAATCCGATACCATAATAAAACACGAGTTGATGTATTATGAGATAACAATCAACAATTATCCAATTAAAGCGTTGATCGACACGGGTTCAGAGGTGTCATTAATAACCCCAAAAATGTGTCGTAAATTAGGTCTAAAAATCACTCCAATTACTATCGAAAATCTTAAAGGAGTTAACGGCCTACCAGTCAGTGTGATAGGTCAAACTAATCCCGAAATCATACTTTCAATAGGTAGCCAAAGTAAGCATCTAAATATTAAAGTCTTTGTTGTAGAGTCGATGCATTTTAAAATATTATTGGGAAATGATTACATTTGTAAAGCTGGTGTCCTAATAGATTGTAAAAACCTCTCATTATTGTGGTCAGATTTAGTATTGAATACAAAAAATCCCGATATCAATTTTAATCTATTGGACGATACGGCAATAAATGTATCTCAATCAGTTAATAGAGACATTATCTATATGAATAGTGTTATAGCAAACGATGCGATAGACGTATTTGAATACAAAAAACAGTTGTTGATAAATAATGACAAGCCTATTAACTCAGAAACTTTGAGCCTAAAAGACTGTTCATATTGTAATTTTGCTAATCACGAATTTGATGAGTGTCCGAATAAAGAGTTATATTGCATGAATGAAGTGTATAGACACGTGATTGATAAAGAAAGGCATTTCTATTGTAATTTGGTTTCAGAAAATACCAAAATAATCAAACCCATAAGAGGTATACTAAAAAATAAAATAAAAGGTATTGAATCAAAATTTCAAATTAGTACTGACCTGAGTGTTGAACATCAAATTGCATTAAATAATCTATTAGAGGATTATACAAATATATTTGCTTTCGATAAAAGTAAACTCGGTTTATGTAGAGTTGAAAAGTTTACATTCAATTTAAAAAATGAAAATCAAATTCCCATAAAACACCCCCCTAAACAATATTGTGAATCTAACAAAGAGATAATAAATAATATGATCAAAGGCTGGATTGACCAAGGGATAGCTGAACCCTGCACTAGCCCATATGGTTCACAAGTCGTACTAGTAGACAAAAAATCTTTGGATAAAAATGGAAAACCAGAAAAAAGGTTATGTGTTGACTATCGAATGCTTAACAATATTACGGTAGACGATGTCTTTCCCATACCTGATGTTCAGACATGTTTAAGGTCGTTCGCCAAAGCAAAATATTTTACAATTATTGACCAAAATAATGGATATATGCAATTTGAAGTTGATCCTAAAATCAAACAAATGTTAGCGTTTAGAACTGAGGACGGATTATACACCTTCAATAGATTGCCATTTGGTCTGAAACAGGCCCCCAGTTTCTTTATGAGAGCGATGCATAAAATATACGGAGATTTAGTAGGTAAAGTTATTATTGTTTACTTTGATGACGGAGTCATATTTTCAGAGACATTTGAAGAACACTTGTGCCATTTAAGGAAAATATTCACATGCTTGCAGAACACAGGTGTTACCTTAAAACCTACTAAATGCTCATTTGGACAAAATTGTATAGGATTTCTAGGTTACCTAATATCAGAGACAGGCATTCAGACTGATCCTGAAAAGGTTAAATGTATTGAACAGTATCCTATTCCTCATACACTGCGAGCTGTACGTTCCTTTATTGGATTTGCTGGGTTCTATAGAAGGTCAATAAAAGATTTTGCAAAGATAGCTGAGCCATTGACTCGATTAACAAAGAAAGTCAAAGATAAAGACTTAGACCATTGTATTAATAAAAGAACCAGAAAATGCGATGAAGGTCGTATTTTTCAATGGGGTCCTGAGCAACAACTCTCCTTTGATACAATAAAACAAGCATTATGTAATGCACCTATCCTTGTGCATTATGACAATAAATTACCTGTAGAAATACACACAGATGGATCACTAATAGGTGTTAGTGGTGTATTGTACCACGTCATTGATAATAAACTTAAACCATTTTGTCATCAAAGCTGGTTATTACACAATTCAGAAAAAAATTATAGCATTCCAGAAATTGAATGCTTAGCTATTATTAAGACTACCCAAAAATGTCATATCTACCTTACAGGTATAAAATTTAAAATAGTAACAGACTGTCTAGCATTAAAATGGTTGAAAGAGAAAAAAAGTTTAAATAGCAGACTTGAGCGTTGGTCTTTACATATGTCAGCCTTTGATTATATAATAGAATACAGAAAAGGGTCACTAAACAAAGTCGCTGATGCCTTAAGCAGATACCCCGTAAATAAACCTATGGTAATGGAGGATAATATAGATTTGTATTGTCATAACTTAGCTCCGCTACCAGATTTTGCAAAAATAAACAACAATGATTTTGGGGTTATTCAAAAGACAGATTACCATTTTGCTAGTATCTATAATACTATAATAAGAAACCCCAATAGTTATCTACATAAATCCTATATAATAAATGATCTATTGTTATACAAAAAGATTAAAACTCAAGGAAATGTTAAACTAACGCTCTGCATTCCAGTAATAAAAATATTAGAAATACTTTATCATTATCATGATGATATTACAGGAGGAGGCCACTTAGGTATTGAAAAGACATTCAATAAAATAAATAGTAGATATTATTGGCCAAATATGAAGCAGGATGTGTTTGATTATGTAAATTCATGCATGGATTGTCAAACAAAGAAAAAACCTCTAGTACCCAAATCAGGTTTAATGATACCCATTATTCGAGATGCCCCATTAGATATGATAGGTATTTTCTGGGCCCATTCAAAGAATCAACAGATGGGAAAAACCTACATATTTTAGTAGCCACAGATTATTTTACAAAATGGTCAATAACAAAGGCTACAACTGAGGCAACAAAAGAATCAGTAGCCTATTTTCTTATTGAAAATATTATTTGTCAATTTGGGAGTATAAATACTTTATTAAGCGACAGAGGTACACAATTTACCGCGAAATTTACGAATAAATTATATCATGAATTGTCAATAAAACATATAACTACTACAGCCCACCACCCGCAGACAAATGGGTTAACTGAGCGATTTAATCAAACACTTGCAAAAATGATTTCAGCTTATGTTAACAAATTTCATAACAATTGGGATAAAAATTTGAGTTGGCTTACATTTGCATACAATTGCTCCATTAACTCTACTACCGGTTTTACACCATATAAACTAATGTTCGGTAGAGAACCTGTATTGCCTTCGGACCGTAAATACTCAGATCAATTAATAGGATTTGATTCGGAATGTCAGTATTTAGAAAGTATTCAAAACAATATAAATTACATGCATAACAAGGTTAAACAGAGCATTGAAAAAGCTGCATTAAAAAATAAAAGGTATTATGACAAAAAACATAGAGAGAAAGGCTACGAAGTAGGACAAAAGGTAATGGTCTTATACCCTAACCAAATCCCTAAACGCACATCTAAACTGATACATTATTTCCACGGCCCCTTCAACATCTCAAAAGTATACCCGAATGGTGTAAATGTTGAGATCGAAACCAAAAATGGTAAAAGAAAATTAACCGACACGGTACACATTACACGTATAAAACCTTATATAGATAGAGAAGGGTTAATTAGCAGATTAGAAAAACTGGCATATAAACCAGTGATTGATACTGTTAGTCTATCTTCAGATACTGAATCTAATTCAAACAATTCTTCAGAAAGTTTAACTAGTAATGAAAGTACAGAAGTCTATAATTATAATGAAGATAAATGTTTAAGTGAATTGTCAAAAATGAGTGATAGTAATACTATTATACAAACAATCGATAGTGAAGATACCCTTGTAGAAGCAGAACCAATACAATTGAGACGGTCTAATAGAATACGGAGGCCAAAACAGATATTTGATTTACTAATTTTCACTTTACTATTATTAACAAATATTAATGTAACCACATCTTCACTGCAAAAAATGAATCCTTTAGTATGGAGAACTTCAAACAAACCAGTAATTACAGGCATTAATAGAGTATTATTGACAGCCCATTATGAGTCTCCGTGTGCCATATTTACGATCAATACATTTATACCAGACGGTAATCAGCAATTATTTGAGTGGTGTGAAAAGCAATTACACAATGACTTTATTTTACCTTTAAAAAAGTTTTGTAAGAATCCATTCGAAATCCCCATTAAACCGATACTTAACCCACGTAATAAGCGCATTGCTATATCCGCTATAGCCTTATTAGCGGTATTCATAGTATCTGTCTCAACAACCATAGGCGTGTCTTCTCATGCTATAATTCAAAACAAAAATAATAAAATAGCCATTGATGAACTACAAGAGACTAATCTAAAACTTGCAGAAAATATGACAAAATTAGAGCAAAGTTCTGAGAAAGTATACCATATACTTACATTACTGCAAAAAGAAATTGAATCATTAGGCTATGACCTCAAAAATCATAAAGATACTGTTAGAAGATTTTTCTATGATAAATTACCTACCTTTATGATACTCGTATCAAATCTCGCTTCCAAATTTGCAGTAATCCAAGAAAAATTATTAGATATTGGCAGAAATTGGATACAAAATAAAGTTGACCCCAAATTACTAGAAGTCTTTAATTTTACTTTACCATGTGGAAATAAATGTGACTTTGATTTTGCAGAACCCAAAGATTGTATAATTAATGAACAAAATAAAATTATAACCTTAATTTTTGATCTAAGAATTATTGAAAGTAATACATCATTATTATATTCCGATCCTTTTATATTGTTTGAGAAAACAAATAATGGTGAAAATCTTTGTAGTATAACTTATTCAGGTCCAACCGATATCATGTATAACAAAATTAGTGATTGTGTTATGATTTTACCAAAAACATCGTCTAATATGCAAAACTTATTTATATTACCTACTGACGAATCTTGTGCAACGCCAAGCTTAAATAATATGACCGAAGGTATTAAAAGTTATTGGAAAGTATTAAAATGTGAAAAGTCAAACGCCGTCAATATAGAATCTATAATACAAATTAAATCACGTGGTGATAATAATCTAATATATTGTAATACATTGAATATAACCATATATAACCAGACAATTAGTTGCCCAGACTTTGTATTCGCAATCCCTAATACTGCCTCATTTAAAATTGATAAATATAATTACCAGGCCAAACAAACAGTCATAGATAGCGACATAGATCTAAAACCTTCATTGCTACAAAGAATTAATTTTCATATAATGCCAGACTTACATAACTTCGATTTCAAAAACTTGTCAAATGAGATTAGTAATGAATTAGCATCACTTGAATTACTAAATAATTTTAATAATAACAGTAAAACAATAATCAACTTTGATTACAAAGAAATAATTTTATATATAATAATAAGTTGTATATTAACTATCATCATATACAAATTGTATAAAAACAAATCAAATAAGAAAAATAAAAAATTAAGAGATATAGCCATGACAAAAATAGCAACAATAGATGATAATGATGATGAGATAAGTGAAATAGAAATAGACAATAATGAACCCAGTTCAAATAAAACCATTAAAAAGGCTCACCCACTCAGGAAGGCATTATTAATCACAACTATATTATTTAGTTTTGATTGTGTCAATTGTAATTCTGATGTTGTTATCATAAATATTAAATACCACAACCCATGTAATAATACAATCACTGATAATTATACTCATTTCGAAAGAGACTGGTGTATGCGCCGGTATAAAGAGTCATTTATAGAACCAATTAATCAGTTTTGTCAAAACTCCTATACAAAGGTAATCAATAAACAATTAATATTAAATTCAGTTCTGTCAAATAACGAAAGCCTAACCGGCCAGACCATAAACTTTATAGGACTAAGACTAAGCACAATTACAACTAAATTGATAATGATTAGAAACATAATTAATCAGATCGGATTTAAATGGAGGGCAGGCATAGTTGCCGAACAATTATTAGAAAATCCTAGTATGAGAATAGAATTACCACAAAATAAAATACTCGATAATTATAAGCCATTGAGTTGTACCCATGATACAGAATGTAAAACGATTAAATTAGAATTAATTAAAATGAAAAAGTTTATACTTTTTGAAAAATTTAATATTGATTATATAGAAGACATCTTAACTTCTACGTTATTTATATTATTAATAACGTTAGCTATATTAATTCAGAAATTAAATAAAGTTACAAAAGAAAGGAATTGTGTAATGAATAACATTTCGTCAAATACAAGACATCTAAATATTTTAGATGAACTCAATCCATTAGTTCCCCCTCCATATGTTGATACAGAAAATACTACCCCTAATTTATAATCATAAAATTTTACATATCTTTTTCAACTCATAAAAATTATTAATTGTATATTAATGTTTATATATTAATACACCTATATACCAAAAATAACAAAAAACGTTGACCGGGATCATACCCTAATCAACTCATAAAAATTATTAATTGTATATTAATGTTTATATATTAATACACCTATATACCAAAAATAGCTAAAAATGTTGACCGGGATCATACCCTAATCAACTCAAAAAAATTGTTAATTGTATATTAATGTTTATATATTAATACACTTATATACCAAAAATAACAAAAAACGTTGACCGGGATCATACCCTAATCAACTCATAAAAATTATTAATTGTATATTAATGTTTATATATTAATACACCTATATACCAAAAATAACAAAAAACGTTGACCGGGATCATACCCTAATCAACTCATAAAAATTATTAATTGTATATTAATGTTTATATATTAATACACCTATATACCAAAAATAACAAAAAACGTTGACCGGGATCATACCCTAATCAACTCATAAAAATTATTAATTGTATATTAATGTTTATATATTAATACACCTATATACCAAAAATAGCTAAAAATGTTGACCGGGATCATACCCTAATCAACTCAAAAAAAATTGTTAATTGTATATTAATGTTTATATATTAATACACCTATATACCAAAAATAACAAAAAAACGTTGACCGGGATCATACCCTAATCAACTCATAAAAATTATTAATTGTATATTAATGTTTATATATTAATACACCTATATACCAAAAATAACTAAAAACGTTGACCGGGATCATATCCTAATCAACTCATAAAAATTGTTAATTGTATATTAATCTTTATATATTAATACACCTATATACCAAAAATAACAAAAAACGTTGACCGGAATCATACCCTAATCAACTCATAAAAATTATTAATTGTATATTAATGTTTATATATTAATACACCTATATACCAAAAATAGCTAAAAATGTTGACCGGGATCATACCCTAATCAACTCAAAAAAATTGTTAATTGTATATTAATGTTTATATATTAATACACCTATATACCAAAAATAACTAAAAACGTTGACCGGGATCATATCCTAATCAACTCATAAAAATTGTTAATTGTATATTAATCTGTATATATTAATACACTTATACGCAATAAATAATTAAAATCGTTAGGGAACATATCCCTATAAACTCATAAAAACCATTAATTGTATATTAATCATTACATATCAATACTCAAATACACGAAAATAATTAAAGCATTGAGTCGGAATATATGAAAAATTTAAAAAAACAAAACAAAACAAAACAAAAAAACAATTCAAAATAATAATGTAATTTATTTAAAATTAAGTATAAATATATGCTATACAAAATTTGAAAAAAAAACCAGGATATAATTAATATAGAAAATTTATTAGATCAAAATAAGTTGAGTATTATTTATGCCAATCAGGAACATTGATTGGATTAAAACTTTGGAGATCATTGCCATCCAACAAAGCGGACAAGAATCGCAAAACCCGATAAACACAATCATTGGCTGCCCCCTGTTCACCATAAATACGGTCCACTCTAACAACTTTATGGACACGACTTATCGACTTGATGGCATCTAAGACATGTGGAGGAAGACGACCAACAGCCTCAGATGCGGGCAACGGATCATAATACGTGTCTAAAAAATTTTTTTAAATTATAAATTTTAATAAATTTCACATAGTTAATAAGACTAACTAGATTTAACTTACAAGTGATGGTCTTATCCGTAACATCAGTGATTAAGAGGCCAGAATGAAAGGTACGCGAAGAGTCGATGACTTGGGACACACGGAAAACAACAAACAATGAACGCGTAAAGTTGGAGCGGACACAATTGCGGATAATTGTCAGTGCTTTGTTCTTACTGAAGGTAACAAAGTCTTGGTATTTTTTGGGCAGATTATTATATGCCGAAAGTGTACTCTGGGACCAACCGATAATACCCTGATGAACATGAACCGCATCAGGAAATGGCCGAAAGCGTTGGAAAAGATCCATAAGAAATTCAAGTTCCAGTTGATGGGCCAGATCGGAATTTATGCTAAATAAAAAATAATGTCATTGAAAATATTAAATAAAATATAACCAAAAATAAACCTTACCTTAGAAAACCGCAGAAGAAGGAGAAGAGTCCACGAGTTGCCAACGCGTTTAAAAATTCATTTAAAATAATCGAATATTTACCAGTTGATAATGGTAAATAAGATGAACTTAATAAAGCGCCCGAACCTGAACCCGTATGACTCACATTGGGATTCTCAAAAGCAATCATAAGAGGATTATCGACGAAATTCTCATATGGTTCGATGGTCGGCTGCTTAAAATTCATCCAATAAAGAAGAACAAATTTACCATAATTAGGGTATGAAAAAGTGGCTATTATGGTATCCACATCGAATTCATCCCCCGATTCAAATTCTTCATCGTCTTGTCGAGTCATCTGTGATTGTCGAGTGCGGCGGATGTCAAATGGCCGATATTTAACATCCGTAAAAAGACGCCAATTCCACTCACCCTTACAATGGATGATAAATTCTTCTAAATAACTGGCATCGGTTGAGAAAACCGAATCACCAGACTCCGACTCGAAACGCTAAGTAAAACAAATAAAAGAAAATGAATAAAGAAAATGAATGAAAGAAGACTTAAGACGAAGTAATAATTACTGAAAAATTGTCGCTATCTTCGATGGTATCGTCTTCACTGGAATTAGGGATATCAGGCGTCAAGATAGGCACAACTGTAGTAGATGTACCGCGAGTTCTACCGGTAACATTCCCACCACGGCTACACCGGCCACGAGCAGATCCACGACGAGTAAGTGGTTGAGAAGCAGAAGCTTTTCGTGCCTCACTTGCATGCAAATCCCGAAGTGCGGCCAACGATCGGGCGTCGACACCTCCTCCACGGGATCGACGAGCCTTCCCACCTGAACCACGTCCGCCGGAAGAATTAGTGGGCACAGAGGGTAAAACACCGGAAATAGCGCGTCCAACACGCGATGTCGCACCACTTCGTGCTCTACGAGAGCGAAACACTTTTCGGGCGGCGTTAGCACCGGTCTCCTCAGCCGACGACAGATTCATGTCGCATCCGGGATGTTGTCCACCGAAAACATCGGTACCCGAACCACTACCCGATTCCCTACCCGAGGGCGAAGCCATAAATTTTTACCGAAGTAAACACTAACACAAAACAAAGAAAAAAAAAAAAAATAATCAAATTAGTTTAAAATATATATATTAAATGAAATAATTCAAAAAAGAAAAGGAAATATAAAATAAATAATCTATACTTACATTTGGATGAAAAAAAAATTTAAATAAATTTATTATTAATTTAATTTGATAAAAAAAAAAAATTAAATTGATAATAATATCAAACACGCACACACACAAAAATTGAATTTAAATTAAATCAATATAAATTATTATTATTATTATTACATTAAACACAATTAATTTTTTAAAAAAAACGTGTGTTCACTAACACAAACACATGTGAAATGAAAAAAAAATTTAAATGTCAGACACATACATACATACATACATACATACATAAATAACGTCGCTTAGGGACAAGCTTTTTTATATACCAGGGAAGAGTTGTAAGATATTTACCCCTCCCCTGGATGTCCTTATTGGTCACTTGGATTGACCCACACCTACCTATTCCTACCTATAATTTCTATATATAATAAACTAACAATTACTTAAAAAGGGACTTCTATTCTAACCTCTACACTATACACATCATTGTTGTATTATTATTATACTGTATATTTTGTGCTACAATAAAACCTAACTATAACTACTAATTGTGTATTTTTTTAACTAATTTAAAACTAACCCTAACCTAACCCCCTCCCGACACCACACCACCCGAAGCCACGTTACAATATAATCAAAAATTTGATTAATTGAACTTTGTTTTTAAAGTTTTTTGTTTTATTTATATAATTTTTGTAAAAATATTTGCGATTACAATATCATATCATATTTGACAAAATTTATCCAATTATTATTATTGAATTATATATAAATTTATTTGATTTATATATCAATATATTAAATTATAATTATAATCAATATATAATATACGTATATATTTACTTTATATACTGTATATAAATTTTTGATTCTACAGTATATGCTATTTACTATTGATATAATTTTATCAATAATTATTATACAGTAGTGTATATACAGTWCGTAAATTATCTTTACACGTATAGAAAATAAACCTAATTTTTTGGGTATAGTTATTACAGCTAAATTATTTTTGTTTATCATATAATTGTTTAGATTATAAAATTTCAATATTAAAAAATACAAATTATAAACAATTTCCTCATATATCGGGTGTTATTATATTCCCGTCCAAACCTCTCGTATTGCTTACAGCACTGTTAGTCTCAATAACTATAAGACTATTAGTGCTGATGTGATGTTAGACACCCAAACCATATCCATATCGTACACCAATTCACTAGTTTTGTAATTTTAAGTGTTTTCAATTTAAAGTAAGTTTTTTACTAAAATTAATTAAACATAAATATTWGTTATGTATATAAATTTATATAAAGTATTTTTATTTTATGTATTTTATTATTTACTTTACAAATTACTACATAATTCATATAACTTTACAAATAATAATAAACTAATACTTTTAATGTTAATATGTTATAAAATTAAATTAAGTTATTTAAAACTTACGACTATACAGTATATAATAAATAGTAAAATAGTAAACAAATAATAAAAATATTAAAATCTATATATTTATATAAATAGATAAATTGAGAAATCTTTTCTAAAATATTTATAATTTACTAAAATTCTTTAAAAATCTGATTATTATGATCTTCTTGTACTAAATTTTCTTTTTTGGTTAAAAAATATTTTAATGAAATATAAAAATAATAATTATTTGCTTACATAATATTTATTTGTTTCACAATTATTATATTAATAAAGTAAACTATTTTAAATAATCATTGATAGAAAATTATAAATTTGTTTAGTGTATTATAAAGTGAATTTATGTTGTATTTGTATATTTTTAATAAATTGTAAATAATGAAAACAATTTTTACAAACTAAAAATGTTTATAAAACATTGACATTAAATATAATTCTTATAACATTATAAAAATTCGTCAATTATATTATATATTGTTAAATTTATATTATTGTTACAATTATATTGTATTATAGTTTAACAATTTTTCAAAGTTAATCAAAATTAGTTAACATAAATTTTTTATGTTTATATAATATTTACAATATAAATTTATAAATAACTATTTATATTTATTTACTAAATATACTATATTGTATAACTTTCATATACAGGTATTATTTTATATAAAAATAATATTATTACAAACCATTGTATTTAATGTAATGTATATTATATGTAGATTTTATCAACAGATTTTTAAATTTGTGCATTAGTTTGACTTTTAAATTGATAAATACCGGTACTATAGTACAGTACTATAAGTACAATATACGGTATAATATAGTACTGTATTTAAAATTAGTAATAGATTTAAAAATAATTCAATAGTTAATATTAGAATTATTTTTTATTGTAAACTAATTTGAATTTATAAGTTGTGTTTAAGTCTTTAAATACAAAACCTTGATTTCAAACATATTTTTCCAATGTCTCTCATTTTTAGCGATTTAGCAGATAATAGATTCTATAAATTCTTGTTAAAAATAGCACAAAATCTAGTTTATTATATATTTATTTACTCTTAATGTAATAGCAATTTGCAAATAACTTATATCTGTTTAAATTGAATAAGAATTTATTTTTAAATTTCTAATAATTCATTTAAATATATATTTAATATGTAACACAAAATCAAAAAAGTATAAAAACAAATATAATTGAAATAGCATATTATATTTTAATATAATTAGAATTAATTAATATTTAACAATCTAATTATTTTTTATAAAATAGTAAAAATTAACAAAAAAATGTATTTATATTATTAAACCAATAAGCAATCCAAACAAAATTAATGACATTTTGAAATTAAACAGAAATTCATGGGAAATAAATGCAAAATACAGAGAAATTAAAAATAATTAATCTTTATAAATATTATTTTATATAATGCTATAATATATAACAAATGTTTTATCAGAAATTTATTAATTTTTTATTTAAGTTCAAAATTATCTTTTGATTGGTCAATAAATATGTGGAAAATTTTACACATTTGACAAAAATACATAAAATAAGTAGTTTTTGTTTCATAATTKATATCAACTTTCAACAAATGGTTTGTCATTAACTTCTTTTTTGTTGTTTATTTCCAATGATTTAGCCTTTGGATCGGTTATGTACTCGAGTTTTAATGAAGAAATGCTGCTTTTAGTACATCTATTGTCAACTTGAATATGACATCTCTTATGACACATGAAGTCACAGTCTAATGGTTTTTAAAGAAAATATTTTATATGTTATTTAACTTAAATGTTTGATTACTTAATGGCAATCATTTAAAACATTTATTTTGTTAATACCTCTGCACTGATAGCCTTGTTTTCCTGGTCTTCGTGAGAATAGTTTTCCACAAACTTCACACGTAATTGATCTGTAAATACAATCATATTTTTCAACACATACTCTCCTATTAATAAAGTATATGAAATGATTTAAGTAATAGTCGTCTATTCATTGATAGATATTTTGGCAAATTTTAAGACTTTTTATTAATAGCATAAACAAAATTTGCTTAACTATCAAACTCATGATAAATTTGTCATCACATATAAGTTTATGTCGACAATTCATATTTATATATATTATCATAGTTATCATTAGATCTTAGTTTTAATAAATTCAAATAGCAATCAATATATTTTTAAATATTTAGTATTAGACAAATGAGTTACTAATGCCTACATCTATTTTTAATTTTTTTTAAATACCCGGATAAATGTTTGGCCACAAATAGATGATCATTATATAGATGTAGTTTTGTGCCTTTTTTTCGCCATTTGTTTTTATGGGCCAAAGATATGGGAATAGCATAGTGTCTGTTAAATAATCATAAAATAATAATAAGTTTAGTAACAAATATGAAGAGTTGACAAATAAAATTACTTAAGATTTCCCATTTCATTTGATTCAACAATTAGTGCAGACTTTTCGTGAACGAAAGTACGGGTAGAGTAACCGCTTATTTCACTAATATTGCCATAACTATTGGTTTTATTTATTTCTTCTAAACAAAAAATCACAGCAAAATTTATAATAAATATAATTATTTATATGATAAACATTAATAATATTTATACGTTTAGCCAAAAGTGCATTTTGGATGTCTTTAGGTGCGGACGGTTCACGGGAACCGGGCATTGAATGGGCTCTACTTGAGGTGGAGCTAACAGAGCTGTCACGACTGGTTGTCTCCTTTTCCTTATTAGTTCTGATTTCCATAGATTTGGATCTATTCTTATTAAAGCTAAACCTTTTTCTAATCTTTTTAATGATATTTCGCGGTTCCTTAGATCGCGATCGACTCGCTATAAGATAACACATATTTTGGCACAAATTTGATAATATTTTGTGTTAGAAATAAAAATATATTTAATATAATGTTTGTTTGTAAGACTTTCATAAAAGTAAATAACTATAAATATCTGAATGTTTTACTTTTGGTATCAATCGTCGAATTACTCGATGATACACCACTTTCTACATTAATGGACGGATTATCAGGACTTCCCCTTCCGGTGCCATAGCCTTCACTGCTACCCTTTTCTGGGATCTGAAGTTTTRTCAAATAATAAAATTATTAATAAATATTTATTAAAAATAACAATTACATACATATATAGGTAATTATATTCTTATTAAATACACTTTTAAAACTAAAAATTTTAACAACAATTTCTTTTTGATTTAATCCTTGACTAGTTATGCTTAATGTCATTTGTATTTACTGTAATCTCTTAACATAATATAAATTTTATTATGCAATAAATTTTAAAAGTTTGACTAATAAACAATTAAAATATAAAATAACTAAATTATTAAGTAATACTTACTTTTAAAGTGCTATGAATTGTTTGATTGTTTTTGTTTGTGCTATTATTATCCGCATAACTTTCAATTAATCCAAACTCGATATCATTTTGATTAACTATAAGATAAGACCACAATTATCGTAAATTATCAACAAATTTGTTGATAATAAACTTAAATACCGATTGTTTTATTAAAAACATGCAAATCATGCAAGTTATCCAGGCCATCACCATTCATATTATTTTTAACAATTATGTCATTATTTAAGTCATTAATTAAATTATTTTGTAATTTACTATCTCTTCGTTTGTTTTGCTTAAATGAATGTCTGTTAGCATTAATAAAAATTTTCGGCAATAATTTGTGATTACTTTTATTTTTAACATTTTTCCTATAACTATGATTTCTATTGATAGTGTCATTGAAAACTATTTGATTATCAATAATAATGTTTGAGTTATATTGTTGTGTATTATCAGTGAGAGTGACATCACTGTTGTTATTGTCTTCATTATTAGAGTCTTCACTTTCTATTCCTAGCATTGAATCTATAGATGAAACTGATTTTAATAAATAACGGTTTGGTTTTGAGACTATATTAGCATTTGTATAGTTAAGACCATTATTTGCTAATTTTTCTATTTCTATCTCCTTTTGTTTATTTTGAGAAATAAGTATTGGTTTAGATAATGAAATGGCTTTAAGTGGCGATTCTCGGGTATTATTTGCTAAATGATTTAAATGTGAAGGAATACTATAAGTGGGAACCGTATAAAAGTTTTTTCGGTAAACATTTAAAATGTCAAAAGGATTTCCTTTAAAGTCTGGTTGTAATGGCATTTCCGTGACATGACTTTCTTGTTGTGTCTGATATGTAGATATTTGTGAGCGAGTGATAAGCGGAGGTATAACTGGTATAACAATTGGTATGTCATTACATGAAACAGATCTCTCAATACTATTGATTTGTTTGTCATTAAGAAATGGATTTTTGTTAATCACATGCAATTGATTGAAATAATTGACGAAATCATTAGTTTTACTTTCAATAAACGGATTTTTGTTGGAACTGTTGTCTTGTAATGGATCACAAAGTTGTAAACTCATAGTTGGCGTTTCAGTCAAGCAATTATTATCTGTTAGTTATATATGATATTACAATATAGTTTGACATTCTGTACATTACTGTATAAAAACATTGTAACTATTATTTTATGCAATTTTTAATTACTTTGTTCTTCAATTACATCCGATTTAATACAATTGGCGTCAGAGTCACAGTTAGTCTCCAAATCAACACTATTTAAAATCATTGGCACATCTATTATAGCAAATATTAATTAAGCGTTTTATTTTTAAATTGTTTTTTTAAACTTTTCAATACTAATCAACTAAAATATAATATAATAGTACAGTATATTGCTTTTAATTAATTATTTATTAGATACTTTGTTTAGTACAGTTCATAAACTAATAATAAGTTTTGCATATTTTATAAAATATTTATTTAAACTAAATTATATTTTTAGCTTATCATAAAAAAGCAGTTACACTATTGCTATGCTTACTATTGCTAATTACCAGACTTATGTAATATAAATTTAATTTAATACTAACCTTTATTATTTTTATGTTTTACAGCATTTCCATTAGGTTTAAGTAAATTTGTTATATCAGTTGAAACAGTGGTATATTTAGGTGATCCCGACTCTGAATCAGATGTATCGCTATTGTGTTCAATGAATAAAAACTAAAATCATAATGAAATATATAATTAGCAACTAATTGACAAAACAAACTATCAATAATAACTGACTTCAACGGCAAGTGTTCCCGATATGATATCCGACTCCAAAGGTCTGGCCTCTAGTTTAAGCACTTGATTTTGACTGGGATTTCGTTTCAATTCATTTACGCTAACGATTCCCAAACCGAGAAACTTATCTAAAAGATATTAACAAATTTATTGTTACTTATGTTACTTAAATAAATAGCAAAAATGATAAAAAATAGTAAAAATACCATTTGTTTTGTCATATAATTCAAATAATATTTCAGTGGATTCTTCTTTCAAATTACTGTCACAAGATTTTGATAAACATATTAAAATAGATATTTATATTGACATTAAGTGATATACATATATACAGTATATAATAAATATATAAATTATTTAGTATACAGGTATGTTGATATATACTATTTATGAGCCAATATATTGTAGAATATTTGATAATTATAAATAGTATATCTCTTATATAAGTTATATAATATGAAAATTATTGGATATACTGTATATATATATATATATTTACAGTATATTGTATATAATGGAAAGCATACAAAATGAAGTGTTCGTTCCAAACGGGATTAGACGTGTTCTTTATGGTTGATGTCTGTGCCTGTTGTGAGGGCTCATCCACTTCTATAACACAATACGGATCGTAAATACCTATATATTTGTCACATAAATATCAATTATTTAAAATAATATTATATATATATTAGTAAATTAAACAAACCTTTATTATTGGCCAAACTGTTTGCTTTAACTACTTTAACAAACAATTTTCGTTCAACTGATTTAGGTTTGCACTCAAAGTTAACAAAAGTGGTTTTTGAAAGACTTTCTTCTCTTCTAAACTGAGGAAAGCCATGATATGAGGACAGACACAGATCGACAACTGTCGTCGAAATTGAGTTCAATATTGAGTTTATTATCAAATCTTCAGAAATGCGATTCTGTAATAATGTTTTAGATAAATGTCAAACAGTTTTGACTATTAATAATAACATATATATTATAAGTATACTGTATATAAACAAAGGAATGTTCAAATAGTATTAAATACTTAAAATATTTTTGTTATAAAATTTGTGGAAATGATTAAACAGTATTTACTGCATATTATTAAGACATCTTTATTTTGAAATAAGTTATCTAATAAAACATTACAATAATAGATACATCAATTTTTTTTGATAGTCATTGATAGCTTATATCAATTATATTTAGCTTATAGTAAACAAGTGATATAACTTAAAAGCAATTTACCTGTTGTTGACTTTGCAAAACTTTTATTGGTTTGAGACTCGCCTTAAAATCAGGTCTTTCAGCAAATCTGATGACAAAAAGTAACTCTTCGCTAATGCAAACAATCTTTACCTATGAGTTGATATTGTTTTTGTTTATTTAATTCAATTATATTATAAATAAAAAATATTTATTTTATGATAAAAAATTGTTTATTAATTACCATTCCTTCAAATCTATTCATTTGAAGTTCATATTGCATGAGCTCTTCATTATCGCGAAACACTTTCACCAAAAACTTAATGCCTTTCGTTGAGATTTTACAGTTAACGGCCTGTTTTGGTGGATATTATTAAATTATTTTTAATTAATTAATTATATTAAATTGATTCAAATATCTTATTTTATATACAGCATTATTATGTATATTACTATTTCTAAATTATTATTGTTATCAAATGGTTATAAAAAATTGTATTTATTACTAATATATTTGATATGATAAATATTTTAAAATAGTTTAATATTTATATAATCCAAATTTATTTAAATGTTTTTTAATGTAATTAATGGTACTGTAAATAGAAGCCGATTATATTATGTCATAATATAATATTATATTTATATTAACGCATAATAATCTCTATTTGCTATTCAAACATTTTTAAATGTGTTTTTTGCAAAATAAAAAATATAATTAGATCTAAAAAAGTACCAAGACTAATTAATGATAAGTAATATTTTTGTTTATAAATTAGAGTTGGCAAAAAGAGAAATTTCTAAAATAATAGAAAAAATTTTGGAAAGTTTCTAAAAAAAATTTCTGTTTATTAATTTTGTTCTCTCAATATTTGCTATCTTGAAATAATTCATTATAACTATAAATATTAACTAAATTTTATTATTAATATATTAATAAATGTTCAAAGTAAAAAATAATTCATTTAATTAAAACTAAAAATATAAATCAATTATAAATATAATTTTACAAAAACTATAATTAGATAATTATATTAATTTTATAAATAAGAATTCCATTAATATTGTAGTGTATATTATGTATCGTTAGTACAGTATTACAATAGCTATAGATATGGGGATCCCATAGTATAATGATAAAGTAAAATTTCTATAGAAATTTATTCCTAAGAAACTTTCTAAAAATTTTCTTAGGGAATTTATTAGAAAATTTTTATTTRCCCATCTCTATTATAAGTATAAATTGTTAATATAGCGGTATATAAATTATATTTATGTGTGTGATATAAATTATATACAAATTGTATAATACAATATAAAATTTATTGTACAATACAGTGCATTAAATCTCGGATATTTAATACGTCCACTAAAAGTACTATAACTTTAAATAACAAAAATATAGAAAGACGTGATATATATATCATTGGAAAGTATATTAAATACAATCCAATCATAATAAACAAACCATTCATAAGAGTGAATAGACTAATAGTACCAACAGATACAGTAAAATATAATTATTTTTTAAAATTATAAATTGTTTAAAAAAACAWTTTGTACAGTATTTTTCTATCAAAGTATTTAAATATAATATTTTGTTATTGTTTTAGTTTTTAAAGTAATTATTTAATTAATTTTAACATAACAACCGTTAAATATAACGAATTATATAAATTATATTATTTTGGTTTTATAAAAGTCACTGAACTATACAAATATTATCAATATTTACGAGTTTTAAATTATTTCAATTGTCAATCGCATGAATCGGAAAATTAATCAAAAATTAAAAATTATATTTCAGACAACATTTATAAATATTTATTATAACATTTTATATTCTAGATATAAGCTTAACAAAATATTTTTTAAAAATTTTTGTATAATTTTACACAATATAAAATATCAAATCAATCAAAAAAAATTAATTTTTATCAAGTATTGAATATATTTTTAATTTTTAAATTCTAATTGTGTTTTTAAAAAATCAAGGATGAAATTGTTTTGATTGAAATACAGCAATGAATTTGATTAGTAGTTTCATAAGTTTATAGATTCAAACTTTTTGTTTTAATACAATATGATATGTTTGCAATGAATTTATTTCACATTATTATTAAATTTATATTATTACTAAATAACGTGAATGTTTTCAATAATAAACTGTAGAAATGTTATTTTTTTATTGTCATGTATTACATATTTTTATAGATAATATTAAAGTATGAAAAATTAATTTATAAATACTTTGTATAAACAGAATTATAACAAATAAATATTAATATTATTGTCGTTTATTGCTTAATAACTGATAGCAACCTAAACAACACCCATTCATAAATGTTTATTACATTACAAAACTCGCTTTCATATAAAACTCATTTAAATAATTTATTAATTTTTTTACTTTATTATTTAAGTTGTCTCGTCAATGTTTTGATTATTTTTTGTAATTTTTTAATGTATTAATGAATTTATTTTGATTAATTATTTAATTTTATAGTATATATTATTTAATTTGTTTAATATCACGAATTTATTGATAAATTGACAAAACAACAAAAAAACAGTAAAGTAATACAAGTAAAGATAAAATAATAATATAGATTTTATTATCTTAATACTATTCTTAAATATTTAATTAGTATCTTATTATATTTATTTTAAACTTTAAATTCAAAAATCAATTTTCTTGAATTTTCCATCATAGTATTTTAATTTATTATAAACTCAAATGTATGTTACAATTGTTTTTAATTGTTTTAATTAGAGTTATAATTAATTGTTTATAAAAGTCAATTATCACTACTTATTTAAAATTATAAGTAATTTAGTAAAACATTTCATATTTTCTGACAACGTATGTGATAGAGAAGGAAATTATTAAATAATATTATAATATAATAATAATAATAAATTGCAATTTTCCTTAAAGTCAAGGATAAGATTCTTAAAATAAGCTATTTTTCGATTGCATTAATATAAAAGTTTTTCACTGTTTAGAGTTCATTGCAAATAAAGTAAGTATTATTTTAAGATACTTTTTTTGTTAACAGATTTGCATCAATGGTTCAAATGATAAAAATAATTTAACCATTATTTCAACGCTTATAAATTTTTAATGTATTCAAAGTTTTGTTAAATAATATTGTTTTAATAATCGTAATTATTTTATTTTAAAGTTTATATAACTTAATAATAGTTAGAAACACCTACTGTATATATTATCAATTTTTGTTTATTTCTTTAAATAATATCTATTTTTAAACATATTAATGTATATTTAATAAATCACTCACTTATTTAACAGTAATTTGTAAAATAAATAATCCATTGCATTTAATACTCAATAAAATATAATTTAATTATAAATTTTATGGGTTTATCATTGTTTTATAACTTATGTTTACAAAATTATAATTTTACTCAATTTGATCTCAATTAAATATTTTTCAAAAAATCTACTTGCATTGTTACTACTACAATTACTACTACTACTACTACTACTACTACTACTACTACTACTACTACTACTACTACTACTACTACTACTACTACTACTACTTTTAATTTAAAAATCAATTTTTCAAGGAAATATACATAAAAATTGTATTATTATATATTTTGGGAATTATATAAAAATATAATTATTTAATTATTAATTCTCACCTCTTTAAAAAAAACCTAAAAACCACAAATTTTATTGTTTATAATTACGATTTAAATTAATTTTACTTATTTTATTTATGTTAGCTAACAGTACAGGTATTATATTAATATATCAATTAATATTAGTGTTGTTATGACTCGTAAAAATGAGATAACTTAAAATATTTAATGATAATCATAATATTTACTAACAAATAATAATGTTTACTAAAAATTTAGAAATATACATACTATAACAGCATTATATAATGCTTAACTAAAATTTAATTAAAATTATAAAATATTAATTAAAAACTTACAATATTATCGTTGGACTCTTTATCGACAACAATGTTTGTCACTTCTGGTGATGAATTTRTGTCCCGACATATCCCACAAAATTCAATTGAGATTCCGCTCTAATATTTAATTATTTCAATAGTTTTATTAAAATTATTATTAACTTTGAAGTATTAAATAAAACATCTAAAATAATGTTTACTTTCTATATTTAAATTATCTAGCAAAATTCACTGTTACTTATTTTAAAATAGAAGCGATAAAATTAATTATATTTATTTTATATAAAATTATTTGCTTTTAAAAATATTCTGTAAAATACTGTACAAAATATATTCTCAAAATAGATAAAATGATTTATTCACAGAAAGAAAGTGTTTTAAAATCTCTTAATATTTTTATCTATAATTAGATTTTTAACATAATTTTGAAAACATAATTAAAAGAAATAAGTTTTAAATAAATAAACGAAACTTTTTCGCTTATTATATGAAAACTAATAAAGTACTTAATGTTAAATTTAAATTTAATAAATAAATTGAGATAATAGACAGTTAAAAATTACATTTTAGGTGATATTCAGTGAAAATAAAATTAATAATAAAATAATTGGCAAATTTTCTTACATCATTTGAAATTTTTTTGCATTTATTATTTAAAGAAGTGATCCAAACATTAAAAATCGACTCAAGAATCGTCTCATTTTGCATTGAAAACCATTCAATTATTTTGTTAATCCAATCGACACAATACCTGTCCGGTCCCTCAGCTTTATTCAGTTGCAATGGTTTGACATTTTGCTGCAAATCAACCGTTTGTTTGTTGATATCTTCGTTAACAATATCCTTATATTTAATTTCATTACTAATTTTGGCAAAACTTTGTCGTCTTTTGTTGAGAACAACTACAAGAATATTGCCGACACAGTAGACAACAAGTGCCACAAACACCCAAAATATGAGAAGCATTGTTGTCCAGTCTGTGGTCTGCATTAGAGATGAGTTAACCATTTAATTGTTAAACTTTTTCAATCAAACCAAAAGCAAAGTCACTTACATCTGATAGCAAATGCTCGACAGCACCGGTAGGGCTCTCACTCGTAGGAATCATTGATGGCATTGATGGCGCATAAACTTTGGCCCAAAATTTAGTCTATGATTATGAACATTGAAAGGAACGTCACTTTTGCACAATTATATCGAATTTCACAGGAATTCGTGCCAACACTTGTACTCTCAGTTTAGAGCTTATTATAAAATGTGAAAAATGCAACTATTTTTTGCTCCTTTGCCTCACTTGGCATTACCTCAAACACAAGGCCTCATCCAAAAGTAAAAGATAAGGCTATTTGTCAATTGCTTTCCTCATTTCTAACCATTGCTATCCTTTCAAGAGGTATGTGTGCGCCTGTGCTCTACACCAACACTTCATTACATAATTAAACATTCAATTCACCGGTATTAAGATAACAGTGTTTAATAACGCACACATACATACATACATACATTATTATAATAAGGTGTTATAACATTTAACATTTAGTTTCAAAATAAACAATAAATTCAATCAAAGCTAAACAAAATAGTGTAACCGGATTCACTCTATTTGATAATTGTATTTATAACTCAATATTTATATTTTGATAATTTAAATATAAAAATTTCATATTAAAATTCATATAACATTTATTAAAGTAATTTAATTGATATTTACAAAGTGTTTAAATATTTAATACGTTATTATTAATACAATGACTAATTATCTATTATTCATATGATAACTAATTTGATTTGTTAGTAAATAAACATATTATCAATGATAATGCAGTTTTATATGGTTAGCAAAGTTTAAAGAAATCTAAATTAGTTTATAACAGTAGTAGTAGTAGTAGTAATGTTTTAATAATAATAATATTAATAATAATAATATATAACAATACTGTAATAAATTAATAAATAAGTAAATAACTAAACATAAGTTAAATAATATGAAAATTCACATTTTTAGAGATTTAGGATAAGTTAACGTTTTGTTATTTATCGATAATTTTTACTAAATTTAATTATCACTTCTTTAGGTCACTTCAACTCTATTCCGGATAATCAAAGTCTTCGGGAATCGAAAATTGTTTATTAAGTTCCGAGTCTTCGATACCAAACTTTTGTTTACACCAAGACTTCACAAGAAACACATTATCTATTAATCAGAAAAATTCAAATAAATTTTCACTAATCAACAAAACAAGTGATCAAATAACCCGTCCATCGATTGATAGCTTCTTTTGAAACCTCACAGTCTTTGTTCAATTGTTTGATGAACTGTGGATCGCAATCCTTCAACACTTCCAGTTTGGCTTTCAATTCATTTCTTTTATTCTCCAAAGAGTGCAATTCATTCAACGCCTTTTCCCTTCTTTGCGCTTCTTTGTCACTCAACTGATACTTCTTGAGCTCGATATCCAATTCTTTAGATTTTTGCTTAATTTCACTGATCTTTTGCTTTAAATCTTTGATTTTTTGTTTCTTCTGTTTTTAAAAAAGATTAGAAACAATGAAATAAAATTGAAAATAATTGACCACAAGATTAGTAACTGTTTTGACGGCTTTGGCTGGAAATGACCAGAAGTATGTCGACGAACCAATTTTGTCCGATTCGACCAAATCGTCGGCAACTAATGACTGTAATATGTCTTTAACTGATTGCATAACAATTCCCTTCTCTTTTGGTCCCAATTTCTCCAAATCTTTCAGAAGAAACACATCTTTCTGTTGACAAACACATGAGTTGTTGTCAAATGACTTGTTTTGTCATTCAATGCAAACCTTTTGGTGAAACAGTTCCAGAAGTCGGTGTCTTTTCTCATCAATAGTGAGACCCTTTTTCTTTGACTTTGACATCTCAGTGGACAATGTGGTGATCAAAATGAAGACACAAATTGATGACAATATTAACCAAACAATGAATTCAATCAAACAATTAGTCAGATATTGATTAAGACTTCAATTATTACTCAATAATAGCGCCAAAAGTCATGTAATTGTATAATATATTAACAAATAGTGTACACAATGTCTAAAGTGTCCCCTTTTGTCACCAAAACTGCTATATTGTATGCAATCTATTACTACTGTATATTGTTATGTATTATATGAATGAATAATATGTTTGCAATCATTGCTCTCTATTGGTGTTCATATTAATGACAAAAATAATAAAATATTTAAAGTTTGTATCAATTGATTGATTGATTGAATGATTAGTTGTTTACATTAATTATGAAAATTGTTTATAAATTGATTGAAATGTGATATCAATTGAATTGCTATTTGTTTTGCTATTGATTTGTATTTGTTTTGTGACAAACACTCAATGAATTAACATTTTATTTACCGACCGATCGGTGCAATCATGTGTTTATCAGTGTTTGTCATTTATTGTCTGTTATTTGTTGGCCAACAGTTGCGGTCAATCGATGCGACGGTTGATGTGAGTCCGACACCGATTGTCTTTTATCACGGAATGGGCGATACATCGCACGGAAGTATTTATTCACTGCAGAAGTGGTTGGAGTCAAAGATTGCTGGCGTTTATGTCATGTCTATCCGTATGGGAAACAATACRGCCGAAGACCTAATGAGCGGTTATTTTATGAATCTTAACGATCAGGTGACCGAAGCCTGTCGTCAGCTAACGGCCGATACACGACTGGCCAATGGCTTTAATGCCATTGGCTTTTCACAGGGCGGACAAATTATACGAGCAATTGCACAGAGATGTCCAACAATTAAGATATTGAATTTGATTAGTTTGGGCGGACAACATCAGGGTATTGAATGATTATTATTATTATCACAAAAAACGATATCAATTATCTCATTATTAGGAGTTTATGGTTTGCCTCGTTGTCCACAAGCAAACCATATCTGCGATTTGGTCCGAAAACTACTCAATTATGGCGCATATGAAGAGTACATCCAAAACCATGTGGTTCAGGCAGAGGTTGGTTTGATTTGATATATATATATATATATATATATATAATACAATTGAATGGTAAATGACATGCAGTACTGGCACGACCCGCTTCAAGAAGATTTATACAAACAAAAGAACATATTTTTAGCCGATATTAACAATGAAAATATTCCCCGAAATACCACTTATAAAGAGCGCATTCTTAAGCTTAAGAACTTTGTTTTGGTTAAGTTCTTGAATGACTCGATGGTTGAGCCCCGGGAGTCGTCTCTCTTTGGATTTTATATCGCAGGTCAGGCACAGGATATCTACAAAATGAAAGACACGACTTTGTATACTGAAGATTGGATTGGACTTAAAGAGTTGGATATCAGTGGACGACTTCACTTGTATGAAGTTATTGGAGATCATCTTCAGATTGATATCAAATGGTTTGAAGAGGAAATCGTAAATAAATATCTTAAATAATAAAACTATTTACTAAAAATTGTGATAAATTTTATATTCTGTAATGAAGTGACAAATTAAAAATCATAAACTATTATTATATTATTATTTTTTTAATTAATATAAGAAAATCAAAATTAAAGTGATTTTATAATTTAAAATGATTTATATTATAAAAATTAGATATAAAATTAATAAAAATATTTAAAATTAAAAAAATAATTATAAAGTAAAAAATATATTTAAATAAGCAGTTATTCAACGGTAACAGATTTGGCCAAATTTCGAGGACAGTCAACATTACAGCCTCGAAGTACAGCGATATGATATGAAAGCAATTGAAGTGGTATTACAGTTAAGATTCCCTGCAAACAGTCGACAGTGTGTGGAGTTTGTAGCGAACGGAAGCTATACTTCTGTGTTTCGGTGTCGTTGTCTTCACAGATAATAATGGGTCGACTGTCACGAGCCAACACCTGTTGCAATGCATTCATGCATTTGGGATAAACAGGATCTCTGGTGACAACCATAATGACAGGCATAGAGTTATCGATGAGTGCAAGTGGTCCGTGCTTTAGTTCACCGGCCAGTATGCCCTCGGAATGCATATAAGTTAACTCTTTTATTTTCTATCGATTGAATGGTAAGTAAGTTATAATAGTTAAAAAAGAGTTTATTATAAAAATAAAACAAATTGTTATACCAGTGCTCCCTCTGTAAAAGATAAATATATGTTAATATTATGGTAATTGAAGATATGATTGTTTGAATACCGAGAACAGTTGCGTGATTCCAACCGCGACCCATAAGAAGAAGAGATTTTTGTTGATATAAATCTTTAGCCAATTCAAGTACCTGACAGTCCTGTTCGAGAACCTGTTTGATCTGATCGGGCAATCGTTTTAATCCCTGTATTATTTCGCTCCTACGGGGCTGTTGTGAGATGCGATCTTCACTCATAACCAAAGCAAACATAACTAGAGATATGAATTGACTGGTATATGCCTTAGTGGACGCAACTCCTATCTCTGGTCCCGCATTAATATGAACTCCACAGTGACTTTCCCGACATATACTACTGCCCACAGTATTAGTTATACCAACAATTAAAGCGCCTCTTTGTTTGCAATAACGTAATGCCATCAGAGTATCAGCCGTTTCTCCCGATTGTGAGACAAAGAAGCAGACGTCGTCTCTGAAAATAGGTGTGTTTCTGTCGAGGAAATCACTCGCCAACTCTATCATTACTGGCAATTCTGTCAATTCTTCTAATATCTGTCTCGTCTGTGTATTTAATTTATATAATTTAGATAAACCACAAAACCATAAATCTATAACACTTTATATCAATGAATACTAACAGCAATAATACTGTGATAACTGGTTCCGCAACCAATTAATAGCAAACGTCTGCAGCGTTTGATTTCAGGAATATAGTCCTTAATGCCACCCAAGATAACAGTGTCGTTGTTGTCGAAGTTGACTCTTCCACGCATTGTATTGATGACAGACTCCGGCTGTTCGAAGATCTCCTTCTGCATGAATGAGTCAAAGTTGCCTTTCATTATCTGCTGGATCTCTAACTTTAAGGTTTGTATCTCTCGTGTCAGTGATGTGTCATCGAGTGTACGCTTAAGTCGATGTATTGTCAACACTAGTGATGTATAATAAAATCATTAATATTTATATAAATTACAATACATTTCAAGAATATTATAATTATTTTAGAAAAAAGAATAAATTTAATATAAATTAAATTAAATTAAATATTCGTCTATTTTTTTATCGACAATTTGACAAACTTTTCGGTTCTATTTATTATTCTATTAATACACATAAGAAATCTTAAGTAGATATCACAGAATATAATTAAATAAATACCGATATCTATAACATACCCATAATATTAAAACAACATTTTATATCACTTTCAGATAACTATAATATAATTTATGATTATATTTTGTTTATATACTGTAAATTACATGTACCGGTATATGTAATATATATATATATATATATATATATATATATATAAATCTAATTTAAATCAATAATTTAAATCTAATTTAAATGCATTATATCAAGTAATGTTTCTAATTAAATATCTGTTTACAATACTGTGTATTGTTTATGTAGAAAAAATAGCAATAATTATTTTTGAATAAAATTTGTATGATTACTAATATTTGTTTGAGATTATTTTGATATTATTTAACATTGCTTATACAGTATATTAAAATTAGGCAAATTTTTTATCAAAGTAATTATAATTTTAAGATAAAGCTTATAAAATATCACATGACATACACCCGGCTTCAATAGAGGCCACGTCGTCGTCCTCCAGATATATGACACGATTGGTGTGTTCAATGATAGCACTGGCATCCGATGCAAACAAATACTCTACCATTTTGTCGTCATTCAATGGAGTAAACTGTGTGGTCGACTCAGATCGGGCCAACTTTCCGCCCACAACTGAATTGGTCGACAAACCATTTTGTCGCGGATGAAGATCTATTGATAAGCAAATATTGTCAGTATTAGACTAATTGCTAAATTTACAATTAATATGTTAATTTGATTGAACATATAAGTGTCATGCAATTAGTTAATAAGTTATAACAGACAGAAATCCTTTTAACCGCAAGTGTCCCGAAACCCAAAGCATAGGTTAGGCATATATATACCTTTAACAGTGTCTTTACATCCCTTTTTAGAGTCTGTCAAACATCAAGTATTGTCATCGGTTCACAAAAACAGCAATATAAGGATATTTATAAAGCAATCACAAAAATATAAAATAAAACATGAAATCATTGTAACAAAATAGTGGCTAAACAGTGAAACAATTTGTGGCCCATTAATTGAGCCCACATTTTGTCGAGAAAAATGCCCGCAATTATAACGATATAACAGTGATGACACTTATAATTATATGATCAGCAATCAAACAATCAATACCTTCGTCATCATCAGATATAATGCTATTTTGACGGCTAACCGCCAACCGGTGTTCCCACCGGTCGTCACCCAATGAATTCTTTGCCGTTAAACTCATTTTCTTAATCTCTATTTTTTATTAAAATCCCATTTTATTTAGATGTCATGCAACAGTATTTGTTTGTATATATATATTTGCATTCATTTAATTAAATTTAGTATTTTGGGAAAAATTCAAAAATCAAAGTTTTTTTTGCAAAAATAAAAGTGATATTAAATGCTATGAAAACATACCTTTACTGCTATAAATAATAGGAATGTGGTCTGAGATTAGGTTTGTCTTTGTTTTGATGCCTACAAGTAGTGGACTGCCTCTTCTGGTGGCCACACATTCTCCCGGAAAGTATTTACTTTTGAAGACCAATGCAAACGCCCCTTCCTTTTAAATTAAAAACATTTCAACTGTAATGTTATGTTATGTTAAATAAAAAATTGTATAAATAATAATTAGTGTAATCCATACAAGTTGTTGTATAACTTGTTCCACTAATTCCCTAAACTTGATATTTGGTTGCTTTTTATACAAATGGTGCGCAAACTTTGCAATAACTTCAGTGTCGGTATCAGATTCAAAGGTATACCCTTTTTTAATCTATATATGTTTTAATATAAAATTAATTTTATTAATTTCACTTAAATTTTACTGTTCTTTATAATTAAAATGAAATACCAGAAACTGTTTGACATCTTTATAATTGGTAAGAATTCCGTTGTGAACGACAACAAACTCGTTATTATCACTGGATCTCTGAGGATGGCTATTGAACTCGGATGGCGCGCCATGAGTTGCCCAACGGGTGTGCGCTATACCGATGTGCACATCATAGGTGTGGTCCAAATTGAAGTCACTTCTGTCCCAAATGGCATTCTCAAGAACTCTCACTTTTCCCGGTGCTCTGATAATCTCAATGGCGCCGTCATCAAAGTCAAAAGCAACACCTAAATTACCAATTGGTTATATAATTAATCAATAAATTTTTATCATATGATTACAAAATTATGTAATTAATAAAAAACATCGCCAATAGGTATATATATATAATCAAACCAAACCATACAATACCTGCGGAATCATATCCTCTATACTCTAATCTCTGTAATCCTTTGATAAGAAATTCCAATATTTCGCGACGAGTTTTGGGCTCAAAATAGTTAAGATATGCAAAGATTCCTATAAAATAAATTTCATTATTATAGTTAATTATGATTGTCATATGTTATATAAAATTAATATATAATAGAAAATCTATTGATATTTAATATTATTGTCAGTTAAATGCAATGATATTCTTAATATGAATTTTGAAAAATTGGGTCACTTTTTTAAATTAATTTTAAAAATATGTTTCTTGTTTTTAATATAAATATATAATCAAATAGAAAATCTGCATTCAAATGATATTATATAAATTACTTAATTACCATTAATCTTAGTTTTTGATGTAAATGTTAATTTATTAACAATAAAATATAAATCAAATGACATTCAAAATTTGTTAAGATATTTATTTAAGTTTTAATCTTAATTTAAGTAAAAATTTTCAAATAAAATTATTAGATTAGACACAAAAATAATAAGAATTGAATAATTTTTAAAGATTTTGTTGATTTCCTTGTCCTCAATATTATAAATACTAATAAGACATCGATTATTAATATTAATACGTCTGTATTAATAAACGTGTGTTTCATATTAATTAAATTACTTTTTCTAACAGTAATTCATATAACAAAATATTAATTAGATTTTACAGCAAAAAAAATCTAAAAATATTTTCGATGAAATTTGATACCAGAAATTAAACCCTATATTCATTATAAATATAATTAATTTACCAAAAGTTTTGTTTAAATTTTTTTTATAAACTTGTTTTTATAAAAGCAGAATAAAATATTAATGAAAAACACATTAATTGTCGGATTATTTATTTAAAAATATGTTTTGCTTAAAAATTTTGTCTGAATTATTATTTTTTGRAAAATTATCTCAAAAAACTTTCAAAAATATGCCTTAAAGGCAAACATGTCGTTCAAAAATTAATTTTATGTCTCGAGCGATGACCTAATATCTAAAAATGTTAACATTATATATAAATTTATATATACTGTATACTAAAAATCTGTAGAAAATTGTAGAAATTCAATATTTTAAGATATTTGATATTATTATTATTATTATTATTATTATTAATATTATAATTATTATATAGATATTTAAGAATTACTATATTATAGAAATTATTACTGATATTCAATATAGAAATTTCAATGAATCTCAAGTAATATCGAAACTATTATTAATTTTTATATAATTTTTGATTCATAAAAAATACAATTCATAAATCCATTAATTAGTTATCTAATTTATATCAATTAACTTATATAGTTTAATAAAGATATATTATTTTTAAATATAACATTTAAATTAATCAATTATTACAGAATATTCTTAATTTATAATACAAACAAATATATAAATATAATATGATATAAATTAAAATAAGAAACTTACCGCACATATTGATTCCCGAAATATAATAGCAATTAAATTATTTAAATAAAAATATCAATTCAAATGAAATGACTGTCAGATTCTTGTGGATCGGTGTCGACACCAAAACCATATAACTGTATCAATAATAATGTTTTCATTAAACACTTGGTTTATATAACACATACATCTATGCAATGCATTGAACACATTGGAGGCACCGGTTGTACGCATTCGAGTCACTCATAGTATCGACCAATCATTGAATGCCAACAATTAGTGCACTCAATGGCGATACTGTTATAACACTAATACTAATACATTGACTGACATTCAAATTGACGGAACTCTCAATATATTCAATCAATTTATTGGACATTCATATAGTAATTCATAATTCACTTATTATTTGTCTAAACATTCAAATTTAAGGTAATTATCGCAAATATTTTAGCATTTATACAGAATTTCATATTTTTTTATGTTGTTTTCAATTATTATTGTTTTTATTGTAAATCCTATTTATCTTATTTTTATAAATAAATATTGCAATAGTTTTATCTAAATAATTAAATCCCGATTCTTGAGTATTCAATCATTTCTTCTTTATAATTATTGTTCAAATTGTGTCAATCTATTACATATTAATATTATATTTAATAAATATGATAAGTAAATCTATAGCAATAATATTATTTTATATTTGTGTGTTTAAAAAAAACTTTAATCTTTATATTAATAGTTAGTTAAAAATAAATGATTATTAATTAAAATATTATTATTCTTACGGTACTATAAATATTGTATTATTATTATTATTATATGAATTAATAATTATCTATCATTATTATAGCAATAAATACAAAAAATTATATTTRTATATTTAGAATATACAGTAAATAATAAAGTAATTACAGTATATTTGGATATATATATACTGTTAAATTGTATCAGAAATTTGCAAACATTGTTAGAATAATTTATAAAATTAGTTTTTTTTAAATGTCTTATTAGTAAATACCATACTATAATTTAATATTACAAATTTATCACATTTTATCGTATAATCATGCATTTCGTATGTTATTTTAACTTTTTCTGAGTTAAAACAAATTAAATTATCAAATAGCAATAATCCTCAATCAAGGTTATTGCATACATTTATTTTGTTAATAATTTATAACTTATTTATATAATATTGTGTCTGAATTTACTTTTATAATATAAACTAAATAAAATATAGTTGATTTATAATGCAGTACATTTATACATATAAATATTTATGTGTCAATACATACAGTACAATTACATTAAAGTTTGTTAATAATATTATTATTAAAGTTAATAATGCTTAAAATTTAAGCCTTAATAGTAAAAATGAAATTTATCATAACTGTCAGTCTGACACAAAATTATAAATATTTTTATTATTTTAGCAAAATTTTTAGAATTTATTACACCTTATAAAAGATAATAAAAATATATATTTTATATTTGATTTAAACTAGAAATTATATTTTATAATTACAGTATATATTTTTTAAATATTCTATAAACTATATTAGTTTATATTAAATAATTTTTAAATTTTGATAATGTATTAATTGCTCTAATAAATATAACTTATAAAAGTATGTTTAATAATAAAGCAATWAAATTGAATATATTTATATATTGGTACATTTATATCCAGTTCCTTTTAAATATAATAATACAATTATATGATTTAGTTGTGAATCATTAAAATGATAATGATATGACATATTTTTTATATATATATAGATGTTATCAAATTAAAAAGTATAAACTTATAACATTTGAAGAGAGTATGTCATCGACTATAAGCACAAATTGATGTCATTTCCCTTTCTAATAGATCCTAAAGCATAGCATTAGTGTTTTGTGAGGCTTGTAGTGCCAGCACTTGGATTAAGCAGTGTTGAGCTCAGTTAGACAGTGTTTTGTGTTTACTATGAGTGCAATCGTTATAATATTGTTAGTGAAAAGTAATTTATTATAATACATATTTTAGTTCCTGTATTTTTATTTTTGGGGCTAATTTTATTGTTACATTTATAAAAAAAATAAAATATATATATACTAATAATATATCATAGGAAACTAAAATCTTAAGTTGGTTACCAATTGGTTTTAATTTTTTTATATTTGTTTTTAGACAACTCACTAAATATTTTATKAWTTTATATTTGAATTCAAATGAGATATTGAACACAACAGTATATTTCAAGCATACGTATTATATGTGTATCAAAATATACAATTTATTAATACAGTATACTATTATATATATTATATTAATGAACTTTCCATCTGTTTATTTATTAAACATGTTTTAATGAATGACTGTTTTGTTTTTACATAAATTAAATATTAAATCAATAATTTCCGTTACCCTTCACTAACTAATCGTTTAGTAAAATTGATTTTTGTTGCAATCCGTTTAAAACTTATTGTCTATTTCTAGTTATTTTATTATTATTTATTTTTATATAAAGTTAAATACTGTATATCATTTTAAAGTTTATAAATAAGTTTTAAAAATTTGATAATAAATGGACAGCAATTTCTCTAATCAGGTAATTATCTTTATATAAAACATTAATTTTTATTTATATATTGCTATTGCAATATATTGCTATATACGGTACATGTGTCATATTAGCATGAATTGTATATTAAGTTAAAATTAATTTTTCTAAAAAATAGCAAATTTTAATATTATAAAATCATAGAATTACTTACATTACTTATATTGAATAATTATCGGATTTAACTTATTTAACTAATATGTATTGATGAAATTATCAAAATAATATTTAGATTATTTTTATTTAAATTTAAATTATTGTTGTTAATCAGTAAACTTTGTAAATTATTTATACAATGATTAAATATTCACAATTTTTATATGATCATCATTATATGGTTTATTATTATATTCTATAGTAATATACAATTCATTAAAATCAATATTTGTTTAGTATTTTTCCATTTGAAATATTGAAAAAATGTTTTATCATTTGAATTATTAATGTATTGGTTAATATTGATTATCATTTAGTTTAATACTATCTAATGAATTGTTTGGACGCATCCATATTACAAAAGTATAGCCTAAGTGTTAATGAAATTTAAAAAACTTGACATTGTTTGATGACATAAATACATAAATACATAATGATCCAATGATCATGGTACATTGCTAAATTTAACTAATCAGACATATGTAAGATATTTGTTTTGTTTTGTCATTTTAAATAATATTAGATTAATTAAAATTTTATTTTTATTATGAGTTTTTAAAAAATTATATGATAAAAATGTAATTAAATTCGGTTATAATTTTGGCTAAAATTAACTAAACAGCATATAGAGTATAGGAAACTAATTATTATAAATAAACAAATTATTTATTTTTATTTTATATTTATAGTAATCCAATTTTATGAAGTATTTTTAGATTTATTTTTTTTAWAATTTTATTATTAGTAACGAATAGCATTTGTTTATTTAAAATCTTTAGTTTTGAATACATTGAATACTTTTTTAAAATCAATAAATAAAATGCCTATTGATGTAAATATTAATGAAGTCAATGGTGTTTCAAACAGTCAAGTAAGTAATGTATAAGAATTTTAATGATAATATAATTATAATGATAATAAATATTATACTATTTTTTCATATCTTAGTTATATTTTGTATTTTTATATTTTATTTTAAGGCTTCAAATGTGTTTTATCAAGATAATTTGGTTACACGTGCTAAACGTGCTAAAACATTGGGCAATGAATTCAGGGGATGTACCATATGGTTGACAGGTATATAGATTTTAKTCAATTCAATATWAAATAAATATAAATATAATATATAAATATTAACATTAATAGGTTATTCCAGTGCTGGCAAAACTACAATTGCTTTTAAACTGGAAGAATACCTGTGCAAACATAATGTGTTTACTTATGCATTAGACGGGGATAACATCAGACAAGGACTCAATTCAAATCTTGGATTCAGTGCTGAGGACAGGAGTGAAAACATTAGACGCATAGCAGAAGTGGCCCGACTTTTTGCAGATTCCGGAGCAGTAGTGTTGACCAGTTTTATCAGTCCGATCCGTAAAGACAGGGATAATGCCCGCAATATCCATAAAAAAGATGATTTGCCATTCTTTGAGGTATTCATTGATACACCGCTTGAAGTATGCGAACAACGAGACGTAAAAGGACTTTATAAGAAGGCACGGGCCGGTCATCTGACCTGTTTTACCGGTATTGATATGGACTACGAGAGTCCACAAAATCCCGATTTGCGGCTCCAAACTAATGAACTGACAATCGATGAATGCGTACAACGAGTTGTAGATTTCCTTATTGAAAATGTAATGTATTTATATTTTTAATAATTATTTTTATTTATTGAAATATTTTTTACATTAAAATATCTAATAATTAGTTTCTGATTAGAAATTAATTGTGAACTAAAATAATTATTGTTGAAACATATTATTTGATTAATTTATTTAYCGCTAATTATTTTTGTTAGAAAATCATTTCCAAAGAGTTAACACCAGATATGAATGAACTATTTATACCAAATTCAAAATTAGATGATTACACAGTTCTAAGCAATAGTTTAGTACAAATTAACATAACTGAAGTCGATTTGCAATGGATTCAAGTGCTGTCTGAGGGATGGGCGCCTCCTTTAAAAGTATATAATATATAATAGTACTAACTTAGTGTTTATCACTTACTGTATGCTTTAATTATACATTATTTTAAATTATAGAAATTGTATTAATGTATAATTAAAGCATACAGTAAGTTATAAACACTAATTTAAAATTGTTATATAATTTATGTTTGTTTAGGGATTTATGCGCGAACGGGAATACCTACAGTGTATAAACTTTGGACTGTTAGTCGATAAGGGCATCAAAAATCAAACCATACCTATTGTGTTGGCCATTAGCGATGAGGATAAGGAACGTCTCAATGGCAAAACAAATGTTGCCCTCAAATACGGCGATCAATTAGTAGCCATTCTCGAAGATATTGAGATATATGAGCACCGAAAAGAGGAACGGATGGCTGCAGTATTCAAGACGACCAATACGGGACATCCGTATATCAAAATGATTGTGCAAATGGGAAATTGGTTATTGGGTGGTGATCTTCGTGTGTTTCAAAGAGTCCACTGGAATGATGGACTCGATTGTTATCGTTTATCCCCTCAAGAGATTAAACAGAAACTTAAGGAAATGAATGTAAGTTTAGATTTTTAGATAATTACCGTATTTGAAAAAATTTAACTTTTGTGTTATCTATTAATAGGCCGATTCCGTGTTTGCGTTTCAATTGCGGAATCCCATACACAACGGTCATGCATTGCTAATGCAAGAAACCCGACGCCAACTGCTGACCAAAGGCTACCGAAATCCTGTATTATTGTTGCATCCATTGGGTGGTTGGACTAAGGATGACGACGTGCCACTTAAAACACGTATACTACAGCATCGGGCCGTACTCGATGATGGTGTACTTGATCCGAAAACCACATTATTGGCTATATTTCCATCGCCGATGTCATACGCCGGTCCGCGTGAAGTTCAATGGCACGCAAAGGCTCGTCAAGTTTGTGGCGCTAAATACTATATCGTAGGTCGAGATCCGGCCGGTCTGCCTCATCCCGACACCGGTAAAGATCTATACGAACCTACACACGGGCAGAAAGTACTGCAAATGGCTCCGGGATTAAATGATCTGGTTATCATACCTTTCCGTGTAGCCGCTTATAATAAGAAACTCAAAAGAATGGACTTTTACGATCCGACTAACAGTGCTGACTATGAGTTCATATCGGGTACCAAAATGCGGACATTTGCCAAAACAGGTTTTGCACCGCCAGAAGGGTTTATGGCTCCAAAAGCGTGGAAAGTGTTGTCTGACTATTACAAGAGCTTACAGTTATATTAACCCATTTTTTATTTGTTGTTTTATAAGAAATATCTACTGTATTGTATATTTTGCATATTTTCTAAAAWTCATTATTTAAAAATATATTTACTGCTAACTTATTGTTATATTTAATTATTATAAATAAATAGTTTTATAATGGATAAGTCATATGTGATTTACATTAAAATAGTCAAGATTGTTAAATAYTGTAAAATTTTCTCTTAATTAACTAAGAAATAAAAATAATATAAATATTCAAGCATATATTTTCAATTTTTATATACTGTAYAATATAATATAATATATACTATATATATACAGTATATATACTTTACTTATTTAAATATATATACAGTATATATATTTAAATATTATTAATATATATAAAGGACAGTAAGCGACCCCCATTACCGAACCCCGCATAGGAGTGGCTTTAAGTGTGTATTAATATATATTATACGACACTATTAACGACACCCACATAGGAGTAGCTTTGTGTGTATAGCACTAGCACTGTGTGTGTGACTGTGAACTACAGTAAGCTATACAATACATCTACAGTACATGTATTAACATAACACAGTTAAACACATTATAAGCATTGATATCCTATGTGAGACATAGGCAACACTTTTACAGAGAGTCTTAAATAGTGGCGGCGGAGATGATATTAATTACAATTATATGGTCATCAACACATTGAATTAAAAAGTGACCAAGGGCAATGTTGTAGATAAATTTAAACTAAATAAAATTGTAATTGGTCATTTTTTAATTAATTGTATGATTTGCCAGATAAATGCAGTCGATTATCATTTATAAATTTTTTAAACAGTCGACTGTAAATTATTTAGCATATTATACAATTAATTAAAAAAATGATCAATTACAATTTTATTTATTTTAAATTTATCCATATATCTTGGTCACTTATTAATTCAACGTATTGTTCACCAGATAATTGTAATTAATAGCATCGCCGCCGACGCTGTTTAAGATTATCTGACACTTTCACAAAGTTTTCATAACAATTCAAAACTAATATTTCAAATTATTTGTCGCTATTGTCTCAATATATCATTGAATAAAAATATAATATTTATAATAAAAATTATGATTTAATTTAATTAAAACGGGCCGTAATTACGGGCTTAAAAGTCTTGTATTATATAATTTATATATCAGTATTGAATAAATTCAAAGTAAATATGTTAAAAAATAAATGTTATAAAATAAAAATAGTTTAACGCAGTATTTGTAGTAATTTTTTATATAATCAGTTGTCATTATAAAATAAAAATTTTTACAAATAAAAATTATACTTTAATAACAAACACATAGTTGGTAATGGCCTTAAAATCTATTACAAATAATTATCGATTTCTTTTATCATAATTTTTAATAAACTTTTAAGTTAAAAATTTATTTATAAAAATTTTATTCGGTATTTACAGTATAATTATAATTAAATGTTTAAATTATACTAAAACTAATCCGTATTAGACTTATTTAATATTTCTATTAATTTATTTCCAATTATTTCAAAATTTTTAATAGTTTTTGACTGATTATCTTCAAACATATCGATGGCCTCATCACAAGATTTACCAATCAATGGATCCAAAGGTAAAGTTCCCAAAACTGGAATTTCCTTTTCGAGCAACGCTTGCATTCCATTCTTTGAATGCTTAAAAATAGTCGACTCTTTAGAACAGTTGGGACAGAAAAAAGTGGTCATATTTTGGATGACTCCCAACACTTTCAGACCAACTCTTTCACAAAAATCTATTTGCTTTCTCACATCCATTAGTGCCACCTCTTGAGGTGTCGTCACTATTATGACTCCCTTAAGATTTGAACATTTTTTCAGATATGACACAACAGATAAATGTTCATCTGAAGTGCCGGGAGGTGTGTCCACAACGAGATACTCGAGTTGATCCCAGTCTACATCATTGAGAAACTGTTTAATTATTGTATTCTTCTTCGGTCCCCTCCATATGACCGCATCGTCAGCCGAACCCAATAAGAAACCGCAAGACATKACAGATAAGTTGTCCGTCACATAAATCGGTGACCAACCGGACATTGATTGGTGGACTTCTTCGCCTTCGACTCCCATTGTCTTTGGTATCGATGGCCCGCAAATGTCAATATCGAGTAAACCAACATTAATTGTCTTATCTTTAGCCAGATATCTGGCCAATAGTGTCGATACCGTACTTTTACCAACGCCTCCCTTTCCGGACATAACTAATACAATATGTTTGATAGTCTTTAGTCGGTCGGCGATTTCGGTCACAACAGGATCAGGTCCTGTCTTCGCCTCTCCCGAAGCGCATAGACCTCGGTTTGGACAGCCCTCACACGCGTCTACTTTGCCCGCGTTTGACGACTCAATGCCCGGACAGTGATTGGGCGGAACTTCCATCGTATCAATGACTGGATCCGATCTCTTGAGTAAACAATTATCAATAAATATCATAGACTTTACAACAAACATGTGTTGCAATTATAGTGTAAACAAATAGAGGTCTCAACGCTTGATATAACAGTAGAGATGAATTGAATTGATTTTATTAATCAATTAATTAATGAATTGATTTTAGTTTTGAAAATCATTTCAAATCATATCAATTGATAGCATATTATAACTTAAATAACATTTTATTATTATATGAATGACTATTATTTAACACCCGTTTCGATGATATATCGGGTAATTATCGGACAATTATTGTTGTCAAGTATGGCGTAAGTCATGTACTGATTGACTAACTGTTAGTTAATTGATATTTAAATGCAATGTTTGTGTCAATTGTGTCAACTCTTGTGGTCAACACTTAACAGTTGTGTTGATGACCATTGATGTCCATTGATGTCCATCAGTGCCATACATTTACAGACATTTGTYGATCACATCATTGATTGACAATCACTTTGCCATCAAATCAAACAATTTGATTGACAATTGATTTAATTATCTATTGATTCAAATATTGATTGTATTTATCATACAATTTGCATATAATAGTCAAATACATTGAATTTATGTAAGTTTTGATAATAAAGTAATTTTTTGAAAAAACATTAATTGATTTTCAAATAATTATTGATTTGTTGTTTTCATATCAATTAGTACTTAGTTTTGAAACAATGTCCAGATGTTCATTGAAATGAAGAGCCCATTCATTGATGAACTAATAATAGTCGTCTGACTGATGAAAAATGAATGTCATTTGTGACCAATTGTTTGTCATTAAATCAAACGAAGATATTGATAGTTATGTTATTTGAAAGTGTTTTAAAAGAAAAACGAAAGTCCAAGACCTGGAAGAATGGGTCGACAACCAAATGGTTTCGGTTTAATCAATACTCACTTAAACAATGGCTCTTTATATCTGTTCTCTTCTCAATTATCACTCTTTTCATATTATCTCATCTTATGGACAGCTATTCATTTCATGGGTTTGTTATTGATTTGATTGAATGAAATATAAATTCTGACTAAAAATCTTAATTATCTCGAAGAATGGTAAGAKTGCCTCCAAAACCTAAGTTTAAATGTTATACAAATGAAGATCTGTTCCGACCATCACTACATCGATTTGTGGCCAATAAACATGAATCCAAACTACAATACCGTTTGGAGCCAAAGATATTGCTGTTTGTTGAGACCCAGTACTCAAAACTTGGCAAACAATTGATAGAGTTTTTAGAATCGACACGATTTAAGTGAGTCTTTATTTTAAGAAATTTTTGTATTTATAAGTTTTTTTTGTATATTTAGGTTTAAAGTAGAAACTGTTAGCAAAAGTTTACCGCTATTGACCAACAATGATAAGGGAAGGTTTGCGGTGATTATGTTTGAAAATTACAACAAATACTTAAATATGAATAAATGGAATCGAGAATTACTGGACAAATATTGCCGACAATATAGTGTCGGTATAATCGGTATCGTTCAACAAACCAACGAAAAGTTAACTGATATCCAGTTGAAAGGATTTCCATTGCATATCGATACCGGTGTTTCAATTAGAGATTATCAAGTGAGCCCATCATCTCCTGTATTAAGACTAACCCGAGCGGGTGAAGTGCACTTCGGTAACATTCCGGGTCAGGATTGGGTTGTCTTTCATTCAAACCACACCTCATATCAGCCTTTAGGTCAGGCGTCTCTACAGCACGAGTTGGAGTACTATTTGAATGATGATTTAAATAATGATGAATACAATTTTATTTATAAAAAACAATTAATGACTACTGTTATTCAAGTATTAGTATAATTTGCAATTTGTTATGTAATTATTATATAATTATGTAATTATTAATTAGGACCACGGATTATATGATGGAATACAACGAGTATTGTTTGGCAATGGATTGACATTTTGGATCAATAAATTACTTCTTCTCGATTCCATTTCATTTTTATCTCACGGAAAGCTTATTCTTCCTCTTCAACGATACCTTCTCATAGATATTGACGACATATTTGTTGGCGAAAAAGGAACGCGAATGAAGAGATCAGATGTCTTAGAATTGCTTGACTTTCAAAGACGTCTGAATCTACTTATTCCAGGATTTCGTTTTAATTTAGGATTTTCTGGAAAATATTATCACAAGGGATATACTGAAGAAAATTATGGCGACGACCTTCTCTTAGGTAATGAATATATAATGAATATATTTTTACATTTTATAACTTTTAGGGCGTTATATGTTTGTTAAATTTATTGTTTGTGATAAATAATTTTATCAGTAAATAATAATAATATAAATTTAAATATTATTAGAAAATGTCGATAAATTTTGGTGGTTTTGTCATATGTTTTCCCACACTCAGCCACATCTTTATGATAATATAACGATTTTAGAAAATGAGATGATTGCTAATAAGGAATTTGCTCAGGTAGGTTTTATAAATATATTTTAATTTAATATTTCTCTAAATATAATATGTTTTGCAAATATAGAAACACAACATACCTATAGATTCGGGTTATTCAATAGCTCCGCATCATTCGGGTGTCTATCCAGTCCATGAACCACTATATGACGCCTGGAAGCAGATCTGGAATATACGGGTAACGAGTACTGAGGAATACCCGCATTTACGACCCGCACGATTAAGACGTGGATTTATTCACAGAGGAATTATGGTTTAATTGAATACTTTTATATTAATTAAATATATTAGAATTTAATATATATATATATATACTATAATTATTTGATTGTTATTTAGGTATTACCGCGACAAACATGTGGTCTCTATACTCACACTATTTTTATCGACAAATACCCCAACGGAAGGCATCGTTTGGAGAATAGTATTCGTGGCGGAGAACTCTTCTATTCATTTATATTAAATCCGGTATTTAAATAATTTATTAATTGTAATTGAAATTTGTTTTTATATTTATTGTAATTTAATATAATTATTAGATAAACGTATTTATGACACATTTATCAAACTATGGTAACGATCGTTTGGCTCTTTACACGTTTGAGTCAGTAATAAAGTTTGTCCAGTGTTGGACTAATCTACAACTTTATACATTACCACCCAATCAATTGGCAACTAAATACTTTAAACTTTATCCTGAAGAAACCGATCCTATTTGGATGGTTTGTATTTAATAATTAGGGAAATTACTATAAAAACTAATTATTAATTATAAAATTTGTTTTTTTTATAGAATCCATGCAATGATAAGAGACATCACGCCATTTGGTCGTCCACTAAATCCTGTGATCAGTTGCCCAAGTTTTTAGTGATTGGACCACAAAAGACTGGTTCAACTGCTTTGTATACTTTTTTATCAATGCATCCGACAATCGTCAGCAACTATCCGAGTCCTGAGACCTTTGAAGAAATTCAGTTTTTTAATGGAAAAAATTATTATAAGGGTCTCGACTGGTATATGAACTTCTTTCCGGTGCCTAAGAACTCGAGTCCCAGCTATTTGTTTGAGAAGAGTGCGACTTATTTTGATGGAGAGTTAGTACCAAAAAGAGCGCACGCATTGCTTCCCACAGCAAAGATTGTGGCCATTCTGGTCAGTCCAATCAAAAGAGCCTATTCATGGTATTATCACATGAAAGCCCATAAGAGCTCAGTTGCTCTTAATTTTTCATTTTATGATGTGATTACTGCTAATGAAAAGTCGCCAAAACTTTTGCGAGAGCTTCGCAATCGATGTTTAAATCCGGGCACTTATGCTCAACATCTTGAACGATGGCTTACACACTATTCGCCACAACAGGTGATTATATAATTAATTTAGACATACATTAAGTTATAGTAAAGATATTAAAATTTGATTACAGATAATGATTATCGATGGCGAAGAGCTCAAAGCAAATCCAGTCTTTGTTATGAATAGATTGCAAAACTTTTTAAAAATTGAGCCCTTTTTTGATTACAGTCAACACTTGAAATTTGATCCAAAAAAAGGTTTCTTTTGTCAAGTGGTTCATATGAATAGCACAAAATGTTTGGGAAGAAGTAAGGGTAGAATATATCCACCGATGGAACCGTTGGCTCAAAAGTTTTTGCACTCTTTTTATTTGTCGAATAACATTGCATTATCTAAATTATTGACTCGACTTCACCATCCGATACCTGCATGGCTTGAGGACGATCTCAGCACCGGATATATGTGATAGTCATTAAAGCAATCAGTATCTCAATTATAGGTATTTGTGCCAATAGTAAGCAATTGTTGTTAATTTGTTGTTATAAAGACAATCATTCATAGCTTCGCATCGCACACACATTAAATCAATTATTGGTATATAAATTTTATTATTTGAATTTACATTATTGATCAAATATAGATATATATTTAATATTATAATTGTTGAAATTATGTATAAATAATATTATATAAGTATTTATAAAAGTATACTCATTTAAGTTAGTAATCTAATCATTTAATTTGTTTTATTATCGTAATTATGGTAATTGTTTATTTTAGATTTTTACATTATCTCTATCTATATGTTATTTTTAATTTCTAATTAAATTTTGAAAAACAATATGAAATTTTATATTAATTATTATTTAGTAATATTAATAAATAGATGACGATTATACAGTATAAAAGAATAGCACTTTTATGAATATTTAAAAATATACATTTGACCAGTGCCATTTTTACAAAAAATTATAAAAAATAATTCAGTTTATTGTAATTTTTTAAAACTAAATTTAACTTTTAAAAATTGCAAACAAATTTATATAAAATAGTAACGTTTTGACCAAATTATTTGTGATTTGAATCCGCCCTTCATTTACATAATATTCATATTATATGAATATCACAATTAATTAATTGATAGCTTCTATTATTTAGTCATTTAGTTCAACAAACAAACAAATAGTTAAAAATATAACCGGTTTTTTAGGACAACATTATAATAAATGCTTTAATAAAAAACAAATAATTGAAGAAAATTAAACATTGAATTAGATTTCTATATAATTTAATAAAGAAATTTGATTCCCTGTTATTAATTATTAACAATACAATCGACCAACGATTTACTTAATGTCATATCAGATTTATTTTGACATATAATTAATATAAATTTTTTATCAGTTTAAAGACAATCAGTAGTTTTAATAAAATGTGAGACATTTGATAATTAATTAATTTATAATAATGTGAATTTACAATCATTGAAATTATTAGATTTTTTATGCATATCAATATTAGAGTATTTTCTAAGCAATACTACTTTTAAAATATTTAACTTAAAGTTCAAAGACTTGAAATTAATTTTTATATTGTGTATAATAAAAAAAATTGTTTTTTTGTAAAAATAATTTAAAATATGAATTTTTTGAGTMACTTTTTCAGTGAAATAATGTGTGAATATTTTATAATTAATAAAAATCTCGAATATAATGAATATAAAATCCAATTATAACAATTTTTTTATTTATATTGAAAACCATGATAAAAATCTAGTTAAAAAAATATTACAACTATAACTTCTATAACAATTTTCTTGAAAATAACATTAATTTTTAATCATTTATATCAAATACATTATGTTTGTAAMATTTGTTTTGTGTATAGCCTTAATTAAAATTTGTTAAGTTTGCTTATTTATTAACTTTATATGTAAATACTGTAATTGTAATGTAATAAAATAATAGTTAATAAATATCTAATAAAATAAATATTGTTTTCAAATAATAAATTGTTTTTATGATTAATTTGWATTATTTTAAAAATATATATATATATATATTATCAATTTGATATTTTTAATAAATTTAATATACATAATAACGACGTATATTTTGATTTAATATATGTTAGTATACAATGTTATACAATGTTAATATGATATATGATTWATGAAAATATTTAAGAAGAAGTAYTTATTGGAAATAAATGACTAATACTTAACAAATGTTTCCTAAATATTTGTGTCAATTTTCAAATTACAAATATTGTCGATATATTGGCCACATTCCACATAAATATTCTATACTTTAATTGCTATATAAATAATATTTGTATAAAAATAATCACTTTTTTGTTTTGCACTTGAATTTCTCAAATAATTTTTATTTAATTGTTTGACATTTATTTGCAATCATTATAAGCTAATATAAATAAATAAAAACTTTGTTTGCTATGAATTAATAGAAACAATGCAAACATAAATAGTCAGTTAGTCGTAGAGTACTYTTTAAAAAAATGAAAAATAGTTTATATATCGACAAAAATAGACATTCATTTGCATATAATTTATAATATGGTATATACTGTTGAATATTATACACACATACAGTCTATATAGGACTTAATTGGAGAAGTGTGTTATGAATTTGAGGCAATTATAATAAACAATTTATTGGTAGACTATACTATAATTATAGTTTTAAACATTTTTATTTTAAAATTTAGTTGATATAATAAAAAATGAAATAAAAATATAACGGTTTTTGAGTAATTTGTGAGAAAATGCATCGATTTTGTAGAAATGCATGACTAGTGGTGTATATATGAGTTCTCTGAGTAATCTTCCGTCAATAGTGTCATCCCTTATAAAACAGTTATATAATAATAATAATAAATTTATACAAAAAGTTGTCTTCACTTGATATGCATGAGAGTCAGTGATTGGAGTCGTTTCTCAAATGTACTCATTGTAAGCACTGTTATATAATAAGCTTATAGTCAACTAAATCATAAATATTAAGTTTAAAAAATTAATGATTTACTAAAAAAGTATTTTTCAAAGCACTTAAACATTGGTTAAGAGTCACTCAAATCTTACGCTTTTTGTGGTCTATTCCTAGTTATAGTCAGCACTCAATATATAGATTAATGTCTCATAAAACCTATTTGTATAGCAATTGTACGACAATTGACTAATATATGACTCAAATGTCTCTGAGATCTCATTTCCACTAAATATGAATGAAGACTATAATCAAAGTACATATCAATTATCTATTTGTATAAATAACTCAAATTCAAGTATTGATCAATTTTTTTGTAATAAACAATTGCTATATTTTTAAATTATAAGTCATTTACAGTTAATATAACGTTAATTTCAAATACTGTATAAATTAATATAAACAAGTGATAACTATAATAAATTATTTGAATAAATCGATAAAATAAGCAAAAATACTAACTTAAATACATTTATTAATTAACATTTTACATTTTTAAACAATTTTTAAAACTGTATTATATCTTTTTATATTTTATTAAAGAAATACTATATTTTTTATTTGTATTCAGTTTACTGTTTAATTCTATACAAATAGTTAAACATAAAAATTCGTGATATTAATTTAATAATATAATGGATTTAAATTAAATTATTTATTTTTAAAATTGATATACAAAATGCTAAATTATATTTATAGTTTTTAAACTTGTGAACTTAATTATATTATAATTGGTGCTAAAATAGTTTTCAAAATATATTGTCATCATGTAAATTTTATTTTCATATTTTTTTTGATTAATGACTTAAAATAAATGTTAAGAGAGGGTGGGGTTAGAGATCCAATGACTAAATTATAATTAGGACATATTTTTTGATTACATTCTAACAGTATATTCAATATATAAATATCATATAAATTTCTTCACTATTAACAAAAACAATATTTAATAGCTATATTTATTTTTAAAATAATATATTTATTTTGATTATTTTAGTTTTATTTAAATAACTATTTTAACTAAGGATATAAATCAGACATTTAATATTTATATTAAATTATAAAATAGTTTAACACAAACAAACGCACCTTAAATAAAAATTTTGATTCATTGTGTTTAATAAAAGTTATTTAAAAATTTAAAATTTATACAAAGTTACAAAACTTTTACCATCATTTTAAAACTGATTTTAATAAATAATTATAATATTAAACTTATGCAGATATATTCAATATATGAATTTATTAACTAAAATATCTATTACTATTGATATGAAAAATTAATTTAATACATGACTGTCTTTAAATCGACAATAACTCGGAGTTATTCATGCATTTTAATAATATTTTACTCCATTGATCTCAATATATAATTTTAAATATATAGTCGAATTCTTATTATATAATAGTTATTTTGATTTTATTTTTTTATAATATTGTACAGTATTTATTTACTATACAGGTATACCTATATACAAGAGCGTTATTATGCTGTAATATACTGTGCAATTTTTAAAAAATATTTCAAATGCAATTAATTTTTTTATCAAATATTAGTTTTTATATATTTTAATTTGTTAATAAAAATATTTTATATTACATAGAATAATTTGTTTATAAAATAATTTATTATTTTAATTATTAGAAATTTATAAATAAAAAATATTAATTTATTAATATAATAAGATTACAATTTAAATTCAATTTATTAATTTACTTATTAAACTTCAATATATTATTTTATTTATGTTAAATACTTATAATAAAATATAGATATTATATAATATACTTATAAATATTAATAGAATATAATACTCGATTGATACTTAATACTTAATAATAAATTGAATTATATAGCAATCAATATATGAATATATTTAATATCACTTTAATAGTAGATATATATTAATAAATTATGATAAATTATTTTAAAAGTATTGGTTTAACTTAGTTAGCGTTATATTAACTAATTTTTGTCTAACGGATTAATGATGTGATATTTTATATCTATACACTGTATAATATACAGGTGATAAAAGTTGTATCATTAAATATATACAATTTTTTGATAATTTGACTGTATTTATAAATATATTAGTATATTAATTGAATAAAAATGAATTACATACGGTATATAAAGTTAGTAACAGTTAAAGCAATTATATGGTTGTATAGTAAGAGAGGGTTTGCCATTTGATGTCTTCTCATTGATTCACTAATGTTAACAATGCGTTACAGCGATGCACTGATCCCTCCTTTACCTCCTTTTCTGGTTGACATTGACCTTACAGTACGGGTATATAAGCGTAAAGTCGGTCACACTTTAAGTACAATAATAATCATAATATTTGAAGCAAACAGTGATCACTACAAGAATCGCATCGCATGTGTCATACAATCATCACTTCAATTGTTAAGTCAAACAGTGATCGGAAGTACCACAAGACTAGTGAAAGACCATTGAATGCACACAACAATGAGGAGCGTATGTATCCGTTATTTATATTATATTTTATATTTATTTATATTTTATATTTATTTATATTTTATATTTATTTATATTTTATATTTATTTATATTTTATATTTATTTATATTATATATTTATTATATAAAATTGTGAATATTCTTAGTTATTAATTGGAAAATTTCAATATATTTAATCCAAGTTTTAAAAAAATAAATTTGATAGATATATAATATAAAAAATATATCTATCAACTTTAACTGTGTATTAATTTACTATAATTAATTTATTATTATAATTATTTACTTTATCATGTAACTTTTTGAATTAATTTTTGTTTAGATAAAAGATATTTGCTTGAATTTATTTACTAGAGTTGTTACTTATCTACAATAACCACAAAATTATAGTTAGTTAGTAATAATTGCTATTTAGTAAAAACAATTAATGTTTCCTAAATGCAAGTAAAAGATAAACTTAAATTTAATGTCTATTTAATATTTATATAGTAATATTAATGTTTCAAATTTATCTAACYSATCAACAATATTATTAAAATATCTATCGACAAAATTACATAAAATAAAAGTATATTTTTGTAATAGTTATATATATATATATAAATGACCCAAATTTTTCGCTTATTTGAATTTAGGTATACTTTATTTGTTTATTTATTTGAATAACTCTTTAAAATTCTATAGGTTTTCTATATATTTGTTGTGTGGTCCCAAAAAGTTAACTATTTTTGCTTAATTATGCGAAAACGTATTGAACTATATATAATGTTTATTTATTATGAAAAATATAATATAATTATGATTGTTATAATTTACAACTTACAGTATTTTTTATTTATTTTATACTCACAATACTAAATATATAACAAAACTATCAATTCTTTTCTAACTTTTTTAAAATTTTTTAATTAAATATTACTGTTAATTCATTACATACAATATATACTGTATATATTTCTATACATATTTCAATAATTAATAGACACTAAATGTATATTATATTATATTTTTAATTATAATATAGTAGGCACTTTAAAGTAATTTATAATTAATTACATTTATTGTACAATCTTATTAAAAACATAGATTTTCATCTAACAGTTGTTATTTAATAATAAACAATAAACACAATTATGACCTCAATTTTAAATTATTGATTGTTTAACGTTAAAGTATTATTATTGTTGTTTATAGAAATTAAAATATAAATATATTTTTTAACAAACGGAAGTCCACTACTAATGGGAGAAAATTAACAATCATAACAATATCACTAATGTGTTATTATTGTTTTATTTGTAATAACATTAAATATTAATTTTTCAAGTTTAAGGACACAATTAGTGTAGTATTGTTTTATAGTTACCGTACTTATTGTTTTTACAATAATAAAAATAATAATAATTATTATTATATAGAATTTTTTAACAAAACTAATTATTTATATTTTACAATCAATTATCGCAATAAACTTTTAATATTGCTTTTGTTCAAAAATAATAATAAAATTATGAGTTCATTGTCATTGATATCTATTTATAAATAAACCGTTTGACTCAAAATATTAGTTTTTAAATAATAAAATTTTATTTAATAGGATTAATGCAATCAATAACTTTTAAATAACTATCAATCAAATAAATTTGAAAGAGATTTTCTTATTTATGATTTCTATAATAACATCCCTCGTAATCCTATTAAATAATATTTTTGTTTATTTCAATACAATAATAATAATTATTATATTTACAAACTATGTGTAATTTATTTGAAGTGTTAGTTTGAATTTTCAATTTTATAATAAATATGTTTTTATATTAATATAGAGAACATTAATTGAAATATTTTTTATTTGTATTTTAATTACCTTATTAATGAAGATTAAATAATTAAAAAATTACTTATCAATACTATTACACGGAATTATTGTCTTTGAATATTCACTAATTAATTTAAATTAAATCTTTTATTATTTTRTAATTACAATTAATGAATATATTGTTAATCAATTAAGAAATGGCATGTTTTGGTACAAATAATAAATCTGTTAAAAACATTTTATTTTATATTTATCGACTGTATATAATCATATAAAAAAGGCATACAAAACAAACTGATTAACATATTTGTATAATTTATAATATTATATTAAATACTATATAATAATATTTAATTATTGCACTTTCCATAAATGGGTCAGTATTATGGACCCAAACCAATGAGATTATATAAAACATTACTGATTCAAATCACTATCATTTAAATCGTGATCTTAACAAAAATATCCAATATTAGAAATAATCAGTTTTAATAATCTTATAATTTGAAAGATTTAAGAGAAAAAATAATAAACTAAAAACAATTTATTTTATTATCAACAAAAATAGTGAGCTTTTGATGACATGAATACAGGTTGTGCCCAACCCTCACGTATTGATACACTTGTTTGCAATATCGTAAAAGTCAATAATTTTAATGAATTATGTTTTGAACAGTAAATTATACATTTATCTCATAAATTTGATAAATTGACCCAAAATATTAATCTTTAAAAAACGTTTGTAAGGTTTTAATACTTTTTTGTAAGTTATTAAAGGGTTTATCATAATTATAGTCAAGTTATGATATCATATATAATACGATAGAATATTATTAACTCTTAAATCAAAATATATAATCTAAAAATAAAATTAAAACCAATTTTAATCAATTGTGTCTTAAAATACAAACATAAATCTAGATTTGGCTCCTTTTGCCTCTGATTTCACAAATCAGCCAAATATTTAGTGAAGACTTAGACAAAAAACAAAGTGACAAAAATGAAGTCAAATATGCCGGTCCTATAGTCTATAGCAATGAGAAGCCGCCAATTATTATATTCCCAACACCACCGACCACTTCATCGACTAATTTGAAATCAAATGGCAGTACTAATAAAAACAATATAGAGTACATCCCGTTCCCCTATCAGGAACTGCCTGTACTTATATATAAATCAAAGGACAACCCACCCGTCCATTTAGTGTCTGATAGTAAGTCAAATGATAACTTAGATAATGTCACTTCAAATATAGAGAAACGTTTGGGTGATATCAATATGAGTGCTAATCAAAGGGGGAGTCGGGCTCTTAAATGGTCTAATTTTAAGCTATTTAATGATATGCCACTTGTTATGAAAGCACCGAAATGGTCAACCAATGAACAGAAAAATTTAAATCCAAATATTCATTCACTGACGCAATCATTAATTGATATTAACAACAATTCATTGCTAACCGCATCTAACAATCCCCTAACACTGTCCAATGCACCTCATGTTGTGTATTCAGGTCATCCACCTATTCATGTATTTCCGCAACCGATTATCATAAAAGAGCCCGAATTAACTGAAATGACTTCAGCGTCGGAAGCATTCAGCAGTTTTAAGAAACCAAATAATGTCAATGCATTTGACATGACATTAGCGGCTTTGGCCTCAAACAAACACGAAGTCTCGACCAACCCTTCTTCCACACAATTTTATTCATATACTGGAGGACCGGCCAATACGGGATCAAATGGTAAAAGTTATGGATTTAGGGTAAAAACAAAGGGCAACAAACACGACACCGAATACTCGAGTTCTCAAAATTACGAGAATTATGATGAGGCGTATTCACAACCACTTACTGATGGATCATCTGATTCACAATCAGAAGATAACACTAAATATAAGGCTTCTTCTTCTTCAAGTGGATCCTCTTCTTCTGATTCGTCACAAGAACCAAATGATAAAGAATATGAAAAGGATAGCTATAATAGAGAAAGACAGAGAGAAAAATATCCAAAATATACACCAAATAATTGGTTGCCTAATGATTGGGATCCAGATAGTAGTTGGTTGTCCTCATTGTTAGGATATAATCGATGGCCGCGACCCAGAAAACCGATGACATTAAGTGTTGTCAATAGTCCTACTAATGATCACTTGGTTTTTGCCACTCCAACTGCAGGTCATTACGATTTCGATAGCATGGGATTAATGCGACCTCATATTCATCCTAATGCTTGGGTTCACGGAATGACTGGACTGAGACCAACTTCTTCTGCTATTAGACCAGTTTACACATCGGGTATGTACGGGGGCGGTATGTTTGGCTATAGACGACCTCAAGTGGCACATCCACCACAACATCCAACTCCTCAATTATACGCCCGAATTAATCCGGGTCTTCCACCTGCCAGTTCCAATTTGGCGCCGATAGCGCTAAAACACATTGGTTTGGGACCACAATTAATGGGTTTACCGAGTGTTACATATCCGGTCCGAATGCCAGTCTCGCCGTTTATGATGTATGGTTACAGACGTCCGCCAATTGGTACGCCTTCCGGTGATTTGGCATTTGCTGAGAGCACACGAAACACAACTAATAGCGCAAACATTAAGTGGACTCATCTTAAAGATGATATGCAGATGTCGGCATCACAAGCGAGACCTACATTTGTGTTGCCATCACCAGCCAAACCTACCAGTATTACAAACAGTGTCTCAACAGTCGCTCAAAACAAACCGCCAATTATTATATATCAAGGATTAAGACCTCCGGTTCACGTTTATAAACAGCCAACCATTTCGATTACGAAGAACTCAGAACCAATGACGGCATCAGATTTACAAGAGGTCGACAATATTCAGACAAAAACGGCTGACATAACCAGTGACTCCACCATTACTTCATCGACAGAAAACCCATTCTATCAGTTATATTCAACTGAAGAAACTGGTGCTCTATTTGATGATAATAACTATAAGAGTGGATCCGCTTTCTATATCGGCGATAACTCAGCTTTTTCACCGCGACAGACAACCGGTGAATGGGTTCCCATAAAACAGACCAACGATGACAAAGACAATGACCACAAAAATTAGGATTTTTTAAATATTATTTTTTTATTATTAATATAATTATAAGATATTTTTATTATAATATATTCATTTATTTTATTATGAATTTGATAATTAATTTCTCATTAATATTTCATTAATTATTTCAAAAAAGCTTTAATTTATGTAAAGTAATGTATCGGTTATTTAAACGGGAATTTCATATATTATTAGTCAATCTATTGTACATTCAATATGTGATTCATTATCTTATATTTAATTTCATTATTATTATTAAACATTAAATAATAATTATATAAATTAATATTATTTTTTAGTTATATTAATACAGTATATAATTATTATACAGTATTTCACAAAATCTATAAACTTTTATATATTGTTATAACTTATAATTTATAACAAAATTATTTAATATTAAATAAATAAAACTTTGAAAAAATTGAATAATTTAAATGTTTTCAATGACTGCCAAACAATGCATTGATATTATCATCAATTTGTTGATTAATATCAATAAAACTAGATCTGTGGTCATAAAATTCATAAACAATTATCACTATAGAGTTGATCCACAAATTCAATACAATTATTGTCTGAAGAAATTATACGAGACTTGAGTGACATCTGCAGGACGTGTAGTCAATGCCGACACGTGTTGTACACAAACATTTGGTTTTGCAATCAAACACGTGTTTGACTGTAGAAGACATGCATATTATGGTCGACACAATGGACCACAAGACTAATCAATTGATTGCCAAATATCTGCAACTAATAGATATCATCGACAGAGACACAGATGTCCAACAAATGCATCACTCGATTGACTCCATCGACAAACACCTCAACAAACGGCTCTCTAATTGTCATTTGATTGATATGATCGGTGACACCAACTTGTGGTCAAAATTCTTGAAGAAGTCATTGAAAACAGCATTAAATCTGAATTTAGACGACAAGATCGCCGCAAAAGTGTTGGTCATTATTCGTCATTTGCTATCAAAACTGACACCAAATGACACGTCTCTCGAAACAACTTTAGATATGATTTGTGGTCACTCTTTGTTCAAAGACATCCTTATTGATGACATTTACATCAACTCTCAACTCAAATATGAGTTAATATCACTGTTGGTTGTTATCTACGAAAAGGACACAAAACTGATCAATGGTTTGACTGATAATAAAGAGATGATTCAAATGCTTTTAAGCGGTTATAACTTATCGCTAAACAAATGCGACCAAAAACTTCTTGAGTTATTATCACAATTTGAGACCAATGGACATAATCTGTACAAATATCAGCCATTCTTGTGGGGTATGAATGGCGCCATTCATTACTCAATTAAGATTAAGGATAAGGAAGCACTTCTTAAGCAGCCAAAGATGGAGCAGATATTGGCGGCAATCGATGCAAATCAACTGAAACACACTCTTAACAACTTTCCAATAGATTTACCACTAAATTCTATACAAGTAGTCGATATAGCAGACGGAGAATCACTAACTGATCCACGATTTTTGTTGCCATTACTTTATCATCTATTGTCCAGTCATTATGTAGTCAAGTGTTATAAGTTTGTCTCATATGGTTGTCTCTCATATATCATAGCGAGTCTGTCGAGTCGTGATGAAGACATGCGACGACTTGCCTATTGTGTGCTCAATCGGTTCCATATTCACCAAGAAGTGGCCACATTTCCAAAAGATCGCTTCTTATGGATTGCTATTATTGAATGCATTAGAAGTGGTATTAATGAAGACAATGTCCGCATAAAAAGTTTGATAACTGTTTTTATGGTCAGAATAATAGATATATTATTACATCCGAGCGATAAATTGTATGAATACGTCAAACATTTTTTGGTTAAACAGCCTTCACTTTCATTGAATGTTTTGCCAAATTTTTATGATAACATCCACTCATCAGACATCGAGACTTACCAACGATTGCAACGATTTGTCATTTCATGGATCTGTGATGGCGTGCGAACCGATGAAGATATCATAATGTGTCTCAAGAGGAATGTCTACACAGACCTTATGGTCTCATTTGACTCGTGTCTAAATGATTATGAAAATCAAATAACAATATTAAATGTATTGAAGAGGACGTGCGCTCATTATATAGGAGTCAAAGTGTTGACCACTGAAAAAGCATTATTTTGTTGGATAAGACAAACCATTTTTAATATTCAAAATATATCTAAAGATTATCCTATTATTGATGAGATCTTCAATATTATTGACATCATTTGGCAGACAATTAGTTTGAAAAAAGATGTCTCTCAAGAATTATTATATTCAACATTTTATTTTGAAATAATTGATATTTTGAAAATTATTATTAATTTGCGACCACTTAGTGATAAAATAACTAAATATTTACAAATTACTAATGAAATAATAACATCAACTAATAATAATAGTTATATAAAATCATATATTATTCACAATTTTGCGAATAATCCACAAATTAATGAATTAATTAATAAAGAATTTTAAAATTATAATATATATATATATATATATTTATAATATTTATAATATTTAAATATATTAATAAATAAAAATTACGATGAAATATTTATTTAAATTGATAAATAATCTATATAATTTTTTATGTTATGCATTTTATAAAAAAATTGAATATATCGTATTGATATTTGAGAAAATATTTAATGAAAAAGCAAATAGAGCTAAACATTTGGATTAAATTTTGATGTTTTTATTATAGTTTTATATATAATATATTATAAATGATAAAAGAGGCAAAAATGACATTTATTTCTCAGGCGTTAATTAACATTTTTAAATTAAATATCTTTTTTGTATATGAGATACAGTAAATATAATGTATTGTTTATTCAAGAGTCAAATTATATGATGCAAACAATGAGTGGTTATATATTCACCCAATTTTATGGCTTCTGGTTTTTTGACAATTTTTGTCTATTTATTGAATGATAAGAACATGAAGTGTTGAGGTCATCATCGGTGTGACGCTTGACATACTGGCATAGACTCGTCAGGATGTCTACCATTGTATTCACCACTGGATCCATAGTCTTAATTCATTACTATTGTTAGCGATATAATCATAAGTATATTATTTGATAACTTTACCAATTTTTTCTAGTCTTATATAAGTTTTAAGAGATCTTTAAGTATAACTTATAACTTATTTTTTGTTCAATTAATTCACATTATAACACATTTACAAAAGTTATTTTATTTTATTACCATTTATACTCAAGTGAACTTTAAATGATTTTATAAAAATTAACCAAAAGTTTACTAATAATTGCAATGAATATATTTGTAAGTTTTTTATATAAATAATTATTTTGTGAAAAAAATTTAAGATTTAATATTTAAAATACATGAAAATAATGCAGAAAAATTATAATTAATAATTTTTTATATAATATTTTCGTAAATTTCAGATTCAAAATTTGTTTCTTTATTTAATATTGAGTTCATTTATTTGGCAACAAATAYGTGGCATTCAAGAAGAGGACTCAAAAAATTCAAACTTTGAACCAATTGTTTACAATAAATCTAATATTGACTCTAATATCGAGAAAATAGATGCGATGAGTGAATCATATAATCCATCCAATGATGACTATCCTTACTATACTCCTAATGAGGAAATGGATTATGAAATACAGGAACCAAAGACTTCATATCGACAGCAAATTCCTTACATATATCACAGCTATAATGACGGATCAAATGATCACATGAAGAAATATCAGCCATACTATCTGCCATCGGATCAGTTTGAATCATATGCAACAAAACCAATGGCCTCCTCTGTAATAGAGAATACAATAAAACAACAACCGGTTTATGCAAATCTTTATTGGCGTAAAATAATATATCCGTCATATAATCCAAACGGCAATTATGCCACACAATCATCAAAAGATAATTATTTAATTTCGGATAATTCAGACAACTTTGAATCCGCAGAAAGTGTTGTCAACCGACGACTTATTCCCTACAATCCATACCAAAGATATTACAGAATTCGCAAACCATTTCCATATAGAAAACAACAACCGATGTCTGCATTCTATCCAATAGCTGTTCCCTCGCAGAGGAAACCACAATATATTAGGTATTATAAGAAACCTATTTATTATCAAAGTAGACGAAAAATGCCAACAAATATAATCAATAGATATAATGTTAATTATAAATAATTTATTTTTAAAGGTTTTTTATAACAATAAAGTTTTAAGTATTATTTAAGTTAGTAGTTTAAGTTATTGTTAATTACACATTATATTAATATCAATTAGTAATTACTCTTTTTTTGTCAAAATATTATCAAAACTATCAAAACTATAATAATTGTAATTATGAACTATATTTAACTTAGAAAATAAACTTATATTTTATAATAAATAAAAACTATATGAAATATAAATAAAAATGAGCTTTTCATAAATTTAAAAAAAATTATGTGATTATATATATTTTTATATTTTATAATTATATAAATAACTCATAATATGTTTTAATTTAAAATGAAGTAATGTGTGGGAAACCACAAATAAATTGTCTATTAATTAGACGGAACTTTACTACACTATAATAGACTCGATAATGCATTTTATAATTTAGATTTTTTCATTTAGATTATAAAATAAGTGTATCATTGATATAATTAAATTTGACAAAACACTGTAATATTTTCAAAATATTTCTATTAACAATCGGAAGCAAACGGAAGTGAAAATTTCTATATTAAAGAATTTATTTTAAATATTATAAATAAATTACATAATAAAAAATTATTATTAGTCGATAAAAATGGTAAATAATACTCTAAATTATTATTATTATTATTGAAGAAATGGATCGCTTGATTGCATGACAGGTAAAGCAAAGCAAAACGATTTGGCATTTATTTGTTATACAATTTGTTTGAAACGCAATGGCTCTCACTTTAGTCACTATCATCCAGTCAATCAAATTTGCAGTTTTACTAAACAGTTTTAAAAAACAGTTTTGTTATACTTAAATGTCAAATAATAAATGTAATTTTGTGTAACAAATATATCAATTTCTAATTTGCAAATTAAATTTAGTGTTTGAATTACAAACTAAATGGACACTTTTGGATACTTATTATTTGCATAATACTTCAAATGTGTAAATTTTTCTAATATTTTTTATTAGATAAATATGATTGATAAATTAAAATATTCTGTAAGTTTATTACTTTTTATTTTAATAACTATATTAATATAAATTATAAAATTAGTTAATAAAAACTTGTTTTTATAAATTAAAATTTTTCTAAACATTATAATAAAAACTAAAATACTTTAATGAATTAAATTATTTAAAAGTTTTAAATTAATTTTAAATTTTAATTATTATATACTATATTTATTATTTTATATTTATCATTATCAGTATTTATTAAAAATATGATTACGTTTTTAATATTTTATATAAATAATAAACTTTATAAGTTACTATTATAAATTTATATGATATACAATTAATTTCATTAAAATAGTACCGAAAATAATTACAAGAAATAAATATTTACAATAGAAAAATTACTTTAATCTATATTTACTATTTAGTTATTTATAATTTGTATTTGATTTTAATAATTTTATTTAATTTCAGAATTATTAAAATTAAAAAAATATAATTACTATAATACAGTTGATTTTAAGTGCATAATACTTATTACAATATAATTCAATTTTTATTTTTTAAAAATTAATTCAGATCTTATATTATACCCATAATTGAATATTGTAACCTATGTTTAGTATATAATTCAACACAATCTGAAAAAATTGAAAAAATTCAGAAAAAAGTGACAAAATATATCTGTATGCTAATGAATAAATTTAATTTATCATATTATGAAAGATTAAAATTTTTAGATTTAGAATCATTAGGTAAACGCAGAATTTTACAAAATTTGAAGTTATTTTTTAAAATAAAACTTAAAAACATTGATATTCCTAACAATTGGATAAACTGTGTTGAATTCTATAATACAACTAGACATGGGATAAAATGTAGAAAAACTGTTAATAGATTAAAAAGGTTTGATAAAAACTTTTTTGATTACAATGTAAATTTATTTAACAATTTACCACAAAATATTAGGGATGAAACAAATTATAACAAAATAATTAATTTACTTAATTGTTATTTTAAATAAATATGTAATTTTAAAATAATTTTAACATATTTTATTGTCAAATATTATTGTATATTATTATGAGAATATTGTATTTCATAACAAGTATGTGAAATAAAGATTATTATTATTATACTACAATAGTTAGAGTATTGCTATTAAAAATATTTATAGAAATGCAATTAGCATTATTTGTAAATAAATTTATTAAACTATTATACAACAAACAAAACATTTTATAATAAAAAGAAATAATTTGATAGTAAATTAATGAAAAATTCATTAACGCTTCAAAATTTAATTGTTTAACTTATTTTGTGTTAACATTAAGGCATTAGGTAATAGCAAAATTAATTAAATAAAAAAATCTAATTTAACAATTGGTATTAAAGTTAAAAATGGAGTTACGTTAAAAACTTTTGTTATAAAATATATAAATATTATTTGAAAAATAAAAAGTAATTCAAAGAATAAGATATATTATGACGGGTTTGTCTATTGAATTGTTTTCAAACTATTATTTAGTTTTTAATTCACAGATGAATGGATTGAGTCCAGTGTGAGGCTAAAGGTTGTCAACCGTCACATCCATCACTTGTTGGCACAACCACTCCAACCAATACTAATTGTAACAACACTTGTAATATAAGTGCCAACAAAAAAACTTTTGTCTTTTTGTGTCATCCATTCAATTGATTTGTTTTAAAGATTCATTTATAAATTAACCGGAAAAATAATAGTTTGCTTAAAATAGAAACTAATGTATAATTCAATTAAAATTTCGGTTGTTTAATAATTAAATGTTTATTAAAATTTTACTTTTTAAATAATTATAATTGTAATCTTTAATAATTTAACAATTAATTTTATTTTAAGGATTTTACCCATTTTATAAGCCATTGGTCACTAAAGTTATTAATCGTTATTTTATTAATTGAAAATATTGGAGTCATTGGAAGATTAGTTACTCGAAGAGATAATAATAATAATCATAAAAATAATGGATTTTTACCAAAAATTATAACATTACACACATTTAAAGATTGGTCGTCAAAATTAGACTCATCTAATGAGTCGACCCCTCACTCAACTGTCCTTATTTTTGAAGAATCTAAAGATGTGAAGACTACTGATTATGACAACAAACAAATTCCAATGTATAACATATACAAGAAAATCAAAGAAAATGTTAAAAATCAGCCTTTRATTACTAAATCAAATTCAGAAAACACGACATTAAATGCGCCCAACATTGCCGCTGAAGTGCTATCAAAGATGGTTCACATAAGTCCTCTGTTGGTTTCGGCATCAAATCATAATCCGGTTCATCATTTGGACAACAATTTGAGTTATACTCATAAAAGCAATTCTGATATCAATAAAGTTTTGCTAACTTTGCCTATTCTAGAGTCAGATAATGAAATTGACATTCAAACAAATGATGACATCAGTAAACATAATTTGATACCAATTACTACTTCGTCGCCAATTGTTACCACAACTAATGATATAAATGTTAATCTCATTGAGACGAATACAGTGACACAAATGCCAGACACACAACAATATGACGAAGAAGAACATCACAATAGGGATAACATTCACGAAGAGGATCAACAGACGCCTCAAGAAGATTCTGATGATTCAGATGATGAAGAGGATGAAGAAAATGAATCGTTTAGATATCCTATTAGAGTATCGTTTCAAGACTCAGATGATGATCCCTCTCCAGGAAGAGAATCGTCGCCACCTTTTGTTATTCCAGACATTAACTTAAATCCAGAATCTCTTAAACAGAAGGGCTGCCGAACGGTGTGAATAGTCTTTTATTTAAATTTTATGATTTATTTTAATATTATTTTTTTAAAAAAACAGATTGTTAAAGAAGTTCAGGCAATTCCGGTCGAAAATAAAGGAAAAGATGAAAAACCAACGTTTGATTCAAAATATGGTTTAAATAGATATAAAAGAAATACTGATCCAAATTCTCGTAAATTCATGAGTATTATAATGACTAAAGAATGTCATTTCCCTGACGATGGCACCGGTAATGAAGAAGTTCCTCAAGCATTACCAACAACTATAATGAGTGATTCAAATATTGAGAAAACTTTTCAAACGCCGAGTCCTGAGTTTTTTGATGAATACTTTGACGAAGATTTTGATTTTAAGCCACAATATCCTAAAAGCAAAGAAATAGATAGATTTGAGGCTAAATCAACCAAAACTCGAAAAAGTTATGCATCTAATCCTTTGTTTAGAAGAGATAACGACGAGTATATACCACCAAAACATATGGATTTTGATGACTCGGAATTTTATGACTTTAATGAGCCAATTGAAGACGAGGCAGACCAACGACGTCCACCTAAACAACCAAAACTTCAAACAACAAATTCTCCGMTAAAAACTCACAATAAAAACAAAAAATCAATGAGTTATTCAACTCCTGATGAATATGACTTTGACAACGAAGGCTTTGGTCCGACACCTAAACCAAGAAATAGAAAAAAGATTCACAAAATTAGACTCAGAAACAAAAATAACTCAAACTCTAAGAAACCTCCCGTTTATAACAATGAAAGAAATAAACAAAACAATAAAAGTGGAGACAAAAAGAAACCGAAAAAAGTTAATAAAAGTTTTGCTTTCTTCAGAAAGGCTGAACCAAAAGACAAGGATCCAAATGAAAATGATTACTCAGTTAGTTATGGCAGAGGAAACTTCCAGTCATTTTCAGATTCATATGACTCCGATAAAGACGGACCGCGAAAAAAGAGACCAAATTTCGATGACGAAGACGACGACATGTTTTGATTTGATTTTTATCTTTTATATACCGTATATATCGTTGTTATTTTGATAAATAATTTTATATTAAATATACAATTTTAAAATTAATGTATATTAATACAAATAGAAATATATATTATTATATTTTCAAACAAATTGAAAAATCTAATTGACAACAAATTTTATTATTATATTCAATATGATGTACAAATAAATTATATCAATATATATATACACTAATAACTGAAAATATTTGTAGTCTTTAACATCTTTTTTATTACGCATAGAGTCGTTAATTTAAATAATTTTGAATGTATTACAACAGTAGATTACAAAACTATAATATTTGAATATAAATTACTAAATATTTAATAAATAACATAATTAATTAGTAATTATCATCGACTCTCTGAATATTAACTCAAATTATTATATATAAAACAATTTAATGCACAATGCATTCAATACACAGATGTGCAGACAGTATACATAATTAATTAGCTTAAGGTATATTAGATATTATGGTATATAAATTATTTTATTATTATTTTTATATAAAGGTATCTAAACTTTTGTAATTTCTAAAAATTTATTGAAATTTCTATTAATTAAAAGTAATTTTATAACAAAAACAAAATTGTTTTTTATGTATATCAATAAATTTATTAAAAATAATGATTTATTTTTATAATTTTTTGTTTTGTATCGATTTAAGATTATATTTTTTAATTATATTGTATTGATTTATTTTTATTAATTAATTATGTATCTAAATAAATATTTATAAAATATCTAATGTTTAATAGCACTATATTTTAATATTGAAACTTTATATATTTTTATGTCACATGTAAATCGTAAATTACAAAGTGTAGTATTTTTCAAATAAAATTATTTTTCAGTAAAATTATAAGAAATAGTAATTTATACTGAATACTTACAATACTACAAATATTTATTAAATACAAATTATAAATATTGTATATAATTAATTAGTATAAATAAGTATTTTATAATATTTCATAATTGTATAATATTTTATGCTAATAATAAAATTATTAATAAATGTTTACATAAATGTAGACATAGTGTATAGTTTAATAGGATATTTTGAAGACTCATTTCTTATTTCAATATATATTAAAAATATTTTTTTAAAAGTATAATATAGTGACCAGAATGTCATTCATCGATAAAAATGCATTAATAAATTCTATATATTTTTAATCATTTTATTTTGAATATTWGAACTATTTGTTAATGAATTTAACGACATATCCTAAATTATTACCTATAATTTGAATATTACTTTAAATAGTAAAATTATGTCTATAAAAGAGACTTATATATTAAATAATATAATTTATATTTTACAGAGACTAATGTATAAGCTATATGGTATAGCAATCAATGAACACTTATTTACTTTTAATGAGAAACAGRACTTAATGTAATGTAAATTAATGTATTGTACGGTATATACATATSATACATACAGTATTAAAGTATTTATAAATATAATAATGGTGTTGTAAACGGCAGAAAAAAGGACAGTTACTAATCAATAACAGCAATACATTGGGATATCCGACAGAACTCATCAAAACTAACCGATTTGGACACAAAGCCATACCTGAATCATAGTTTTCCCAAACAGACAGCTTCTACAACACAAGTATTGTCCAAATGGTCTGTTAAGAGTCGGGTTATTAGAAATGATTTTACATTTTACTATATTATATAATACTGTATTAAGATWAYCTATATTTGTATCTGTCGTATACCTGTATATAAATTTATATCATTATTCAACATTATATCTTATAAACCAATTGTTAGATTTTGATGAAATATTTTTRATTCTAAATGTTATTTATATATTAATATTGAAACTTTATATATTTTTATGTCATATTGACACTCAAATACACTCCATTAGAACCAACATTCATTCAACTTAAATGATATTCAAATTTATTTAAATTTCATGGAATCCACTTGAGTGTCATCTAATGGATACATAAGATGTTGATTATAATTATAATGTTTCACTTATTTTTAATAATTTAAAAACTAATCTTGATTACTTTTTTGGAAATTTTATGATATAATTCGGATGATATAACCTTTAGAATAAAAATATTTCATCAAAATATAACAATTGGTTTATAAGATATAAAATTGAAAACTACTTAAAGTAGTTTTGTCTTAATACTGTATACCTGATATCAATTGACACAAACAACACCTACAATCATATAATACATATTTTTAATCTATAATATATGTTAACATTTTTAATTTTATTATTTACAAACAATTACATTAAACTTTTTTCATAAAAAATAATATATTGAGTTAATATATAATATAATTTCGATAATTTTATACAATAATTATTAAATAATATATAATTTATAGACAAACAAAACATGAACTTTGATTAATAATTAATGTTATGAAAGTGTCAGCACTTGACCTAACATTTTAATTAATATATAAATTACTTTCGTCTGAATTAGTTTCAAATAATTGTATAATAAATAATAGACATTTGATTTGAACATAAAAAACTAAACATTATTTTATTATATCCAGTAATTATAGTTTAAATAACATTGAATTGCATTGCACTGACAACTGAGATAATCTCACTATAATTGTCATAAAAATTAGATGTTTCAGAGTATTTGACATTTAGGACGGCCTTAAAGGTCAACATAATTGATATTTTAATAATTATCTATTTTTTTATTCAAAGTATTTTATAATAATTTCGCAATAAAAATATTTGAATTAACTTTAAATTAAATGTTTATTTTTATAGTTAATAAACATTATTGAAGATAATGAAAAATTACTTCAATGTTATTTTCTATCACAAAATATTAATTATATTTACTTAATATTTAAAATTCACAATATTTTATCTAAAATATTAATTTATTCATTTTTAACATTTAATATTTAAATTAAATAATTAATATTAATTAATTATTACAAATTTATAATATTTATTTGATTATATCGTAAGTTAATTAATTTGTCAGACAAAAAAAACTTTAATATAATATGAAATAATTATAATACAGATAACTGTCAAAATTTTGATAAATGTTATAATATTATATAATAAAGTGATATAAAAAGTAAATAATTATTGATTAGATATATGTAAGCAATAAGTGAATTGAATTGATTGGACATAAATCAGAGCTGAACGTCGATTCTCTTCGTCACAAATGAGTGAATAGTCATTGAATACATTGTAAACCATTATAGACGACAAATAAGCGGTGCCTTCAATAGGACCGCAAACGACAAGTTTGTTAAAAACCGAAAGTTTCCTATCGTTTCCTTTTGTTTGTCAAAACATTACACACTTTTTGCTACCTTTTTAATGACTCCTTTGTGGAGACTGTTTCCAAATGACACAAACGAAAGTCATTTGATGACCAAATTGTATGCACTCTTGTGTTCACTATTTAAGTGTTTGTCGATCATTAGGTCGTATCAATTGGCAAACTAACAGCAAACCATTGAAAACATGTTTTATAATATTAATATATAATATAATATAATGTATCGATTTTAACATTATCAACAAATGTTTCAAAATTTGTTGATTTGTTTTTAGTTATTATTTATTTATTTATGTTTTAATATGCGACTAAAGCAAAATAAAATTCAGGTTTGTATTGATTTATATTTATTAACAAAATACTTAATATTATTGTTTATTAACTTTCTATTTATCTGTTTTGTGTAAGTTTTATATAAGTTTTATATAATTTTTATGTATCTATAGGTATATACTACTGTATATATTATTTTATATGAAGAAAATTGAGATATAATTTTTTGATTTTTTAATTTATGATTTTTATAAAGTTATTAAATTAATTGAACTAAAATTAATAATTTTTACATTTATCATTTATTACTAGTTAAAATTGATTGATTTTTACTATTAAATAATATTTATTAATTTAGATTTATTTAGTTATGTAATAAAAAAATATTATTTTGATGAATAAATCAAACCAAATCAAACCAGTTTTAGCGTAAAAAACAATTTTATTTTTGTTTATAAAACATTATAAAAGCGGAATTAAAATCCAAAAGATATTGTTGTGAAGTGAATCGTAAAGAATAAGTGATTTATAAAATAAATAATTTGTTATTTGAAAGGATAGGATAGGAGTGTCTGTTTTGGTCAATCAAACGACACCAATATATCACAATAAATATATATTCCGCTCCAATAGTCAGGTGCTATATGTGTACGGAATTGTTTTTTTATAATTATATTTTATAATTTTTTTATAAATATACATTACTATTAAACATAATTATTTTATATAAAAATTATTGAATTCAAAATAACTTTTAGACTATTTAAACTATTTTTATTTAAATTAAATAATTTTGTTGTTTTTTTACAGTTAGTGTTTTTGAGCTCCATATTAGTGTGTTTGATATCATTATGTTTTGCTGACAGTGAAAGTCATTTACCAGAGATAGCCAACAGTCAAGTCAGTAGTGAAGTCATAAATAATGATAACAAAGATCTGTTGAGCTTAGAGTCAGTTGTAGACCATTCGGTAGATTTAGTGACAGCCGCCGGACATCACAAGAAAAAGTGGAAGAAAGGAAAAGGACATTACAGTAAATGGGGGAAAAAACATAAGGGAAACAAACATAAAGGACATAAACATAAAGATTTTGGACACGGATGGAAACACGGCAACAAAAAATATAAAAAGAAGAAAAAACACGGAGGGTTTGCATAACAACTATAACTGATTTCTATAATTTATTGAAACTATTTATTTATTTATTTTTCATTTTTGTCTCAAATTTATTTAGACATCACGATCACGGAAAGGGTGGACACGAGTATGGAAAGTGGGGCACAAAAAAACACGGAAAAAAGAAACATGGTGAAGAATGGAAAAAGAAACATGGTAAAAAGAAATGGGGGAAAAAAGCTAAAAAAGCAGGAGATAAAGGCATGAAATGGTATAAAGACAAGGGGGCAAAAAAACATGGTTGGAAAAATACATACCATAAGGAAGAGTGGGGCGATAAGAAAAAATATCACGACGTCTGGAGGTTTATACACAATATTAACTATTTATTTACATTTACAACAAAACTATATATAATTGTTGTCATAATTTATTCAGAGATAAGGACTGGAAAAGCAAATGGAAAAGTCATAAGGACTACAAAAAGTCAAATCACGGCAAAAAATATGGCGGAAAACACGGCAAAAAAGTTATAGCAATTGACTTTATATTCTTAAATGTTTGAATTAATTGTTAATAATTTAATTTGTTTTCTTAATATAGTATTACAAGAAGAAAAAACACGGAAAACATTACGATAAACACGGAAAAGGTATACAACTTTTTGATTTGTATTAACAAATACTTGAATAACAATTGATTGACTTTGATATGATAGGTGGTTGGAAGCATCACCATGGTAAGGAATATAAAAAAGGATCCAAAAAGTACCACAAAGATCACGGACACAAATGGAAAGGTGGCGGACATAAAAAGAAACATTGGGGAGGTTTGACTATATTATCAATTATTCATATTTATTATCATATAATTTACATCAACTAATGTTTGTACTGTTGGTCAGGTCATCACAAAAAGAAAGATTGGGACTCTCATGGCAAACACGGATACAAAAAAGGAAAAAAACATAAGGGTTGGCACGGATGAGCTCTTTGGACACATACTTGAGCCCATTGTTATCCATAATACGGTCTTTTCTATGCTAACAATGTCATCAATTGTTATATTTAGAAATGTCTTGTAATTTAATGTTATTTTAGAATTAAGATATTTTTAAATATAAATTTGTATAAAAATATTTATTAGAAATAAAATTATTTAATTTAAGAACAAATGAATTATTATTATTTAATGTTTTGATTAATTAATAATAGAAATTTATAACTATTTAAATATTATATTATATAATATAATATATAATATATTTTAATAATAAGTTATAATATTATAATACATCATAAAAAGCACAATTTAAATAAGATTATCAAATAATAAACTTTAATATTAAACATATTTGAATTTAAATTCCATATTAAATAAATATATTATATTATTTCACAACAAAGTAAAATCAATGGCATAAACAACAATTAAAGTGAATAAATAATTAATAGTTTCTAATAACATAAATTTTAATGTAATAAAAAAGTAAAAATGAGTCATTAAATTGGATTCAAAACTTATAAAACAATTATATAAACATGTGATATAATAAATATATGATTTATTAGAAAATATAAATAATTTTACAAGAAATTTTTTAAACAACGATTATAAATACAAATATTTTATTAAAACATTATATAATAAATTAATTTAATTATGCTGTATATTTTTATATAAACAGCTATTGAAATATCAATATTCAATTTTTAGTTTTATTAATTAAATTATTTGTTATATTTTTATTTACATAAAATTTATACAATACAATTTGATCTGTTTTAGTAATTTTTAAAGTATATAAAATAATTTTTTTGAAGTATTTAGAAGTTGTATATTATTATAGAAAAAACTTATATATTATTTAAAATTTTAAAATTCAAACGAACAAAATAAACACTCATTCAAAATTAGACAATATCTCAAATATCAAATAAACAAAACTTTAAATATTAAAATTCATAATTTTTAATTTAGTTAGAAATAAACAAACATTTTAGTTTATTTTATTAGCTAGCTAATTACTATGTATAGATTATTTGTTCTATTTTAAATATAGAAATTTTCAAAATTAAGAAAAATGCAAAATACCTTGACACTTTTATTGTATAACATTTTGAAATTTTTATTTTTTAATGAATAAAGTTATTAAAAAAAAAATTAATATTTTAAAAATTGCCAAAACACGTGTCTACTCATTTTAAAAAATGTATAATTTGCTTTTTAAAAAATTTTATTATCTCTTGTAGTTAATGAGATATCAGACATCCTGGTGCTTGCATACCAGTGCCATATACAGTACATATAAAGTAGTAAAACCAATGTATTCTTCCCAGAAAACCATAGTTGCAAATAAAAAAGAATTTTAAATTCCAATCCAGAGAAAAGTTATTCCCAAAAATCTAGTTTCGCCTATTTTGTAAGTGATTTTATATATTGTATTGTAAATTTATGTACTGTATATTATAAAATACAATACTTAATAATATTGTGTCGCTATGCGCCACTACAAGTCAACAATGGCGACTACAGGTGCGCAATGCGCTTAACAGCACCGGTAGCTGCCATACTGTATACAGTATGCGTTGAGACTTGAATGCGAATAGTCGTATAATATTTGAATCAATAAAAACGTTTTTGTTTAACACGTGTTTTTTTTTGTTAATTACTTTACCGCCGATTCCCCGATTATTGAGTTGGTCACCGCTTACTATGCGATAGCCGACTCAATTGGCGCAGTCGCCGAGATCGAATTTTACGCAAAATCACCGATTTTTATACCCGTTTTTAATCGCTTTTACGACTAATCGTTTGAATGCAAAATTCAACGATTTTTTAGACGCCTTTATTTTTAACCGACTTTTGCGACGACTTCAAGAGTTTATTAAGAAGCAAAAAGACCGAAGAAGGTACCGATGTCTCTCCGATCTGGTAATACTTATAGGGCAATCCTGCCGCCCACCGACTCCGAAGTTATTACCGAAGATATTCCCGCCGAAGATAACGCCGAAGACATGACGACATTTGCCGACGAATTGGATAGTCTAACCCAAGGGATCAACGCCGACACGAACTTCGAAGAGTTGGCCGAACGTATGGCCACGTTGGCCACCGCTGCCCGCGCCGCTGCGGCAGCCCGCGAACAGATTATCCAAAACGAACCCGCCGCCCGACCGATGGCAAATGCGAACGCAATGAGACGATTAGACTTCGTAGATAACCGAAATGCGAGACCACTACCGACGACAGCACCCGCTAAGACATCATCGAAGATGTGTGATTCGTTTAGTGGCGACAAATCGATAGTTCCGATTGACGAATGGATAATAGGCTTTGGATCGTTAGTATACGATTTCACCGACAATGAGAAGCTAACATCGCTGGCTAAACACTTGACTGGCGAAGCCTTCAGCTGGTACTGCCGAGAGGTAGCCAGTAAGCGACCCAACATCACGTGGGACACGTGTAGGACAAAAATAATCGCCCGTTTCGGTCGTGTGGTTGGCCACGGGATAGTTGAGGCATCTGAGCGTCGACTAAGAGGAAGCGAATCCGTATTGTCTTATTATAATGACATGCGCCGGCTTTTGGATGAAACAGACGTCGGAGAAAAAGATAAGGTCGGCCTACTTACCAAAGGTATGCCCGACTGGTATAAACCTCATCTGGCTGCCCAGTACCCGAAGACTCCTGAAGATTGGTTCCGTATAGCCGTAGCAATAGAAGAAACCCGAAAAAGACAGCGATATCCCGGAGTTAATACAATGGAAGACACCGAAGATAAGAAGAAACACGAAAAGAAATACGACTGGAAGAACAAGCGAAACAACGACAAACCTACAGTTCCTTGTCCTCGCTGTAAGAGATATGGTGCCACTGAATACCATTGGATGCGTCTCTGCCACCGCCCGGACACTAGACTACAGCCAGCTCCGCGACCAGCCACTGGTAATGACTCTACAGCAGCCGTTAATGCGATAGTTATCAATGACGACCGACATTACGCCGTGAAGATTAATGACAAGCCGGTAAATGCGTTCATGGATCACGGATCCGAATTGACGATATTATCAAAGGAAATAGCCGATGATTTACGATTACGACCCGCTGGACGTGGTATTAAAGTAAAGACCGTCGCCGGATTCAAGAACACTCTCGGAGAAGTCCGCGTCGATATCCAATTAGACAAACAAACCGCCAGAGTATCGATGCATGTAATGGACGATATCTCGTATGATGTCATCGTTGGCATCGACATAGCGTATATGGAGACGAAAGTGCGATTAAAAGAAAGTTACGCAATTAAGATCGTCGAGGAAGCCTCCATAGATCTGATGACTGTCGCTAATGTTGCTGAAGAAACGACAGATCCGTTACTTACTGAATACGACGTGTTTGCGCGACACGACAAGGATGTCGGCCGCGTACGTAATGTTAAACACGTTATACGTTTGAAACCCGATGCCGTTCCGATTGTTCAACGCCCGTTCCGGGTTTCCGCCGAACGAGAAAAGCTGATGAAGAAGGAGACCGATGGTCTGTTAGCCAAAGGGCTCATCCGTCCGTCCCGCTCTCCATGGGCATCACCGCTATTTCTCGTTGTTAAGAAGGACGGGGGTTACCGCAGTGTAATCGACTACCGAAAAGTAAACGCACAAACCGTCAGTGAACGTACACCACTACCGATAATTCGAGATCTGATCGACAAGCTATCCGGATCTAGCGTTTTTACCACACTAGATGTAGCGTGGGGCTATTGGCAGATGCCTATCGCCGAAGAATCGATGGAAGTTACCGCTTTCGTGACACCTTACGGACAGTTCGAGTGGACAGTACTCGCAATGGGACTCACCAACGCCTGTTCGGTGTTCCAACGTGAGATACGAAAAATACTTAACGAACTGGTCGGCAATGGTGTCGAATGTTACCTCGACGACATCCTAGTCCACTCTCTGGATCGGGATAGTCATCGCAAACTCCTCCGAAAAGTATTCGAAAAGCTAGTCGCAGAAGGGATCCGTTTACGTCGAGAAAAGTGCCGATTCTTCGCCGAAACTGTCGAATTTCTAGGACACGTAGTATCCGCCGGGTGTGTACAGCCGTCGCCAAAGAAAGTCAAGGCTGTTCGTGAGTTCCCTATTCCGAAGACAACGAAAAATATTCAAGAGTTCATAGGACTCGCAAATTTTTATCGTCAATTTGTCGAAAACTTCTCGAAAATTGCTCAGCCGTTGACAGATCTAACCCGAAAAGACGTCCCATTCGTGTGGACAGATCGTCAACAACGCGCCTTCGATGGTCTAAAAGACGCCCTTTGTTCCGCACCGATACTCCGTATTTATGACCCGAATCTACCGTTGATCCTACAAACTGATGGATCAACTGTTGGATTAGGAGCTGTACTATCGCAGCGCGAACCCGATGGTACGATTAAACCGATAGCGTACTGGTCACAGAAACTTAATAACGCAGAAACTCGATACTCATCGGCCGAATTGGAATGTCTGGCCGTTGTTCGTTCAGTCGAACACTTTCACGTATATTTAGATGGTATACACTTCGACGTTGTTTCCGACTGCGTAGCTCTTAAATGGCTCTTTGGAGTCGCCAACCCATCCAGTCGTCTCTTCCGATGGTCAGTACGTTTAGGCGTATATGATTATACAGTACACCATCGCCCTGGTAAAGAAAACTTGGCCGCCGATGCTTTCAGCAGAAATCCCGTAGTTATGGCCATAGGATTAGACCGATTTGCTGCTAAACAACACGAAATAAAAGCGTATAATATCCGTAAACCGAAGATAATCGATGGACTCATCAACGTTATCTATCGTGGGATCACTAAAATAGTCGTTCCTCCATCGATGGTTAGCGTGATCTTAAACGAGTTCCACGATGTCATCAATCATCCCGGAATTGCCAAAACATTGAAAGCAATATCGGCCAAACATTGGTGGCCGACCATAGGTATCGATGTCGCCGAATATGTGAAAAGTTGTCACCCGTGCCAGTTAGTGAAGCCGCCCAACGAAACAACACACGGTACTACTCGTCCAATACCGACTCCCGACAGTCCGAATCAACTCTGGTCGCTGGACACCATAGTAATGGGATCGTCCGCCAAAAATACCGCCGCTCAATATATAATCGTATTGGTCGACAATCATTCACGATTTACGTGGGCTGCGGCAGTCAAACGCAATACAACCGAAGCCGCCATTAACTTAATAAGTCGGTTGTTCGACAGCGTTGGCCGTCCGAAAGCTATCCTCAGTGATAACGGTTTGTCGTTTACGTCAAAACGTTTCCGTAAATATCTCGAAGACCGTGGAGTCCGCCATCTCGTTACGCCTCCATATCATCCGCAGGGAAACGGATTAGTTGAGAAGACAAACGATGCGATCGCAAAAGGTATGCGAATGGCTCTTATCGATCGACCGACGGTCCGCTGGTCGACAGTTTTATCAGACGTATTGATCGCACATAACGATCAGATTCACGGCATCACCGGATTCTCGCCAAGATATCTTCACTTCGGTATCGTCGCCGATGGACACGCAGTCCCGATCATAGGACTCGAAGAAGCCCGAAGATTGGCTACCGATAGGTCTCGTAGATCGCAAGATATACGTAAACAAAAACACGACAAAAGGCATCAACAATCAGACCTACGTGTCGGTGATATCGTTAAATACCGTTTACCCGATAATCATCCATCACGTAATAAATTGACGCCGTATTTTATCGGTCCGTGTCGTATAGTTGATAAAATCGGACCCGAAACCTATCGTATCGACCAACTAGACGTAAAAAACGGAACAATGGTTAAGACAATGGTATCGCATTCGTCGAATTTATTACGTTATTACTTACGTAGAGATAGCGTTGTTAATGAGAAACCCGACGGTAACATCCAGAACACGAATCCCGATCCGACAGACGTCCCTAATATTGACATAATTCGCGTGATTCGAGATATCCGAAAACACGAAGAAAACGACACCAATTTCACGAAAATACCGACGCCTATCGCTACCGATATATTGGATATATCCCGTATGGCCGTACCGCCGGTCCTGTCCGGTGGCGAGTGTGTCGCTATGCGCCACTACAAGTCAACAATGGCGACTACAGGTGCGCAATGCGCTTAACAGCACCGGTAGCTGCCATACTGTATACAGTATGCGTTGAGACTTGAATGCGAATAGTCGTATAATATTTGAATCAATAAAAACGTTTTTGTTTAACACGTGTTTTTTTTTGTTAATTACTTTACCGCCGATTCCCCGATTATTGAGTTGGTCACCGCTTACTATGCGATAGCCGACTCAATATATTTCAATTCGATTTCAAAATAAACTTTATTATATTTATTCAAATTCAWTGAAATTATTAGTCAACTCTTCAAATACTGTATCTCTGATACAATTATTTGTAATATAATATTTAATAAATAATAGTAATTGTAAATTATGGTATAAATTATTTTATGTTGATAAAATAATAAAAAATATTACTAAATAAGTTATTAGCAAATACAGTAAAATAGTTATTAAAATAATTCTCAATTATATCTTAAACAAAATGATCTCATAATTTGCTATTAGAAAAAATATTAATGAGAAACTTAAGCTAAATATATTGTCATATTAGAGCCAGAAATGCAAATTTAATACGAATATAAAAAATAAGAAAATTTGTGACAAATTTTGTAATTTAATTAAAATAGATATAATGTATTAATAATACTCTACAGTGGCTTATCGTTAAAAAAGTTTCTATAAAAACGTGTGAATCTATTGTATAAACTATTGGCATATTGCAGTATATCTAACTATACTATTAATATAAAATAAGTGTATAAAAAAAAAGTTTTAGTTATATTTACTTTTAATTGAAATCTAATTTTAAAATTTTCCTAATTTTTCAATTCATTAAACATGAAACCAAACAAAGTTACAGATTAGTTGAATTAGCACTTCCTATAAACTTTCAATAGTAGTGAATCTGCTTTTAGTTGAAAAAGTTATTTATTTGAGAAATTTTATAATAAAAGTGGGACAATATGTTTGCAACTTATCATATACTGTGATATAAAAGAGAAAATCATTTCTTGTGATAACAATTCATAATATTTTGTCATTTAATTTACAGACAAATCTTCAATTGACACATCAATGTAATATTATATAAAGAGATCGACATATTTATTTGACACCCAGTCTTTTGACAACAACTTTAATTAACTCTTTTAAATGATTTGTGTCCTAACAATCGTGTGATTGTAGGCAATGCACAACATTAATAAACTAACGGTAATGTTAATTCATTTAATTAAGTTTAATAAATATTTTATATATATATATATATATATATTGTTTTACATTAAATTTCATTGATTCAAATAAATGTTTTACTCCCAGGTTTTATTGGCATTCATATACATTGTTTACGTTAGCGGCGATGAAAGCGATAAATCAATTGATAAATCCGTGTCTACAAAGAAACCGACGACACAACCAAAGACTACTTCACATGACATCAAAGTCATTGAAACGATATACTCAAGTACTTGGGATAGCGATCGCATACACAGACCAAACATTACGACGAGTGACCAAAATATTAATAACAATCAAAACAACACCTCATTATCAGATCAACAGACAGACAGTACTTCTCTAAATAATAAGAATAAGAAGACAAAGAAAAAACAAACCAAAAGTAAATCGAAGAAAAAGAAGAAGAAAAATAAAACCAATAAAAAGACTGAAAAGACTAATGAAAAAAATGTGACCAAAAGTGATGACAAACTGTCGGAATCAAGTGAAGAGAAAAATATAGATAAACAAAGTAATAACGAAAATGTGACGACAATTACAAATAATGACAAAGAAATTGATACTTCTTTGTCAACAAATCAAACCAATTCTGATCCAAAAGAAGATATATCTGAATCATCGGACACAGAAACTGCAGAAAATTCTGTTCCTATAATTAAATTGATTAATAACGGGACGGATGACACGGAACCGGCAGAAACTATGTTAGGCGGTTACGGACATAAAAAACATGGCGGCGGACACTCATCCAAAAAAGGTGGATCTTATTCGGGATCTGAAAAACATAATGAAGGAAAATATGGAGGTTTGTTGACTTTTTGGTCACTTAATCACATGTTTAATATATATGTTATATTTATAGGCAAATGGAAACACGGAGGAGACGACTATAAAAAATACAAGAAATCCGGTGGAGATAAAGCTTTGCATAAGGTTTACTAAATTTTATATTTTATTTTATATTTCTTATATTCATTTATTTATTGATTAATTAAAATAATAATAATATATTATTAACAATAATTAATTTAATAATTAGGGAGGAAAGGAATATGGAAAATATGGTAAAGATGCTAAAGGACATCATAAACACGGAAAGTTTGAAGGTATGACTGTCCCTAAAATAACTTTAATAAATTCATAGTAACATATAGTGTCAATTAGGTAAAAAATATGGCAAAAAATCACACGGAGGTTCCGGTGGACAGGGAGGCAAAAAAGGGAAAAAATATTACAAAGATAAAGGATATAAGAAAAAGGTATTATATACACAATAAAACAATATATTTATATAATACAGAATATTAAACACAAATTTATTATTTTATTTTTTTATTTTAGGGTTTTAAAAATGTTTACCATAAAGAAGAGTTTGGTCGGTATATAAAAATAGATGATTGCATTCAAATAATTAATTAATTTTTAAAACTTATTTTTTTGCTAAACAATAGGTGATCACAAAACATATTTCGATGAGTTTAGAGACAAAGGTATAAAAAAATATATAAATAAAATTAATTAATTATTGTGTAAACATTTAAATTTGTTGTTTTTTTTGTCTACAAAAAACTAGACTTCAAAAAGAAATGGAAAGGATTTAATGATCACTACGACTATAAAGGGGGCAAAAAATGGAAGGGAAAGGATGGCAAACAATACCATAAAAAGAAATCAGGTTTTCATTCATTTATAATCATTTGATTACTAATACATTTACACATTAGACTACTTAATGTCTAAAAAATGTTTTTATTTTGTATACATAAGAAACTAAAAAATGTTTTTTATTTTTATTAAATTAATGCTCCATTTATTTAATAGTCGGCGATCACCACAAAAAGTTTGGAAAAGGTATACTAAAAATTGTGAGAAAAATATTATTTTTATTTAAAAAATATTTTTACATTTATTTTAAAGGCTCGTATAAGAAGCATAAATCTGATTCTCATAAAAAGGGTATTAAAATTAAATTAATATATTTAAAATTAATTTATCAGTTTAATTATTATTAATAGTCAAAATATATTTGATAATTTATATTAATAATCTTTATTAGGTGGCGATTATTATAAATCAGGTCACGGATCTAAAAGTAATAAAGGGGGACATAAGTCACATAAAGGTCATCACTCAAAGAAATCACATAAGAAAAAGGGAAAGGGGAAAGGTCACCACTGATGACCACTTTATTATTATAGATAACATTGTGATTAAACATTTTATATGTTTTATSCTATTTTTAATGTATAGTCCATATCATTCATGAGTACTTTTATACTTAAATAGCTTTTTGCATACATTTTTAAATTTAAGTATCAGTTAATTTTATATATAATATTATTAGTAGCATAATTTAATATAAAATTAACTTCAAATAAGTTATACGTGACATTAATCATATATTGAAGTAAATAAATATAATATACAGGAGTGGATTTGCTGGATAATAATATTAAAGCAATAATTAATTTTGTACTATATTTATTGTGCTAAAAGCATAAATAGTCTATTAATTATTTAAAAGCAAATTGAAAAATAAAGTAATAATATATTTATAGTGTATATTAAAATTTTATTTAAATGAAAATGCAATTTATTTACTAACAATCACGTAATCAATTTATTTAAAATTATGTTCAAAATAATGTTTTAAATAAACACTTATTATATTTATTATATCTAATGAATTCACAAAATATTGATCGATAATTTCTGGTCCCAAATATACTAAATGTAATTTTTGGTACATTTATGATATAATATAATAAAATTAAATACATTTAAATCTTTTTTTTCATATGAATTGTTACAGATAAAGGAATAATTAAATTATGTAACAATATATATATGTAATATTAGGTGATATAATTTTTTCAATAAAAGATTTATAAAAATTAAAGACTTCTATTTAATTTATATTAAAATGTAATTTTTTTAAATTACATCTCTTATGAAAAACATTTTCATTAACCAATTTCTTTCTTATAATTAATAATAAATTAATTTTTTGATTGTAAAACTTTCTAAGTTAATAACAAACAAAATTTCATTTTATATAACAGTCTTATAATACATATTTTCAATTGACTGATGAAAGGCAATAATAGCCCACAAACTTGTGGTTCTTATCATAAAAGTCTATCATTTACTAATTGTCAACCTTTTCATCACTTCACACAAGTTTTTTACATATATTTAATCAATAATACTATTTTATATTAATATTCATATATATATATATATATATTAAATATTTTTACAAATTTATAATTAACATATTGTATAATAGCACTGGTGTTTAGAGATTTATATATATTTAAGGTATAATAGATAAAAGTTAAACATTAATAATTTATATTATTAAGAAAATCAGACAATAATCTCAATAACTGTTACTATAAAATGCATAACTTTTCTATTTATTTAGGTATTCCTAATTCATTAATTATTTACATCATTAAATTAATTAATAATAAACTTTTATGTGTAATCAAACGTTCATTAATAACAATATATTATGCAAAATATATCAAAATCTATTCAATATATCATATTTTGGATTTAATTTATAAAACTAATGAAAATAAAATATTGATTGTAATTTATAATTCAATTTATAAGATATATTAATCAAGACAAATAAACTATAACTATTATGAGGTCTATAAAACACAAATTTTAAAATAATGATTTTTGCATTTTTTAAAGAATAACCTGGAGCAAAAATTCGATGTAATAATATTATATATTTATATATTTTGTATATACAAACACTTCATTAACTAAATATATAAACATTTTCTTCATTAAATTCACTTAAATAATACAACAAATAATCCATAATATATATATTGTATTGTATTATTGCTATCATATGTTAAATACAGGTATAAATCAGACTTTTCTTCTTTACATATAATAAAGTATAAGTATTACTATTATTATTATACAAACAAATAATACAAATAAAATCAAATGTTTTATTTAATAATAAGAATTTAAAAAATTGTCCAAAACTAATAAAAATAATAATTAATACATTAATTTTGAGTTGTGTCAGGACCTCATGTGTATTAGATATATTGAATCTAATATTTAATTTGTAAATTAACCAAAACAATTTAGAAATTAAAATAAATTGTTTTGATATTTACTAAAATATTTTGATAGACATTATTAAAATTAGTCAACAAAATCAATTTAACCTTTTTTAAAAATATTTATTGTAATTATTGTAAAAATGGCTATTTTTTAATTAAAAAATAATTGAATTGTTAAACAACTGTATTAAACCTTTTCGCTGATGAGTTCAGCGTTTGGAGAGATTCGTTGGGAATTTGGATCATTTGTTTCAAATTTGCTATAAATTGCTTTAACAATAGGACTTTGTGTGGAACTGGCGTTTCCTGATATGGGATTCGTAGAGATGTTCATAATATTAGAGTTAGTCGATGATTGTGTTCCGTGTTTTGGTTTCGGTAAATGTCTGTTCTTGAACTCCATTTGGCATATCTTCATGATCTCCACCTGAGAGGCCAACTTCTGGATCTCTTCTTTTAGTTCTTCGTTTTCCTGATACAAGTCTGTTGTCTCTTCGTGAACGAGACCGACGCCATTGATTGAGAAGGAAGCGGTCACACCCCGTGCCCGCACACGATTGTCCCACGAGTCTCCCTGTCCTTTAATTACTCTATAAAACTGTTAAACCGATAAACAATTTTTTAATTAACAAATTGTAAAAAACATATATAAAAATTTATATTAAAAAAAATTGAACCTTTGGTCCAAAAATCAATATAACAGTAGTCGTAGTACTCATCTGTGTCCTCACAAAACCAAAAAAGTATTTAACGTCTGGTCCAGCGTTTGGAAGAATTAATATACTATTTTGTTTGGCGTATAATAATAACAACAGATTTATTTGTGTTAAAAAATTATATTAAATAAGATTATATGATATAAACCAAAATGAAAGACATGTCTTACTGGATAAAAATCATTGAGATATTGACGAGAGTTATGTTATATATGGCATATGTTATATATTTTGCTTCATTGAAAAATGATTCGGCATTTCGTACGTTATAACAGACTTTAATGCCCCACAAGAGAAACAAAAATTCCCCTATAATTCAATAGTTAAGACAATTATTAATTATAAGTTATTATTGTCTATATTATAGTTTATTATCAGTCAATAATTAAGACAATTATGTCATTCAAATATAAGTTTTCCAATTAATAACAGCAATAATTTATAGTAAGATAATGTTATTATTAATTATTTAAATTATTTTCAGGAAATTTAAAATTTTCTAAATAACAAATTTTTCTAAATAAAACTAGACATTAAAATAATTTTTTAATTCTGTCTTAAAATTAAGTTTTTAATTCAAATTTTTACAGTTAAATACTAAATGTATATAAGTATATAAACTGTATATCATTTAAATTAATTAAAGTTATAATTACTGCAAATGAATAAATAATTATTATAATTTTGTTGAATAGTTGTTTAATAGAGTAATTTTTAATATTTTTAATTTGTTATCATTGAATAGATTTTTAAAATTTTAAATAACTTAATACTTAATGGATTTTATGCTATACTAAGTTTTATAAAAATAACTTTATTGAATAATACATTATTTTATATAATATAATATTAAGTGAACTTTTATTGAAAAATAATATTTAATGTAAAGCCATGTTAAAAAACTACATAATATTAATTAAATAAAATTCAAGCATAATAAATTGACTTGTAAAATTAATATTATTTGTATAAAATAATTTGTGACAGTTTATCTATAAATTTGAAACAAACTGCATTAAAACATGTCAAATGGTCAAAAAACGTTGAGATATTAACACTTATATATATATATATATATATATGTATGTGTGTGTGTGTGTGTGTGTGTGTGTGTAGTTAATTTTGAAACCAAGTGTATAATACAAAAATCAATATATTTTAAATGTTTGTTATTTACAAAAAAAATTAATTGGAAACTTTGTCTATTCCGGTATATTTTAGTATTGTATATTACTCTACAATAACAACATATTAGCAAATAGATGTATTTATAAGTGCTTTTATTTATTAAAAAAATATATAATAAATAATTTGAATGCAAACCAATAACAAGACTGTGGTCCCACCAGTTGTAATCGCATTGTTTAAATTTCAATCCATTCCAGTCAACTAAATATATAGCTTCCGGAGGAGCACTGATAGTCCAAGTGCTAAGATATATAGCCATTACTAATAGGATAGGAAAGAGCCATTGGAGGAGTTGTTTGTCAGTTAGTTTGAGTTTATGCGCCGATTTGACTCTATATGTGAGGGAAACTCTCCACGTCTTGAGTAATAGCGCTGAATAAGTGACACAAAAGCCTAGATGTCGGGTCCATTTGGTTATAACACACGTCCACACATCCAGCACTGGAAATATGGCCGCAGTCTATCAAAATGCAGTCAATTTGAATAAATATGTCATCAAAATATTAGTTAAATGTCAAACTTATAGTTTATATAGTATCTAATGTATGCATTTGATGCCAATTTTATGTCAAATACAACAAATTTATGATATCATATTTGATATAATATATAATGTTTATGCAATAGATATTAAGTATGGATAGGGAGGAAAAACTAATAAACTCAATGCAAATTCAATGTAATCTTATTATTATTATTTATGTTAGAGAAATAAAACTATGTATTTATCAAATGAAAGCCATTTAATAATTGGCTTCGGATTAAAGGGTAGTCTACAGTATATTCACACAACTAAATGTTCATTTTAGACAAACAATGCATTTAATACATTTTGACGGAAAAGTAATTACATTTCACTAGTTTTTTGTCTTAACAATTATAACGTTAGATTAAATAACACACCATTGAAAAGGTAAGCTATCGGAGGAAATTATAGTTATAGTACATATAAATTTATACTACTATTTTTATAAATATACAATAATTATCAAATATATATATATTTATATACAGTATACAACTCTATATACAGTATACACTGGCAATTGAAGTGTTTTTTATGAAAAAGTAATTATATTTAATGACAATAAAAACATTACCTCTGAATACATGATAGAACAGCCCAGAAGAGTGATGCACAGGAAGATAGGAGACGCGACTTTAATGACTTTCAATTTACGGAATCGGTATATATATAATCCCAATACTATTGTAAATATAATACACAACACTGTTATTGTTAGCAGTGATATCCTGAACGCCCAGTTGTACGATGAAAGACAGGGAGATTCATCTTCACAGACATCACAACCGGCCGCACATCGCTTACAGTAAAACATGTAATCATAGGAAGGGCTGCCAAAAAAAATCAATGATACAAATTAGTTATTTTTTAAATTTATTAGGTTTTATTAATGCAATTACTTTTTGCCATTACGTTTATCTTCAAATGCCTGTTCAACTACCGACCCATTAAACATAGGACCCAAGTTAGCCACAGCTGAATGATATCTAACATATGCAAAGTTTAATAGTTAATAATGATATAAATGTATATATGTTTTAGTAATTGAATAAAAGCGTACCCATCACGACACCGACATTTATATCCTCCTCTAAACCATCCCTGTCCTTTTGCAAATATGCACTTTAAAATTATTATTATAACATAACATTAATATTTTAAAATATTAATTTACGTTTCATATACATTGCTCATCATATTAAATTAAATTAAATATTAAAATACTATAATAATATTTTCTTATTAATACAATAATATTATTATTCAAAAATAATGTTTTTAGAAATATTCAAATAATTTAAAAAGGAAAACATTTATATTTTTATAATAAATAAGTCAAATATTGATTTTTATAATAGTGTATATCATAGATATATATATCTATAATTTAACAAATATTTTTTACCTTTTTTGCCTATTTATGAAATTTCTTGAAAAAAATTGTTTAATAATCAATATAAAATGACAAAAACAATATATCATAATATGATATGTCATTAGAGTAATCTATAAGTTTTAATTACCGTAGACTCTCACTTAACTAAAGTAATTTAATGTAAATTCTAGCTTTAATAGTGATGACCACCATATCATTTGTATGCAATACATCATTAATTGGCATTCAATTGGATGTAATAGGTATTAATAGATGATTGTTAAGTATCCGACAAAAAATATAAACATTAATTGCTTAACTGTTTGACATTATTATCTTTAATGTATTGCATATATAATATTTAAATTCACTTTTATTCATAGAATTTTTATTTAATTTTAAGTATTACTATCATTACAATTGTAAATCATTTTTTCGATTAAACACTGAATTATTGACACAAAATAAATAATTCTTAATAATTCTTATTTCCAAAATTACAAGATTTTAGTTTTGTTAAAGCATTGGTTATTTAACATAACATAACATAAAAGCAGTATAATATAAAACATAATAGAAATATTAATTGTCTTAAAAATTTAAAAATTTCTAATGCATAAAATGTTGAAATTTCTATACTAATATTTACTGTATTTAAACTTATAAAAAAATGTAATTGGAAAACTAAATTAAATTAATATTAATTTTGAATTAATTTTACATTTACAATTAATTACAATCACGTGTGAAAATGATATATCATAATTAAATGTTATATTGTTTTAGATTATTGTATATTGTTATAGATCAATAGTTTTGTGTGATTAATTATACTAAATATGAAAATATAACTAATTAATAATCTAAAAAATTTTACATTTTTAACTCTTAAATCCCGATCAGTTTTTTTAAATAGTCTGTAATTATGATTAATATATAGTCCATAATTTAGAGCAATTTGTTAAGAAAATTATATTGTTTAGTTTTGATTGTTTTCATTTAATTAAATATTTTGCATAGCAAATAACATTTATAATAATAATAATTATTATTATATAAATATAATAATTTGCAAAACATTTACTTTAATAATAATTTTAAAACACTAAAACTACTGATAATGTTTGAAGAGAAAAAAACATTATATTAGAAAATGTTTTATGAATGTTATCATAACTATATAAAGTCTGTGACAGAAGGGTGCGAACTGGTTTTTGCTTAATATCTCTATAACTAATTGATCTAGATCAATAAAAATTTTATGACAAACATGGAATCCTGGAACGTATAACTTAGTATAGTTAGTTTTTATAGATTTATGCCATATCTCTAAAACTATAATAAATAGCTAAATTCTGATAATGTGAATTTAAACTAGGTGAAAATTCATTAGACACGTGTTTCGGTAATTTTTTAAAAAATTAATAAATTTTAAACAAAAAGCAAAAAAATGTAAAATTTGTGATATTTTGATATTATCTAGGAAAAAAGTGTCTAGGTATTTTGTTATGAAATTAATCTATTATTATTTGTTATTTTACAAGGAATAATTATTCTATTTACAATTTTTAATTATCATACTTAGTTTTTGAGATATTAAAGAAAAACATTTTTACCATTATATAAATTTAGTAACAAATATAATTAATAAAATTTTATAAGAAAATATTATATAATGGTAAAAATGTTTTTCTTTAATATCTCAAATACTAAGTATGATAATTAAAAATTGTAAATAGAATAATTATTCCTTGTAAAATAACAAATAATAATAGATTAATTTCATAACAAAATACCTAGACACTTTTTTCCTAGATAATATCAAAATATCACAAATTTTACATTTTTTTGCTTTTTGTTTAAAATTTATTAATTTTTTAAAAAATTACCGAAACACGTGTCTAATGAATTTTCACCTAGTTTAAATTCACATTATCAGAATTTAGCTATTTATTATAGTTTTAGAGATATGGCACATACCGGTGCTTAGCTACATAAGCTGAAATCTATAAAAACTAACTATATATATATATATATAAGCAAAAACCAGTTCGCACCCTTCTGTCACAGACTTTATATATATATATAATTTATATCATAAATAAATAATGAAAAATAATATATTGTATAAATATAAAAATAAAAAGCTTTTTTGAAAATAGCACTATTGTTACGATATAGTCATTATAATAACCATTAAAATAATCATTACGTTCGCTAAAGTCAAGAATATTTGAACAAAAAAATGTTGATTTATGATAAAAGGGGTGAAATAGTTGTGATATAAGAGCAAAGTTCTGGTAAAGATATTGAATGGATGGATGAGTACTCACTTGACTGGTCTCTGAATGGCATTTATGAGTTCCCTCGAGTGTCAACACAACCGACTGATAGTTAGGATTATAAAGTTGTTGTTTATTTGTCTCGCATTGATTGATGTCTGTGCCGCTGATGTCGATGTCGGCACTAATGATACCACGGATTGATTTCTCGTTATGAATGTTGTCATTGATATTGTTTTGTTCGTTAGTCTCTAATATTAAGGCCGTATATGAAATAAACCAAAGTCTGAGATCACAGTCAAAGTAAACGCTCGACCACTCAGAGCCATCCTTTGTTGATGACTGACCCCTTTGAAGCAATTGTCCAAAAGCTGTGGGAATCCACGTGTTGTCCAAACTTAACAATTTGTTTTCATCGATGACATTGTGTTTTGTATCCATTTCAAGATATCGTATATTTATAGCATTGTTTTGGACGACTCGGTCTAAAATCCAGGCGATTCTCAATCGATATATATTTGAATCCATAAGTATAAGCTCTCGCATTGAGCTCTTCATCATTTGGTAGCCATCGCTGTCGGGATTGTATTTCGACAATATCTTTGACAAGAATTCAATTGTCTTCCAAGTCTTCTTGTATTGATTGTTATTAGTCAATGGTTTTGTCACAAACTCAATGGTGTTTCTTCTCATTCTTAATAATGTGTTTTCATTTAAAATAATTTGTTTCTTATTTTTATCGCATTCATAGCCTTTGCTTATGCCATGAATTGTTTGTAATATAACCTAAAATAATGAGTTTCAGTGAAACAATTAAAAAAAATCTTTATTAACTCAATTAAAAAAAAAGTTTTAGATTTACATTAATTAAAATTTAGTGTAACATTAATTTTTTTAAATATAATTTTCATCTAATAAATTGATTGACTGAAACAGGTAAAGCAAACAATTTACAAATTAAAAGCTTTAAAATATTTTATTTTTATATTTTTTTCATTAGTAATTTGTTTCAATTAAAAATTGTATTATGAATAATATAAACTTTAAAAATAAAATATTGCACATAATTTTCAAAATATATAAATTTACTAATTATTATGTTTGTCATAAGCATTTGCTTAAAAATAATTTAATAAATTTTTAACTACTGTAAGTATTTATTATCTAATAATTTGAATGTAAAAACTTTCAAATTAATTAAAATGATATACTATTAGAGATGGGCAAATTAAAATTTCTAATGAATTTCTCTAAGAAAATTTCTAGAAAGTTCCTCAGGAATAAATTTTACTTTATCATTATACTATGGGATCCCCATATCTATAGCTATTGTAATACTGTATAATAATACATAATATACATTACACTACTATATTAATGGAATTATTATTTATAAAATTTAATAAAATTATCTAAATTACAGTTTTTGTATAATTATTTTTTTCACTTTGAATATTAATTAAAATACTAATAATAAAATTTAGTTGATATTTATTGTTTTAATGAATTGTTTCAAAATAAAAAATATTAAAAGAGCAAAATTAAAATGTGGATCCCATAGACAGAAATTGATTTTAGAAACTTTCCATAAATTTTAATGTACACTATTATAACACTTAGTATAGCTTAAAAACATGATTTAGATTTTATAACTTGAATGTAAAAATATGTTATTAAATCTCAAAACTTATATATAACTATAAATATGTTGTTTATTAATGTTTTCACTAAACATGCAAAAAATCATTGCTATAAATATACGATAATTATGAATAAAATTATAAAAATTATTAATTTTACCTCATTTTGACTGTAATTAGGTGTCGGAAATATATTGTCTTCAATGAGAATAGGAGTCAATTGTGAAGACACTTGTGATGACAATGTAATCGAAAATAATAATAAAAATATTTCAATTTTAACACTAATATAAATCAATTGAACAAATATGACTTTGAAGACAAATAATGTGGACTTTTGCTCAAAAAGTGTTTTAATTGACATAATATTTGTAAAGATATTATTTCATTAATATTTATATATCAATAATTGTATGAATAATTGATCTCAAAATTTGTTTCCAACATTTATGATGTTATTTTGATAAATTTCAAAAATAAGTGTTATATCCAAATGCCATCCAATTAGTTATAAATATACAAATTTGAATAATGATTCTGTAAATAAAATTAAATATAAATTAATGTGTTGTTTCTATTATTAAATTATAATTATTTTAAAAATAGTAAATGTTGTAAATAATATTCAATGAAATAATAATTATTATTATTAATATTAAGATAAAAACGTTTATTAATAGGTTTTCAAATTAAGATTCAGTATATGTGTAGTGTTGGTCTATAAAATTGGATATTTTATTAAATCATATTTTATTATATAAATCAATAGATAAAAATTGAAGTGAAGATGAAATGTTGGCAAATGTAATGGTTTTTTGATGCCATAAAATGGACTGTCATTTGGTTTTAGCACAAATTCAAACATAAATACAATACATATTAAATAGAAATAAAAAGAAATTTGCTTTTTTGTGACAAACATTAAAACATTGTTTAAATTAAGTTTGCTTTTCAAATGTTACGCAAAAATGTTTACAATTATAGTCTTAAAGTTAAATATCTTAAATCTACAGTTATTTTTCTGTAAATAACAAATAAAATTGAATAATCCAGGTCGATAATTTTATAAAATTAACATTATAATTAAATATTTATTAATTTTATTATTATTTTCTTTTTTATATATTAAATTTATTATAAGTTATATGATTAAGACTTTATTTTACAAATATTAAAAAATAGAAAAATAAAATGTATTTATTGTATGTCCAAATTGAGATTAAAATAAACTCAAATATAATTCAAGATTAAATTTATAAGAAATTACATTTATTTTCACTAATTATTTGATTATATAAAGACTATCCAAAATGTATTTAAAACATTTACATTATTTTTCAACAATTTATAATTAAATACATACGTTTAATTTTTGTCAAACTTTTTAGGTAAAAAATTGTTTTACTTTTCAAAAAAATAATTTTATTTTTTTTATTTTTTATGGTACCATACTTTCATTTACTGTATTTTGATACTTATTATATAAATTATTAAGTTAATTGCAAATAACAAATGAGTTTCAATATCTATTAAATTTGTATACAATATAACGTATTATTAGCAAAAATCGATATCTTTTAACAATGTTTATATAAAATATTAAATAGACAAATAATTTTAAAGAAAAAATAATTTATTTCTATATATGTTTTAAGACAAAACATACACAATATTTTAATTTAATTTAATAATTACATTTAATGGATATAATTTTGGTTTATAAAACATGTAATTTTTGTACTTAAGTGTTGATTTCAATTTTGATAAGACATGACAAGTTTTCTGCATAATATATTAATAATATATTTTAGTTGTCATGTATGTATAAATTTTGAAATATTATTTATATAAATCAAACATATAATATATTCTTTTAATATAATATTTTAAATTTTATATAAATATAAAAATTTATACATTTATATATTCATAACATTTGTATTTAATATATAACAATAGATAAAATTGAAATTATATTTACCTCTATTTGATTTCCACGAATTTATTCACATGTATAAAATTATTATTCAAAATGTAAAATAATATGAAATTTTGAATCGATATGATTTGAAAATTTTAATTTAGATAACATTTTACATGATATTATTGAGAATTTAAATTGTATTTATATATCTAGTTTTGCATTTTTTAGAAAGGCAATAATATATATATATATAGTGTTTCAATTAATGATAATTATAAGAAACAATCATTTAATTATTGTTTAAATGACACTCACATACACATAATGTTAGCTTAATTTCAATGTAACGACAAAAAAGTAATAGAAATGATTGCAACGATCAGCGCATTCAATATTATGTAAGAGTTGGACACAAATTGAATATTAGATTATTATTATTATATATTTTATAACACAAGTGAGTAGTATTGCTCGCTATGTCATTCATCGTGTATGTCATACAATATGCTTTTCGATGGCATCCCTGACCTGTCAACACATATTCAACTTATTTGAGACAACAGGCAAAACAAATAACATTTACTTCACTCTCCAAACCCTTAGAAAGAAGACATACTTATTAGTATTGAAGTAAATGTCATATTATTGTAGAGATAGAGAGCGCATGAGTTTAACTAATAACTGGCATATTCTTGCTGTTAGTGGCGGTGTTTGACTACATCCACACATACTGTATCTTATATTAAAGTATATCCAGAATCCAGTGATTCAGTAGCGCACAGCCTATTATAGCACAGTTAGCGTCAAAAATATGGCTATCCTTTGATGTAAACTTTGCTGTCAAAGCATTATATGTGTAACAAAAGTAACCTTTTATTCAAAGTATTACATAATTTAATTGATATATTTATATATACTCTAAATCTAACTCTTATATAACTGAAATAATATTTTTATATACAGTATACTAAAAAAATTACACAACAAACTCATGAATAGATATAATTTAATTTTCCTGAAAACTTATTATTGCAAACATTTCTATAAGTTATTTACAATATTAAAATTAAAACGTTATCTTTTCAGTGATTCGACAATCAATTTATTTGTTATTAATGTTAAAACATTTATAATATATTATATAAGTATTGAATTTTGTGATCATATTATATTAATTTATGTAATCTAATTATGCATATAATATATTATAAATGTAAAATAAATTATTAAAACATTACATTTAACTTATTTAGTTAAATTATTACATATTAGTATTTAATGATTTAAAATAAGCAAGTAACAAAATTTTCAAAAAGATTTTCAATAAAATGATTACAAAATTTTAAAGGCGTCATTCAGATAAGACGACCATGTACAGGAGGGGAGGGGGTTTAGCAAAAACGGACAATTATATGGAAAGGGGTAAACGGCTTATGGACGTCCATTTTTCTAAGTTATACAAATTCAAGTTCTATATTTTTAAAAATTAAGTTAAAATATTACGATATACTTATATATATATTATCACTGGAAGTTTGAGTAAATATTTTATTGAATATTTTCAATTTTAAATAAATTTTCTATTAACTAATTATAACATACATTAAATTTATTTAATTTACTAACTTTAATAATATTAGATTAAGCGCACAATGAAACCAATACTTTCAAAACAACAATTGTATAGTTTATTATACGATAGATTATATCATTTAATTTGTAACACATAGACAATCATATTATTTTTTAATGTTTTGTTTTGAAAGTATTGGTTTCATTGCGCGCTTAATCTAATATTATTAAAGTAACTATAATTATGCTAAATGTTGAATATAAATGTTTATAAAAACATTAATTTATGCTATGATTATAGTCTATAGCTTTTATTATTTTTTATCAGCAAATAAATGAAATTATAAAATAAATTGATGTAAATAAATAAATTAAAAATTTACATAATCAGATAAATCATAGTTATAAAAAATCTTAAATATAGAAAACATTTATTTATTACTGTTTTAAAAATTAGATATAATTATTATATATTATTTGTATTGGACAAGTTATGTTTAATCAATTAATATTTTACTTTAAATATTAATTAATATATTAATATACAATTGTTATACAATTCATATTTTAAAAAACAATTAATTTTACATTTTTAATTAATATTAGTTTTTAATTATAATATTTGGAGGTTTCGAATAAATGGACGTCTTAACTAACGGTTTACATTAAATAAGACGAATATAGATTTGGGGAGAGGGGGGCAAAAATTGTCTAAAACATATGGACGTCTTATCTGACGAATCCAAACATTTACATATATTATGATATTTAGTATAAGTTGTTAGTATAACTTAATTTAATCATTTAATTAAATCAAATATCTTAATATAAATTATATATGCAATCAACGTCTTAATAGCAAAATTATACTTTTTGTTATGTGTTAGTATAATAAATACAAATTGATTTTATTATTGATAAAATTTTTAAAAATCTATAAATAGTTAATTAAGGTTTTATATAAAATATATAGATATTAAAAAACATTTAACAAAAGCGCATAACTCTATTAAATATTTTAAATATCATATTTAAATAATTGTATCAAATCAAGTATTTCACTCATAAATTTTTATATCCATAATAATTTTTTTTTAGAAATTAAAATAAGATTAACTGTAATTTGCATAAATCTTTTAAATTTTATTCAATAACTTATTAATATTTTTTTATATAAAGTATGTAAAATCAAATAAAATTTACTAAAATAATTTATACAATAGTCATAAATATATTTGTAATAATTTCTGATAAATGTTATCTATTTTATAGCACAAGTTTATTAATATATTTACTCTATGTTATAAATTTATTAAATATTACTAATTAGAAAGTAAAGTGTTAAACATAACGTTTAAATAAGTTTAATATATTTTAAAATTGAAATTATTAAATATTTATCTATATTAAAAATATATAATATATTAATTTTACTAATAAACAAGGAATATATTGATTTGTATTTAATGCGATAATTGAATATTAAAATTAATAATATTGATAGGGTGTATAAATATATATAAAAGATTATTATATAAACTATTAATTAATACATGAAATATTTAAGTCTAGAAAATTAAGACAAATTGTGATTTATAATCATTTATGTAAAAATACTAACAAATATTGTAATTTCATAAATCATTACAACTATAGATGACTCTACCAAACATTTATTCCGTAAAACTACTTGTATTAATATTTTATACATATATAAGTAATAATAAAATAATAACAAAATTATAGATATTTTAGTTAAAATATTTTATTTTATATATATTTCTTTGTCATCTAAATTTGTCAAATAATATTAATTTGTACAATTAATTTTGGGGTTCAAATTTGTTTTATAATAATTTCATTTATCTATAACAAACTAATTTTTGCAAATTTAATTTTATAAGTAATAACAAATATATTAAAAACATTTAAAAATTGCTGAGTCAGTTAATTCATACAATTAAAAAAATTTTTAGTGATTTAAGGATATATGAAGTTTATATAATTAAAAAATGACAACAATTAAAAATTTACAATTTTTGTGAAAAAACAATAAACTTAATAAAATTAACAAATAATAATATTTAAATATTAAATAAATAGGAACAAAAAAAACACTATTGAATAGTTTTTTAAAATACAGATAAATACATTTGATGTAAAAAAGGTTTTTTTATATAAATAATAATAAATATGAAAATCCTAAGTTTTAAAAATATATTATTAATTATGTTTCTAATTGGTTTAGGTAGGGTTGATCAGACAGCATCTGCCAGGCCTCACGATTGGACAGTAAGCCGTCGAGCAGTGGCTTCATATGTTGGGGACATAGTTTGGCAAATGCATCGTAAACTGGTAAACAAATTGCATTTATGAACGACACTTGCATTTTAGGCAATTCATCCTTTTTCTCCCTATTCATCATATCCTGCAATCAATTCAATTAATCATTAATATCAATGATGTTTATAATAGTAAAGTAATTAATTGTTAACAAATGATATGAACATACAATGGGTTCAATATTGAGTTGTTGTTTTTCAATATCACCTTGCTCAAAAAATTCAGACGCAACTAATTCAGCCACAACTCTCTGAATTTCCCTATAAATACATAACATTTTATTAATCAATATTTTTAGGATATTTTACATTAACATTGATTTTGTAATTCTCGGAGAAAAACATCAAATTCTATATAATATATATATATATATATATATATATATATTGTATATATTTCATTTTATGCAAAATATATATTGTATAATGTCTTGAAATATAAAAATATATATAAATACATATATCTATTGTAAATGTAATAATAGTGGAAATTATATTTAGTGAAAATTCAATTTAAAAATCTTATTCAAACAAATGTCAAATCTAATTATCTCTCTTTAAATGTTTAGTTAAGATTTATATTATCTTCAATTTAGTAATTCCTTAATTAGATTCTAAAATTAATAACTATTATGAAATTTCTTTAATTAAACAAATAAAATAATAAAATATTAATAGATATATTAATCCCATAACAATTGTTAAATAAATTTTTTAATGAATATTCCCTCTGAATATATTAAATATGATATTTTAAATAAACCTAAAATTGTTTCTTTAAAATCTTTTTTTAATTCCATAATAAATAATTAATAATTATAAAGTGTTCATTTAACACATTATAAAATTTTAATAAAAATAGTAATTAACTAATGTAAACGATGCGTATACTTAAAGTACAGTAAATTTAATATACAATAAATATATTGTATTTATTATAATRAGTACAGTATATAAATAATGTGAATGTGTTTTGTGTAATGTAATGAATACCAGGGTTTAGTTATTGCTCCGATATCACAGCACGTCATCAGAAGACTTCTGAGTAGTGATCGATGCTCTTCATTGCCCATCCAATCATACTCTTCAGACTCAACTAATTTGAAGAACTGATCCCTATTTCTGAAATAAACGGCTAAATCTGTGGCGAGTATTGCTTCTTCTAAAACATGAACCACTCGTCTATACTCTTCAGGCGAGAGATGACTTAGTATTTGATTTCCCTTTTAATTAAAATAATGTGGGGTTTGTTTCAAATGAAAATTTTGTGATAAAATTATTAAAATAAGTGACTATTACTTGACTACTCAAAATCATTAGTGATTGATCGAAATGGTGGTGCTCTAGAGTACTGGTCGAATATAACTGTGCTAATGGTGAACATGACCTATAAAAAAATAATAGATTATATACTGTATAATAGTATAATAATAAATATAAATATAAATATAAATGATATATAATGTATAAATTAATCATTTATATGATTAAAAACAGTTGTTATCATTTATATGTCATTCTTTATATACAGTATATTACACTTAAAAGAGTTGTCACTCTTTCTGATACTAACTTTATTTGAAATGAATTATTGGTTCCCCTGTGGTCTAAGTCATGGCAAAGACAGGCGACAATGAGGGCTAAAGTCTCCAATTCACCCAAAACTCGACAATATTGGGTATTCTTTATATATATATATAAATAAATAAATAACACACAAAAACAAATAGTTTGACAATTAAATCAATTCATTATCTCATAATTTATTGAATTGTTTTTCGATAATAAAATTTATTATCAATAAATTTTTCTATATAAAGACAAATAAACTCTTTAAGACAATTACCACTAATATAGCGAACATCATTTGTGCGACATTGAAGGCATGTCTCCAATTGTGGTACAAAACTGGACGATAATTCTTCTTAACGCTGAGTATCCATTTGCAGAGTACCTGAGTTTGACATATAATTAATTATATGAATTTACAAATCATTTATATACGAGATATCCATTATTTATGTGCAAACCTTGTAATCGATTTGAAACCTTTCAATTAAATCGAGATCAAGAAACATACGAATACAGGCTTTAATCATAATATCTTCTTCGAGACTAAAATCATTGAAACGAAGACTCGCTAAGTGTAGAGCTGTTGTCGATGGGATCAGTTGTCGCTACAGTTTTATAAAATAATTATTATAAATAAATTTATTGAATTATTAGAAATCTTTTTTCAAAAAAAAAAATTAATTAATTTTGTTTCTAAAACTAAATTCTCGTTTAATGTATATTTTTATTAAATTAAATAAAAGACAAAAAACTTGTTTCTAAGTCTTTAAATTTATACGTAATTTTGACTCAAATTTTCTTTTAGTAAAAATCACTGAAAATTCAATTGAAATAAAAACAATAATAGACTTACAGCTACTTTCTGGGCTTCATCTTCTTGAGCCGAGGCGTGATATGAAAGCACTTCAAGGGTTACGCGCTGTTTGGCCATCGCTTTAATAGCCTTTTCGTAGAGCAATGTATTGGCGATTCCCATCCCCGCAAATATGGCAAAAGCCTACAAATATATTATAAGGAATGTATAGCCAGTACTAAGTAATCAATATATCGATTGATTATCAATCTTTCAACACTATATACATGATATGCACTCCAAATGTTATGATTTCTACTATTATTTCCTCAGTTAAAGTGTTTGACAAAACATTTATTATATCTTCTAAATAACAGAAACTCGTAAAACATACAAAATATATAACACATATATTATATAATATTATATAATATAATATAACAAAACCAAAACAGCACTCAAGTGTTTAGTTATTTAGGATAAGAATAAAATCCAATAAAAACTCACTTCAAATAAGTTTTCATCGTTTTTATTAAATGGTCTGCCATTAAGTTTATTAATGAGCTGAGAAACTCCGATAATCTTGTGGTCGGCATTATATATAGGCATACATAAGATTTGTTTGGATTGAAACCCTTTAGGGGTGTCCTCATCAACGGATGGATCAAATCTTGGATCTTCATATGCATCGGGAATGTTAAGTGTCTCTCCAGTGTTGGCCACATATCCGGTAATACCAATATTTATAGGAAATCTGCCCTCAAAAGGACTAAGTCGTGTCTCACATTCATCACTACTGCTGAGGTCTTCAGCCTCGAGATCAAAAACACGTGAAAAACTGAGGCATTGATTTCCTTCGACTAAACTCTCAATCGATTCATTTGATTTGGAGGGCAATAAAGTTTCACAACTGTCTTCTAAACCAAAATCCATGTCTTGTAAATTATCGGCTAATAACAAGATCTGACAACTAATATAGTAATTAAGATCAATAATAAATTAATTTTTTTTAAAGAAAAATGTAATCACATTCAGTAAATAATATTAGTTTGATTATAGACGACAAACCGCGAGCATTGAAGCAGTGATTGTATGTGAAGAAGTATTTTGTAAATAATGTTTTCAATGTTTGATTGTTTCTCAAACACCATTCGCGCCAAATCCAGTAAAACCTGATTCCGTTTGTTCTCTAATTGTGATCTTTCATAGAGCTGTGCATTCCTTATACCGATTCCACAGAATTGAAGATATTGTGAAAACACGTTCTCATCTTTGCTGACAAAACACGGACTGTCCTTCTTATTGATCACTTGTGCGACTCCCATCACTTCGCCATATATATCCAAAATGGGATTACAAAGCATATTACGGGTCAGATAACCAGTTTTCTGGTCGACCTCATCGGAGAAACGCGAATCCTATCAATAAATAGATATTTCAATAATGATTTATATATTATATAACAATATACAACACAATATAATATATCCATTAAGTATTGTACTAATAAAATGTTTGACAATATTTTATGAAACATGATTTGATCTTTCCTTTTATTTGCCTTTAGACATGAATTACACTTATCTGACAAATATAGCAAAAAACATCACAAGAGCTGAATAATAATATTACAACTCATATAATCATGTCTGACATCATTTGAGAAAATTTATGAGATTTTTTCGCTTAAATATTAAAGAAAAAAGTTTTATCCGATCGACGGCTTCGTATTAAATAAGAGATAAGTTTGGAGTAAAGCTTTTCCTTAAAATAATCGCCGTATCATTATTAATGGATTTACTGTCCATCCATTCCCTTATAACCATATTATATTGTATTGATATATACAGTACTACTACTGTAGACTACATGAAGTCAATAGTGAATACCACTACTGTATTGGCACTGTTATGCAATTGATAGACGAGTTAATGCTTAATAGGTTTAGAAATAGTCTACTTATTTAACTAGAGTTGCCTTTAAGCCGATTCTCATATTATTTCAAATATAAATGGATTAATTAAAACAAATACTAAATTCCAATCTATTAATCATATAAAACAAACATTTGTATACAAAAATATATATTTAGTTTAGTGTAACTCACAAAACAAAATAATTATAAATTATGAGCAAAATAATTAAATTTCTTATTTAAGTAATGTTGTATCAAAAATCTAAATTATTACATTGTTTTAGTCTTTCTAATGTATTATATAGTTATCAACCATAATATATTAGTTACAGTAATATTGTTACAAAATAATCTCAGTTGGCATCTAATCAATAAATTTTGTTTAATGTAAGTAATATTTTAAGTACATTTACTAAAACAAAACATAATACATAATATAAAAATGTTTTGTTATAAGTATAAGTAATTTTATCATATTTTCTAATATTATTATTTACTAAATCAACATTTTGTTTATTAATAAATATTTAGTTGCAAATAAATAAATTGCTTATCATTTACAGTATATAATAGAAGTCAAATATTTGTATAATTATTGTATAATAAATTTGGTCCAAACCTGATAACAATCGGGAATATTGACAGATTCGCCACTCTGTGCCACATAACCCACAATACCCTTACCCCAGGGGATCGATATTTCCTCTTTTTGCTCCATTTGTTCAATGGTTGACTGACACGAAACGTCAAATAATTGACTTATTAAACACCTATAAATTCAATTTAATTTAAGTTAAATATTATAATACAGTATTTCGATTATAATTTTAAATAAATATATTCTTTAATATTATTATAAAATGAGTTTTTTTTAAAAAGTTCAACAAAAAATATATTAAGAATAATTTTTTTAGTTTATCTCAATTTTCTAAGCGAAACATTTTTTCAAAAGGCATAAAAATAAAATTCAATATTTGCGACAAAAATCTTATTACCATTTGAAATAACGTTTTTAAAAAAGCACAAATTTAATATAAAATATAAAATTATTTAAATAGGAGATTTAGTATCTATAAAAGCATCTAAAATTCAATTCAAAACATTATTTGAGAAATAAGCGTTAAATAAAATCTAAAAAATCGTCAAAATTTGCAGAAAATTCCTAAAATATTTATAATAATAAATCTAATTTTTAATACTATTAAAATTAGTATTATTTACTAGTATTATTTATTTAACAACAAAACAATAATTAAAACAATACTATAAAACATTTTTCATATGTGAGTTTTAAACAAATACTGTAAAAAATTTGAGTTTTTAGTAATTCTCATTTAAATAACTACATGTATTTTTAATTAATAATAAATAATCCTTATTTATTTACCTTTAAAATATCACTGTTTTATAAACTAAGTTAACAAAAAATTCTTGTATTATCGTGTTTTCTATACAGAATATTCTTTACATTATTTTATATAAATAAATTTTATTTGTGTACAAAATGATTTATCAATTTTATCAATTATATTCTACAATTATTAAGTAGAAATGTTATTAAATATCTTAAATTAGATTCTAAAAAATAAACCACATTTTAATAAAATTTTATAAAATATTTGTTTTAAATATAATATGAAATCGATATTTATTTCGACTTTAAGATCATTATTTAATAAATAAAATTTTACTAAATAATATTTATTGAGATATTATATATTAAATACTTTAAGCAATTTAGTATAATTATATAAAAATTAAAAGTAATCAAATATAAATACTTTGTCTATTAAATTTTATTTATTCCTAAACAATCTGATTTATTTTTTAAAAACTTTCGTTGTAAATTTCCAGTAATAAAAATTAAATAAAAAAATTATTTGCTTAATATTAGTAGTAAAGAAATGTATTAACAAAAGTTGTTAATATAAGTATTTTTCATTTTTCGATTGAAATTAATGCTATACTTTAGAAAATCATTTATTAAAAACCTCTCAAAAAATCTCTATAAATAGACAACAATTATAAGATTATCCGTCTTTGAAAAATATATTAAGTTATTTAATAAACATTTATAAGTATTAATATATTTAATTAAATATCGTACTATAATATTATACATTTAGAATTTAGTTGACTTGTTTTACTCAATATATCTAATATTACAATTCATTAAAAGATACAAAAAATAAATTATTTTTAAATGAAATAAAAAGACGAAGACTTATGATAACAATATTGTATTCAATCTATTTATATATAAATATCATATATTTGTCTCTAAATCTAGATATAAACTTTATATTCATAAACTCCATTAAATAAAAAAACAATGTCTTTAAATGAAATTGAAATGAAAATGAAAAAATTGTGTAATTTTTTATTATTTATAAAATTAAATAGTGTTTAGTTATTTTTCCAATTAATCTTAAGTCATTGCCTACTAATTATTTTTACTGATTTATTAAGAAATTCTTTAAAATCTTTCATTTAAAAACTCAATAACTATCAACAAAATTATAATATTAAAATGCAATTAATAATTAAATAGTATGAATTTTGTTTTTGTTATAACTTTACTTAAACAAATATAAAAACAAACAAAAAACTTTTGTTGATAACATTGTCAAATAAAAAAACAGTTAAATTTGTTTGTTATGCTTAGTCGACAGTAATAAAACAATAGTAATAAATGCAAGTCTATAATAAATATAATACTGTATTATACACTCACCGGTTTGGATCGTTTTTCTCTCCCTTTACCTAAAAAGTAATAAAAGTATATATATATATATATATATATAAAAGTATGTGAATTAGTTAATTAAATATTCATAAGTTTTTTATATAAGTATTTAATATGAAATACCAGGAAAAGACTGCAACGATCGGCATTAGTAAGTATTGAAACATTTTTAAGAATCTTATGACATAAGGACTTAATGTCTAAATCATTGCAAATATCTTTCACTAATTCGAAGATTAATTCTCTTTCATTAAGTGATTCCAATTCTTGTCTCGTTTTCGCCGGAATTCCTCTATTTATATTGTCTGTCGAACCCCTTTCCGCCCCCGGAATTGGTAGAAAAGTGGGCGTCCCGTCAACAGTGGTCGAAACCATTGGCCTTAAGAAGCAACCACTTCTTTCAAACTCGTGCGCCGATATTTTGCGGACAGGAGTCGTAGCGCCCGAGTTATCAGCACTGGGAGCACATGAGGTGTTTCCTGAAGCACCTAAAATAGGCGAATGTATAATCGCGACTATAAAGGAAATAATGGGCAAAATTGTATATAAAGTGATATAAAAAGAAAAAACAGATTTCAAAGCCTAATGGCAGTGAAATATTTCTGCACATTAAACACAATGTAGTGTTGAGTTAGTTATTATAATACAGCAATAGTTGTGCCATAAAATTGAGTGAAACCAACAAAAATAAGAAATAAAAGAGAATTAAAGTCAATTAATATTAAACAGTCAAATGTTTATTATGTTTAGTACTTTAGCGCAAATAGTACTGCAATAGTAGTGCTGTTACTTAAGATTAAAAGTTATTTAAAAATAGAGAGACAAACTCATTATGCAAGTGATTAAACAAATAATGAAAGGTATGATATTTATGGTAACAGTGTTGTCACTCACCTGCACTTACAGACGCTGAATGAGCTAAAAGCCAGTTATCGACGAGAGATCGCGAAGCCTTCCTCACGAAGTAATCCTGAACAAAGCCCGGGTGTTCATCCAACCAATCCTTATTATATATATATATATATATATTAATCAATATCATATATATATAACATATTATATTCAGTTGGTATACCTCCATGTGATCAAACTCTTCATTATTAAAGTACTCGACACTTGAATCATTGGGATCTCCTTCTTGATTTTGTCTCGCTTCAGACATTTTGATTAACGGGAGGTTAATGTTTGAGCGATACGTCTTTGTTGAACCTCTTGGATGCCAACCTATACGTGCGTTCATTAGACTAATAATTAGCTTTTGTAGCGCTTCGTTGTATGGGTAAGGATCGGGGAGACAGTATTGCTGACCGGGTGGCCACAGAGGTCTCCAAAGGGCCGAAGCAATTGTTGGACAGATAGTGGTGGGAGTGGTGGCTGTGTTGGCAGATGTTGTGTTTGTGGTGTTAGGATAGTCTTCGGTTAGGTTTGAGGTGTTTGGCTGCGGATGTATRGAAGTGTCGCCTCCTTTGCAAGATTCCAGTTTAGCCACCTTTTTGAGATACCCTAACATTTCGTGATAAACAAAACGTATCAACCAATGACCAAATTCATCAAAACAAACGCCAATCAAACAGAGTTTGCAAAAACAAATCAGTTGTCAAACAGTCATTGTGTCCAACACTCTAAAGCCTATGAGATTAAGTGCGAGAATTGCAATCAATATTTTTTTGTCGCTTTTTATAGCATTAGTGCTAATATTACAATATAACAGTCATTTGCATCTTATTAATCAATTTACTTTTCACACATTTTCACATAATATAAATACCCATTTATTCAGTTAAGTCAACATACAGTTTACATGCTATTTAATTGACAACTTTTACAATGATTTTCATAAATATAATACAAAATAGCATTTGAATAAATATATAATATTTCAATATATTTGTAGATTAAAACAGTATAATAATATAATATTATACAAACATTGTATATGTTTAAATTTTGTATTGGCTGATTATTTTAATTTATAAAGTAATTCAAAATAATTTTTTATTATTATACAAATTACTACAATATATTGTTTTAAGTTATATCTATAAAATAAAACATACAGATAATATATAAATTGTTAAATATTAAAGACTCATATTAAATAACTTTAAAATATTTTATAAATAAAACTATCAATCATTAAATGAAATTTAATCCAAAACTCAATATTGTTTATTGATTATTATAACACAAAATTTAATATTATATTTTTTGGATGCTTTTCCTATTCTTAAATAGTAAGACTAAAAGAGATTATGAAAAATTCATGTTTTCAAATGCATTCAATGAACCAAAATCTTCAAACACACTATAGATTTAAAGCATTTTTTGCATTGCATTAAATATAAAACTTTGATTAAATCGATTTGATTTGTCAATGCTTTGACATTATTTAAATTTATTCAAAGCTTTAATTTAAAAAGCAAGTGAATGAACAAATAAAACACACATTTATTTATTTATCAGTAAAAAGTCACAAAAAACAATCCTTTTTTTGTAGTTTAATTTAATTCAAAACCATGACTACAAACTGTTTGCCCACTTTTTCTTATTATATAAATTATAAGTTAAACATACTGTATATAGACTTTAATTTATAATATATATATAATTTGACTAATATATACATATAAATTTATATATAGTACTGTATGTAATATCAATAAACTAAATTATTTATTTGTTATACGGGCTTTGTATTCWAAATTTTAATAAATACAGTATAACATGTAATAAAAATATTGTTTTATATTATGTAATAAATTCAATATATCATATCATTTATTATTCTATAGTTATCCGGAAATTAATAATATAATTTTAAAGTTTTGAATTTTAGTKTTAGAACTAAACATCAGTGTAATGTAAATATAAATTTTGTATAAAAATGTAAGATATAATAAATGCAGTATTTGTAAAATGTTACAAAAATGAATTTACTATATTATACAGAATATTCTTGTGATATAAAATAAATATTAAAATACTAGTATTGCTGAACTGATATTTAAATCAAATATTTTATTGAGATGTTTGAAAATCATGAAAAATAAATGTTTTTATAATTATTTATTAGTGATGTTAAATAAATAAAATTTTATTTTAAAATTTCGATCAATAGATATTATCTAGATTAAAATCTAGATTTTTTTTATAAAAATTTATATTATTTATAGAATTACTTACTTAATTGAAACTTTTAAATTGAAAAATATATTAATATTTGATTTATATATATAAAGATATAAATGTAAATGCTATTTAAAATTTTTAATAAATTAGCTAAATTCCGACTATACTACTACTACTAGTATTATACTACTGAAATTCTAAAATTGACTTGATACTTTAAACATTATATTTGATTTCAAAAATAATAAATTTTATTAACTAAAGCTTATTTAAAATATATCACCTAATATATCTATCATACCTTTTTTATATTTATACTTCATMTAGCATAATTTATGCTAAATATTACAATTTTATAATAAAAAGTTTTAATTACTTGATATTTAAAATATTTAATAACAAAAAATGTAGCATTAAACATAAAAATACTAAATTAATAAATATAAATTAATACATAAATAAATGTTAATTTATGCGTTAATTAACTAATTAGCACTAATATATTCAATGCTATATTTATACTTATATAGTCACGAATATCATAAATATAATATTACATAATTTTAGCATAAAATTCTTGTTATAAATTAAAAATTTTGAATGTTATTAGAAAAACTAAAGTCAATGAAAAAAGCAATATTTGTTAAATGACTTAAGGACTTGAATTTAATCAAAGTTATGTATAGTTAAATAATAAAACATACGGTAAATTAGCTAACATTAATTTGCCAGAAGATAAATTTATATGAGATATAATATTGAATATAACAATTTTTTAATAAAATTTTATTAACATTTACTATTACTATAAAAATATTTCAAATTCGATAAGTTTTAATTTTAAATAGTTTAACTATTATTAATTTTTTAATAAGAAAATTAATTAAAATTTAGCATTTTAAAATCTAATGTAATTATTTATAAAATGTAATTTAATTTAATAACTCTCTCTCTCTCTCTCTCTCTCTCTCTCTCTTATAAATATGAATTAAATTTTATAAAGTTAATTGATTTTTTAAAATATTATTTCAAATAAAAATAAATAAGTAATTTCAAATTTATATAAATAATTAATGAAAAAATAGATATAATCAATGAAATAAAACATAAATGTTAATTCAATATTGAATATAATAAAAATTAAAAAATATAAAATCTTTGAATATAAAATATAAACAAAATAATACTAATTGTAAATACTGTATTATACATAATTAAAAACAATGAAAAGTAATTTAATTGTATTTCTAATGTTATGTTAAAATCTATAAAATGCTAAACAATTTCAACAAAATTGAGACAAAAAGTTTTTAAAAAATACATTACATCGACAAACTTAAAAACTCAAATTGATATAATAAATGTTCAATTCATATAAAATACAATTATAAATATAAATTCATTTATTTATTATATAAATTATTTGTCATTTTTTATTGTAAAACAGAATGATTTAATGTCGCAAAAATAAACTGATATAAAATATACAGTATATTTGGACATAACTTATCGATTAATTTAATGGGGATTTTACACTATAGAAATAGGAAACGTTTGGTCAAAATTGATTGAAATAGAGATGAAATATGAGCACAAATTGTTGTTTTCAACTGAGAAAAAGTCAAACCAATAAAAATAAAGTAACTAATAATTCACTGTTTCAATGGAAATGTTCATAAATTTAGAGATCAAAATGTATTTTCAAAACAAACTGTTATATAAAATTTTTAGTGATAAAAGCTATCGTTAGATTCATTTCTATAAAAAAAATAATATAAACCCATTTTCATAGTATGAGAGAGAGAGAGAGACCACCAAACATATAACAACAAACAATTGACAAAAAATTCTACACAAATACTAAATTGATTTTTTACTCTTAATTTGTAATTCAAATGTCAAATAAAACTAAAAACTAAAACAGCAATTGAAAATTATAAATCACTTTTTTGGAGACATTTTTTGATTCAATGAAGCAATTGTATTGTATTTTTTCAACATAAATAAGTTATAGTGCAATGCCATTGATTTTTATAAAACATTATATTTAGCACATGTTTTTGCAACAACTAATAATAAATGTTATGACTATATATTTATAGGATATATTAATAAATCATTTATTTAACAATATTTAATTTTTTTTATTGTTGTTATTAAGATTCATTTTTCAAAAATATATAAATAAGTATTTTTGAGTTAAATTATTAATAGGTTTTGATTGAAAACAATTTTATTAAAAGCATTATTTGTTGTGTAAAAGCCTATTATATTTTATGACCGTTTTTTAAAAAAAAGTCACTGCCATTAGTTTTATAATAATAATAATACTTTTCACCAAAATATATATTTTTTAAAAAGTATTTTTAAGCAAATAAATTTGAAAAACATTTTTTTCTATACATAATAACAATGAACTTAGATTTGAAATTTTTTATTTATAAACATAAAACATCAGTTTAATATTAATATAAAGATCATGTATTATAGATTTTTTATTGTTTAAAAATATGACATAACAATAAGGGTCTGTTTTATATTAAACATCAAAAGTTATTTACCATTTTCACGACTAGACTTTAAATGCAAACAACATAACATTAAATTGAAACTATTGAAAAATAATAGATTGATATTTTTTCTTATTATTTATCATTTAAATCTAAATAAATTCTTAATATATATAATAATATATATAAATACATAATAGAGTTTCATTTTTATTTATCCATTAATAAAATATATCAAATATTGTACATAAAATAAATTTATTAAAAAAGACAAATAAACAAAACTAAAAACATGTGTACTTTTATGTATACATTACTTGTTTGGATATTATAGTAATTTAAAACAAATAAATAAAGAAGAAATTCTTACATTAATGAACACAACAACACAACAACAATACATCAATTAAATTAATGTCTAACCAAAAAACAACTTTCCTCTAAGCCATCCAAATGCTTATCACTGTATTATATAGTGTTTACACTAAAACTGAAACACAAGAATTCAAAATATATTGATTTTAAGTTAAATTCAAACCCAAAAATGATAATATGGTTTAATATCTAAACCACTATTACATGTTTATATAATATATATATTTATATATAATTGAAATATATTTAGTAACACTTTTGATGTTTAAAATAATACAATTTTATGTATTTTATTATACAATAAAACATGATATAACTAAAATAACGTGAAATATAGTCGTTAAAAACAATTTGAAAGATAATTTCTTTAATAATAAACTCAAACATATATATGAAATATACGTCTAAAAATACAATAATAATTATTTGTAAACAACATATCATAACAATATAATTTATATATATAATGAATAAAGTAATATAAATTGATTCGCAAAATAGGAAAAACGTTTTTTGAGAATAATTTCCTCGCAAATAGTATATGTTTTGTATTATCATAACTTCTATTATGTTTAGTATTAGTTAGTACATTGTTTACTATTAGTAATTAATATTTTGATTTATTGGAAATAATTATTTTTTAGAATTTGATTAAATAACTAATTTTTTAAAAATTAAAAATTCTATATAAATTAAAGTAAAATAAATTATGATTTGTTCTATTATTAACATTATTATATTTAATTTCATATTAATTAGCCTTATTTTTATTAGTTTTATCAAAATTAAATTGAATATTACAATTAAACATGTAATTTTTTAGACCTTGTTATTTAAGTCTACATGAGTAATATACATTTCAATAAATTATTGTATAGATGATAAAAATTATAATTGAAATAACAAATTTATTTGAATAATTTTACTTATTTTAATTGTAATTGAATTTATTTACCTAAAACGAGTCACACATATTTTGCAACCGATTGTTTTATAAATATATTATGTATAAATATATATTGTAACACAATATATAATACAAGTTATAACACTATATTTACAATATGACAATTCTATTGTATATTAAATATACGAAATATATATATATTCTAATAAAAATTAAATTATTTTATCATCAAATTATTGTATCAAATGAAAATAATTCTAATATAACATTTAGTAAATAGTATTTTAAATTATATAATATATTATAATTGAAATAAAGATAATAAATATAATCAATTATGATCTGAATTAGTGGTTCAAACGTGAATCACAAAAAATCATGTCTCTTATATCACTTATCACAATATAATATCAAATTACAATAATATAGATTTACCCCCAAATATTATTTACAAAATCAATTGATATATATTAATATGTATATATACATAAATATCTTAATGCATTTTATTAATGAAAAATTCATCTCTTTTTTAAACTATTAACTTTATCATAAAAATAGACTGAAATCTATAAATAAAAAGTAATTATTTAAATAGTCTACAAAATTGCGATATTAATCGATTATTTGGGAGTTACAGATGCATACATTCACCTAATTATATATGGATTGTCAACAATATATCTAAATTTATAATAATATTATATTCAACAAAACAGCTTCTCATTACACGCTTATTATTTCATACAAATAATAAACATTTTATTTATTTAATAATAACATTTAATTCAATATAGTCATATATATCAGATATATATATATATATATCTACTAATATCGTCATAACTATTTGTATACTCTTTAAATAGTTTTGGCCTACAATTAAACGTTTTTAGCAATTATTTTATCATATATCGTATCATAATATATATCATAAATTTATACTATTTTTTATATGATGTGTGCATATAATGTATTATATCAGTATATATATATATATATGTGTGTGTGTGGACATCTGCTTCTCAATCTATATTTAAGTCCAACAAAACAACTATTAGTTACAAATGGCTTAAAGATTAATCATTGAATGGTATGATGTCGTCAAATGTTTGGCACTTTTGGTAAAAATAAAACAACTTTCCAACTTGTATTCAATGTGTCCAATATTATGATCATTACTGTCTGTAAACAATATTGTTTGAATGTATTACAAATTTAACTCTACAATAGTACTGAATCTTTTTTTGTGACAAATTTATGTAATACTGTATTACTAATACACTTTTATTTGATTGATTATATAAAAATATYAATAAAATTGAAATAGTTTGATAACATTTTAAAAGTTATATCTAAAAGGATATAAAAAATAATACATTTTCAATAGGTTTTAATATTTATAGAAAATAAAATTTTTCAAAAATACTTTAAAATCTTAATGATATAAATTTTTTGAAATATCTATATTATCTATATTTTTGTAAAGTTTATAAAAATGTGATATTTTATTGTGAACTATCGATAATATATCTATAGATCTCTTATGTTTATATATATATATTTGTCAAATATTTGATGTTAGCTTTGGATGTGATGAGAGAGTGAAGTCAATCGATTGATTTTATTATTGTAGAAATAGTAGTCAGAAATGTATAGTATTTACAGTACTTTAGGCTATAAATTGCTTATCTTATTGTTTGAATAACACTAAGAGTTGGAGGTTAGGGTCTAAAGTATAAGGTTTGCCATCCAATAGACAAACATAACTACAGTACACTGTTTTGCATTTGATTCAGTAAATTATAAACAAAAACATTTCAATCGATAATGATTAGAGAATATCAATGTTTTTGTTTGGTTTATATAAAAATATCGTTTTTATTTCAAGTATAAATCAAAACCTATATTTATGATAAGTTAAACAGTATTTTGATACTGACATTAAAGTATTGAAAAACAAAGATTAAATCTTTTAAAAACATAAATTGTTTAATGAGGTGAATAAATGTTTATTATCATAATAATATCGAGAGTATAAAAATAATATCATTTAAAACATTACAAATATGTTTAATTTAAATTTGTCAATTATTAATTTAAACATTTAGAAATTCTAATATTATAAATATTATTATTTTTAAACTATAATTTAGTATCAAAAAACCTCAAACTGTAAGTATTATTTAAAAGTTGTTAAAAAATATATTATAAAGTAATAAAATTTCTAATACTTTTGATTAAAAATCATTTTATTAATTGATGACAAAATTATTTTTTAAATTAAGTCATAGATTTAGTAAATTAAAAGATACCACTTTTGTAATCAAAACATTAAAGCTGTAAATCAAAACATTGGAAAATGTTTGCCAAAACTTAAATCAATTTATAAACTGAGAGTTAATTAAGAATATAGTGATTGTATTGTTTGATTAATTTAATGAATAGATTAAAAGGCTTTTCCCTATAATTTGTCTCAATATTTGCAATGTTTTAGTAATTAATAAATAGTATGATATTTATCTGTCAGTTGCAGTCAATTGTCGAGGACTTGTGTGTATACACTGTATACTAAATTTATATATTATAGAAATATTATATAAGGTTTAATAATTTACTATTTGTTTTATACTATAAATTATAAAATATTAATAAAAACTTATATTTATATAATCTTATAACATTTTCTTTATATTATATTAATATAATTTTATAATATTGTAACTTCATAGTAAAATAAATACAGTAGATGTTATTTTATAGTAAATAGTGTAGATAACAAATATAAATGTATTGCAAACTATTTACAATACAAATAGTTAATATAGCAAATACAGTATACTGTATGATATCAATACCATTACGTAATAATAAAAATGTCAGTTTTCAGCAATACTGTAGTACAGTATATAGCATTTCATGACATTAATCAACAAAATATGCAAAAAATTAATGATTCATTGATTGAATATATTTTTTAATTAACTTTTTGTAGATTTTGGATTTAGTATTAGATTTTTAGACATTTCAGGAAAATCTATACATATTATGGGAAACATTGCATATTATTTTGTCTGGAGCTTAAAACCTGTTTTCTAACATTTAATATTAATATTTAATATATTATAAATATAAAACAAATTATATAAAGTTATTTAATTTAAATAACAAATAAAATGCAAACTTGAGATATAAATTCTAAATAATAATTATCGTTATTGTCATTTACACTATGATATAAAAAACAAGTGTTGAATATATTGAAAGTCGATATGATGTCAAACGCGATCATCATTTACTTAAGTCCTTGAATTCAAGTAATACAAGCTATAAATAAAGTCAATGTAAATGCAATCCAAGGTTAGGCATTCCCTTAATAGGAACCTCCAGTTACTGGTAGGCCTCACCCTATCCTCTACCCTACAAACACACGTCACTCCTATTTCTCAGAGCTATTGTAACTAAATTAACAGATCATTTAGTAAAATGAATGATATGTAAAATAATGGCAATAATGGCACCAATATATTGCATATTCAACTATTTATTGGTATGTCATTCAATTGACTATCATATCAGTACCTAACTTAACGAGAAGTTGTAATCATTTTTACAACAATTTCAATCATTTTAAATCAACATTTTGCCAAACATTTGCTATACATTACATACCAATGACAACATAACTAATAATAAAATAATATAACATTAATACTGCTATAATAAAATATGACTTTTCCTTAACTAATAAAACAATTATATATTTCATATATTTTTAATAATACTCATGACTTATTGTAAGTCATATCTTATTTGATATAATTTCTAAAGAATGACAATTATTATCAAAAATATTAGTTTTCAATACAAATGCATTATAAAGTTTATATGATTACAAAACTTTAGTTTATAAGCAAATGTCAATTTTAAAGCATTTAAAGATAATAAATATAACATAATTTATCAAATAAGATATTATATAATTAATATGAAACACACCTTTAATGGACGGGCAACTGACGCATACCTATGACACACATCACTCATTACATCAATTTGTTATATAATTCATAATTTTAACACTAAATTAAATGCTTTTAATGAATAATGTAAATCAATCAATAGCTATAAAAGTTAATTCAATAAAATCAATAAAATCAAGTGTTGGCATAACTTGACATCAATTAAGATTTTAATACAAATTCAATATAAATATGATATGAAAAGTAAATTCTGTGTAATTCAAGGGAAAGTCGTGTTTCGTGGCCTTCGATGGCAATGTACAGTACATTCACTGAGATTAGTGGTACAGCACAGGCAGACAGACATTGCCAGCACTTATAGCTAAATAATAGACAATCGCTTTGTAATTATATTGTCAATGATGTGTAAACTTGTTTTGCATACTAATCAAAGGCATAACTCATATGATGTTTGAACTCATACTGTATTTTGTCGAGACTTTCAATAACTGGAGCACTGTTTTACTGAGTCTATTGCAATGCACTTCAAAATAATTATCATTGACTTATAAGTTTGTAATCATTGAAAAAAGTGAAAAAAAGTTGTTATGTAAAAAACTTAATCACAAATCTAAAAAATGACTGTTTTTGTTATGAAAACTGTGTTTTCACGACTATAACTACAACAACACTAAAGTTTTGGACAATATTTGCCAAATAAATAGTTGTCTTTTGCATCAACTCTTGCAAACTCTCAACTCTCGGCTAAACATAGTGTTAGACACTAACATCAAAATGCTATGTAATACACATACAGTACATATTACACACTAGTGCTAAACGTGTAGTATAGCACTGTCTTACTGTTTGACAGAGTTTTGAGAGGAGAGAGAGTGAGAGGACGGGTAGCACACAGTGTGCACATATACATTGCATACATGTATTGGCAAATTAACAACAAATAAGCCATCATTTCGTGTCGAGTCTATCATTACAAGGCTTACCAATGCGTTTACTGCCATCTGATTGCTATAACACCGACAATCAGTGGCTATATGTTTGCCACAAATACTTTTATTATATACTTTTTTGGTGTCATAGGAAAGGTTATAATAATACTAATAATAATATAATAAATAAATAGTTTATGAAATATACATACTTTTCATTGTGGATGTACTGCCAAATAGGTTAATCCAATGACCAGTTGATGAATTAAGTCAGTTATAGATATATTAATCAAAATATGATTTGAATGTATAAGTTAGGCATCGACTGTATGTATGTATTGACTGTACGACTAGCACATCGATGACACCAATTGTATATTAGTTGTGATATGAAGTGCTGTTTGAGAGCTGACAGGTTGTAAACCACATGCAATGCAACAGATGAGAGGCAGTCAATGAGTATGTGTTTTGCCAACTCTTATAATACCTGTCCTGTAATGCAATGATAAATAAGCTTATTATAGACTGACGTCAATCAGTCAATGCATTTCAAAAACTGTATAAACGAGAGCTTTGAACGCAAATAGTCAACAATAGTATGGATTGTAAGCCAATAATTAACTAAAATATCATTTGTTGACTTTTACCAAACATTTTATTGGATGCAATCATTTTACCAACAAATGGCATCAATTTAGGCGAGTCTTAACACAATAAGCAAACATTGGTCATTGCATTTAACATTACTATTAATTAACAACTTTATATCATTTATGTAATCTTATAAAATATTAATCATATAAAACATTAATCATATAAAACATTAATCATATACTATACTTTATGAATATATTTCATTAATAAATTATATAAGCTATTCAATAGTATAGGACTGACCACTTTTGCAATCAATATTCCCTATAATTTACTACTTTATAACATTTATATATAATTATATATTCATAGATCTATGAATATATAATTTATATTAATCATAAATATGATATGTTTAAGAATTTAACACTTATTAATCAAATCATTGATAAGAAATATCCATTTTATGCTAATATCTCAATTTGTTTTATTTTTTTTAAATTATTAATATTTTTATATAATGCTATAAAATTTTTAAAACAGATTTAACTATAATAATTAAATATTTCATATAATATAACTAAAAACAGATTAATAAAACTAATATCAAATAATATGTGAAGCATTTATAATACATAAATTGATAACAAACCTGGTTTTGACGAAATTAGATTTTATTGATGATAACAATTATTAATTTACTGAGGATTTACTAACACATAAAAATGTGTTAAAAAACCATTTTTACCCAAAAAAATTCAAACGTTATTTGACACTACTGTTGTATTTTAATTATTATTATAATTTTTACAGTAAATTACATGATTTGATAAATATTAATGAGTGCAATGTGACATAATCTGATACAAACAAAATCACTGATAAATAAATGGTTATATAAAATGACAAACATTGCACATTGGACTCTATAAATATGATACAAATTAATCACAAAATAATGATTGATTGTTATGATTATTATTCATTTGAATGGATATTTTGCATTTACTAATGCTCTTATAAATTAAAAGTGTATGTATCTAAACAAGCATTCAATTGACTAAAATTGAGATTTTCATTGATAGCATATACATATGACATAAGTTTATAAACACTTATTTCAAAAGACTTATTTATAAAAAAAAAATCATTGAATTTTAAGCCAAATCTCATCTAATGCTTGAAAAAAGCAAACAACTTGTATGAATACAAACTCAAAGCATATATAATAATAAAATCATGTGAAATAATAATAATATTGAAATGTGTAGTAAATGTGATGTTGAGATGTGGAGAGGGATGCGATTCCTGTGAACAACAGTTTTCGCTTTCAGTCAATCTCTTGCAATGTATTACAATCTCTCTGAGGTTATCATATAAAAGCATATTTTTGAGAGTTTGCTCAAACAGTGATTACCGTTTTAACACATTTTTGAAAATGCTTTAAAAATACGTCACTTTTCATATACTTTACACATGTAATATAGCAATGAGTTATCACAATAGCAAATATTGAGACTAATATAATACTAAGTAAATCCAGTATTAAAAATGCATTTTTCATGTTTTATATAAATAAATATATTTATACGAATTTATTCTGTAAAGTAAAAATAATGATAAAAAGATTTACTAAAAAAATATAATAAATTTATTATTAAAAAAAATAATAATTTAATGAATGTTAATATTTTTTAAATTTAGAAAAATAATTAGTTTTTAAACTAAATTAATGTTTAATTTTTAAACATTTTCAGTCTTTATAGAAAATGTAAAATTTATTTAATATTTATTATAATTATTTTACTCTATATGTTTACTATAATTATTTAGCTATTTAATAGAGTGAAATAATATTTATGCAATATTTGTGATATTTTCAAAATAATCTTTTATTGTATGATTTAAAAACGAACATTTGATTGTATATTTTGTAAATTATTTTTGATAATGTTTACCGCAATATTTTAATTATAATTATGTCATACATTAAGTACTGAAATAAATAAAAAAAATTTGTTTTTGGGAACTGTTAGATGTGTTACAAGTGCTGCACAAAAGCAAGCACTGGTATCATCACTAGTAACCATGGTAAAACTTTTGACTTATAATTGACGTAACATTATTTCAACGGTGAAACCTGAGGACTGATTTATTAAAATAAATTAAAATTGACAATCAATTGAAATCAAAGCAAATCGTCATTTAAACCCATTTCCTCAATCCTTATACTATGCCTAACACCTGCACAACACATAGTCTAATACAATATACTCTACAAAATGTAATTTATTATACAATGACATAATCTCACGTCAGACCACTTACTGTATATCCATAATATTGATCACTATTTTACTAAAAAGTGCATTCAATTACATCACAGATTTTAGTTATATTAAATTTTATATTATTACTATAAACATCAAATTAATGATCTTAGAAAATAAATTTAAATATTTTTAAAAATTATTTTAAATATTATTTGTAAAATTTAAAATCTATGAATTAAAATAGATAATTAATAAATTAAAGGGTTACTAAATAGATAACAAATATTAAAAACAAATATATCTTAAATGACTATCAGATCAATTATTTAATTTTACAATATTATGAATTAACTAATTTTTATATTTATATTATATAAATTATATAGAGTTGATGTATGAAAAACACATAAATGATGATATTTACAGTAACTCTTTAAATGAATTGAATTAAATGATAATATATTGCATTTAACTGAGTTCTCTACTTATTATTAGTTTATTTTTGTCATTTTTATAATCCTTAAAATACTATTTATACTATTACTGTAAGATTAGAATTATTGAAAATAGTTATAATTAGTGTATTGTTATTAATTAAAATTTTATAGCAAATAGTCGTAATTAAAATAAATATAATAATGTTTAATTTTTAGATAAATATTTATTTATATATGATAAAAGTAAATTATAATTTAATATTTAATATTATGATTATTTCAATTATTGATTATCTTCAAAATAATTTATTTTACAAAAATATAAATTTAATATTTAAACCAGTTGAGAATGCTAGAAACCATTTCCATACCAAATCCTTATCCAAATTAAATATTAAATTATAATTTACTTTTATAAACTCAATTTTAGTCATGTATGGTATCGAATGATTTAGTATTACAAAATAAATCCATTCATAAAATATGCTAAAAATTACACCAATTTCAGGTGTTCGTGAAAAATATACATTTAATTATAGTTTTATAATTTATTTATATGATTTAATCCTGATATACATAATTATAATCCTTATTTTAATGTGTTTAATATAAGTTCTAATGTAATAATAATAATGTAAACTTGGATCTAAAGTGTATATCCTCTAAATGATCAATTCATACAACAAATACTATTTTATATACTTTTATGTAGTATTTACTCAATAATTGTGTAACTATTATATAATCAAATGTATTAGTAATTCATTTCGTACCAAAATTAATTATAAATTTCATCATAATTTTGCTTTATTTATCTCTAAATTTATTTATCTATTTTAATAACGGCATCAAAAACTTTTATAGAAACTAATTATTTTTAATAAAATAGCAAACAAACTAAATATATGTAATACTTATTTCAGGAAAATTATTATTAKTATTATTATTATTATTATTATTATTATTATTATTATTATTATTATTATTATTATTATTATTATTATTATTATTATATTTTGTTGATTTAATTTTTTTGCAAATATAGCAATTTGACAAAATATTGAAAACAATTTGAAACAAACTATAATTTTGTATATTTAACTAATAATTGCAATTCACTCACTCACTCACTCACTCACTCACCCAACACAACACAATATACTGTACTATATATATATATATATGATATCATTATTCAGACAATTCTAAGAAATTGAAAACATTTTTAATGAGACTCTGTTTATGACATGAATTGCTAGACAAGAGAATCTGAATTGTTGTCTCAGTTATTAGTTATACAATAATACAATAATTTTGTATAACATTATTCATCAATAGGTCGTGATATACTGAAAGTATAAATTTATATAATCATTAATAGTCTACTAATACCCTAAAGTACAGTATATTTAGAGTTATGAGTGAAGGCAACAAATAAATATATATTTTTATCTAATTCATGACATTTTTAGTAATAAATAAAACTAAATAATAATAATATCAGTAATACTGTAAATGCATTAGTGTTATTATTTTTAGTAATTTGTTGATACTTTCAAAAGATTTTTTTTATAAAAATTAAATAAAAAATAGAAACTAATTTATTGTTATAAATGTTTAATTTAGTTTAAACATTATATGACCATTAGTTGAGATTTGTATAATTAATGACCGAAATTAATTGAATAATTATATTTAACGATACTTAATATTATACTAATTATTTAGTATAAGAACCACTATTTATTTTATAACATTGTTAGAGATTGATTGATTCAAATGGGTTTTAATTAATTTTAAAAAATAAAAAATAATATTTATATTTTAGATTCTATACTATTATTAAGTTTATAGCAAAGATTATATGAAATACAGTATAAAGTTTATACTATAAACAATTACAAATGGATATAAATTTATTTTAATATTCAGTATATATAATATACAATAAATTTTAATTAAATATTAATGTATTTGGGATTAGTACAGTATTATTATGTGAAAAAGTTGATAAAGTATTAAACAATTGTGTTATTTTAATAGATGGTTACATTTATTTATTTAGACATAAATACTTATAATATAATTTTTTTACTAACTAACAGTAAATAAAGTTAGCGTAAATGTTTTTGTATCATATACTGTACATTATGATACAGTATAAAATAGGCAAACATTGTTACGGTAGTTTTATATCAGTGTTTGGTACTGGAGGGGATCAATTGACAAAAATCTGGGGGAGGGGTAATGGGTGAGGTGTCAACTTTTATAGCATTTTTTTAAACGACATTTTTTTCAAATCAAGGAGTTTCAACAAATAATCAATTTTTTATTTATTAGTTTAATAATTAAATTAAAATACTTTTATATTTAGATCAATTTTTACGTGATTTTAACTATTTTATTAATTTTTACTTGAATTTTTTTCATAAATTTTTAAGCCACAATTTTTTCAATTTGGTAAAAAAATCTGGGGGTAAAATTCCAAAAATTTCGATCTTAGGGGGTATACCCCATACCCGATTGCTTGAACCTGATTTATATATGACAAATATATAATCATATTACCATAATCATATAAATCCCAAAAATAAAATTAATTGCTTTAAAAAATTAAAATTATAATACTTATATTATGATACTGATGATTTTTAATTTATAAAATTATGGCAATTAATTTAACTTCTAAGTATTAGTTTTATTAAATAAAAGTATAAAACATATATATATATTGATTTAATCCATTAGGCATTTATCTAATAAATATTTAAATATGAAATTAATTTTATGACTGCTTAAATGTCATTTATATGATTTTAATAATTATTAAAAATTTTAATACTCACTAATCACAAAGTTATAACATAAAATTATGAAATATTAATTAGGTTTTAAAAAATTAATTTTGTATTCACTTTATCATAAATTTATAAGTATATTACTGTATTAATTTATACGATATTATAATTAGCGCATTCAATAATCATAATATTGGATTTAATATTTTAAAGTTAATATAAAATATAATTTGTGTAAAAAAAATAATATTATTATTATTATTGATGTGAATCACAATTCATGATTTCTGATGAATCGATTGCCTTCAGAGTGTTTTCCTGTATACCTGTGCTTAAGTCGTCCGTAAGCACCTGTATGTCACATAAAAATAATACAAAATATACTTTATATTACAATAAAATATTATTACAGAGATTTTAACGATGGATTTGCTAACCGCTATGACTTCCGCTTGAATTATCTTCAGTCGGCAGAGGAGTAAATATTTGTCGCACAACACGTCTCTCGCAATTGTCGTCAAACTATAAATAACACGACATTTACTATAATTATATTAATTTAAACAAAAACACATCAATTAAAAGTTATTTGTCATAAGTTATTGACGTTTAGTTTTTATTACATTTAGATAAAAAATACCAAATAATAAATTATATAGCGGTATATCATACAATCAATCTATATTACAAAATAGTTTGGCACTCGTTTTATAGCTAAAAATGTATTAAGAAATTGATCATGATTGAAATTAATATGTTAAATAATTGCATACTATTTGTAAATTATTTCATTCATTTATAAAAATAGATTAATGAAAAAATTATTATTAAAATATGATTTATAGTAAATGAATGAAATGACAAATTAGTTTAAATATTGTAATGTATTTGAATAGTAAACCTCATCAATGATTGGACGGATTGTCTTTAAATATTTTCCTCTTTCATTGGCATCTTTTCTCTCAATGTTTGACACTTTAGATGAATCCAAAAACTTTAAATAAGGCAATCTATAGATAACATATCGTCGATATCTGGCATAATCTTCTTCATCTTTGTCTAAATTGGACAACTGGTCCGGACAGGCATTGTTACCCAATAAACTCAAAAATGTCAAATTTGGACATTTATTTGACAATTCATTTAATAGACTTTCGAGATCTGTTATCTAAAATTATATAATCATTTAATTTATTTTAATTAAACATTAATTACTATTATAGATATTATACAATGTTTAGTTAGTTAATAAAATGTATTATAAAAATTTAAAATTATGTTTTTAAATCATTAATATCTTATTATTTTTTAATTTCTTGTAATAGTTAATTATTTAATTATTAATTTAATTGATTGTTAAATAACAACGTTGTTTAGATAATTATTTTAAACTGTTTTAAATATAAAGTAAACTTTAATTATAGTTTAGACTTATAAAATGATATTTAATCTGATTGTAACATAATTTGTAAAAAGAAATTTATTATAATAATTAAATAAAAGTACAAAAATAGTGCACTAAATACCTTATTTTTGTTTAATGAAAGTGTATGAAGTAATGGATTAAATGAAAACTTAATATTATCATTGAGAAGATTATTGTCAAGTATTAGTTCCCGAAGACAAGTGAAGTCTTCAATTCCGTCTATTGTATCGATTATATTGAAACTTAAATCCAATTTTACAGCATTTGGTCCGTAAATCTTACTGATTAGTGATGGGATTTGTTTTACATCTTGTCCTATGTATGACAACTGTATTAAAAACAATTAAAAATTTAATATAAAATTAAAATTTATATGATGTATAAAATATAAAGCACCTGATTATTGCTCCAAACAAGACAATTACTTTCATTTAAATTATTGCACAAATTTCCAGATAAATACATTTTAAACAAAATATTTAGTCATATTTTTATACAAATGTTCACAATTTACTAAAATTTTCTAATAATATTCATTACATTTGCTTTGATAAAATTATACCATATTTGCAACTTTCAAATATTGATAAGTGTTGTCATTAGCAATGATATCATATTTATCTTTGAAAAGTTTATTATTATATCAATCAATATTTTCTTTAAATAACTGTCACCATTAAATTAAGCTAAACACTTCAATAAAATGATAAAATAGTGACAAATATTGTATAGAAAATAATGAATGTATTATAGTTTGAAAATTTAGGAAGTTTTTGATATTTATTTATTTTTTATGTGTAATTATTTGGTGCAAAGTTTATTGTGCATATAAAATAATTTTTAAAAATTTACTTATATGTTAATTTTTAAATACATGTATTTTATTATTTAAAAATTACCGTAATATACAGTATATTTTATAAATATAAATATTTAAAAAAAAACTGAATCAGTTTTTAATCAAAAATACTTTAGTAGAATTAATTATATGATAATTAAATGTTATGTTAAATTTTAACTTATACCAAAGTTTTTGTATTGAATATTAAAAATTATTTACAGCATATATTTATTGTAGAAATACATCAAATAAAATCTATAGAAATGATAATTATAAATTATTTTATTATTGATTAAATATAAAAAATATATATAATTTATTAATTAGAGCGAATCAATAAAATAAATATAAAAATTATAGTCTTTTTCTTCGACTAGTTTTAATAGATCTGCTGAGGAGGTCATTGGTTTTGACATAACAGGCACAACACGAAGGAAACTTGAATTTGTCTGAATAGGTCCTCTTCTCTGTCGGATGTAATGCTAGTAATCGCTTATATGAATACTTTTGTCGACACCGGGAGTACATACCGGGCGGCAAATTTTGATCTAAATAAGCACATGATTTACCATCGCTTCTAAAAAAATATAAATATAATTATTTATAGTATATTTAAAAATTAGTTTTAAATTTAAAAAATATTTGAAAAACAACAAACTCGCAAATTTCGGCCACAACTGCCTGTATGTACTCGACTTCATTGACCACATAAATCCATTGGTTGGCCTGATTTTTGGCCATTTGTGGATAAATTACTTTTGGTATCCGTCGACAAACTCGTACTTCACTTAAGTCGTCGTCGATATAAGATTTTCTTCCGTCTATTTTATTGCCAAATATTTCCAGAAATTCAATCGGAGAAAATTCAATTTCCTGTTTAAGTGTTTTACTAAATTTTTAAAAATAATGTAATTTTTTATAAATATTAATTATATCTTTTTAATAAACAATAAAAATTTATAAAGTAATATTAATTAATATCAATTATATATTTTAGTTTTTACTATTCAAGGTCTGTCTTACAAATTATTATCAATGTTTTATAAGGAAATATTTTTAATTTATTAATAAATTATATTTAATCAATAAAACATGTAACTATTTTCCAGTAAATATATGACATAATGTATTTTGACTATATTTAACTTATGTGCTAATAAATCTAAATTAATTAAAAATATTTTCATAATAAAATATAAAATAAACAAATAATATTAAAAATAAAAATAATGTTTCATTAAAATTCATTAAATGTACTAAAAAGACTAATTATAAAATATAATATATTCATAGAGATATTAGATTAACTTTTTATCTTATTAATATAAAAATTTAAATATTACAAAAATAACTAAAATTTTTACTAAAATAAAGATAATAATTTAATATTATTAGTAAATATTTAAATAATATAACAAATACTTTGGATAATTTGGCACAATTTCACAATACGTGTCGTCAGGATTTGTTAAACAAGTAGGCCTTCCCTTTGAATCGAGATTTGGCAGCAATACCTTTGACCTCTCAATTAATTTCATTTCAGAATCCTATAGAAATGGAAAAATTATTTTTTATATATTATTTTTCTATATTTTTAACGAAAATAAATTAGAAAAATACCCTTAAATTAGAATTTGAATCAGTTTTTTGATTCCTATTGTCAACAAAAATGTCTCTTCTTCTGTTGTCAAAATTATTATTATTATTATCACTATTAGTTGGAAACACAATGGTTCGGGTCCTACTGTTGCTGACGGGACCACAATTTACATATGTTTTTATATATATTAAATTAATAATTATCACTATATATAAATTCTGAATATTAAATTAAAAAATACATACATTATATTGATATAATTATCATTTAAAATACAACAGTACATACCATTTTTTAATCATTGCTTTATATTAAACCAATATATACAACAAATTAAATATATATATATATATATATATATATATATATATAATTAACAATAAATTTTTAGACTTTACTATAAACTGTTGCTAAATAAAAGTTAAAAATCAATGGAAACTTATAATAATAATAAGCGAATGATTGCAAGTGAGTCGTGTCGTCAAATATAATGATTGAATTATTGTACCAAAAGATTTATAATTAATAACAACTTATTAATAAGGATTTAAAGACATTTAAAAATGAAGGTCACCTCATATTAAAGATTTGAAAACTTGTAATTTTACATATTTACAGTACTATATGATAATATCACACATTTGTTTATAGATTATATACAGTATATATACAATATATGCTTTTTTGAAAAGTCAAATATTGCCTAAAGACATAATAAGATTATGTCAATAGATTTTAACTTATAATTAGAGCTCTAAGTGTTTATAAGTATTTAAACTTATCTATTTTATTAATGTATGTATTTGTGGCAAACTTATACTAGATTTCTCACTAAATTAATTTTTAAATATATATTTATTTATAAAAATAATAATTTATATTTCATTTTTAAAATTACATCAACAGTTAAGGAACAGGATCTTAATAGAGATTCAACTTTCTCTGTCTTAATTAAAATTTTTCAATTTCATATATTATTTGTGTCACAATTTGTAAACTAATTTAAAATGATGTTAAAAATTTAGTAGATTTTGACATAATTTTATTTTAGATATAGTTTTTTATATACAAATAATATTATATTATGATTTTATATACTGTATATATATAAGATAAATAATAAAATGATGAATATTATAAAAAAACACAAAAAAACAAAATCTAAAATTTTAAAGGTTTAAAGATTTAAAATTTTATTACTACAAAACATGTTAATATCTGAACAAAACTTAATTTATTGTTTAATAAGTAAACTTTTTAWTTTTTGCATATTATTATTATTATTATAAATATCGGGAAAAATGTTATTTACGGAAGAATTTGAAACATTAATGTCTTGATTACGTGATCGACGGCACAACAGTTTTTCTATGGATATCACGGGAACGGGTTTTAGAAAAACTGTAAGAAATATACATTTGTTATTGTTTTTTAATTATTCATTTTATTAAACAATTTGTCATATAATTAATATATTTTATTAGAATCTTAAAAACAAATTTAAATATTTCAACATTTTTTTATTAATAATTTTAAAATATTTTTAAAAATAGTATATATATACTTGTTATATAATAAATTAATTCAGTATTTAAAATTAGTAACACTAAGATTTTTTTAAGTTACTAAATGAATGACCAATAAATTGAAGTCAATAATGTGTTTTTAAATCTTACTTTTAGAAACAATTGGCACATTTGGTTCATTGGGACAGTTATGTATGGAAACAACAAAATTAGTTTGTTTTTCATATTTTTTCATTTGTTGATTGCTTTGAATCGGTGGAAGAATTAATGGTCTTTGATTTGTTTGATTTCTCGAGAAATGTTTGTCCAATAAATTAAGTTTTACTGCTTTCTGATCATTACTTTTGAGAAGTGATTCTAGTTTTGGCTTTTGTTTGATAACTAATTTCTCTGACATACTTCTGGATTGTGTGTCGGGACTAACATTGACCTTAAAAATTCAATTTAAAAAATAAAATAAAAATTGAATTTTATTTCTTTAAAAAATAAATTATCATTTTTTTCATTTACTTTAACAGAAGTCGATAATGACTTCAATTTTGACGGCTTTTTCAAATTAACATCAATTCTTTAAAAAAAATCATAAAAGCATTATTGAATTTATAATGAAAATTGAATATATTGTCAAAAATGAGATAATATATATCAATAATATTAGTGAATATAAATACTTATCAACTTTTGTCGCAAACTTATTCCTCCAAATAAGACATTCTTGAGCTAAATCTTGACTAAATCCATGAGGAATATCTTCGCCATAGAAAACAATTTTGTCAATTGTTTKTAAAAAAGATTTAATATAATTTTCACATTCTTTATCACAATCCTAAAAAATATTATTATTTTAAATTATTTTTATTTAATAACAATTTTTTWAAAATCTTTATATAAATGATTACTTCCGTTGACGACAAAGAACTGGAAGATCTGTCAGTGTTTTGACTCCAAAGGGAACAACTCATTGATCTTTTTGTCATAAATTTGATAGCATTTTATAAATTTTGTTTTAATTGATTTTTTTAACGAAATACTTATAAAATTCAATACAATTTTAATGAATTTATTAATTGCATACTAAATATCAATTTGTTTATCACTGAGTTATMAATAAATTTTGTTTTGCTTTTATAGAGTTTCTATAGAAACAAACCAATTATAAAACAATAAAATTATTTGTAGTGTTACTTAAAATTTTGATATTTTTTAATGAAAATTTCTAATCAATAAAAGCATTTTATTTTATAAAAATCCTGATTCTATCTTAAAGTATATTTTTAATAAAATTTAATTTATATTATAAAAATGTTTCTATAAAACTTATCATCACCTTTTTTATTAACATTTAAACATTATTAGATATGTGTTATTAGATTTTGAAACTAAAACTATATTTAGGTCCTCCAATAAGTATAGAATATTTTTAAAAATAATAAAGTTAATATTTTGTGACGGGCATATATGAGTGTTTACCCGTCAATAGCCCGTAAAGTAGTGCAGACATAGTGAGACGCCAGTTGGTATTGGAACGAAAGGATAAATAACGTTGCATTTTTAAAACAACACACAAAAAATAAAAACTTTATTAAAGCATCTGATTTCAATTTATTTTGCAAATTTTTGATTAATTTTATATGTTCAAAAATAGTTTATTCATCAGATTGTAATTCAGTTATTGAATTTAAAATATTAGTAAATTGATTTAAAAAATTAAAAATTTTTAACTTTTAAAATAATTAATTTATTAAATAATACTTAATGATTATAGTTTATAGGTATATATTTTTATTTTTTAATGTTATTTTTATACAAATACTCACTGAATACTAATTATTTAGCTCAATTTTTGTTAAAAATTTAGTTATATTAATTATAAAATTGAATTTTTWAAAAATTTTTTATTTAAAATTTTAAAAATTATTAATAAAACTTTATAATATATAAGTATTTATTGTTATACTAACTTCTTAAACTATCTTAAACTTCTATTTAAATTGTAATATGATTACTCTTTTCAACAAATAGGTAATTTTTAATTTTTTAGTTTAATATTTTAATTAAAATAATGTTATTTTAAAYGAGTTTTAACGTTATTTTAACTTTTTTACTTATTTTTAATCAGTAATTAGATTCATATAAATTTTAAAAACAAAAACACTCAAATAGTTTATATGTATATGTAAACTTGTACACAAAATTTTTTGTGTGTTGTTAGTTATTTAAAAATATTTTAATCTATTAAGTAAACATAGACATTTGAGTCCCTATGCCTGGCAATATGCAATGCGGGGTATGTTTGATAGGGAACTGTGACGTAATTTRWGAATRGGTTGCTAATAGAAGACTATTTAAGAGTAACGGTATATTTGGAAGGGTTATTAATCACGTCACAGTGTATATGAATGGCCCATTCGGGGCTCTGGTCATTGGTAACTGCGCTTATATATTGGTATTTAGTATCGGAAGTCCTTGTATCGGAACTAGGAATGGCTTGTCTGCGTTCACAGAATTATGGCCAAACTTCGTTACACCTAAGGTTTACTATTAATAAGTAGYCAATGTTTATGAGAGCCTGGAAGCCCCTCCTAGACTAGCTATTGCTAGCCTGAGCTTCAATTTATTGATAATTTATAATGAGATAGTTAATCATTTACATGTATTAATAATAACAGCTAGTATAACATAATAATAATTAATTTAACTAATTTACATAATTAATAATAAAGCATGAATCAATTTAAACAAATAAACATAATATTAAGAAATAATAAGTAAATACAGAATTGATAATAATATGAATTATAATTAAATATAACTAAATAACTGTTTAGTTAAAATATATTTTAACTTATAATAGAGAGATACATAAATATATACAGTATACTATAGTTATATATTACAAAGTAACTTTGTATTGTTTTGGTGACACTGGAACCGCTTAAGTGATGTTTAGACCATCACAATTTTATTAAAAATATTAATTATATTAATATTTCAATTGTATTTGGATGTAGGATTCAAATCTAGTTAAAATACAAATTGTTAAAAATTATTAAAGTATTTAAATAAAACAAAATTATTTATATTATAAAATTAAAATTTGATCTAGCATCTTTAGTATAATTCTAACAAGTATAGCAACATTATAAGTTATTACATTATCAATAACAATATCTTGAACAATAAACAAAAATATTTTTATTAAAAATTAATTAAAGTATACAATTTTTTATGAAAAACTATATGACTTTTTAGAAAAAGTTAATTAGTAAACAAATAATATGTGAAATGATTAAAAACACTTTTATTTAATATATAAGATATATTTACACATTAGTTATTTAACGACATATAATTTTTATAGCAGTTTTATAACTTTCAATAATTATTTATTTAATTTATAATAAAATAATATTGTTTAATTCATTCTAATAAATATTTAATTAATTAATTTGTAATAATGAAAAATATAATTACTTTAATTAGATTAATAAAATCAAACTAGGTTAATTTTAAATCAATGTTATCATAAAGTGTAATACAGTACTAATAATACATACATAATGTACTAATAATGTACTAATAATATGATATACTGTACAGTATTAATGACTAAAAAGTAATGTCAAACTTGTTTTTCCTATCAAAACACCTGAGTATTGCTGTGAAGTGTGTCTCTAAATGGTGTTAATGTTAGCCATGTTTTTGATGATACTATGCGTTGTTTATTTGTGTTGATGTCATGCGCTGTAGTGTTGTTTGTATGCATTTTGATGAACAACACAACAACAGTCTATACTGTAATACTGTAACTGTAGTACTGTTTTGATAGAATGCATGCATTAGTGCCACACTTGAAGTGACGTTCAATGCATTGATCGGAGCATTGATTGGTTGCAAACAAGAGTCACTCAAAACAGCTATTGATAACTAACTGTGTGTTACATAACATAACACAAGCATTGCATTCAATGACATGTACTCTACTGTTGTGTCCAAACATTTGCTCACAATATTTGTCACACAATAGTCACCATCTAATCGATTATCTCATTGTTTTTGTCTTCATCTCATCCATCTCTGGCCATCAAACAGGTAGGACTACTACTACTACTACTAACACTACTACTGTATATGACATTTGTTTATTGTTTTATTACACTATATATAATCACAATTGATGCAAATGGTGTTGATTTCATTGATAATACAATACTTATAATTATTATAATTTATTAATTGTATTTATCATAGGATTCATTCAATTATCATTATTATAGTCTTTAAGTAATAATAATAAAAACATTATTTTAGTGATGATTGCATTTAAATGATGTAATGTTTGCTATAATATGAGATATGTTTGACAATTGACTCCAAATGTAATACATTTTTATATATCATTAAATAAAATATAAGTTATTCTAATAATTTAAATATTATAATAATATTTAAAATAAAATTTATAAAAATTTTAAATTACATTAAATTAATTTTATTTTTAATATTATTATAATATTTTGATTATTTTATTATATGATACTTAAACTATTGATATCATTAAATGGCAAAAATGTTGGCCATCTTTGATAATTTTTAAGACAATTGTTGATAATATAATGAATTAATCGATTAATCGATACGATTGTCCCCTTATTTTAATAATATTGTTATTATTATAATTTTTTATTTATATTCAATAATCTTTGTGCAATATATCACTTTAATAAATAGCTATTAAAATATTGATATTTTTATATTAAAATTTATATATTAGTGATAATAATTTAGTATAACAAAGATAATACAGTATAATGTTTATATTATTGCATTAAGTAATTTAATATTATTTGCTATAATTTTGTTAAATAAATACAATAAAGTAAAGTACATTAAGTATAATATAATGTTAATTAATAATTTAAATAATTTATTACAATTATTTTATTAAATATGAAGAAAGTATTGTATTATTATTTTATTAAATTTTTAATATATTTATGAAAACAGATGTTTTTAGTCATCTGTTTTTACATTATTTTTTGTGACAAATAGTAGATATTATTTAATTGTTTAAATTTGTTGTTCATATAAACAAATGTTGATTACTATAATTACAATGACTTTGAAATTTATTACTATTAAGACATTCATTTATAGCGGATATTATGATTTTTCAGCACATTTTTGACATTATCATATTAAATATACTATTATACTATACTATAGTGAGTAGTTTTATTTTTAGGAAAAATTTATATATTTTAACTTAAAAATATTAATTATTTGGCAAAACATACATTTGCTGTCAATAATTTAAATGACTTAAAATATGAATAAATATAGAAATATTTTAATGTGAACTAGAACGCAACGTCTTATTCTTTTACTAATAGACGTGCAATTCTTTTTATTTTAAAATATTATCATAAGTAGTTTGAATGAGACTTAATTTGTTTATACAACTACTACATAACCTAATGTAACAAAACTACTGAACCATTAGACATTATTTGGTCTAAACTTTTGAGAATTTTTAGTTTTTATATAAATTTAAATAATTTTAATAAAAATTGAAAATTTAATCGTTTTTGCATTTGAGAAAATTTTACAAAAATTTAGCACAGGTAGCTTACCTCCCGGTGCCCTAAAACTCACACAATATAGCAAAGTGTAATTACACAACACCTGCCTACCTGTCCTTAAAACCTACCAGTGCTAAATAAACATTTAAAATTTCCTATAGAAATAACATTGCTTTCAATAAAAATTCAAAATTTTAAAACAAATTGAAAATTTTTGCATTTGAGAAAATTTTACGAAAACTTAGCACAGGTAGCTTACCTCCCGGTGCCCTAAGACTCACACAATATAGCAAAGTGTAATTACACAACACCTGCCTACCTGTCCTTAAAACCTACCAGTGCTAAATAAACATTTAAAATTTCCCATAGAAATAACATTGCTTTCAATAAAAATTGAAAATTTTCACACAAATTGGAAATTTTTGCATTTGAGGAAATTTTACAAAAATTTAGCACAGGTAGCTAACCTCCCGGTGCCGTGTGACTTATAGAATATAGCAATATGTTATTACACAGCATCTGCCTACCTATCCCTAAAACCTACCTGAGCTCAATAATCATTTAAAATTTACAATAGAAATAACATTACTTTAAATAATAATTGAAAATATAACAATACATTTTTAGATTTGAATTAAAATATGGTTGTTGATGAAATGTGCACGCATACAAACAGAACTATTATCTTAAAGTGTTATATTGATAATGTCTTATATATGACTCTATATAAATGTCTCCAATAATAGCTATTTTAATATTGACTTCACTGCCAAATAACAATCCATAAGGTTCTCTATAATCTCTACTTTTTTGATGAAATTCAAATGATTGCATAATTTTCTTTATTAATATACTATATATAAACGGTATATAATTATAACTTACAACCACTCGGAGACAATGAAATTTGTGTAATCCTATACTTATACTGTATTGTATCCAAAAATATATATTGTATTACTCTATATAAAAATTGTAAAATGTTTTATATTTGACATTAGTTTGACCATTTAAATTGTTATTTTTGATATTTATTAATATTAAATTTGAAACCTACTCAACAAAAACAATTTATAACATTTAGTTACAAATTACTATTTTTTATAAGTCTTCTATTTTCACTGTTTTTTATTATAAGTGAATAGTTTTTTATGATTTAAATGTATCCTTGAAAATGAAAAATATTTGACATGAAAAACAAGTTTAGAAAGAATAACTAAAAACAATAATTTGAATGCATTTGAAATGTTGTGTTGAAAGTAAATACATTTTAGTAATCATATTCTTTTTAAATGTGTTTTTATTTTATTTTAAAAAAAATTATTTTAGTGTTATATTTTTTGGTGTAAAATTGATTTTTGACTTTTATAAATAAAATTATATACATAAATACATTTATTAAAATATACTATTTTTGTTTGTTTTTAATATTAAGGATTATCACATTAAATAATTTTTTTATTTATAGTTAATTTTATCACCGAAAGTGCCATTGTTTTTGTCTGAATGAGGTATAGCTTGTAATCCGACAATTTGGTAGTGATTTAGAGGGACGTTAAGAGGGCATACCTTAGAAGACAAACGGTTTTTTAAGACACGAATGTTATCGCTGAGGATTGTCTCGTGTCGATCACTAAAACAGCCCTGAATTCAGTTATGTTTGTCGACAGAGATCTCAATGTTTTGCCATTAAATAACAACTTAATTATTTAGTTAACTAATTATTGATTTACTTGAAGAAAAATTATCTCATTATATTTGCAACAATCATCAAATAAATATTAGATATAATAAATAGTTATCAATTTATTAACTACTATGTGAACTACCATTTGATTGTAAGTATTTGAATGTATACTTAAAGAAATGTTTGGTATATAATGATTAACCAAAAATGAATGATTACAAAGACCATTGAATTATGAAGTCACGTATGAGAAGAACTTCTGCATCGGTTGATGTCACGCATTCAGAGCAAAGCGGATCCGACGAAACTCTTCACGCAAACAATTCAAAGGTTTTTTTTACAAATTTGTCATAAAGTATATTGAATTCAATTACTCATTAATAAAAACCAATTTTTTTGACCAGAGTTTAGATGTTTGTGTATCCGAAAGTCGTATCGACCGAATGCGAAAACTTTTGTCATCTCCGCTATTGAGACGAAAACCCAATTACCATAAAACCATTACTCAAAGCTCTCAATGCGAGTCAAAAGTTTTTGGCGTTTCTCTCGATGTGTTATCACATTCCAACACAAGCGAAGAACCCTTTATTCCTTTTGTTGTCACCCGTTTGTGTCATTTTATTGAAGACTCGGGAGGTTTTCTACAGGAGGGCCTCTTTAGGATTAGTGGTAACGCAAAAATGATTGATAAATTGAAACATTCATTTGACAATACGGGTGACGCCAACCTCGAGTCTGAAGGAGACATTGCATCCGCTTCGGCTCTTTTGAAACAGTTTTTGCGAGAACTGCCACAACCTCTCATTCCCGACACGTCTCAATTTTTGGAGGCCATTAAAAGTATGGTATATTTTTGGTAAAGTTTTATATTTAATTAGTTGTCTTTGAATCAATAGATTACGAAACGGACGAAAGAAAATGTATTCACAATTTGCGAGCTTTGGTTTCGAGACTCGCCGACGAAAACTATTATACATTAAAGTATTTGTCGGCTTTTTTGAACCGAATAGCTCTTCAAAAAGAAAACCGAATGACTTCAGCAAACTTAGGTTTAATTTAATAATTAGTGGAAGACATGAATTTGTAAATATTAATTGATTGAATAAATATTTTTAGGTATTGTTTTCGCCCCCAATATGTTTAAAGTGAATGTCGATACCTATAAAGGACTCCGCGAGCAATCAATGGCCAATGAAGTCGTGACACTTTTTATCGATCACTTTACTAACATATTTAATATCGATTTAACCGATTCTATATTCACTACTGTCTTCGCAATGTCTCCATTAACCGTTGAAATTCCAGATCCCAATCCAATTAGTGCTGATTCAGATGAAAACCAATTGTCTATTGAAATACCATCACTTTTATTGCATAACACATCACAAGAAAGTCGAAAACGAAAAGAAAGTAAATGTCTTTCAAATTCGCCACCGTTTCGGTCAAACTCTGAAGAGACACTAATTGACTCAAAAGACAAAGACATTCGTCGGTGTAGTTCTGATGAAAACTTGTTGAACACTGAGTTTATTACAGCCGTCAATAAGTTTGAAAATTTGAATTTTCGCAACACTTCGAGTCCACACCCACCTGAAGCCAAACGCCGAGAGTTAGACACTGATGAACGGTGTTCGGCCTATGATAGCCAACTTCATTGTATTTCTGATACCAGTGACCAGTTTGATGACCAGTGCAATCAAAAACAACCAAACATTAGTTGTCAAAGTGTTAATTTGTGCAGTGATTTGATTGACAATATGGACTCATATAAAGAGAATTGCAGTGAAAATAATGACAATGAAAGTAATGTTATATTCAAGACGTGCCAAATATCACAAACAAATGATGACAGAAACTGTCGTACTTTGGTTGAGATAACGCCAATTGATAATCAAAACAATAATAATATAAATAATAATAATAATTACAGTAATAAAGATGAAATTGACAACAAAGACAAGATTCCTCATCTGGATTTCAAAACAGTGTTTCAAAATATTGATATTTCTGAACCAATTTTATCTGAGCACAGATACAGTTGGCCGCGATCTTCACATGAGAGCGAAAGTGCGATTACAAGTGATAATTTGGCACCAAATCCATCGACTTCTGTCTCACAATTTCTGAAGAAAGCCGTTTCATATGAGGCACCACTTTCTCCCAGTGCTTACAGAAATTATTTAAGTAATCGAAGCGTTCATTTGGATCCAACTATACCTCCGTCACCACCTGTGGAACAAATGAAGATAAGGGCACCAATACGTGACATCAAACAAAATGAGTTAATCAATACAAGTATTAGATCTATAACTAAGAAAATACAAAATGTTAAGAAAAAATTAAAGCATTTTGAATACGAATTTGAAAAAGAAAAGGGATTTCGTCCGTCACTCGAACAGAAAATGAGTTGTCCTGAGGGTCGAGCTCTTGTACTCGAAATGAATCGACTGAAGAAAGACTTGAAAGAATTTAAAGATGACTTATATATGGAATCAATTGATAAACAAAATCTTTTACCAAATGAAACAAAAGAATTTAATTGTAGTAAATCTTTGATAAATATAAGCGAAACAATCAAAGAAATTGAAAGAACTATTGAAGATAAACGCAAAGCAGCGAATCGACCGGAAATTCTTGAAGAGATGACATCTGAAGAGATCATTGAAGAAAAACTAACACTTCAAAAGGCATTACTCCGTTTTGAAGCACTTTACGGACGACCAACCACTAAGGCTGAGCGTGAAATAGTGCGACCTCTTTATGATCGGTATGTATAATGTCTAATAAATGTGGGAAACATTTAATTAATTATTAATTAAATAATTAGATATCGAATTGTGAAGAGAATGGTAGCGAAGACAATGCCTCCAAAAGTTGGAAGCAAAGAGTCGGCAGAACTACAGCCCATATTAGAACACATTGCTATGGACTTCACTTCTCCATCTCATTCAAAGAGTGAGGCCATGGCTTCAATACAAATCACTAATAGTAGTGATAATACATTGTTTGGTGCCATCACTGATGAAATGATCACCAATTCTAAGTCAAACAAAGAGTTAAAAACTATTCAATTCAGTAATTTACATGAAATGTCGTTATCAGAGTTGAATCACTTATTGAACGAAACTCGTCTTCAAAAAAGAAATCTAAGAACTGTTTTAAGAGATTTCGAAAATGATTTCATGAGAATAATGGGTCGTAAAGTGGAAAAAGAAGATAAAGTCAATATGGGATCAGTTTATTCAAATTATAAGGTTTGTCTCATCACTCTATTCATTGATTTTTACACATTTTATTTGCATAAACTTTCTATTCAATTGACAAATTGTATAGTTTTTTATATTTTTGTTTATTTAAAGCGCAAATTGTTTATTTTAGTCTATAATATTAGTATTAGAATTACGGTAATGACAATTGATTTTTTATTGTTGGTATTAGTAATATACTTATTAATTGGTTTACTTTTTATTAATTGGTTTACTTTTTATTAATTATTTTTTATCTAAAATTAAAAATATATTATTAAATTGATTTACAGCACACTAAAGGAAAACTTCGTTTATTGGAAGCCTTGGTCTCTAAACACGAATCCCAGTTAATTATGTTATGAATTTAACAAATATTTTGCTCATATTATTTAATGTTAATTATGGATATATTGAAGATTTTTAACAGTTTTTGTGACAAAAAAAATATTTAATTATATAACAACTTTTTAAATGTTAATAAATTATTACCGTAAGTGTAAATATTATATGTTGGCGGCTATATATTTATGTGATTTTATTTAAGTAACAAAATTTTAGTAACAAACTATATAATTAATCAAAACTTAAATATCAATATTAATTATGAAGTTCTCTAAAATAGAGTTAATGTAATTGAGTTTATTTAAATGAACTCAACTTTTTATTTAAAAGTTATGTTTGCGATTAAAAGTAATCTTTAAAATTAATATCTAATGCTATATCTGTATAAAAGGTGCGTAAATATTGAACTTTAGTATAATATATTAATTTACTTTTTATTAAATATATATTTACTATAATTATATCATTTTCAGCCAATACATCTACTTAATTACAATTAATTAATCATATATTACATTACCTTAATATAGAATGTAATAATTGTTTTATTGTTGATTAAATTATATAATAAATCTTATTGTATATTCATTTGATTTATTATAAACGCATATACAGTACATACAAATATATTTATATATAATATAATTTGAAAAGCTTTATCCAAAATTATCAAATGTTAGAAATTAGTTGTGCATACAATTAATACAGTCATAATGTATTAAGAATTACATATTTTTGTTTAATATATAATTTTGATAACTCTTTTTAAATTATAATGTCTCTGTGTATAAATTATTATATAATAAAAAATAATAACTATATTCGTATATACAGTATGTTAATATCTAAAAATTGAGCACATATTTATATACAGGTATATATATATATATATATATATTTGAAGAAATATTTATTTTTCAATGATGTTTGTCATATCATTATAGAGTAAATTATTGTATAATTAATTAAAATTATATTTCATATATTATCAAAATTGTTGAACAAATAACATTTACGTATAAATATTTAAATTTTATCACTTGATAAACATTAATTTATATTTGACTGAAATTTAAAATGATATTAATTTTATGATAAACAATATTGTTATTATTATAATAAAATTTAATTTAAAAATCAATATATTTATTATGTGTAATGATATTGTTAATTATTAAAATTAATTTTATTATATATTTTATTAATTATTTATTTAATTTTATATAATATAAAATCTATCAAAAATATAATATTTAATAAATATAAAATATTGAAAATCAAACAATTGGTCATAAAAATTTTAAATCAAATGATTAAATATAAAAATTTTGAGCAACAATTATAATACTAATTATATATTTAGATAATACTTATAAAATAGAGGTCGGTTTAGATAATTATATTTTCAGTAAACCAATCTCTAATAATATATATATATATATGTTATAAATGATAATTACTTTTATGATTTTAATTATTTTAATATAATAGTCTAAACTAACCCGAGTTATAAACTTATCATTTATTTTATGAAAAGAGTAAAACAACGTTTGAATTTTCAATGAATGTCCCTTTTTTAAGGTTTTGATTGATATTACGATTTATGTTATTTGACTTATTTTGCAAATGGGTTTTACGCTTTGGATAATCATCCAAACAGTTGGAGTGCCCTAAAAAAATTGATAATCCATTTATTATGAATATTACTGATCATAAAAAAGTAAATACCATAATATCCAATATTGTTATTGTTATTATCTCGTGAATCATTGTTAGGATCTGTATGTAAATTAGGATATGAATGGCTTACAAATGTAGTATTGCCGCTATCATTGCTGATATGAGGGACAGTGGGGTTAAAGTGACTGATTTTGCGACGCTTCCTATCGATGCTTTCATTGTCTTCGGTATCTTTTGGTTTATAGGTGAAGGGTCGGGGCTCACTGTACTCACCATCACGGGCTCGGTATAACTGCAAGTATACCTGTACTGATGTCTCTATATTTGGGTCTCTATAGGGAGGCGTCCGAAACACGATTGCCACCTGATTTCAGACAGATATATATATATTTATTTATAATTACTGTTTTAAATGGTTTGTATCGCATAAATAACCTGATGGTGAACGTCAGCCTCAGAGCTAAACATAGAAAATATAAATAATTATATTATTAATATCAAGCATTCAATGTCAGCGTAATATGATTTTGCAAAATGTCTCACAAATTAGCAAAACTCTCCCAAAGCTGATTGCCTTCGCTATCGGTCTCAAAAAATCGTATTTTAATCTCTTTTTTGTTGACTTTTTCGCACAACAAAAACACCTCTTCATCACCTAATATATTATTACAGAATTATTGATAATTATATTTTTTTAATGATTAATAAAAATATTATGTAAAATGTTTAAAATTTATTTTGTTATATTAGCAAATAAACTGAATGTAAAGTTTCAAATAATTATTTAATCATATTTGACAAATGTATTCATTAAAGTAAATCATATATCTTAATATATGTCAATTTTGTATAGCAACATATTTTTTATAAGTAAATATCTATTTAAATGAAATGAAATTTATTATGAAATATAAATCATTATATAATAATTTGTAAATTCAAGTCAAATAACTAATCCTATGTTAAACCTATAATTTAAAACTTGTTTTTATTGTGTATTAAAAAAATTTCAACAAATTTTTATTCTATAATTTGATGTTTGAATCATAAGATATTTCGTGGAATTATTCAATTATTATTCTAAAATTAAAATATAATCATATTTTTATATTATTTCTTTTCATATGTAGTATTATTATTATACTGGATATAAATACTATATAATATCTATATATATATATGATATGCAATATCATAATATAAAATGCAATTATAATATAAATGTCAGACCTGTGGCGGATCCCCAATGCTTATCCATTCTTACAATTTTCAATTCACCAGAATCTGGTGATTCTGTTAACAATTTTTAATTAAATATTATTTTAAAAAAAATTAATGATTTAAGAAATAATAATAATTACTATTATTATCATAAAATAATTTACTTTGATTGGCAACGGGACGGGAAAAGACAGGATTGCAAATGGCATAACTCATGTCATTTTCGTAAACAAAGGCTTCAAAACATATTTTCACTGAATTTAAATTCATATCTTTTGCTTCCTTTTCTGATTCTTCACGTAATCTTTGTTTATCGATATCTATTCATAAATTAAAATCAATCAATAAATAAAATATCATCTTTTAATAAATAAAAATTTTGTTTTATTTATAGTAATAAAATGTCTTTAATTAAGACAAACCCGATAAATGAATTGAATTGATGTAAGAGTTGTTGATTGTATTGGTTTCGTCTAATTTTCGTCTGAAGATAATATCCGGCACTTCTTTTTTGCCGACAAACAAAACGCCTAAATTCTGAAATCTATTCAATGGTTATTTGTATTATTATTTTCAATATTTTTCTAACTTATAGACTTACGTAGCGATCATATTGTCTGAAACGGGAACAATGCAATGTCCCTCATCATTGCAATGTCGGCCCATGAGCTTATGTACGTGATTCTTTGGTCTGTCCTCATTAGTGTATAGACTGGCCCTAATATATACCTGAGCTGACGAGTGATAGTTTTCTATCTTTTGAAGCAATTAAACTGTAAATTATTATTGTTTGTCAATATATGTTCAGCTCAGTTACCTTAACAGTTGGATATGTTTTCTTATTTTGTGAACTATTTTCTCCGGTTAGTCCCCCGTGAGAGCCCTTTTCACTTCTATATCGATATCTAATGCGATTCGTTGGCTGCTCTAAAATCTTCAGATGAGATCTGTTATCTTTAATTATAATAATATCGTGTTTTTATATTTTATAAATGAAGTATAAATTTATAATATTTATAACTATTTAGTAAAAGCAATACATAATTAGTTACAGACATCAAAAATATGCATTTAAATTAAATTAATAAACTTAATCTATAATAAAACTTATTACTGTATTTCAATTACAAGATTTAACAAACAATAATATTTAGTTTATCTGACGGTGTAATTAGAAAAAATTATTTAAATCTAATAATTAAATTTTGATGATTGGATAAAACGTCAAAAATTAATAAAAAGCTCACTTTGTCTCATGTTTTCCACGTGAATCTCATGCGATGTCATATTGTGCTGAAAGCCGTTTGTTTGTGGGTTTGGGAGAATCAGTGGAGGTATAGGAGAGGCTGATGTAACAGTACTTTGAGTGACATTATTAGGTGAATCCAGTGTTAAAATGAGAGAAGGAGTGGAAGAGTCGGACATAAGTACTGATGTGGAGGTCTGAAGTGTATCACTATTAGTATCACTATTGTTGGGGTTTGTTATCTCAATGGTTAGTCCATTGATATAACAGGAATACGAGTCTCTCGGACTACTGATGGTTGATGTGGTTATCGATGTGTTAGTGATTGACGAGACATTTGATGACAAATGATTGATTTGTGGCAAACTTTCAATTGTATTATCAGATACATTGGAAATTAAATAATTACTATTTTGTGCAGACATTTATCACAAATATTATAAACTATCAATTGTTGAAAAACTTTTATTCACTATCACAACCATTCAATTAAAATGATTTTGTTTTAAACTTTAATGAAATTTAATTTTAGTTATATTTTTATTTAAAAGTAATGTCTTATTTGTTGTCAATAAATAAATAAAAACATTTTTAAATAATTTTGTGTTATGTAACACATAATTGGCATTTTATACAAGAGAAAAGTTTTTTCTGTGACAAAATGAATTGATTAGATATTTATTTGAATACGATATGTATCGGGAAAGGGATGTAATGTTGGAAAACCCAAAAATAATTAGACGATTCTTATATATAAATAAATATAACACAATTCTCTAATTAGTTGTCTTATCAGTAGTTTGAGTCAAAAATACTAATTACATGTCAAGCATAACGTTAAGCTATTGACATACAGTATAAAAAGCCATTGATTTAATTGCTGTTATAAGTCAAGAGACAACACAACACATACATACAGCAAATCTATGTATTTTAAAACATTAAACTTAACATTAATATAAACATAACATTTGCGGTGATTTAGGGATTTGCTGTGGATATGGCATATGGAGTGTTGTCTATAGTCATCGTATAAATGATTTGATGAGAAACTCATGTTTGCAGACAATGGAAGAAAGGAGTCGACAAAAGAAGTATATATTTGACGTCATATTATATGACTTAAGAGATTGTCTTTTTAAAAGCAATCAAGTATTGAGATGTCCCTGAAATTAGCGGAAAATCCAGAGCTTTAATCTATAATGTGTTATACGTTAAGTATTTAATGTGTTGAGTGTATTGCAAATGATGTTCATTTGGATTCTCAATCTATTCAATACATTATTGCAATTCTATAGTATATAACATTTGATTCAATGTATTATATGAGACACCGGTTTGGGAGGCCTTGTCTTTAACAGTCAGTTGCATAACACTCTCTGCTAACCATTTCTCTACCAATTTGCTATAAAAACACAAATATTAGAATATATAGTTTTATTGAAATTATATAAATAAGTTACAGAGAGAGAGAGAGAGAGAGAGAGAGAGAGAGAGAGAGAGAGAGAGAGTATTAGATTTCTTATTATTGTTTTGTTTGTTAACAACAGGTAAGTGAAGGACGACTTCAATAATAATTCAAAAAACTCTTTCAACAGAACGGCCCCTAAAATCGACTCTATTTTCAAACATATTTTATTGGATAACAATTTAAAGGTTTAATGTCTGATTAGATATTTTTTAATATTATGTATGATTTGTATTTAATTGATTTTTTATGATAACCAAAATTTTGCTAAATATTTATTTATTGTTGTTTAAGCATTAGTTAATTATTATTCTTCATAATATTTTTAATTCAATTATAAATAAAATAATTATTAATTTTACAATTAAGTAGAATATAATAAATTTACAATTTCGTCCATCGTTTTTACATTTTTTATGTTTATTGTCAATGAAATTTAAAGATAAATTAATTTTGTCCTCAATTTTGTAATAAAAATTTTCTTTCAATAAAATTAGTTAATAGGTTTGTAATCGTATATATAATAAATTTTGTCCTCAGGTCAACAAAATTATAAAAGTTATGTCTCTATTTTTTACCAATTTATTCAATACAATAATAAACAATTTAATAATAATGTTTAAGGATTTTTTTACAAATTTTCATTAAATAAAATTACAATATATAAAAATGTATTAAATTGAAAAACTTATTGATGAAAATTATAATTTAATAGGTCAAAATTACACTCTAATAATGTGTACGTTTATATCAATACAATATTAATTAATTTATTAATAAATAATTAAAAAAATAAAGAAAAATCAAAATATATAAACAATAAATACAACTAAATTACATTCAACTATAATACAATACATAATGACATTTTTATATATGAATTATTTAAATAATGCTTAAAGTATTATTTATATATTGACTATTTATAAAATATTTTAATATTAACTTTAATATTAGTATTTAACTTTATTATTAAAACAATTTTTAAAAAACTTTAATAATATTAATATTGATTGGATAATTAACTATGTATTAAAATGTAATCAAACCATTAATATATGAATTAAGTACAGTATGTCTACATTATACAGATATGTCTAGGATATACAGCATTGATAGTATTACTAAAGCTTTTATAATTTTCAAGTTTTTTTTATTTATAATAAGGGTTGGATCAGATTCCCTCGTTTTATTTACCAAAAGTTCCTTATGTTTCTGCTCTCTGGGAATTCCTAGGGAATCTATTTCCTTGTGATACCACCTATTAAACTCTAAACAACACATTTTATTATAATGTTAGAAAAACAAATATTATATTAAACTTTATTTTAGGTTGTATTGATAAATAGTTTTACTAAACTTATTGAATTGAAATCTATTTTTTAATATTTAAATATTTTTTTGCAAAATATTTAAGTTTTAATACTATTTAATTCTAACGATCAAGGGAGAGGTAATAAAATATTTTCCATATTTTCCGAGAAAATTTGAGGGATTTTTTAGGGAACTTTGAATGTTCCCTGGGAATGTTGATCGAACTCTATTTATAATATTACATTGAAAATAATAAAAGGCAAAACATTAAATAATTGATATATTTATTAATATTTTCCAATATATTACTTATAATATTTTTTAAAAAAATAATATATTTATAGATTATATCTAAAGTAAAATCATAGTAAATACTGTATGATATTTAGTGTCAAACTCTTGTATTATTGTATACAGTCCTGTGGTTGAATAACGACTCTCGATTATTACGTCATGTAATCATGTTATGTATCGTACATTCATATATATCGAGATATAAATATATAGATATAAAATTGTATTACATGTTGTCATTTATTGTACTAATAGTATGACAATCATCTGATTCATTATAGGTCTTTACGGGTTAAGTGTGTGCATAGCATTAATAGTGTATTTTTATTAGGTCAYTCTTAGACAACGTTATCATATTTATTGTTAAATAGAAATAAATATGATAACGTTGTCTAAGARTGACCTAATAAGAATACACTATTAATGCTATGCACACACTTAACCCGTAAAGACCTATAATGAATCAGATGATTGTCATACTATTAGTACAATAAATGACAACATGTAATACAATTTTATATCTTTACTATGAGGACTACAATTATTATAAATATATGTAATGTTGTATTTGTATGAATTTTTTACTAGTATTACTTTTTATTACGTCAGAGAGTCTTATTTGAAAATCTTTACTGTACATTATTAGTATTACATTACATTAAATCAAATCAAACATAAAACTGAAAGCACTTTAAATTAATAACATTATTTCAGCAATAGATTTGTCTAATAATTTAATACTATATTATTCTAAAAATAAATTCATAGTATACTGAATATACCGTATACTGTAGTATATTGAATACTATCTACAATATAACATTCATTTAAATTACTTCAATATATCTATAATATTCATTAGAAATGTAATTTTCAAACTATCAACACAAACAATATAAATGTTTGTTTAGTAAATAATTTATTAAAAAACAATAAATTTTACGTATGTTTCAAGCATTTATTGCAATAGCCATAAAAGTGTCCTTAAGTTATGACTATTTTTTAAGAAATAATAATAATTTGAGTGTCAGTCACACCTTTAGTCATTGATAACAATTTCTTATATGTATTTTAATTAAGTTAATTAAGTAAATAATTTACAATTAAATATAAAATAACATAAATTTGGTTCTGTTTTAAAAAACTCACATTTTTATAGTAATTATGATTTTATGTCGGAAAATTTCTCGCTTTAATCGCTTTAAACGATATATATATATATTATATATATATACTGTATTTATAATAAAATTATTAAATAATTTTAATTCAAACTAATAATTCTATTTAAAACCAGTTAAGAATGCTAGAAAGCATTTTCAGAAAAAAAACTCGAATAGCATTGAAAACCATTAGTTTGTATAATTATAGCGGCTATATAGTAACATATAAAAATTTAAAAACTGGTCAAATATACATAATATAAATATTGTCATGTATGGTATCAAATGATTCAGTATGACAAAATATTCTCAATTTTAGCCATGCATGTTCTCAAATGACTCAATATGACAAAATAAACACAACTTTAGTCATGTGTGTTATCAAATGATTTAGTATAACAAAATATTCATCTATAATTATACTTTTGCCGCTTATAATTATTCTTTATTTTCCCGTAGATATAAAAATTTTAATGCATATTTTTTATTTTTGTTTTTGATGCTTTATTCAAATCTATAATTAAAAAAAATTTCAAAATTTTTTTATACTTTTGCCGCCATTTTTTTAAAAAAATTATGCTGATATATTATATCATATTTTTGATGCTCTTTACAATTCTAAACGTTAAATTTTTTTACTTTGGCCGCCATTTTCTTTATGTTCCCGAAAAGATATCAAAATTTTAATGCATATTTTTATGCTTGTTTTTCATGCTTTATTCAAAACTATACTTAAAAAAAATTCTTAATTTTTTTTACTTTGGCCGCCATTTTCTTTATGTTCCCGAAAAGATATCAAAATTTTAATGCATATTTTTATGCTTGTTTTTCATGCTTTATTCAAAACTATACTTAAAAAAAATTCTTAATTTTTTTTACTTTGGCCGCCATTTTCTCTATGTTCCCGAAGAGATATCAAAATTTTAATGCAACTTTCAATACATTATTAGTAGTCCTCTAACCGAATATGAAGTCAGAATTTCAAAATTCGCAAAATAATTGCTACAGACACACACACAGACAGACTCAAAAAGCCATTATAGATTTCAGTAAACAAAACTTTTCAAGTTTTTTTTGAAAAAGAAAATATCACCAAAATTATAGTATAGTAAATACTGTATAATATGTACTTAATTAATGTAATAAATTAGCGAATATTTTATGGCATAATACCGGCATTTATGTGACTTTAGTACCGTATAAATTGTATTACAAAAGTTGTTTACAATTTACTAATAAATAGTTAGATCCATATATAGGATATTTGTTGCAATAATTGTTATAAATCAAGTGTTTCGACGAGTTTCAAGAATAGTGTTTATCATTAAATAACTTAAATCTTTACAATATTTAGTATACGTTATATAAATAACTCAAATAAATAATTACCAAAAAAATTACTGAATTTTATTTTTTATAGTATTTTTAAATTTTTATTAGATGTTATTGTTTTCTTACGGTAAAAAAGTTTACAATAAAAAAATTATGTAATTTAGTAATCAAACAAAATAACTAACCAAACAAAACCACGAAATTATTTTGAAATATTTTTTTTCAAATTCATTTATTCGATTATTTTTTTTATTAATTATAAAACCGTAATTAATTAAGATTGCAATTTATATATATATATATATATACCGTATCATTTATATTTTATAATTATCCACTACAACTACCAACAAGGTTAACAAATTATATATATTTATAATAAAGTTAAAATTTTGGTTTAAAATTTGCAGTATTATTAAGTAAATATATWTATACATTATCATACATTATATCTGCTATAATGAATCATATTGAAAACATAAAATTAATATTAAATAATGAGTTTAGTTTTAATTCATATGTAAATCAAAACAATTTCATCTTTGTATTGTCAAACAAAATTGAATACATAATACATATATTTTTAGCATTACATATACTACACTACATACTTGTATAGACTATAGTTAAGTACCTGTATATATACCGATATATACAGTATATATACTATTATTTTTTAGACTATTATTATACAACATATAAAAGATATGTCACATTATTATTAGAAAAGTATGTCCTTTATTACGGAAGTATTACTTTCAATGGTTTCTGTCAAACCATATCTCCGCATCCGTTTTAATCAAAAATTTTATTTATTTTATAACTGTATTTATTTATTTTTAAATTACATATTTTCAGTTATTCAATTCAAAATTGTTTATTTTTTTGAACATTTATTTTGACAAATTTGCTGAAAGAGACTCAATTTACTATTTCTTTTTGTTTATAATAAATTTCAGTTAATTCAAATAAATAGTTTTAAAAATAATTTTTGTAAGTTTTTTATTATTCTGCTACTAATGATAAAATTATTTATTACAAAAATACAGTATAATATATGTATACCTATGTTATATTGATGTTCATTTAGCAACAATTGATTTATGTATAAAAAAGTATTTTTATAAAGTAAATACTGGTTCCGGATTTGTCATACTTTCACTAAAACTCATTTATACACATATTTATGTAATTTTGTTTAAACTTTAATATTGAGTTAATTTAATATTTACAATCAGATTGTGTTATATATTATTGAGGTGTTTGCATAAAATTAAGTAAAAGTAATAATTGTTTGATGAGTTTCTCCCAAATAAATCAATATTTATTCCCGTCTTTTAAATGTATATTAAAAATGGATAAAATATCTTAATATTTGACATAATTATTAAATATATTGTTTTTAAACGTTTTTACAATTAATGTTAAAATGCTTTATAATTGAGAAGAATATACTTTAATAAACAGTTATGTGATTTAATATGTATTATGAATGTTGTGATAATGAATATGTTTTGTGTGATTGTGTTGTGTGTCTTGAATATAGTGTTAACTCAAGACAACTACTTTGTCGACATCACTATAAAACAAGGGATTATAAGAGGACTAAGAATAAGAAGTGCACAAAACAGAGAAGGGTTTGCTTTTTTAGGCATTCCTTACGCTACCCCACCATATGATCGCTTGAGATTCAAAGTAGTATTTATTTTCTAGTTTGTTATAAGTCTAGAAATAATTATGATTACGATTAGGCACCTGTACCTCATCCCGGATGGAGTGGAGTGTTGGACACCACTAACTTTCGGCCGATGTGTCCACAACTGGATTCACGCGGCAGTCAATTGGGAGATGAAGACTGTCTATTCCTCAATGTCTATACACCCGGTGTTGTTGTAAGTAATTGATAACTTTCTGTCATTTTTATCAACATTTATTCAAAACTTAGTAATTAATTTAGAAATATAATTATAATTTATAAAATAGTATTATATTGATAACGTTTATAATTAACTACTAACACTGTTTATTTAGTATGTATTTAAATTAATTGTTATTAAATTTAAATATATTTTAGAGAAACCGAAAACCAAACTCACAATCATTACAGCTTCCGGTTATGGTTTATATACAAGGTTTGGACATTTATTTTAATTAATTTTTTATTTAACCGACTTTTTCTCATATAAACAGCCGAATCCTTTGAGAACGGCGACAGTGCTCTCTATGGCGGAGAATATCTTATGGATAAAGATGTAGTTGTCGTCACTTTTAACTATCGCGTCGGCATTTTAGGTCAGTCATTAAATTTAGTAAATATTGTCTGATATATACAATTAATTGAATGATTTTGCATTATTTGAACAAAAAAAAACAGGATTTTTAAGTACTGAAGACGAGGCGGCTTCAGGTAATTGGGGACTATTTGATCAAAAACTGGTACTCGAGTGGGTTCGCGATAATATCGCCTCATTTAATGGAGATCCTAATTTAGTAACCATTTTTGGCCAGGGATCAGGTATTCAACAAAATATCACATTTATGTTTGTATAATATGTTTGATGTTTGTTATTATGTGTCAATTAGGTGCCGCTTCTGTAATATACCACATAATATCACCATTAACTCAAGGTTTATAATCAATTGTTATATTTTAATAATAAAATATTTATATATGTTAACTACATCTAAATGGATAGATAATGATAATATTAAAATTAAATTATCATAAATATTGCTAATTTCATATAAATAGGTAAAACCCAAATACAAAATTGCATGTTATATCAAGAGAAACACTAAGTAATTGAATTTATTTATTATTTTGGAGCACCAATACTACTATTAAATAGTTTTAATTTATTATAATTTATATTATAATAATACATAGCAATTTGATTTAGATATTATCAACTTAATTAATTATTTATTTGCATTGATAAATATGAATTTAATATAAATTTTGATAACAAATTAAAGGGTTATTTCATCGGGCGATAGCACAAAGTGGTTCAGCCCTATGTCAGTGGGCTCTCGAGAGATCTCCGTTGATGTTTGCCAGAGAAGTGGCCAAAAGTGTTGACTGTCCCGTAACCAGTAATACTAATTTAGTCAATTGTTTGCGGAAAACACATTACAGTCTATTATTGAATGCTCAGAGCAAAGCTAAGGCATGTTAGCACTCAATCAATTATTTTAATTATTTTTACTTTAATTATTTTCTTGTTATTTATTTTATTATTACTATTTTATCCATATTATTGATGTATTTAAACATAAACAGACTTTTGGCGAATTTCCACATCGTTCGGCACCAGTAGTTGAGAGGACGGGTACCAAAAGGTTTATTCCCGATGAACCAACAATTTTATTAAATTCTGGGAACTTTCAAAAAGTACCGCTAATTATGGGTCTTAATAGTGACGAAACCGCTTTTTTCTATCCGCGTCAGTCATATATATATATATATAATATTATATTTGATTACATTATAATAACTCCTATAATAAATTATAAATCAACCTATAAATCAATTTTTTGTATATAACTACTAGTATTGGCAAACAATCGAAATTTGAGAACAGATCCGATGTCTCTCGAGAAGATAGTTTTGCCACAATTCTTGGAATCGACGACTCGATTGAAAGGTCCAAAACAAAGAACAGTTGTTCAAACAGTTCTCTTCAAATACTTCAATAGAGTTGATTTGATTAACATTTCAGATATTAGTCACCGATTTATTAATGTAAGCATTTTGTTGACACTTTGATTAATAAATCAAATATTGATTGTTTGACTTAATAGATGAGTTCAGACGCTCTTTACACGTCTTGTATCGATCAGACCCTTAAACTGTATTCAAAAGTACCCGAAACGCCTGTTTATATGTATTTATTTGCATATAAAGGAGCAAATAGTTTAGTAAACATTTTAGTTGATAATTCAAAAACTATGTTTGAGACCGGCGTCTGTCACGGAGACGAACTCTTCTACTTATTTGATCTTAAGATGAGTTCTCAGAGGTGGACGTTCAGCAAAGATATGCAAATAAGGGAACGTTTGCTAACACTTTGGACTGATTTTGCCAAACATGGGTTTGTTTTTGTTGTTTTATTTAATATAATTTTATATTTATATTAATACATTTAAATTAAATCTATGATACTGTAAATATACGTCAAATTTATTGAACATTTATTATTGTACCGATAAATACTTAAACAGATATTCACCTCAATTTGCGAACTATGAGTTCCCCCGATGGTTGCCATATGATAGTCAAAAACTTAATTATTACCGAATCGGTAATGATTTAAGACCTGAAAGTGGTTACCGACAGTCAGAGACCCACTTTTGGAACAATCATTTGCCGACACTGATTGGTGTGTCGCCTATAGTACAGCCCTTATCTAATAAGGGTCGGCCATACGCTACCTTAGCTTATACTATGGTTGCTGTCTCTATAACTTTACTTTTACTAATTGCTATACTATTAGCAATACTTTATTACCAAAGAAAAAGACAAAGTTTTAGCGCTCAACCACAAGAAGGCTCAGCCATTTCATCCGGTTCTTCATTTTTATATTAATTTGCAAATTTCTAAAATGATTTTAATAAAAACATCATTTTTAAATTTTAATTTATCATTAATAAAAATTTAAATAAAGTTTGCATAAAATTTTTATTTGTAATTAAAGTCAAAAAATACAATATATACCTATACTTGACCTTATCCTATACCTATAGTAGAGTATATATTGCCATTTCAATTATTCAGTATATATATATATATATATATATATATATATTTATAATTAATACTGAAAATTTATTTTATAAAATAATAAAAAAAATTATTATTTATTTTCACAAATGATATTTTGCTTGAAATCTGGTTTAATTACTTCTTGGAGTTCATTAACGTATGTTTCCAATCGTTGAGTCATCTAATTTGTGATAAATTAATTTAATCAAAAGTTTTATCTTAAATAATGATATAATTAAATCCATGTATTTTATAATAGCTACTCGTTAAACACATATTTAATACAATATACTGTATATGATGTGCAATTGTCGTGGACTTAATCATATCATAAATTTAAATATATTAAACATAAAATATGTAAATACTAGCCTTAAAACCCCAGTGATCCTGAACCTGACGACACAAATTTAGATCTACTTCAGCTATCAGTAGGCCATCACTAGTTCGGGACAAACCAGGAGTTCGTGAGCCATCGGGTGATGCGATATAACTCGAGCCATAAAAGTGTCCAAAATCTTTGTGCGCCGATTTTCCGTCGCCTGAAGTGAACTCATTTGGAAAAATTTCCTATAAATTAAAAATTATATTATTTTAAACCTGTTATTACATAATCTAAATTAATAGATAAACTAGTTTTAGATATACCGTTCCCACTCTATTAATAGCACATGTAAAGTAATGATTAGCAATGGCAGCATTTCGGGCCTCTATTGGCCACAACGGTTCACTCAATTCTCCCACAGTTGCCGATGGATTGAATACAATTTCTGCGCCATTCAGTCCATACATTAACCAATTCTGTGGGTGATGTCTACCATAACATATATTTACACCAATTCTTCCAAATTTGGTCTCAAACACTGGATGTCCTAAAGTGCTTTCCATGTAATAAGTCGACTATTTTGTCAAATATATATAYATATATATAGTTTTAGTTGAAAATCAACTAAATATAACACTAAATAATAAGAAAACCTCATTAAAATCTCCAACTCTTGGTATATGATTTTTACGGGTTTTGCCGATAACTTTGCCGGTGTTTGATATAACAACAGCCGTATTCCAAATGATATCTCCGTGTTGTTCATCCCTTTCCAAAATAGGCGAAACTATAACCATATCGTTATTTTTTGCAATCTAAAGTAAACAACAATTACTAGTTCTTATAATCTATTTTAAGTTATAACACAAACCTCTTGAAGGAAGACAGTTGTGGGACCCGTTAGCGCCGATTCTGCGAACTCAGTCCACGGCAACTTCTCACGCGTGCAAAACCCAAATGGCATTGCTATTGGGATCAGTTAACAATTTGTTTTTTAATATCACAGACAATAAATATATTTGATTGCAATAAACTTACGCCACGTTTCCTGAAAGCATATTATATTGACATTACAAAGACTGGCAGCTCTTATAATGTGAGAAATTCTCTGATGAATGGCATCTCTTTGATCAGTCACTGATGCAGTGGTCGGCAAAACTATTTTATTTTGAATGACACCAATCCTAACGTTTCTTGGTTTCCTTATTTGTTCCCTTTTAGCCTCAAATACATAACCTTTTATTTCAAACCCTTTATTATCTGCCATTTCCAGGGCTTCGCCACTGATGTTAAGTTCACTTTTTATTTAAAAAAATATATTAATATTATTTCATAGAATATCATATAAATTATATGAAATAAAATTGAAATCATATAACACTGACAGCAATTGTTTTCCATATAAAATACGTTTAACTTCTTTAATATCATTTTCATTAGTAATACATCTGTCGATACATTCTTCAAGTGAAACAAACTCCGATTTTTCAGCCATTTTTAAGTTATCTCTAATATCACATCAATTAATGGCTTTTTGTTTTAGTTATTCTTTAAATTTATTACTTTTTCAATGAGATATATGATATGAAAGTTAAGTGCAATTCAAGGTTTTATATTTTATAACATAAAGTTATAATAATATGACTCAGTTTACTGAAAAACTGTTTAAATTATATTTTTAGAAAAATCTAAATCATTATAGTATTGCTTAATATTTGAGTTTTATATTATTAAATGTCAACAAAATATTGAATATAATTTAATAAATATAATAAAAAAATAACTGTATATAATAAGGTACTATTTATTTATACCATTATAAAAATGTTTACAATAATTGCAAACAATTACTTATTAACAATGAGTTAATTTGTAATTCAAATAAATAATTGTTTTATTAATAAATAACAGAATATTAGGAATATTTTGACAGAAATAAGTGTTTATTAAACTATAATAACATTCAATGCATTGATTGAGAGTTACTTTAAGCGCACTCTCAGTCCAGTACTCAAGGATTGATGGATTGCATCAAAACAATTGATTATCACATCAATGGTTACAACAATCACATCAATGGTTACAACAATCACATCAATGGTTACAACAATCACATCAATGGTTACAACAATCACATCAATTATTGTCATTGTTTTTAGGAATAGTCATTTCGGTGATGTTATTGACAATATATTATGAGTTTATCTCAAGACGTGATCAATCGGCAACTATTTGCTGACAAATGTGTGGCAAACAGACACTTATTGTCAACTGTTTTGTCGACACATCCCATGGTTTGCAGTGATATGAAGACATACAACTCTGTTATCAATTATATAGACATCGATACAATTGATTATAAATTGTTTGTCAATATTTAACATTTTTGTTATATTTCTCTAATCTTCTTAATTTATATTTAGTTTACTCGTTGGTCATAACGATGGCTTCATTGACATCAATGAGATAACTGATCAAAATATCGGTGACTGTGATAATGTGATTCATAAGAAAGTTGATGCATATATCAATCGGTGTCAATGGTAACTCATCAATGAAATAGTATATGAATGCCAAACATTGATATTTGATTATTGATTTTGTCAAACGACAGGTTTCCGGCCGATACGGGAATGTTTGCCACGACTAGTGGTGAATCAGTTACAGTGATTGACACGAATGCTATGAAACGAGTCGATAGATTTCAGTTCGACAATCTTAAGGTCTATTGGAGTGATTGGAGTCCAAACACAAACACTTTAATTGCAGGTATAGTAATATAAGTTTAATTTAATGATTTAAATATCGGTTAATCATATAAAATAAATGTCCATTAGTTGGATGTTCGGCATCTACTATAAGACTAATAGATATTCGTAGCGGAAGTTCATTGCAACAAATCACTTGTTGTTCAAAGACAGGATCAGTCAATCATCACATGACTCGCGTGTTGTGGTCACCACTTGATTCTGATTGTCTGATTGCTGGCGATTCTTCCGGTTATTTACACATTTATGACATAAGACGTCCTAATAAAGCTGTTACTGTTGTCGGCTGTGATAACGTGTCATACGAACCAATAACATGTCTTCAGTTCACTAAAAACAATATGTCTTTATTAACAACTAAAGGACGATCTAATAAATTAAATTTATGGCATTTAATGCATTGCCAACTCTTACCATCTGATATCAACTTTGACTGTCCATTAGTTCGCTCAAAACAATCCAAACAAATCGTTTCATTTATCAAATGTCAGATCTTTGCCACCGATGACTATGTGTTTACTCCGAGTGAACATAAGTTGTTAGGAAACGATGTGATCAGTTATGACATAACTAATGGTATGATAGTTCATGAACTCAACACTACCAGAGAGGGCTCATTCAATACATTAGGTCCCAATTGTGTGACGGGTCTTGATATTGGATCTCTTGTGTTATTCAGCGGTGGCAGCAAAAGGTTGTGTGTTTGGACACCAAATAGTGAATCAGAAGATGACATTAAACGTGATAAATATTATACAGACCGATGGAGTGATAGTGAATGACAACATTGACATATTGTAATTAATTTTATATCAATAGTTATTTAATGTTTTAATCATTATTTTAATTAAATATATTAAAAATTAATATAATTACTGTAAATAAAGAGATTACAGAATAATTATAAATTTAATAAATGAATTAAATATATTGTTTCACTCGTTCTCATGACTAGCATTTGGAGACAGACTTGGCTCGAGTGCCGACTTTGCGTTTGAATTGTTTTCATCCATAAGCGCTAATTCTTCTGAATAATAATACGGTGTATTTAAGTATGTTTTAAGCATTTTAGGTAATGGTAGACATTCTATGAGATCTCGACGCACGTGCTTTAAGATTATGAATCTGTTGGATAATCACCGGAAATAGTTTTATTAGTTGCTGTAAATTAGGACATAATATTAATACTGACCGACACATGTGTTGAAGTGATTGTATTTGTTTGAATCGTGAGACTGGATGTAATAGCTGTACCCGCATTGGACCCATAACTGGTCGTCGGTGGAGAAAAAACAAAAATCGACCGCTTCTCGAGTGTTGGACTGCATTCTCAATAAAATCTACGATAGTATTGCTCCGGAATTTCTGAAGTGTACCGAAACTGAAATTGCCTTTAAGTGGAAATAAAAAAGCATTAATTAAAATGAATATCTTATTGAAGCTGAGCCCACCCACCCATACATACACCCACTCACTAACCTTGGTCATGTTCAATACGCACGTGTCGGACCAATCCATCCAATTTAAAAGTTAAACTAAATATATAGTGTTCATCTGAACTGTCCCTCACTATGAATGAACCGCACGGTTCTGATTCTAGTAGCTTCTCAGCCATTTCCCCACTAATGGGTCCCCAATACCAACCGCACTGTAATTTAATAACATATTTAGTATAGAAATAATGATATAATAAGAAATACCAACATCTTTGACGCGCTCAATACTGGCCGCATAATCGAGAAATTTTTGTCGCTCTTCATCCTCTCTATTAAAACATTTGCTTTTATTTTCCAATATTTTTTCCGACGACTCATTATTATTAGGAAGTGGAGGAAGAGCTCTGTGAGTGAAAGGACTGGAACTATCTTTTGATAAGTTATTCGAAATGTATTCTTCAGAGTCTTTGGTGTATTTTTTGCCAATCAATTGACAATCATTTGGTTGACACGAAGTCAGATGCAATGAAGACTTGCGTTTACCTCTGAAGAGACTTTCAATGGCAGACTTGATCTTCGATTTCGACTTAGATTTCATAAAATTATTTTTCTCTTCTTCTCTATTAATGTTTAATTTATTTTTTACCCCAAAAGACGAACTCTTAATCTGTTTGCTTTGATTTCTATTAAAAAATATATTTCTCACTTCTTCTAGTGTCATATGAATGGGCTCTTCAGATAAGTGTTTTTGTGATGAACTTCTCTGTTGTTCATCCAATGTATTAAAATTCTTAGAAAACATATTTGTATTATTGGATTGTATTTGAGTTAAATGTTTATCACTTATTGCCTGACATTTACTAAATGCCAAACTTTGATCAGAACTGTTATAAGATTTGTTAACTGATTTACTTCTTTGGTGTCTAAGAGGACGGTTATAATCGTAACGATTTCTGGAAGGAATATCATTGTTAATGGACTGGTAATGATGGGTGGCTTCAGAGTTGGATCTTCTACGGGGTATTTGAGTGAAAGCTGATTCGTCTTTATTATCAGATAAGACTGTTGTCGAGCCATGAAATGAAAATGTCGGAAGAGATCGACCCGATTGCGAGCCATTTATATTGCTGTCTGAATGATGACCACTGATTTGCTGACCAATCGGTGTCAACTGTGGCCGAACCGCTTTCGGCTTAATAACTGTCGTATAATTAGATAGCTTTTCAATACAATTGCTTGATTTGGATTCATCACTAATATTATTATTCATTGATTCAATACTTTCTTTACAAAACTTCAACATAATTGGAGACGAAATGTCATTAATCTCTTCACTACTTAAATCTTCATTTCGATGATTATGTTGTGGTCTCGAGTTATCACTCGATATATAATATAAGTCATCATTTAATTGAGATACTTCTTCACTGATACTAATAGGCGAACAACAATTAAGACACACAAACTGATAGTTAGAATCAACCACAAGATGTTTACTCGATCTTTGGCTACGAATGGATCCATTGGTACAACAGGTCGTTAAGTCAGCAGATGTGTGATTGTGACCCAAATTTTTGACTGTCAGGTCTTCATTGCAATTGTGAGGCATTTCTGCGTAGAGAACATTACAGTTGTCAGACATTTCTCTTGTGTCCATCAAATGTCTTCTACTGTTGCCGTTGTGGTCATCAATGGCATAGAAAGGACCCGAAGCGAAGAACTGGTTTGACATGTCTTCACTGGGACTCACTTTCATTGTCAGACTCTTGTTGCCGATCTCTTGCCATTCGTGATCGATGTCCTTCTTGTCCGACACATCATCCGTGCTATCAATTGATATCTTTTGATGACATTTGATGAACAAATCATTTCTATCCTTTAGATCATTATTGACACCATTGTTGTCATTATTGTGTTCATCGTTGGTGTCACTGATGACCACGTAATCTGTGGCCAAATTGGTGTTACAATTAATGGTTAAGTCATCCATTAAGACGTCCACCAAAATGGACTCAAATTGTATTCAAACAGATAATCATTAAATGATAACAAATTGTAAACAAAATCATTATATTTGTCGACAAACTGTCACTCAATGTATTCATTCATTACTTGACATACGATTCACGCATTGCTTACATAACGTCAACATTTGAGTGAATGTATGAATGAATGACTGCTTCACTGTTTGTCATAACTTTGTAATAACAGCTGTAATGCCATCCCGTAGTGACCGCTGACCCCATCGTTACTAATAATTAATTGTTTAATCATTTTAAAAATATTAATTAAATTTCAATATTTTTCAAATTAATTCATACATTCATTGACTTAATTTATAACATTATTTGATTACTTAATACATGTTTACAATTTGTTATATTAAGATTGAAAGTTAATTTTATAAAATAATATGATTTATTACATAATATTTATTAAATTATGAAAAAAACAAATGAAAACAATTATGAGTTTAATTATTACAATAAATTTGAATTTTAATTATTACAATTTGAAATACCGGTATTTTTTGTAAAACCAGTCAATAGACTTTATATATAACATCATTATACTGTATATATATTACATATTGTATATAATTTATTATTAATTAATATATGCATTCATTCAAATTTATTAATTTATGTCACAAAATAATTTCATTTATATTGGAAGTGAACATCAAAATAATGGGACAGTTGTTGTTGCGTTAAATCAATCAATCGGGAGACTCAATGCTCACATGAGGTATAATAAACTTTTTTGGCTGTCGAGTGATGACACTCTTGGATGTCTGGGTTGTGATGTTTGTCATATCATTTGAGCCGTCATTTTGATGAGCGGTCGATGCGATGTTTGTATTGAAATGTAAATTATAAGATATATTGCCATAAACTCTAAGACACGGACAGATGGACAGCAGGAATGAACAAAAATCTTTACGCATTCCGAACCACCCTTTTATACAATTATATATCAATATTAATATTTATGGTAATTATAACTATCTATTGATAAACTTACATAAATTTCCCCCTTTATTGCCAAATGATAGACATAATAATATAGCAAAAGTGAAATATAGGGGAATACAAGTGGAAAAATAGTTCATTTGTGGTGAACTGGAGTTTTGAAGTGAATCCAGTTTATTGGATAAAAGTACTAAAAAGACCAGAAGTGGTAACACAATGAGTGAATAAGAAATGGCTGAATGAAGACTCGCTCGGCGCTGTTCGGCAGCTATTTCAGGTGTCCGCAGAAGTATGGCTGCGAAGATGAGTGCGTAGAGGACACCAATAATAGCGAGGCATAGAAGTATCCAAAGAGGCACCAAAACCAAAACCCAAGACCAGGTGATAAACCGATCCATACGTAATGCGATAAATATAAACTGCAATATATTTACTGAACAAAAGAGTTCCATCTCAAAGGCCCTGTCATTCTTGAGCGACCAAATGCACACCGCTATCGATAACAATGATATGAAGACCAGAGGAATAAAGGCTAATATCCAGTAATGTCTTCCGGACTCCAGTTTATCACAAACTAATAACTCAAACATTAATAACAATAATTGAAGCGAAAGACTGATCAGCATTGACTTGAAGTGGATGTATGAACTGTCAGACAATCGATACTCCGGATTACGAATCCACACAACTGTCCCAATGATGGCTCCCGTTATAACAAGACATTTCCAGAACCAGAGGGGAGTGAAGACAATCCAAAAAGAGATGGTTATTGTGTTGTCCAGACGTAAGGCAAATAGTATTGAAAATATCAATAAACATAAATATACGATAAATTTGCTAAAAGATATCAATTAATACATAATATATCATATATTAACCAATTGTTTAATTAATTAATTATTATCTCAATAATCATACCTTGAATTAAAATCTTGAAACAGTCGTTGAAAATTCATAACAATTTTTTTGTCATTTAATTATAGACTAAACAAAACATAAATTAAAAAATATTTGTCACTAAATTAGGTCTCAAAATGAGTATCACTTCATTTGTCAACAATAAGTCATTTTAACAGTCGTTATAATCATTATTATATAAACTAACATTAAATGTGTATAAATATAAACAAATTTAATCAATTAATTCAATAAAAATATTAAACATTTTTTAAAAATTGCATTTCATTTGATGTTATCGTTTGTTAACAAAAATCAAAACATTTGACAAATGTTTTGATTAATCAAAACATACAAACATTGCACTCATTATACAGTATTGTATACAACACTCAACTATACTATCAAAACATTTTCAATTAATTTATCATTTTTTGTGACAATTTTGTAAATTAATTCAATTTTTATATTAGATTTATGGCAACAAATCAAACATAACATAAAATTATAATTTGAATAATACTATGAATTATTAGTAAAATACTGTAATAATTTGATTAATTGTTATAATTATTATTTGTTGCATAAATTGTGGTCTATTTTGTTGAACATTCAATCAAATGCTTGTATAGAGAGAGAGTGTGACATCAGTTGGGGTTATGTTTCAAACATCCAGTGCTTTACAAACTAATGTAAAGTCAGGTTATAATACACAACAATATACTGTAATACAGGTATTATTAGTATTATTATTGACAGCAATTGAAAAGCAATGCAAAAGTTTTGCTGTTAATTGAAAATAAAAACATTTGTTTCATACAAATAACAACAAATAGAGTGAAAGTTGTATTTATTATAATATTAACATAAGGTATGACTCGTTAAGCGTTTCTATAGTTTTATTAATTTGTTTTACAAAGTCATCGAAACATTTGTTCACTTAATTATAGTCTATATATATATATATGTATTGAAAAACATTGAATCAAATGGTTTAGCAAATAATTAATTATTATTTTTTAGTGAAAAAATTGTTTGTTATTGAAGTCCACGTGTCGTATCATTTGTTAAATAGTGATTAATCACACAATTGATTACTTTTGTTGCATTCATTATCTCAATCAAAGTTGGTGTCAATTAATCAATTGATGTCAAAGTGATGGCAAAGAGTTTGTTTGTCACTTATTTTTTATGGCTATTCTTCGGACTCTTTGGTTTGCATCAGTTTTACTTGAATCGTGACATTCATAGCTTCTTAATGTGGATGACTTTTGGTGGTTATTTTGGATGCGGTTGGGTTCGTGACCTCTGGAGGATTCCTGAGTACGTAAAGGACGCCAACAATGATCCTAAATATCTGGAAATATTGGCCGAAAAGATGCGCAAAGAGGCGAAACCATCGACAGGTTATATCCGAGCGTCGGCCACAATCATCATCGCCGATATCTTAGGCTATTTGGTTGTCAGTGCAATACCTATTGAACTATTTTCTGAAGATAGTTATTGGATAACATTGTTAACTATAGTTTTAGCTCCATTTGCCGTTGCCGTCGGTGTGTACGCTGTGGGCAATGTTGGCCGACAACGGGGATCATTGAAAGGTCCTCTAATCGGCGCCTATCTAACGGCCCCTCTTTACCTGTTTAGTCAAAATGTTGTTTTTTGGACATCTTTGTCGTCAAACTACTTCTTTAATAACTATTCTAAACAATGGCGAAGAACTCCTCCAAAACGACGATCTCTTTGTAGAAGAATCTCAATCTTAATATTCTTTGGCTTAATATACCTCTCATTATGGAGTTCTTGGTTTTACTTTAATTGTTCAGTCGTTGACAAGAATGAAGAAGAGATTAAATGTAGAGATGCGGCCAAAAACTTCTTGAAATCTCCGATTTGGAAGGAATGTACAAAAGTTTTCGATGAGCTTAAACTTTATATCCAAATCCATGGATGGAGTGGTCTCTGGCGTGAAATAGTTTCAGCTCTCGACCCGCAGGGAGAGTCCAATGCTCTTAAAGTATTAAATTTGCCGCAAACCGCCACTCAAGAAGAGATTACGTCAACATATCGGCGACTGTCCCGACAGTGGCATCCGGACAAACATAAAGACCCAAATGAAAAGATTAGAGCACAAGAAATGTTTATCGAAATACAAAACGCTTACGAAATACTTTCAAAAATCAAAAGACAAAGAATTAAAAGTAGAAACTCTTTTGATGAAAACGATTGACACTTTAATATAATGTTTTAGTTTTTATTTGTGATAATAAAATCTCATTTTTTACATATTTAGTACTATTATTTATATAACAATTGTATTTCTCATAGGAATATATTTTGTATTTTTTTTAAAAAATAAATCAATGATTTATAACTAAAAATTAAGACTATTATAAATAAAGCGATGATTTAAGAACTGAAAAGTTCAATAAATATTAAAATATTTTAATATTAAGTAATGGGAATCAATGCTAATTAAGATTCTTTCTATTAAATCATAATTATATTCAAACTATTAATATTATTAATTTTAATAGACTCTCAAATATGATAACAAATGCCATAAAATATTTTTTGGTTAAATTAAAAATATAATTATTCATACATTAATCACTAGAATCGTAATATTCAACACATGAATCACTTAAAGACAACTGACTGTATGATCGGCCCAACGAAACAGTCTCTTCGGGGACCTCTTTAGAGACAACGCTCAGTTCAGATGACGTATCAAAGTTATCCATATATTGTCCATCATTGGAGTGACAATCGTTGAACTCATTGGAATCGTTATCATCACTAATATCACAACAAATATCATTCAAGAAGTCAAAACAAGCGATTGCTTCCTTCTCTTCTTTACCAAAACGGTAATAAAATTCACGTTTATTTACAATTGAAAGTCGAGTTTTTGGTGAAAAGCTTATGACTACATCTTTGTCTGACGCTATACCTGTTGTATAAATAATTCATTAATTACTTAATTATGTTAACATTCATAGTATTAAACAATGATAGACCTCTTTTCTTATGTCGCCGAAAGCGATGTAAGGCATGTAAATGTTGTCTATTTAGTTGAATCGCTTCCAGATCTGAAATTTCTTGGATTTTTGTCTCATTTGTCGATCTCTTGCTATGAGATTCTTCTCTTTTCTTATAATCCTTTTTGACTTCTCTTTCATTGTTATAATTATAATAATTATTATACGATTGATAATAATTATTAATATTATTGCTTTTATAGGGAATTAAATCAATGCAATCCTTGCGATAAACGAGACTATTGTCGACCAAATCATTGGTCAAGTCATCCAAATAACTGATTTGAATCCAATTGTTGTCCAACTGATCATCTTTTCTATTGATTTTCATGTATTGCATAAAATTGTTGTTTCTGTTCAATGATAGTCACATTCAATAACATTAACAATTGATTGACTTTCGCACACAATATTAAATTCAACTGTTATTATATTATAATTTATAATACAATGAAAAATCAATAATTTTGTATAAATTATAATAAAGTAAAAGTAAATTCACAACAAAAACATAACATTGAAATTTATATGACATTAAATTATTATTATTATGTAGACTAATAAATGTTTATAAGCAAAATCAATATCGATAAATACTACTATACTGTATATGCTTTTAAATAAACATTATAAACTAATTTATGACTACATCTCATATATTATAATATATAATAAAAATTAATATAACATTAATGTATTAAATATAAAATATTAATTAATTACTTACTTTTTAGATGCCTTTAAATGTTTGCGAATCGCTTTAAGCATATGTAGTGATGTTTGTTATCAACACTTTGATTACAAATGACATATAATTTGTGTCCAAATCTATTGATTCATTCATATAATCATTGATTGATTGATTGCACTCTAATAGTGTCTAATCGTTAAAAATAGTGTTTGTATTTTGATGGTCACCGATGATGATCATCACCTCAATTGATCACATCATATATTTGCCAAATTGTTGGTGTCTTTCAATTAAATGTTTTATTTCAAATAAATGGTTGATATATAAGTAGATTTCGTCTATTTTATCGCTTATATATTACACTAGTTTTATGTTTAATAACAAAAATAAATACAAATTATTAGTTTGAAAACAAACAAAATCCTTAATTGTATATCAATTTAGTTTAACTATATTTACACCAATCATATCATATATTTGTTTACTTTTATAATATCCTATAAACTGTTTTCAATTTAATATATCATACAATCATTATATATGATATCAAACTATATATCAAATAATACTAAAACAATAAATTATTAAATAATACAATACTTACTGATATTTGCCATCAATTGATGATAAAGTTGTGATAAATCATATAAATTATGAATCAATTGATTTTGAATGCAATGGTTTTAGTACTCAATCTAACAGTCAATTAACACAACAACACATTCACAGCTCTATTACCTTATAGTCAGTCAATGAGTCCACAGATCACCTGATTTGCCACTCATTAACTGTTCACACATTTCGTACACTTTTTCACTACATTTAACTCAATCTCTATCTTTCTATTCATTTATTATCCAATAGTTTAACACAATTTTATTATTACAATTAAATGCAATAATATTAAAATATCTATAATTAACTAAAAATTAAATTACAATTAATAGAAAATTATTTTAAAAATAATTAATTACAGAAATAGGGTTTCATTTTAACTATTTTTGTTACGAACTTTACTGATAAAAATAATCAATAATTTTATTTTATTCATATATATCGTACAAATTAGGGGACATTTGATCGACGATATAATAAATAGTATAAAAAATATTAAAAGTGGACTAAATTTGAGATTTTCTAATCATATTTTCATAAATTTAACGTATATTTTGCAAAACAAACATTAATGCAATCTATCGGACAAATGATTATTATTTTTATTATATAAAGAATATTCAATTCACAGAATATTCTTATTCTAATATATTTTCTATTAATTTCAATGCTTTCATTAATTATTTAAAAATAGTATAATAAATATAACAAACTATTGATTAATATTTTATATACATTTTATTAAAATTTAAATGCATTAAAGGCTCAACAAATAGACATATCTATTAATTGCACAATAATTTAATTGATTAGATCTTTTAAATATAATTATATTTTTTATAAGAAATACATATATAAAACATTTAGAAGAAATACCACAGTTTTTACAAACATTTGAAATAAAATAAAATACTTTGAAATAAAATAACATTTAAAAATGAGTATAAATTAAATAAGAAATCACATTAATWAATAAATAAATAAATAAATAAATATGGAATGTATTGCTATTCAATATGAGATTCAATATATTAATAATAAACAAAATGATAATTTGCAATAAATGCAGATAAAAATAGTGTCTAATGTAAACATTTAATATTGCCATTTAATAAATACATTGACATATCTTTGGATTTGTTTTCAACAACAAATGACTTAAAGCTGTATTATTGCCAATTAATCCCATTGTCTGATGGGTTAGACCAGTAGTCACTATCTGCGCAATTTAGCCGCAGCTTTCACAACATTAGCGGTATGATTATGGTTTTCGGGATGAAGTATACAACCAGGTATACGATATATTGAAATGGCTATAAAATACAATTATTGTTTTTATCTATTATTTAATTATAATAATATTATTATTACTTACTATCATCTAAAGTAAATATTTGTTTCGGTAAATCACTGAAGTATTTGTGTTTAAGGGCATCCTTTGCTGATATTCTAAACTTAGGCTCTAATTTAAGGCACATTTCTGCTAATTCTTCTCCAAAAGTAACTGATAATAGAGCTGAAAATGCTTGAGACAACGGTTGACTTTTATATGTAATATTATGTCCTAAATTAATAATAAAAATTTAATTAATAATTTAATTATCAATTTATTAATAATACCTTTTTTATGATTAGGTAAAGAATCAAAAGTATCCCAATAATCATTAGAAGGAGTTCCTAAGACTCTCCATATTTTGTCCAATTGATCGGACGGATCTCTTACACCAGGAAAAGTGGGACCACCACAAACCATTTCAATAAATATACACCCAACACCCCTAAGTGAATAATTAATTACCGATAAATTAGTATAATATTTGCAATTATTTATTATAATCAAACCATATATCAAGTGATGTGGAATAATTTCTTGAACCTAATAAAACATCAGGTGGTCTATACCATAGTGTCACCACTTCGTGTGAATAAGTGTGAGATGGTATTGATTTAGCTCTGGCTAAACCTAATTATCAATTAAAAACAATAATTTTCAATTAAAAACAACAACAACTTTAAAATAATATAAAATACCAAAGTCTGCGAGTTTTAATTCGCCGATTTCACTGATTAACAGATTCTGTGGTTTCAGATCTCTGTGTAAAATACGTCTTTCGTGACAATAAGAAAGTCCACGAAAAAGTTGAAATAAAAATAATTTAACATTTTTATGGTTTAGACCCCCCGGATGTCGCTCTAAATATTGACTAAGATCTGTGTCCACGTATTCAAAGACAAAAGTCAACGAATCTTTTGTATGAATAATATCATGAAGTGTCACAATATTTGCGTGTTTTAGACCACGAAGTAGTGATGCCTCTCTTATGGCTGTAAATGGTGTTCCCTCTTCCACTTGCAAACGTATCTCTTTTAGAGCCACTATTTTATTGGTCAAACTTTTTAAAATATAATTTAAAAATTAATTACCACTAAACAGTAATATCAATAGACAATTATAGACATCGACATACTTGCTGTAACCCTTGTAAACAGTAGCATATGATCCCTCTCCCAATTGATCTAACTTTACATATGACTCCAACTGTCCGAATGCCAGTCCATTAGACTAATAATATTAAATATAATAAAATTAAATTATGTGTAAATATGTTAGAAGTAATGTATTAAATAATAATTACAGTAAAATCAATGGTTGAATAGCGATTAGACTTAGCGATGGGTACAGAAAATGCAGTCGAATTGGTCGTAAATATTTCAGATTTAGGACGAGTTTTGACTTTTGAAAACAAATGTTTTGAATGTCTCATAAAATTAGGGATTTTTGATGTTTTTTCTGTATTGCAGTCATTTTGATTATTTTTATTTAAATCCTGTTTTGATTCAATAATCTCTTCAATTGATTTTTTATTTAAGTTTTGGTCGCTTTGATTATTATTTGATTTGCAAGAAGTGGTCCGCGGAGGAGGTTTTGGAGGGCTTTCAGTAACATTAATCGAGTTGTCATTGGAATCATTTACTGTAATAAAATTTAATATTAAGTACAATAAAAGTAACAATAATTATAATACCATTTTGTGTTTGTCTTGAATTTGATGCATTGCTATCATATAAATTACCATTCATTGATATTTTCGTAATCTCAACATTCTTTGCAATTCAAAACAAATATTAATTTTAATAAAAAATCTTTTCAAATAAATATACCGGTAATAAAAATAAAGCAAAACTTACACCACTTTCTGTGTGATATTCTGGCAACTCTTGTCTCGAGACAGCTATAAATCATAATAAATTAATAAATTAATTAATTAATTAGACAATTAAGATAAATAACAAACCAATCAAACTATAGTAAACTCACACAACTTGTCGAGTCTTAATCCGAGTCTTTTTCTTAATTTTTGAATCTTTGAATATGACTTTTGATCGCATTTTTCGCTTTCTGTGATAACAAAAATATTAATAAATTAAATCATCTCTAATATGACAGATATAAAGATATAAGAAATCAATGRTAATCTTTGGTAATCTTTGGTAATAATTACTTGTCTTTGTTGACCAGTACTTGTTGTGTAGAAATGAAGACATTCAAACACTTCGCTAATAATAATGATTCAATCAATTGAATTGAAATTATGATTACAAATAATGATATGTTTTTAATCAATTGGACCAATCATTTCATGTATTTATTTGATATGAAATGTGATAATAATTGTCATTTGATTGTCTCTCATATATATCACATCATTAGTCGACCAATTCTTCACTTAATTTATCAAATATTTAGTATAAATAAAAATAATTAAATAACAAAATTAATAGTCATTTATGTGACAATCAATTTATAGGCAAAGAAATAATAATTAAAAAATGCAAACCAATAGTGACTTACATTTTATGCAATCATTTGAAAGCAATGAAAGTGTGGATCAATTCAAGTGATGATTAAAATGCAATTAAAACTAAACGACTAATTGCTTGACACGTCTCGAGACACTCGAGTCAAGCAAACAGTCAATCAATGTATTGAATGACAACTCCAAGTGTTGTAATGCGGATAACAGTACTCATATATAACATTACTATTGAATCATGTTTTGAGTGCCCCTTATGTTAGAAAACAATGGATTATTACTGACTAATACATGATTGCACTCATTGTTATAGAGTAATAGCATTGCAGACAATTGATTGCAATTAACAACCAATCAGATGATATCATTTGTTTACAAAATACTATTTAATGTTAAGTTTATACTAAACAAGTCTATTATATTAAACATATAAATGGCTTATAATTAATGTTAAATTTGATGTGTGTTTACAATACATTAACACAACACAAGTCATACTATTATACAGTATATGTCAATCATATGTCAATCATATGGCAATCATATGTCAATCATATGTCAATCATATGGCAATCATATGTCAATTGAGTCAAACAACTGACCCATCAATAAGTGAATGAATGTCAACACAAACACAAAGTCAAAGTCAAAGAAACATTTATTAAGTGAAAAACGGATTAACATTTGTATTGCATTTATTAGCACCGATAGCACCGATACATCTGATAATTGTTTGACAAATCTATGAATGTATTTATCAGGTGATAGTCGTGAAGACTTCGTAGTCGATGGCCGTGAAGTTATAGTGACCCATAAGCACAGTATTGGAAGCGTTGTCGCCCTCATAGGTGTGCGGAAGGTTTGAATAGGACTCGCAATTGGTATTGCAATTGTTGGCAATTGACAGGTCAGCGCCCGCACCGAACACTGGCCCGTAATCTGAGTGGTGAGCGATGGCGAACATCTTCTTGACGATTGAGAACTTTGTCGGCGGAATGTCTGAACTGTTGAGTAAAGTAAAGAGAAAAGCCTTATCTGAGGCCATATATCGTCCTCGAGTGACACATGTCTTAGCCCACGGAACATCACTAAAACCGCCGCATAAGTGACCGCTCGAACCCAATATTAATACAAATGTTGGTGACTGGCCATCACAGTACTGATGGAATGCATCGGCTGAGTAACCATGAGTTGAGGCCCGATATATTAGTTTCCACGTTTGTTTTGGACAGCCGTACCAGTGATTGAGTATGGATTGAAACTGACTTTTGTCACCACTTAAGAGTTGTGAGCCCTGAAACAGTCTCAAAGATATTCTTGGCTGTACTCTCTTGTCCTCCGAGTTCTGAAATTTGTTGGGTAGGGCTGCGAATCGATATCTTTCAAGTGATAGCTCTATGGGAACCGCACCCGTCGGCTCTACTTCTTCAGCAAACACTTGGCTATCGATTAGAAGAATTCTGATATGATTTATAACTCCAGACAATTGCTATTATATAATAAATTACTATTTATTATCATAAAATTATTACAATTATTACTCAACAACAATGAATACCTGACATATACGAGCCCTCTCTTCCTCAGTCCAGTGATGGGTTGGCTGTAAAACACCTGATTTGGAAACATAGATATTTTGTTATACATTTTATACACAATTTACTATTATTTTTAATCATATATTGTTATTACCGGCTTTATGTTTGGCCCAATTGAGTGTTGCTCTAAATACATCCGCCTCTTCTAAAGCTAACTACCGTAATATTGAAACAATAATTTTAAATACATTTTAAAATACTAAATAATATTATATTTACATAATCTGATGAAACCAAATGAATTAATGCCTCTTTCGATAAATTAAGAAATGTTGGCCTATAATGACATTACAAATGTGATTAAAATATTATTAAAAATTAGCGATAATTTATAAAAATTTAAGTTACGTTTTGACACATTCGATGGCATTTTCACCGACAAAAGAGGTACAGAATTTAATTAAATCACTTTTCTCTAAATTAACAAACAAACCAAATATAGATATATAAATGCCGTAAAGTTATTGATTATTTATAATTATTATATAAGAGACCAAACCGGGTAATCTGGTCTCCAGTTTGATGGCCGACGATAAGAAAGAGCAGGCGTTGTGCACTGAAATTGAGCTTTGAATGTACTCTTGAGAAGAATCAATTAGTTCTTCAAGACCTAATTCACCAGCGATGGCCAATGTCTCGCATACATTGCAATGTTGTAATGCAATCTACAGTACATTGTTATAGACAATTGAAATAAAGTATAAAAACAGTAATTTTTGGTGAATAATCACTACCTTTCCTGTATAGACATAGAGGAATACTTCTCTAACCACATCAGCATTTGCTTGCGGCCAACGAATGATACTATAATTATAAGAATCATTTAAATTGTTAACAATTTTTTTTGCAAATAAAAACTAATGTATTATAACCTCGAGTTTGATATGAGATTAGGTGTTCCCGGAGGTGCCGGCGATACAGTAGTTCCGGGAACTTTGCAGACCTCCGCCCTCTTGAGGTTTTGAAAACTGAGACAACTATCCATTGAATTTGAAAATATTTAAATACATGATTAATAAAAACAATAGGAAATGTATGCAAACCGGGCTCTGAATAAGATTTTGTGTCCATAAAGAGGTGTCTCTTCTCTCGCCACTAAAAACAATAAGTCTGTTGTTTCCCTGTCTTCGGATAATTTATGCAAATCTTCTATAAGTCGCGGAACACCCGACAACTTGTCAGAAGACAGAGTATGGTTGGCTAAAGATAAGGCCCGACTCACCATTGGATCAAATGGTTAATAATAAAATAGTAATAACTTTTAGTTAATCTAAATAAATTATAAATCAATTAATAACATAATTAAAAATATTTATTAGTAAAACATTGTGTGATATATAAGTAATCATTAATTATATATCAAATATAATATTAAAAAATTATAATTATATAAAAATTTAGTAAAAAAAAGTTTTAACAAAAGTTTGACTCAATTGTCAGTATTTGACAAACAAATTGATAACAAAAGACAAGTAGTGTTTGTCTCAAGTGTTGGGATGCGATGGATGTGCCAACAGATGGCAACAGTACTACTGATGCTATACTATAGACACTGATGAAGAAGTGGGAGATGTGTTTGCTATCGATTGACTCAATTTGAATCAATAGTTGTTGTATTGATTTTGTGGTGAGAGTCGTGTCTTCAACTCTAACACTGTATTCATTGGTAGATATATGTGGCAGACATTGGCAGACATGAAGATGACATTCAGGAATAGTTGTCTTCACTGTCTTTACTATGTTTTCCAATAACTAAAACCAATGTTCAATGAAGTGACTGATTGTCAGTAAAAATGATATCAACTCTTGATATATCATCTCTAAGTAAAATCTCATCTCTGAAGACAAAAGCAATCACTTTAAGTAAATCTCACTTCAAATAAATATCTCAATAAAGCTATTGTTTGTTTGAGTTGTCTTAAGCAGTGATATGACTGGTTAGACACCACTTGTTTTATTTGGATATGAATTTTGGTAATCAATAGTTTAATGATATAAAAGTATCACAAAGTGCTAAATGATGGCCAAAACGAACAAATCTGATGGTTGTCTGCATTGGAGAGCAGACATTGATTGTGATATTAACTCAATTGGTATCAAACGATTGTTTACTTTGTTTTTGATGTTAATGTGGACATCGGGTCACACAATGGGTACCGAAAAGAATAGGTGTGAAGAGATTAGTATTCCTATGTGTCGGGGAATCGGATATAACAACACAATTATGCCAAACCAGTTCCATCACGACACTCAAGAGGAAGCTGGTCTCGAAGGTATCACAACTCTATTCAATTCAATTTATATCATATTATCCTATAATGTGTTTTCAATAAATATATTTTATTTGCATTTTTTATCATTTATTTATTTGCAAATAAAGCAAACTTTGCATAATATTTGCTATAAATAGAGATATGATATGATATGATATGATATCAGTAATTATTAGAGAAAACTTGATTTTGATTGAATGCAAACAACAGTCGCAATGACAGACATTATCGACGTTTGTAGGCATTTGGTTGCACTGAAATAGTTGGCATATAAGTAGTCATATAGTGTAGTAGTGTATAGTAGTGGCCAAACAGTGATGAATGAGGGCTTCCAGTGTCTGGAGGTGTGAACCGCACAGACAGTTAAGAGGGGAATGTCATATAAAATGATAGACTGTTGCGAGGGATGGCGAGTATGTATAGGGATTAGCTGTTAGAGTACAGGCAAATGTTTCACTGCTTTTCTAAACATTACTATATTTCTATACATAAATCATTTGCCAATTTTTTTGTTAAATTATTTACTAAAAAATATTTTTAGCGCTGATCTCAGTTTTACAGTTAGTGAAACTAAAATTTAGATAATTTAGATATGAAACTATAAAACTGTTGACAGTTAAGTCAACAATTGCTTTAATCATATGTCTCTAATGTGTGTACCAATGATGTCGTGACCAAACATAATAGACTTTTTTATATAATAATCTAATATAAGAAGATATCTATTTATTCATAAAGCAAATCGTTTATGCCATTAATGAGTGTTCATATTTGTGACAATCATTTATCAACTATTTTTTAGTGCAATTTGTTTACAAAAATAAATAAATAATAAATAACAATAATTTAATATATATATATACTCTATAAGGATTTTGTAGATAAATTGCCAAAATTGTGGGTCATTTATATAACTAAGGGACAGCAGTTTCAATAGACCAGTGAATTATGTCGTTTAAAGTTGTATACAATAATATATGCCGTTTTATGGAGAGTTTGAACAATGATTATGTGATGGTTTGTAAAAACCTTCAATTCATGAAACCCGAACCCCCATTGAGTTTAGCACTCAATTGATTCACAATTTGCACAAAACCTAAATATATTGAATAAATGCCGATTCAATGGCTCAACAAATGCTTAATTCATTTTTAAATTTTACATACAATTCAATGCATTATATTGAACACACAATCAAGTAGTTTGTATACTATACTAATGGATGTTTTTTAAACACCTATTATTACTTTTTATACAATATTTTTTTGCCGACACAATAATACTACCATTAAAAATATTTTATGTTAAATTCACATAAATTTAATCATTTTAACAATGTTTTATTATATTGTATGCACAATCATAAATGTGTTGCCATCAAATTGACATTTTTCATTTAGCATTTTATACATACAGTATATTTTAGGAATAWTTTGAATTTCTAAAACATTTGCTAATGTTTTTAGTTTTTAGTCAAATAAAAATAAATATTACTATACAGCGTAAGAATTATATAATCATTAATAATAAGCAAAAATATTTAAACCATTATTTTTAACGATTAATCTTTTTTTGCGAAAGCATTAACTAAATTGAAATTTTCTAAAACTCWGTTTATTAGGTCTGGACTTATATATATATATATATATATACAGTATATACACAAAAGTTATACACAATTTATCATTATTTATATATAATTTTGTTTCTTTTTTKATTATAAGTATTATTATTATTAAGGTATAAATCAATGAAAACATATATTTGTGAATCCTTTTAGTTCATCAATTCTGGCCATTAGTTGAGATTCAATGCTCGGATGATTTGCGTTTCTTCCTGTGCTCTATGTATGCACCCATTTGTATGGATGACTATAAGGGAAGACTACTCGCCTGTCGATCTGTTTGCGAAAGAGCCGTATGTTTTGATGTTAATTATCACTTAAAACAGACTTAAGGTGTATATTGTGTTTACAGAAACAGGGATGCGCTCCCATTATGAGACATTATGGCTTTTCATGGCCTGAGCGCATGGATTGCAATGATCTGCCTGTTTATGGCGATAAGCAGATACTTTGTATGGACTCTAAAGAAGGTATGTCTTAGCTATACATACACACTATTGCATGTATTGACACCATTTGAGATAATTATAATAAACGAGTCTATCATTAATCTTAAGGCGCGACTCTCAAAGACAATCGCGAACTCTCCTCCAAACCTATTATAACAAACCCTAATAAAGATGAATCGTCGTCAATGAATACCAATTCAGTAAAAGAAAAAGTAACGGTTCCAACCAATCGCAGACCAATAACTAAAGGCAGAGACAGAGGCGACCAATTCTCAAGAACTGCAAATTCGGGCATTAATTCAAACACTGGTATCACACCAAATGACTGTAAGTGCGAATGCAGACATCCACTAGTTTTGGCGCAAGACTTGATGGACAGACGTTTCAACAATAGAGTGGAAACGGGAGGAATAGCCAATTGTTTGGTTCCGTGCAAAGGTGTCTTCTTTACTAAATCAGAGAAAGATATGGCCGTCTTTTGGATCAACGTTTTTGCAGTCGTATGCTGTGTCTGTACGAGTCTAACTGTGCTAACATTTATCATTGATATGGAGCGCTTCCGATACCCAGAGCGAGCCATTATATTTTTGTCAGGTTGTTATTTAATGGTATCAATCGGGTATATAATCAGGTCATATGTAGGCCAAGAATCTATAGCATGTGATGGTTCCCTCATAAGATATCAAAGGATAGGTCCGGCGCCACTACTATGTGTCGTTGTATTTCTTTTGATTTACTTCTTTGGGATGGCAGCCAATGTTTGGTGGGTTATCCTAACAATCAGTTGGTTTTTGTCAGCCGGACTCAAGTGGTCTAATGAGGGTATCGCCGGGTACTCTCAATATTTCCATTTGTTTGCATGGTTTATACCAACCATAAAGGCAGTGATAATCTTAGGAGTCGGTGCTATTGATGGCGATYCATTCACTGGTGTTTGCTATGTTGGGAATCAGGATCTGAATAATTTGATGACATATGTGATTGTCCCGTATTGCACATACATAATGGTTGGCCTCTTGTTTTTAGTGACCGGTTTTGTATCGCTATTTCGTATACGAAAGTTATTACAGGAGAGAGTAAAAGCCGATAAATTAGAGAAATTAATGCTTAGGATTGGTTTCTTCTCAGTCTTGTATATAGTATCCGGGGTTATAGTTGTGGGCTGTCATCTATATGAGTACTATTATCGCGATGTATGGCAACGCCAACATAACTGCCGGTGCTCTGAAACATCTCAATTGCCATACTATTCAATATTTTTGCTCAAATATATCATGTGTTTGATCGTTGGTATAACATCAGGGTTTTGGATCTGGTCGGGCAAAACAATCGATTCGTGGACCCGACTCTGTTGTGGCCGATTTTGTTGCGGTACCAGCTCTGGTAGTACCAGAAGTGGTGCCAGTCAACTTATTATCACATCACAACTGGCCATAACTAACGGTCGCAATCTTAAGCAACAGTCAATAGCCGGCAGTCATATCTCACACAACAAACAAATACCATTGTCTCACGTCTAACGTATCATTGATTAGTGTCGACAACTCTAGTTAAGACAAATTTTATTGTCGACTATATTATGGTTTATTTGATGGTTTGGCTGATATGAAAATCGGTCATTAAGTGCAAGCAATGGGACCAACCATTATATATGTTGTATACGTCAACTGATTTTAGTCATAATTTAAATATTGAAACATTAAACAGGGTAGTTTATATTTATATCGATTAATTCATTATATTATGTATTATTATTAGTAATGTTTTTTCACTTAAGTTAATGACATAAACCAGAGGTCAATATATTGAAGTCTAGTCTCAATTGTTTTTACATTTGATACTCATTTTATATATTAAATATTTATAATTGAATTTCTAATCATTATTAAAGCTATTTGTTTGAGATTGCAATTTATTATAATATTTTTAAAATAATGTGTTAATGATATTTACATTTATATATTATGTTATTTTGTTTTATTTCTAATGTAATAATTTTACACTTTAATTAAGCAATTTTTACATACAATTGTAACCTAACTTATAAATTAAATTTTTACTTAACCTAAGTAAATGTAATGTATAATTGATGTATTGTAAGGCACCTACAATTAAAACACTGCAATTTTCCAACAAAACTGCCTTGATCCATTTCCAAATTATCAATTTTATACACATTTAATTAATTATAAATTGAACATTTTGTGGGAAAATAACAGCAATGAACTTTTTCATTATATCACATTTTATAGTAATAAAAATTAAATTTTTCAAAATTACTGTTTAATTTATTTGAAAATATTGTTAACATTGTTAAGATATTACATATTTATATTATATACTGTAGTAATATATTAAATATTAATATATTTTTAATTAAAAATTTTAATGGTATATAATATGATTGAATATATAATTAATAATAGCTATTGTTAATAATGGAAGCTATGGTTAAATTATACGGCATTGACATTATAATTAATGTTTAGAATAATAATTGCCCTGGAGCTATTTATATAAAATAAACAAAACAAAAAAAAATAAGGTCCTACCGAGACTCGAACTCGGATCGCTGGATTCAAAGTCCAGAGTGCTGACCATTACACCATAGAACCTAATGTAGTCAACACATCCTAACAGTATTTATTGTTGAATACATATAAGTAGAGTGTATTGACATTACTATCAATGGGTGAGACATCTGTTGAGTCAATAGTATATTATATGTAAAGTTGTTTCGAAATCCTTGAAGTGATTGTGGGTTTGGTTTTGGTTTTGGTTTTGGTTTTCTATTTTCAAATGAAATTCTTTAGTCATCGATGACTAATGTTAGGCACTGTTCATAAATCACGTGACACTTCAAAGTGACGGTTAGAAAGTGTATTATAATATGTTGTTTGCAATGACTCAACACTCACAATGCAATGATTTAATTTGTTTCTTTAATAAAAATATGAATTATGTTTTAAAATATAGATTTTAATTAATAAAAAATATAAAAAATTAAATTTTCACCCAATAGGAGGTTTAAAGGGGGGTAAAAGAGGTTTTAAGTTATGAATAACATCATAACAAAAAGTTATTGAGTTAATGTTGTGAGCGGCCCAATGGCGCAATGGTTAGCGCAGTCGCTCGCAGACTCAAAGGTTTTGGGTTCGCACCCATCCTAGCCACTAGAACACATCGGAATTTTTTTTAAATATTTTTTTTAAATAATTTATTTTTTTCAATTAAATCAAAAACTGTAATAAATGTTTAATTTTTTTTATTAATTTTGTTTTGCTTTATAAACATTGTTTACTATTATTGTTATAAAAATGTTATGAAATGTAAATAAATAATAAACAATAAACATTAATTGTAAATTATAAAAGTTTTTACAATTGACTGATATTATCAAATACTATGTGTCTGAAACTCAACCAAACATTTTAACAATAATTTAATTACAAATCAGTGATATTTAAATTAAACAAATATGCAATCATTTAATGTGTATAATGTAATAAACAGTTTAAATAAATTAATTAAAGAAAATTATGTTATAAATGAAAGTGAATTAAATAAATATGAAAAAGATTTAGCAAATAATTTATTTAAAATAATTAACAATTATGTCGACAATATAAACTACAGTATTGAAGACGGCGGAATTGATGACCATTGAGTCAAATGTTATGAAAATCAAAGCAATGATATTGAAGACTCGGATTATGAAGTGTCACCACAAAAGGTAAGATAGTTGTTATCCTAGCCACTAGAACACATCGGAATTAAAAAAATATTTTTTAGTCTTCAGGATTAAATATGAGTTTGGAGAGAATGCAAGAAATTGACTGTAATGAGCATAAAACTCATTCAAGAAAATCAATAAAACATAGATTTTCATTAAAACATATTGAGAACATTAGTAGAATCAAAAAGTATGTCGAAAACAACGGAAACGCCCGCCAAAAATATTCGAATAATATGTTTTGATAAATATTGTGCCAGAGAAAAGTTTTTACCTTGTACATACAATAGACACTAGAATATGCACATAAAGAAAATTATAAGATTAAAGCAAGTGCTTTTGGCTCAGAAAATTCAAAAAAAATAATAGAATAGTCTCTCGGAAAGCTGTGAAAATTGTTAGTTATCGTGAAATACAAAATCAACAAAAAATTGATGATTCGATAACTGATTTAAAACTGAATTTAATAAATCAATTACTGATTATACAGAAAGGTAAAAATTCCGATGTGTTCTAGTGGCTAGGATTTAACATTTTTTCTTTACAGTGAAATCTGTAATATTGACCAAACAGGTGTCAATTACGAATTGCGGTCAATGAGAACATTGTCTAACAAAGGCGAGGCAACGACATCGTTATCAGTAAAAGCATTATTCGATTGCACTCATTCTTATACAGTTATGCCAATATTAAAAAGTGACGGATCGTTTTTTCAAAAGTATTAATTTGTTTCAAAGAAACAACAGGTGTATTGGGACCAATAGTTACTGATCAAGAAAAATGACTATCGCATATGAAATATGAATTAAAATATAATTGATATCCTAGCCACTAGAACACATCATTTTTATGATACATCTAATTGCCTTTTACTTTTGGACTCTTTCGGCGGACAAAAAGATGACAAAATTTATGAAAACAATTCGGGAAAACTTTAAAACGTTTAACAATACCGCCACGAACTACAGGTAAATTACAACCTTTAGATGTTGGAGTGTTTAGATACTGTAAAGATTTTGTTAAACGTATTACTAATATGTAATGTTAGAAAATATAGACATTCATTTAAAGCAGAGAAATAATATAATTAAATTATGGTCTCTTATGTTTAACCAATTTAATTCAGTTGTTTTTCATGAGTTTTTTAAAAAATCATTAACTTATTAATGAAAATAATAGCAATAGTTATAATGAATTAAATGTTAATAAAATATTATTTCAATTAGATTCAATTAATATATGTAATAAAACAGCTTTTATTTGCTGTTCAATTTGTAATAATTATTTATGTTTTGATGATTTTTTTGTAAAATATCATTTTCATTAATAATAATTTTAAAAATTAAATAAAATATATTTTAAAAATAAATAAAATATCAAAAAAACATATAAAAAAAATTCCGATGTGTTCTAGTGTTTTCACTGCTATTCACAAGCAATACATACAATACAGGAGAGGGTTTCACACAAACAAAGTAATAGAAATATTTTGTAATAGAAACACATTTTTTGACACTTTTTCTATAGTTTTCTAATAATTTATTTCAATCATTATTTCAATCATTATTTCAATCATTATTTCATTTTAAATTTATATTCAATTTATACTTTAAAAAACATTATTATTAATAAATTTGTTAATTTATTTAAAATTTAGATTAAATTAATACAATAAAGATATTGGCATTTATTAGCTATTAATATAATTAATAAATTCATTACTTATTAATAGTAAAGTTTTTTTAAATCTAACATTAATTTTGTAATAAAGATAACATAATTTGATTAAAATTATTTAATTAATTGTAATTTAAAATCGACCATGTTCAATTGTTGAATATTTATTATTATATTTATAATTAAAGTGCATTTAAGAAGTTTTAATTGTTTGAAATAAATAAATGACTTATTTATGTGATATTAGGTTAGATTTGGGACCAATTAATGTAATTTTTAACAATAATTTGTTGATTACAATGAATATGACTATTGTTTGACTGTTAGGTTCGGTCACAATATAATTGATGGTATGATCTTCCGGTGTATAGACTCTATAGACTCTATACTATAGGACACCCCTATTATGTGAATGAATGGTTAGAACCAGTGATGGAGGAGTGTTAGTGTTGTTAGTGTTATATACAGTACTGAATGACTTAAACAGTCAAACATTGATATCATAGTTACAGACAAAACAATAAGTGATTCAAACATTAATGACATTTCCGTAGTGTTTATGTTATGTTTAAAATGAATTGTAATGAAGTAGTGATCCGATAGTTAAGTCAATTGTCACCAAACAGTACCGTACGGTCAGTGCAGTCAATACAAGTGGTCATCAGTGGCTATGGATATCCTGCCGAGCGGTCATATATTCAAAGAGCTTCAAGTGATCCACGAAACGGGATATTTGTCCGCACAGTTGTCGTTGGAGGACAAGTGGCAGCAGGTATTGACACTAATGATAGTTGACATGAATTTATATCAATTATATCAATCATATCATATCATATCATATCATATATTAATATACATATCAATAGAGTATAACTTAAGTAACGAATATTTGATTAATTTTTTATATCATTATTATTATAGTTATTATTATTACATCTCTATATGTATTGCCTATAGTCTTATAAAAACAATTTTTTGTAGTTTTTTCATAATTTTTAACTGATTGTCATTTTATTTAAATTAATATTTTTATATCATTTTTATTAATATATGCAAATTGTATGAATAAATGCATTTCATTTTGTTTATCTTAACTTATTTTATGATATAATTTATGAATTGACAGAAAGACTAATAAATTAGAAATAAATTTAATGTTTTCAGACAATGTTAGAAATGGATAGATATTTAAAAGACGAGCCAAAGATTCGACACTTGGATCAGTTCCCGTGTGATCCGTGGGATATGTTCTCCAAACCATTGATGATAGGAAATCAAAGAAACGAAATGATAATACCGGACATCGAGAGTAAGTCGGACACTGAGGACGACAAGTCTTTACCACTGACTTTGTGTGGGACCGACAGTTGCGGTGAAGACCGGATGAGTGTCTCTGATCTCGATATTAATGAGAAGAACTCGGATTCGGGTCTGAGTTCAAGTGGCAGTAGTGTCATATCGTGGGACAGTTGTGTTAGTGATGCGCACACCATTGCGGCCATAGTGTCGACAACTATTAAACAACAACTTCAATGTCAGCATCAGATAAAATCAAATACCAAAAGGACGAAAAACTCTTCTCCACGAAGAAATATATCAAAGATCTCTTCAGAAAACAAAAGTTCAGTTCATTTGCAAAATAGTCACTCCAGTCATCATGTGATCCGTAAACGTAATGCCGAAGATGAAGACTCGGCCTCAACTCTAACGCCTCCGTCCTCTCCTGAGACCCAATTGAAAGTGAATTTGATTAATAGGACTGTAGAACAACATCACATCAGCGAAGGTGCAACTGTTCCGCTCACTATAGTCACCACTGAAGCCATACCATTGAATGACTCAGCTATTGATCGCGTCATTGCTATCTCAGCTTCGGCTTCACCTAAAACTGACATCACTTCTGCCTCATTATCGACTGCATCTCAAAGCAATTCCCGATCGAGAGGTCGCTTTGAAATCAATCCCGACTCGAAAAGGCGTATTCATAAGTGTCAGTTCAATGGCTGCAAAAAAGTCTACACAAAATCATCACATCTGAAGGCCCATCAAAGGACGCACACAGGTTTGCATACATTTCACTGTTTAGACATTTCTTAGCATTTTTTTAGAAAACTAGCAAAGTTTGGTCACCGGGGGGTAAATAAATATCACCATTTATCATGATATCACACATTTTACTACAAACTAATATTACTATAGTTTCATACATTACTGCCTTTATACTATAAGTTTCTTAAAATGTCAAAAATATTTTTTGCCACTTATTTATTGTCAATGTCTAGTTGTATTGCAAAAACAATATAAAATAAAACGTTTCCCACAATTTTAAGCCATGTTTCAAGTAATATATATATACTGATGTCAGCCACCCCTCCTTCAATGTAATGATACCCCGCATCGATAGTTTACCTCCGATTTTCGAGATATTTGATTTTAGATTTTGATCAATAAATGCTTTGAACGTAAATTATCCTAATTTTTGATCATTTTTTCAATTACATCAATTTAACGCTCAATCATTTACCCCCTATAATTAATAGCTTGAATTTATGTTTGTTTAGTAAATTTACAATATAATATAAATTACTTCAATTACTATTACCTAATTTACTTACGGATTGTTAACTACTATAATATTGAAGGAATATGTTTTCATAAACAACTACTTATCAAATAGTGATTAATACTATAATATGTGTGAAATAACTAAAATGATTAATACTTGAGATTACAATTTCATTGAAGTTTAGTTAGTAATCAGTTAACTTTAAATATAGTAAATAATTTTAGTGGGATTTTATTTAAGTGTTTATTCTTGTTATAATTATTTCATAGTAAATAGAAAATATTTTATACTATGTTATCATTATAATTTTAAAAATATATATTGTAGAAAAATATATTATATAATAAATAATTTGTCAAAAAATATTATTATTTATTATTGAATAAACAGTATATTATTTTATTTTAAAAAATATCAATTAATAATTAACGAATCTAACGGTAGTTAAATATGAAGCCAAAAACAATTAGAAATGATAGGGTGTTATGTTATGTTATAATATATTATATTACTTTAAAAGCAGTGATAATCTAGTGATTGTGGTATCAGTGCACTCGATGTCAGACAGACTGGTATATTAATAAATCAATAGTTGGGGAAACACTACAGCAATCAATAGCTAATTTTGAAACAAAACTAAATTATTTAATACAGTAGTTATAACAGTTGATAACAATGACTAATGATGTGTAATGCTATTGGACTGATAGGTGAGAAGCCCTACAAGTGCTCGTGGGAGGGCTGYGAATGGCGTTTTGCCCGATCCGATGAATTGACCCGACATTTCCGAAAACACACGGGAAGTAAACCTTTCAAATGCAGTCACTGTGAGCGGTGTTTCTCCCGTTCCGACCATTTGGCTCTTCACATGAAACGTCACCAATGATGACGGTGTCATCAGTTGTGCCATTCATTCAATCCATTTAATACATTCATTCAAATCTTTAAATGCACACAAATATTGCAATACTTTTGCAAATGAATCAAACTCTCCGTTTTAGTCAACATTTGAAATCATTTATAAAACTAATTGTTTGTCTCATATGATGTCTTCGTGTATCTCTTTTTTTTGYCAAACAGTGGTCACACAAGTAATCATTTAATAAGCCATTTGTTAAACATAAACGCAAACAAGTGATTGAATGCCGACACGACTTTATTAAATAATATTTAATATAATTATATATAATTATGTATATTAAATAACTTTATGTATAGCTTAATGATCAGAGTATTGATTTATAGGTATAACAGACCTATTGCTGCGGAGATCGGTATATAAGTTAAAGACTTAGATTGTGCACCGATTCATGTCTTGAGCACCAATTTTACACATTTTTATAAATGCCTATAAATGACTATTTCAGCCTTTTGTGCCTAATTTTAGTAATAAGCGACTATTTTAGACTACTTTGTATTATTTTATGTATAATTTGCTTATATTTATTGTATATTATGATTACAAAATATACTATAAACGAGTGATATACTAGAAAACCATGTCTTATAATGTCTATGTATTGTAAACAGCGTCAAGTAATGACATTTTTTGAGCACAGGTCTAGTCATTCAAAATACTGTCCGATAACTGATTGTCATTTTGAACGCAATTTTCTATACAATATATTAATCAACAATTTTCATCATTTCAATCAAATATAGACATAGGTTTTGAAGTATCAATTAAGTAAATAATTCGTAATATTTATAATATTTCTTAATATAATTTTATAGCAATTTTTTGATAATTTTCAAAATATAAGACTATTTGGGGTGTTTTTAGGACTACTTTGAAAACTAAATTGAAAATATGACTATTTTTCAATACTCTGCAAATAAAATGACTTTAAGACTGAGCCCTATATGTATAGATATGTTTAAAGAAAGGAATTGATTTAATTAAATGAATGAATTAAGTGTTTATAAACAAATAATTAATGAAAACAGCGATTTTAAATGTGATGCTTTAACTGTACGTTATGTGTATTGATATTAAGTATTTGTGAACTTAAACCAAACAAATTGAAGACAAGAGTATAACCGGATTGTGAGTCATCATTGGATTCATTGAATGCAACGCTTGTGTATGTGTTTGGCATATATGCTGAGCCTGTGATGGCACAGATGATATGGTATTGAATTTAACGATTTAAAGCACAGTTGAAGACCAAATCTAACTGAACGCCGGCTTTAAGTGTTGTTAACTTTGCTTTTTAAGTTTGTCTACAACTTTGACTATTTCTGTGATTTAAGTATTTAAATAAATGAAGACATAAACGACATGAGAGTCAGCAAATGGCATCCAATAATACAATATATATCTGAAACCATCACTTAAGCATTTATTGTAACATTTAATTATAGCATGTTTTGTAATAAGTTTTTTATATTTATTTAAATATATAATACATGTGTAAACATAACATGAAATATAGTCAACTGATATTCAACAATAAGAAGTCAACAAAAAGTTCACATCGATTGCAATTTTCAGTGACCATCTCATAGCAAAAATTATTTAAAGACATTTAGCAAACAAATTGATCCAATGATACATTTTCTTGTTTTTAATCTCTGCTTCAATTTCAACGCTTCTCCTGTTTTACAACTTAACGGAGAAACTGTTTGTAACTAATGTATGAATAAACACCACTTTCAACACAAATATATTTCAGACATAAATTAATATAATGTTTTCATAAATTAATTAATTAATAATTTAATATAATTATTCTGTATAAAGTTGTATTTGAGTCGTTTTTTAAAGTCATAGCCTTAACACTATATAAAAACACAAAAAACATTGTTTTTGATAATATTTAAACATTATTATTGATTAAGCAATTGAATTCATATTTCATTTTATATATTCAATGAATCATTGAATAATGAATTTCTTGTTTTATTTCTTTTTTTTTGAATTTATATTAGGAATTGTTTCAAATGTTTTTTTTAGATATTTTAACTCTTTTTCTATACATATTGATATTATTTTTTTCTTATATAGATAATAGTGTTAAAAACTTTTTAAAAATACTTTTATGCATTTATATATTAACTAAGTATATATATATATATATATATATATATCTTTAGAAGATCTGTAATATAGTGAACAAATTAAGACTTAAATACAATTTATTTAAAGTAAAGGCCATTAAATGTGCAAAAGTTTGTAAAATAGACTAAAAATTTAAGTCAAACTTATGACACGATTTTTTTTGTAATCGTCTAAATGTTTTTGACGATTTTGTATTGTAATTCATAATATTTATTGGTTTCAAATTATTTTGTGGACCAATGAATGAAATTGTTTAAAAAGCAAACAACATATTGTAATTATACTTATTTTAAATTGTTTTTATGCTATATTTTAAAAATTTGCTTTTCTAGTGGGAGAATATTTATATTATATTTAATAACTTTATAAAAATTTAATTTATACATGTTTTATGTCTTTTACAATAACATCGAAATTTTTATATAATTTATATATTGTGTTTATTTATATTTATAAATTTTTTATTAATTGTTAATTTCTATCTAAACAAAAAAAAACGAAGTCTCGCTTTTATGGCCTGAATTTGATTGAAATAATGGTGCGATTGATTATTAAATATATATATATATATATATATTGATATATAGCGCAGATTTCAAATATTTATTATATCTTATTATATCTTTAATTTAAAAATCTAAAACAAAAATATTTTACCGAAAATGTTATTAATTGTAAGTTATTTAAGTTTTTTTATTATAGTATAAAATGCTTTTTCTACTTATTCTCTATTGAATAAAGTTTCTGAACAAAGAAAAATAAATAAAAATTGTTTTTTTATTTCTTTTTTTTATATAATAAATAATTAATCATAAGTTTGTATTTTTCCAAAATAGCAAAATGTTTTCCTTTGAAACTCATTGAAAGAAAAGTGAAAAAATATGAGTAAAACATAGAGTTGTGAACCGATAACACTATAAGTGAGAGAAAAGAGCAGTAAATTTAAAAACAACACAAATATCAGTAATTTTGATAAATTATTTAATATTTCGTCTTTTGATTGTAAGTCTACAGTATATCAAATAAATTAATCCATTGTTTTATATTTATATCATATATTAGTTGGAAAAGTTGGCATTTATGTCAATTTTATCATTATATTTCATTTTTAATGCAAACATTAGTCACGGATTGGATTAAAACAAAAATGACAATAATTTAAATTTTGTTGAAATACAAAATGAGTATATATTTCACAACTATTGTAAAATTATGGTTTTATAAATGCAAACGCATAGAGGCTTTGATGCTATTATATGCATCAAACATATGGTTACAAAAATACTGCTATAAATAAAGTAAAAGTAAACATTTTTGCCATTTTCTAAATGTTTGTATATTTCATGTGTAGTAAGGCTTGTGTCTGGAGTTACACCCCATCTAAGCATTGGTGGTGTCATTACAGACAATATATGTATAGTTTTGGGCGAAAACCCAATAAGTTTGGACCAAAAAAAAAAATTAATTTCATTTAATATAATATAATTGAAAGCAATTGAGTGAACAAAAAAAATGATATTTGCATTGACTTAACTCATATATACATACAATATATAGTACTCTAAATGATTATATTTTGCTTATAAAACAACACAAACATCTCTGATGAATACAAATAGATGTCTTAGTTTTAACACATTTTCATTATGTTTAGACAATATCTGGATTTTTCAAATTTTACAAAACCATAATATAATAGTTTGAAAATTTTGTTAACCATTTGATTCATACCATACAAATAGTACAGTATATATGTCTGGTTTAAATTACTTAAACATTTATCACTTTTAATGTATATTTTAGTTTTTTGAGTGCCTTAACAACAAACGACTTTATCTTTTTTGAAAGTATTAAACAATATTAAAGTGAAAGCGAACTAAAAATATTGTTTCTTAGGTTTTTGTCTAACATTTGAATTAAAGGCTTAACTGAACGAAAAATTTGTCAAAACGCCTAATCAAGCGATACATCCATTCAATTGAATGCAACCAAAGATTTTGTCAGGAAATCGCTTTTTATTTCAAATATAGTCAAAACCAAACCATTTTGATATTATTAAAGGAAGTCAATGATGTAACTATTATATCCTAACATTACAAAAGAGCTACTAATGATTTTTTATATACAAATTCAAAACACAATACAATAGCATAAATGTATTTAAATAATTTTCATTATGTTAATTATTACTATACAATTTGAAAAGTCAATTATGTCAATATAATTAAATTTTTTTTTAAATTGTACCGTTGACCCTGGGTAATGAGTTTTTTTGATGCTAGAAAATTATAATATAAATATTGATAAATTATATGTGGATACCTAGAATCTACAAGTCATAATGATTATAATTTAATAAAATTTAAAATAACTCAATTATGAGTAAAAAGCATGAATTATTGTTTTTAAATTCAAAATACTCGAGTTATTTGTACAATACTGTACAGTATTATGCATATGTATTATAAATATATTTATGTTATACTATACATATACATTAAATTGTATATATTTATGGATTTTTAATTGTTTATTCATGTTGAGTCATAAATTTATTTGATAATATACAATAACTTTATATATATATATATATATATATATATATATATATATACATATATATAATGGTCATTTTTAATACTGTATATTACTATATTATAAAATTGTTATAATATATATAATTGAATTTATTTCCTGACAAAAGCTTTACACATCTAAATACAGTATATATATTCTATTATATAATGTATTACTATATACTATGAATATACAGTATATATATATATATATATATATATATATAACTTCAACTATTTTTTATTTATGATTTGCAGCAAAAATAAGAGCAAACAAACATAACAATAGCCATTCAAATGAATTTGTGAACAAATTATTTGCTTTCAAATAAAATTAGTTGAGTTTAGTTATCAAGAATTTAGGTGATTAGGTGTGCCTCTAATGTAAATAACAAATACTATATTAACAAACAAATAAATAATAATAAATATTTACACACTATGTGTTCAAAACATGCTTTCAATCTTTAAATTAAATTCAAATAATTATTGCTTAATATTAAGTATTATACATATATTTATTAATTGCAGAGAATAATAAAATTTAAACTTATGTTTAGATGTTATTAACCATTTATTATGATAATTACAAACATACATAAAATAGAGAGAGAGAGAGAGAGAGAGAAATTGGCCAGAATAATAATAGTATATTTATTATTTTTATGTTAATTATTTTATAAATGTGATAAACCTATGTTTTTTATTTTAAATAAATGTAATAAATTACAAAAATACTATYTATATTTTTTTGTTTATTTATACAATTTATTTTAGTCTTTAACGCCAACTAAATATGTGAATCTAAAGTACTATATTATATAAACAAAAATTTATTTAAATATATAATACAATAATGTTATACAATAATCTCTAAAATTAAAACTATTATTTAGTTTTATTGATTATGTGCATTTTAAACTAATTATTATATATATAAATTACTATTAAATTGTATTTTTATTAAATATACTATATTTAATTAAATTTAAGGCTAAAGTTTGCATTTGAAAAATCTAGGTATTTTGTAGATGATAGTTTTCAATTTTGTTTTAGTATACATTTATATCAATATATTRCAGTAAATACAGTATAATCTATTACTATAGTAATAATAAAAATAATACTAAATATTTATTACTATAGTAATATATGTTTTTATTGAAGTCAACAATTTTCTAGAGGTTTTAGTTGCGTTTATTTTTATCACATAAATATATTTTTGGTTATAAAGATCAAAATTATTTTATTTTTGGGAGAAATTTGTCAAAAGATTTCATAATAAGGAAAATTAAAAATTAATTTAAAAGTCAAACTCAGTTTCATTCAAAAAAAAGAAAGTGAATAGAAATCCCAAAAATTAATATCTTATAATTACTTTAGTAATTATATATATATATATATATATATATATATATATATATATATATTATATATAATTTATATATAACTGAAACATTTGCAATAATTTTTATAAATAATAATAATAAAAGGTTTAGAAATCATGCGTTACTTTAGATTTAAAATCAATAAAGTCTTCAAAATTGGAGATAACTCTCGACTGGTATTTAAATTAGCAAATGATATCATATTTCCATCATATATATGAATAAATGTATTCATAATTTTAGTGATACACACTATAACCTACTATTTGTGAATCAAACATTAAATATAAGTAACATTTGCAACATTGAAAATAATGAGATAAAACCTTAAGAAATATGAATAACTCAGACATTAGATCATATCGTATATTATATTAAATGATTATATGATTGCATTTCTAATGGCATACGACTATAAAAATGCTGACAAACAACAGTGTATTTTTATAAACTTATATACAGTACTAATTTACTACAGGATTACTACTGTATATTTACTATACAAAAGGCATACTTTTTTACTAAACATATTTTATATCAATTAGTGTCAATGAAACTCATAGTATGCATACTAATAGATAATTATTCAGATTTTAAGAAGTTTCATTAAAATATTTCATTGATTTTTTCTACAATTTTTTTATAAAAAGTATTTATCAATTATAAATTAAATAAGTTAATAGTAATATACAATTTATTTAGAAAATATTTTGAATGAAATTTTGAATGACATTTTACAATGATATAAAACAGCACCGGATTAATAAATAAAATCATTTAAATTTAAATTAAAGTCAATATTTGCTAATAAACATTGTTTATATACCATATATGGTAGATAATGAAGTAATCGATTGCTTACATAAAATAAATTAAGTATTTGACCGTAAATCTGAAAATCAAAAGTAAATATATGTAAATAGCAATAAATAATGATTATATATGTAATGATCAATGATTGACAATTGCAATAAAAAAATGTTTAAGTTATTGTGTAAATTAAGTATGAATTTAATTATTTATTAATAAAACTCTTGGACCGCAATTAAGGCATGAGAAGTCCTTTAATAAAAGCCCAAAAGTGAGACAATGCTTGCTGTTGGACCTGTGCTTGAGATGCTGACTGACCCTCAATGTCTAATAGATCACGAGGTAGTTTCGACTTTAATGATATCTGCAGTTTCTGCCAAATTGTGTTTTCATTTTTGTAATCCTTATTGAAATCAATAAAACCTTTAGACACGGCGTAAAAATGAGCCAAAAGTCTCTGTAAAATAAATCTTATCATTAGATATTAAATATTTAACAATTGGTTTATAATAATTACCATTTCTAACAATAAGTCTTGTGTAAGAAATGAATCTCTTGATATTGTATAAGTCATTTGCATTGGTTTGCCGTATTCATTGGGTCGGGTTTCGGGTGGAGGCATAACCCAATACACCTGGAATGTGGCCGACAGTCCATCGTTATACTCATAAAATGGTGAACATATAAGTCCAACACATGGAGTATATGAAGAATCACTCTCTCCTTTCATAGCAATTTGATACTCTATTTGACTTTCAATGTCTTTAATGGTTGGTTGGGGAACAGCTTTCGGATGACTGTTTAAACCAATCATAACTTAATTATAAATTTTTGACAAAACATCAAGTATTACGTTGTCTTACCTGTGGTACCAACCAATCAAATTCAAATGTCTTCTTTCCATCGCTTGTTTGATCTCTTCCTCAACGAGCGCTGCGTTCTCTCTGTCCGTGAGTTTACTTCTACAGGGAAAGGCCTGAAGTATCGCCAGATTATGTGTGGCCACATCCCAACTGCCGGCCAGATAACCGACGACTTCAGTGTTTATGAGATGGCAATGAAAGTCAATTAAAAGTAAAGCATTTGTCGATATTGTTATAGTGAAGGGTTGGATCCGATCCATTGCTGCAAATGGTTGACACTTAACCATAACATTCATCTTTAAAGAGTCGGAACGATTGCCCAAAACTCGATGTTCGACAACATTAACATCTTTTAAAGTTTTATTTCCACACTTTTCGATCTCTGAATAATCACTAATTACTTGAACACTCTTAGAGCACGAAATGCCTGATATTCCTGGTTTTGTATCGACGGGAAAATCTGATGAATTACTTCCCGTTATTTTCTTTTGCTTTCTATACCACCGAAGCTTATAAGAGTCGAGACGTTTGCCCATATATCTTATGGTAGACCAGGCACTGCCCAGTTTGGCGTCACCGTTGACCAACTTTCGGCAGTGATTCACCCACGAAGACGGACTCATAAATACTTGTTTAGTTTCTTGTAATCTAATGGTTCCGTTAGGCAATAGGTCTGCCATAAATTTTGCACCCTTTTATCACAAATGACATCTGTATTTAATGACAACTAATTATCATATAATCCAAACATACCATATAATCAATAGAAAGGGATCCGTCTTTAGGCTCAAGTATTTTATCGTTGACTAACGTCTTGAGACTGCAAGGCATTCCGTGCAATGGTTTTCGACCCACGTTTGACACCGACATCGACTGATTGTCACTATTGTCCGACACGTGTTGGTTGTCATCATTGGTAGACAAGTCTTCATCGTCTTCTTCACCATTTGTCTCGTTCTCTTCGTTCTCCGATTTAAGATCGGCTGTGATGTCAATAAAACAAAAGTTAAACGAGTTGTTCAACTGATATCATGAGCAAAGACAAGATATTTACCCATAATTGATGTCTAATTGATGTCTAATTGATGTCTAATTGATGTCTAATTGATGTCTAATTAATGTCTAATTGATGTCTAATTAATGTCTAATTAGTGTCCAATTGATGTCAAAATGTATGGCTTTTGTTGTATTGATAGTCAATATAATAGAAATATTTGTTATATTTATTGAAATCAATTGTTATTTCAATATTAATGCAAACTTTGAAACTCAGTTCTCATATAAATTATGCAAACATTTCATTCAAACGATATTTGTGTTCAAACATTGCTTTCAGTTGTTTGAAAGACACATCTGATGACAGATTTATAAATTGAGATCAATTTAAGTGATATTTTGTGTCATATTTAGTGATTATCTTATCTAACAAGTCATGGATTCAACACCCGATTACGCGACACTCATCTCAGATCTGGAGCGACAAGAGTTGCAATCTGTTGGAGGAATGGCTTCGCCGCAAATTTATGGACAACTTTTGGCCATTTATTTGCTTTGCAATGATCTGTATGTCATGTCTTGTATTTGATTCAATTGACTAATTTTTTATTATTTTTTAGACCAAATGCTAAACTCTTGTGGAAACGAATTCCGGCGAATGTCAAGACAGAGAATCCTGAGTTGTCTCACATTTGGGAGATAGGGATCAGGTTATGGAATCGTGATTTGCCGACAATATATCCATTGTTGGCCTCATATGAATGGCCGAACCATCTGAAGAATGTCATGAAATGTATTGGCGGTCTGTCTTTTGTCTCATATATCCATTTCAAATACTTTTCAAAATGACTAAACAAATGATTACATTTCCAGAAACAACTCGCAAAAGAGCGCTAAACTTGATATCAAAAGGTTTTACATCAATTAGTTTGGATGAAGTGATCCATTATATTGGGTTATCCAAAGAAGAAACAATTGAAAAGATACGAAGTCTTGGATGGACTATAGATATGACAACCAATTTTGTAATACCATCTAAGATATCAAACAATGTCGAAGAATTGACTTCTAGTGAAGAACAGTTGGCAAAACTTACTGAATATGTGGCGTTTCTCGAGAACTAAATTATATTTGTTTTTTAATTTTCAACATTTTTCAAAACATTTAAAAAAAATTAAATTAACAAAAAATATCAGTAAATTTGTTTAAATGTAATTTAAATATATTGTAATTAATATTTAAATTATAAAATGACTGCATTTTCCTGATGTCAATTCAATTGCTGTTTTGGTTAGTACTTCAACCGTTAATTTTAAAAAATTAAGATTTTGTTCGCTTAAATGTGTTGTATTATCACATGAGATATGATAGCAATCTCTCATATATCCTCTAAATGGACCTAAAAATAATTTTTTTGAAATGTTTTAATAGTAAAATATTTGTATAATTATGTAATATGAATAATACCAGTATCTGTGAGGAGGACAGCCGTTAGTGTTGTATTAATTAGAGGGTTGTTGTGATACCAAAACATGATGTGATCACTTCTTAAGAGGTTTGCATGATTTGTAAGTGTCTTGAAATCGGGAATATTATTACCCAATGAATTGATACTCATTTTACTTAATTTATATGGCATTTGTTTAGCGTGTGATCTCCAAAATTTGGTTATACTATCACTCAATTCATTATCCAAATTGTTTCGATGAATTAAAGCCAAAAAGTCGCCAACAAATTGAGTTTGTTTGATATGTTGACTCCATTTAGGAAGAGCCTAATTATATAATTTTTTTATTTACATATTTTTAACAAAATTTAATAATTACTTTAAATATATCATAAGGAATATCTTGAGATCCAAGTGTTTGATTAAAATTAAGAATTGTATCTAAAATAATAGCGCCTATGAATTGAGATTTGCGTTCAATTAATTCATTTGGTATGAGATAATCGTTGACAAAATATTTGCTTCCGAGTGCCCCCTAAATCAAAATAAAATTTTCAATATTTTTTAATTTATTTAACTAAAAAAACATTACATATTCTTCCAAATCTAGTGCCACAAACATCAATGAATAAGTTAATCGACAATTATATGCATTTAATAAATGAATAATCTCTAACAATGCACTTATACCGGAACCGTTATCATTGACGCCACTTGTATTACCAACAGTGTCATAATGAGCACCAATTAGTAATAGTCTGTCATTAGGACCTGATCTATAGACTCCTGGATATATACCTATAATATTAAGACCCTCCTGTTCCTGGTGAATAAATATGTTTTATAAAATATTTAAATGTTATTTTAGATATAAAATATTAAAAATATGACAAACTTGTGTTGAATGGCCAGAAATTGTAAATTTTTGTGTAGACGTTAGCAAATTATTTGTATTGAATGTATTGACAATCCATTGCTGAGTAATTATTTTTAATGATATATTGCTTAATCCATTTCTAGTCTCCGATAAGTTATTTTCAATGTTTGCTTTTAATCTATTTATATCAGCGTTTGGATGAAAGGCATCATTAAAATGATGTGAACTCTCACTGCTTGTCATCAATTGCTTTGTAGACAAACTTTTATTCATTGGTTTCAATTCAGTCAACGGAATCTCAGCAAAGCTTTCAACAAAACTTAGTTTTGAATCAAACTTTGATTTCATTTCATAATTATTATAATTATTTGTTATTAAAGAACGAATATTTCTATTATTATTATTATTATTACTTTTTATATTAATAACACTTTTATTAAGTTTTGCATTTAATATGTTATTGAAGTAATACTGAATATCACTATTTGATAATTTAAATAATTTAGATTTATTTAAAACTGAATTATCAATTAAAGATATAAAAGTCAATAAAATTAAACATTTAATAATTGACAAAACCATGTTTAATATACTATTTAAGCTTTTTAAGCAGTTATTGAAATGTTATAATTATAGATAAAATTGTATTCAATTTTATATTACATTTATGGCCTCAAAAATATTTTCTAAACTTGTTATCTAATAAATTCAAATCTTTATATACAGTATACTTCGTGACATATAATACAAACAATTTTATATCCTTTATGTGAAAACGGGTCAAAATAATCATCGTTTTTAAAGTAATTAATTATTTCATTTTAGATAAAATTTAATTATTTTCTTTCTTATATACATATTATAAAATTTTTATTGTTATCTATTGATTATTCTTATATTAAAGTTAATATTTGTTAAATTCTTTAATTTCTCTATTTATTATCTATTTGAACAAAAATTTCACTAAAATCTTAATTTTAAAAACTACAATTAAAAAATTAAAAAAAAACAGTACATTTGTAAAATGATATACTAATTTAATTTTAGTAATTTAATTATTATTTTTATTTATAAAATGAATATAAGTTACTATTAATAACATAAAATATCAGGGAATATATTATATCTATATTTACAGTAATAATTTATAAATGTTTTTTCCAACAAATAATAAAACACATTTCAAACAGTACTCTACAGTATATATTAATACATTACAAAAATAGTATTCAAGTTTTGTTTACAATTAATCAGAAAAATAAAATAAATTTAATAAAACAATAATTTTATCAATAAGTAAATTATAAATACAAATATCAGTTAATTATTGAAAGATTATACGATTTAATCGATTAGTCAATAGTTTTCATACAATACAATGCAATCATAGCTGACATCTATGTAAGTGTTAGTCAATCGATGGGATAAACATTTGATGCAAACATTGAATTCAATCAATTGATTGAATGACTGTTTGAATGACAAACCAATGGCTCAACAATTGGCACACAATTTGAATGACAAGAAGTGGAGGTCAGAGGATATCAATGTCTGCGATGAAGAAAGTGATATAACATTCAAGTCATTGAATTTAAAGGAAAGTGTTTTGTCTGGACTGACAGCCAATGGTTTTTTGCGACTTTCGGCCATTCAATTACACGCCATTCCTCTGAGTCGTTGTGGTCTCGATCTTATCGTTCAGTCCAAGTCAGGCACCGGTAAGACAGTGGTCTTTGTGGTGACAGCTCTTGAGATGATTGAGTCGTTTGAATCAAATGTCACTCAAGTGCTTATCATATGTCCCACGCGTGAGATTGCCGTTCAAACCAATCACGTGATGAATCAATTGGCCAAACATACAGACATCCGATGTTGTCCTGTGATCGGCGGAACCAAACTTAAAGAAGATGTCAATATGTTAGGCAAATGTCAGGCAGTAGTCGGAACTCCCGGAAGAATAAAACAATTGATTTCTTTGAATGTTTTGAAAACAAACTCTATTCGGCTCTTAGTTTTGGATGAATGCGATAAACTTATGGACAATAATTTTAAGCAACAAATTGATGACATATTTGAGTGTTTGCCACAAAACAAACAGATGATAGCCGTGAGCGCCACAATGGGGTCAGAGTTGGCTAACTTTCTGACTAAATATATGCGGACACCGGTCTTCGTTAGACTCAATGCCGACAATCCGGCACTGATTGGTCTTAAACAGTACTATTGGATGACAGAGTATCACCACTTGAATCACATTAACTTTGACAATAAGATTCAACCATTGATTGAAATTCTGTCAAATGTTTCATTTTCTCAGTGCTTAGTCTTTTCCAACTATCAGACGAGGTTTGTGACCAAATAATTAACTGTTTGAACAATTGATGATTAATTGGATGATATGTTTTAATTGTAGGGCTCGTATGCTTTGCGACAAATTGAATGCATTAAACTGGAAGACAGAGTATATCAGTGCAGACAAGTGTCAAACAGAAAGATTGAAAGCAATTTCCAAACTAAGAAAATTCAAGTGTCGAGTACTCGTATCCACTGATCTAACCGCTCGTGGGATTGATGTTTACAATATAAATCTTGTCATAAATATGGACACTCCGTTTGATTCTCAAACCTATTTGCACCGAATAGGTCGCGCCGGGAGATTCGGTATGTTATATAAATTATAATAATTATAGTATATTTACCGGTAGTTTAACAATTGTTTTCATATTTATTGGTAACAATTAAGGCACGTCTGGTATTGCCATCACTATTGCCAGCAAAGGTCGCGAAGTAGAGCTTTTGCAAAATATTATTAAAGATTCGAAACTCAAAGTCGAAGAATTGAAACATCCGATTCCTGAAGATATTTGGAAAATGGATGACAACTTAAACAATGATTTTATGCTGAATGACAATAAAAAATATTCAGAAAAATCAGTACAAGAATTAAATAGTAATACAAACAATAATTTTGATGATATAGACGAAACAAAGAGTGATTCAAATGACATATCAAATCAATTCATGTCATTTAATGATATTATCAGTGAATATAATTTAATTAAGAGTTCTTCTAACTCTGAAAATAATTTAAAAAGTCAACAACAAAACAGTAATGACAATCCTATTCAAACAAATTGTGATAATTTAGTGGAAAATAATTTTGATAAAAATGATATGAATGGTAAATATGATAAAAATTTAGAAAACCATTTTATTGAAGATAATTACAAGACTAAAGACAACAATTATAAAAGAAAACAATTTTCATCAAACAATTATTTATCTGATTGTGACAACAATTTAGATGAAAGTAATAGTTATTATGACGATATAGATGAAGATAATGTTGAAGATATATCATTTGAACGAAAAGATCCATCGGTTAATTTAATCCAAAACGGTCTCAACCAATGGGCAAACGCTTTGTTTCCTCCAATACATAGTGTGTCAACTCCTTCATCATATAATCAATGGATTGATAATAATAAGCATTTATGGACTTATATGTTGGATCCGTTTCAAGCTTTACAGTTGACTTAATATTTGATTTACTAATTTATTTTGATTAATAAATTTTGGTATAAAAATATTATATCATTTAATAAATGCTATAAATTTAGTATTTTCGTTAATAATACTATAACTATTATATTTATTACATATAAATTACAGCTAGAATTGGAATTTAGCTCTAGATTTATAATTCTTTTATAATATAAAATATAAATTATTTATTATTATTATATTTTATTTAAATAAAAATTATTATTTTTTGTTAGTAGAACACAATTATTATTTAAATATTAAAAAGAAATATGTGTTTAATTTCGGGGCAAATATTTTTTAATGGTTTAATGAGGAATAATGTTAAATGAATGACATTATGTATCACAATGAGAGAGAGAGAGAGAGAGAGAGAGAGAGAGAGAGAGAGAGAGAGAGAGAGAGAGAGAGAGAAAGAGGCATTAGTAGAGTGAAAGGTAGGGTTGAAATTCCCAGTAAATAACCAATAAATTCTCACATAAATTTCATAATAAAGAAAAATATTCCCAAGTTAATTTTTTAAAACTCAAAATATATTCTCAAACTAATAATACTGTATTATTTTTACAATATTAAAAAATGAAGTTTTACATAAAATATACATTTATATATAAAGTAAAAACAATTACTATAATACTTGCTTTTAATATTTAATTAATTATTAACAATGTTGTTATGTTAAAATTAATAATATTGTAATGTATTTATTATTACGTTTTAAAAATTAAATTGTAATTTAGTTAAGTTAATTAGTAATAATTATAAAATCTGAAAAATACAAATCAAATTGTATATTAAAAAGCATAAACAATTATAAATTTATAAAATAAAAACATTTTTTTCTGAAAAATTGGAGGGAATTTATTAAGGAATATCCACCCTTGAGATACCCAAACTCTAGATATTTTTTCAGTATTTAAAAAGTTTTTATTTATTTATTTTGTAAAGAAAAGTTATTTATTTATATTAAAACTCAATTAGAATTTATATTTTTGTTTAATATTAAACTTTACATTAATTAAACTTTTTGGGCTACCTAACTTTTTAACTTTAGGCCAGGGGGGGGGGTAAAACCTAAAAATCTCGATCTCAGTTGGGTAAGATGGCCTTACCCTCTACTCCCCCATTTCGCAACCCTGATAAATACATACAATTTAAAGCATTTGTATGCGAAAAATTTGTATAAAGTATAGTATATTTATGTATTAAATAGGCTATTTTGATGAATATTAAATAATTACATAATATATACAGATATTAAATAATTATATTTAGTTAATTTATAATCAATTAGTTTATAAGTCTAAATATTTTGGTGTTATAGTTGAAAAAACTGATAAATTATTAACCATTGTTTAGTTTGAAACAATTGTATGATTAGAAGCCAAACCCGTGATTACGTGGGAATTGATTATCATTTGATTTTACAACTGTTTTTTGATGAATTTTTAAAAACTTTTTAAATATATATTTATCAAAACTACACATATTTTTTGAAAAAGTTTTTAAAAATCCGTTAAAAAAACACGTGTAAAATCTTATATTATAATTAATGGAAAAACACCGATAAAACTATTTACAATTAAATATAACTACATTTAATATATATACTGACCATAAATAGAGACACTCACTGGACATACCTCAGGGTCTCATATGAAGACCACATATGCGCCAAAATATACAATTATAATACTGTGCGTCAATTAAATCAATCAATTTAAACAAAGTTTTATTATTACAGTAAAACAATACGACTGTAATACTGTATTAGTTTTAAAAAATTTATAATTGAGTTTTTATTAAACTAATCAATTCATCTAAATATCTTTCATAAATAATAAATTAAATTTCATTTTTTAATTTATGTGTAATTCTGTTTAATAATTAATATTACTATTATATATTTATAGCTTATTAGTATTTATTTTAGTATTGTTGATTTTATACATAGTTATTGTTAAACTAAAAATTTAGTAATTTATGTAAATTTTCGATACACAAATTAGACAATAAATATTTAATATTTAGGCATAAATTTAAACCAGGCTATTTTATCTAACATCAAGGTTTACTCTGTTCCCAATCCTCTAATAAATATATTTCAAATTTGATTTAAAAAACACATTAAATGAAAAAATCAAATTATTTATAATAATAAAAAACATTCATCTCTTGGATCAATGGACCAAAATTTTGGTGATTTTAGGAAATTTTTAAATTTGAGTTTAATTTGAGTAATCCTATGAAATAAATATATCATTTGGTATTTTGATACTAATGTATTTGCATTTATTTATATTACGATTAAAATACCTTTTCTTAATCATATCATATATTGAATTAATGTTATGAGAAATGTAAAAATTTTGAATTTTAAATATAATGATATATTGTTTAAATGATTAATTAACATGTGTTATTATTAATTGATTAACTTGACACTTGTAAAATAATTAATTATAACTATAAATTCATTAATATTGTACTTTTGATTTATTATTTAATATATGTTTTACAAATATACAATACAAATGATACTTTGCAACAATATTTACACAATAAATAATTTACTGTATTTTGTATATGAAAWAATGGGGCAATTTTTAAATTATAATTCAAACAATTGCTTGTTTAGTGAAAACGTTAATAATTTATTTATTATTAATTTTATTGAAAAGTATTGAACAGTTTAAACAAACATTTTGTTAATTTATAACAAATTTATATAACAAATATTAATCAATTTGTTAAAATTATATTATCAATAATAATAATTATTTAAATGCTATTAATTCACTTTAAATTATCAAGTTTACATTATTATAATATTTACAAATTACTTTTAATATTTAATATAATTATATTTAAATAACTACACAAAAATACGTTTTAAAGTTTTTAGTAAACTTATCTAATAATAAATGGCTTTTGTTTACCAATGGATAACAAGTTTCAATGATTTAAATATTATAATAACTTCTAAAATAATATTCAATTATAAATCTTATTAAACAATAAAACTTGTTTTAAAATTCAAGCAAAAATCTATTAATATAAAATTAATTTAATGGGGTCTACTTGCATATTATTTAACAATTTATATAATTTTTAAAAAGTATTGATATATGCTGTATATGATATAATGCTAAAATAAGTGAATCAAAATTGGTCTCAACAGTGGCTTTTACTGTAGTTTTATTTAAGTCTTAAAAATTTTGAGGCAATTTATTGATATACTTTTGTCTAATATTTTCTAAAAGGATTTTTTTGATAATTTATAATTCAAATATACATCAAATATATGTATAAATAATTTTTTTTACATAAATTGTTTAAAAATGGTATTTACAAACTGTTTGTTGAAAATTGAATTACTGTTGTCTTTTTAGGTGAATATGCTTTAAGAGGTACTTTAGTTTTAAGTATTAGTTGACAATTCGGTTATTTCAGTTGTTTTTAGCTGTAAGTGACGGCACAGTTAGACATCACTATAATTCCGACTCTGGCGTTGAATCTCCATTTCCTCGCAAACTTTGTTCGCTTTTAATTGTTTCTATAAATATCATTATAAATACAAAAACATCAATAATTAGTTGTGTCTAAAATATTATACAGTATTATACTTATAAATATGTATTGAATATTATTTACTGTACTTAAAAATATCATAAAAATTATATATATATATTGTATATATATAATTATGTATATAATAAATAACGAATATTACGGTAAGTTAGAAATTTAAAAATAGATAACAAAACGTTAAATTCAGATATAAGTTGTGTTGAGAAAATAGAAATTTTCCTAAATAATACAAAAAATTTCTAGAAAAACTTGTCCTATTTATGAGATATACTGTCTATAAATCAAATTATATTATTTCAAGTAGATTATCGAGTTTATAATAAAGTAGTGTTTTTAAAATAAAGCACAAATGTGTGCCATATCTTCAAAACTCATCAGAAATGGTTTATTTCAAAATCGTAAAATAACACAATTTAATAGTAATAAATTTTATCAAAAACTAATTTAAAAAACAATTTTAGTTTAATAATTGTTAAAGCATTAAAAACTACATAAATGTCATCTGAAATCAAATGTTAGAAAAAAATTAAACTTAATTTTTACCTAAAAAATTGCTTTATATATCAATTTACTAGAACTTATATCTAAAAATTTCAACTATAATATAAATTGATTATCATTGTAATTTATTAAATGTACTAAAATTGTGATTTCATATTCATAATTAATGTTAATTTATATATAAATCATTAATAATAATCATAATTTACGTCAAATGTAATTTCAAAAAATTGATAATTTTTAGCACTTTTGGCATTCGGTGTACATTTTTCTTTAATTAATTTATTTATTGTCTTTATTTTGTTAAAATAAAAATCTAATAAATCAATGATAAAATGAATATTTTTTAATTTATTAATATCATTATTTTGATATATCGTAATAATAATATTTATTATTCTACTGTAATATTTTTAATTAAAATCTTATTTTAAATGTATTATTCAATAGTTGAAAGTTATATTAAATAATATTTTTTAAAAATTTTGTTTATATTAATATTTAAACTGCATTTCCTGTTTTTAGAAAACAATGATTTTTTTATACAAAATATGATTGTTTGACTCAAATCTATAAACATATGTCCTTAATATGACAAGACTTTAATAATGTGTTATAATAGTAATAATTGATGAATTATGTAATAAACTTGTGGTTACCTTCACCGGCTCTTTCCGTCCAATTATTTTTGTTGTCTTCCAGGCATTGAATCCAAGGTCTGTGTGTTTTTAGTGGTTTAATAATAGTCGCGGCATTTCTCGAAGCTAACGGAGCGCTTGTAGACGACCTGTCAATAGTTTTTTCATTTATTATAAATATTATCTTTACTTTTTTAGCAGATATTTATTTGTAATTTTGCAATATATTGTACATAAGAGTCAAGACTGACCTACAATTTGATGTCAAATCAGTTCCTGAAGCTAACGACAGGTTATTTTTTTGAGAGCTTCGCTGACAATTGGCAGACACAGGTCTGGCGCGAGTCTTAAGCTCTAAATGAATGTTTGAATCTTTTTTGTCGACAACTTCTTGGGAACCGTGAATATGAAGATTAACTCTATCTATAAGATCTCCACATAACTCCATTGTAGGCGCGACTATGAAGTCTATAAAACCTATTTATAAAATTAAATAACACATATTTTATTTATTTTCAATATACTGTATAGTTATATGAATTGCAATCATTTTTTAAAAAATTTCTCCAATTCTTATAATACGTTTTATCATTATATTTAGAGAATAATATAAAGAATCTATATTTAAAATGGGAAAAAATTATTAAATTGAATTTAAGTTTTATAGTACGATATAAGACATCCAACAAAAAATGTATAATTTCTTAGACATTGTCAACATTTTATTGTCTTTATATTTATCACATATTGTTATTATACAGTTATATACGTCTGTTATATACTGTAAATTCATGTATTATTACTATGCTATGATATATATATATATATATAATTTATATTATATTAAATGGGATAAAATTTATTATTCACTATACATTTAGAGAATGTAAGCAAATGCATAGTATAATATAGTATTATAAATTACAATTATTGCATATCCTATATAAAGCTATCTATTAAATATTGTATATTATAGTGGACATACCTATTTGAGACTGTGGTATTAGTGTAGTATTGCGGTCACATAATGGAGAATAAGGCAATCCGAGCTCACTTTCCATATCTCCCTATAATCACAGTAATAGCAAACAGAATATCAATTATTTTTGATGATATGTTTATGAAAATAATTTCCTGTTTGAGCCAAACAAATACAAATACTAATACCTGTCTGAAAAACTCTTCCATCAAAAGTTTGGTCCACCGATAGTGTAGATCAAAGCTCTTACTCGGATGACTGATGTCTGCTGAGTGTAGAATATATGACAGACCTTTGGGTTTGTCAATATTAAACTCCGTGTGTCCTAACAGTGTCTTCAATGTCTTTATTTGTAGAAAATGTGATGACATATCAGTGGCTAAAACCATATCAATAACTAGGGAACGAAATTCTCTGCCGAAAAAACAAATTATCAAAATAATGAAAAATGTTAACAAAAGAAAGTAATGAAATTATAGATTAGAGGGTAAGTTATATATGATTAGTGTCTATACCTATACTCTTCTTTACTAAGATTGACGACAATATTGGAGTCATTTTCACGAATCACTTTGAATGCGGCGCTTATGTGAAAATTCTCGAGAACTGAGCGGTCGTTATATATCATTGTTATTTCAGATCTGTGTTTAAGTATCAAACAAAATATCAGTTAAGCCACAAATTGATGTCTTTTTCAAATGATATTTGTATTAATCACTGACCCGGACATTACGTGAAAATTATTTGTAGTGCCCGTGTGTTGGTAATCATGTATAATAGCAGCGATCAATGTTGCAAATATTTCCAGATCTGTGAGCCATTGCTGTCAACATTTTCAACAAAACTTAGTATAATTTTTTTCACAAAAATACCATACAATACAATAAAAAAAAGTTTAAATGGTTTTTGTGTTAAGAATTTTTATATTAAAGTGCAAAACACGCTAAAGAATTGGTACAAGAATTCAGTTAAGATCTCTCCTTTTACTTAGCAAATGATAAATTGCTTATATATAGAGTCAATGCATTACTTTATATATCATATTCTCTAATATAGAAATTGTTGCATCACTTGTTGCATAAACAACTTATTATATAATATTAAAATTTATTTTTATATACATTTAATGTTATGATGTATTTATCATATTTAAGGCATTCATTCATTCAAAAAAAACCCCACTGTATAGTAGTGCTACAGTAAAAACCAGAAATGTTTGCTTTAATAAACACAACAAATATAATATGTTTAACCAAATAGAGAGTATCGATAGTAAAATTATTCACTACTCTATATGTACTGAAAATCTATGCCTATATGTACAGTAGTATATGCTGTATAATATGATATATATATATATATATATATATATGAATTTGTGTCGACATTATAGTATATAACAGTATATATTGCAATCGGCAATCAGTATATTTCGCTCACTTTAATTAAGTCTTTTTCTTTATAGATATAATAGACAAGAGATGAGAGACAGACAGACAGTGAGGCATATAATCAATACTATAACTCAAACATAATGTTTGTCTCACATCAACTCTAACTGTTGTTATATAACTTTATGTGATTCAACAAAACATTAATTTTCTTTTATATCAATATCTCTCTCTTTCTTCATAACGTTATTCTTAAAGTTAAACTCTCGATGACTTTTATAATTATTTTTCTCATTTCTTTACTCATATCTCAGATAACTTTACCTTAAATATTGTCTTTTATTAACTCTTCATATATCGAAAAAACCTTTATTTTATCAAAATATACGGTGTTTTAAATAATTAATAAAAACTAATTAGACATTTCTGTCACTTGAGGTAAGCATTCAAATGAATGCTTCACTTATCAAAGGATTATATTTTCTAATTATAAGCCATTCATTAGATTATTAAATGAACAACAAATACAACTAATACTAAATATCTATTGATTATATACTGTATATTATACAGTGTATAATACTGTATACTATTTTTAACGTTTATTTTTCTTATATAAATTATTGACGATATTTCTTAATACTGCATTAAAATATTTAATTAGAATAATAATCATAATTTTAATAAAAAATAAAATAAAATAATTATTAATAATAGATTATTATTATTATTGTCTTTATTATTTTGATTTATCAAATAAATTTAATAATATAATATATGGTTAAATTTTCAGTATGTTGCTTTATTCAAAATCAATATAACATTAAGCATACACACAATGCGATAAAATATTTTAATTTATATGTCATTATTATGAGAAAGCAATGTTGTTATTGAATAAAAATAACAATTTTGTTATTTTGTATTATTCTGTATTATTTTGTTTAAATGAAATTTTATATATATATATATATATATATATATATATATATATATATATATATATATATATATATATATATATATTGAATGAATAAATTACTTATAAAAATGATGTTGACTTACAGCTAAACCAGTGGTGAGAAGCATGTAATGGACGGTTTGTGTGACATCAGCCGCGTGTAGATTATTATGATATGGATTACTATATTTAGTGTAACCCAACTCTATTTGCTTTAAAAAATTCTCTAATTTGAATGAAGGAATCTATATATTCATAAATAATAATTATATATTTATATAGATTTCAAGTTTCTATTGAATGATAAACTCAATAGAAAATGAGTTTTTAAAATAATAGGTTTAATACTTTAAATTTATGTATGAGTCCGTATCGATTGAGAAGGTCGGCGCTCATACATCTAAGCACCTGTCCTTTACAGGTCTCGTTCAAAGCAAACACATCGAAATACCACTCGTCCGCTCCCTATATTGAAAATTTCAAAGTATTTCATGGTTTGCTGCCTTTATTTTTTACAATTCAATTAACACAATCAACACAATTAGCACAACCTTTAAGACCTGAGCCGCTTCTGACGATATATGGAGTTCAGTCGCACCGGCAAAGCGTCTATAGATTCTGTTATTGCAAACAACATATTATTGTCAAAACTGATAATATCATCACTAATACTGGTGTATATCAAACCTGTCGACCATAATGCCAGCTCTGATGGCGTGAGCAACTGATCTGAATTTTGGCTTATCTTCGGATCGCCTTTTTTGCTGGACATTGCTTCGGGTGAAAGTGGAGGCCAACCACTCGCGTACTTCAGTTGGCACTGTATCGGGTTGTACTTCAGACAACTCGTCCTCTTCATCCATGAATACAATGGCTGCGATATTACCTACAAATAAAGTCTATATAAATATCGCAATTGCTATAAACAATCATAAATTTTTATGATTTCATATCTTATAAAACATTTATCAAATCATAAACCTTATAAATTTTAATAATATTATATTATTTACTGATATTATATTAAATGTTACGATTTATTCATTTAATTAGATTTATCTCAAGTCTCAGTTTTTTTTAATAATGCATAAAATAGTTTTTGTGGTATACAGTACTAAACACCTCCCTTTCCTCAATGTACTGTAATTATAGACTTTATTAAAATACTCCTTCAAAATCCAATTTTGTTTAATTCATTTCATTTTTCATTATATTTAATCTCATGGATGTCGAGGATAATATTTTTTGGCATTATTCAGTATTATAYGGTATATATATATATATATATATTTGTGTATGTATTTAGCGTTTAAAAATATATATAACTTATACTGTATATATATAATATACAGTAATAATAATATAATATAAAAAAATATTTCGACTTTAATGTCAAAAATAGAAAAAATAATGTATTTTAGGTTATTATACTATAAATAAATTGAACATGAACAATAATAAAAACTAATAAATTATTTCAAATTTACTACGAAAAGTATGAAAAACAATTTTTTGAATTTATGGATAAATTGTAAGAAAAATAATAAAAATTGAGATAAAATCAAGAAAATGATTTATATATATATATATATTATATATACATTACTTACGTGAGCTCACGTAAGTGGAGACCGATAAATATCCGAAAAATAATGGACAGTTGGGTTGCGACCACTTTTACGGACTATAATTTACAGTCAAATATCTCGGAATAGCGGTCGTATGATTTACACATTAAGCATATCATTGCGTTCAGGGAGGGGTGGGCTACACCCCCATATACATCATTAGAGAGAGAAAGAAAGAAAGAGAGAGAGAATGGATAAAAGCACAGAAAAACACTTAAAATGCCAGAAATTGCTTAAAATATCAATTTATTTTGTAAGACAATACTGTATTCACGCACACAAACTAACATTTAGTATGAGATAAAATTTACCATTTTTTCAATAAAAATTTTAGTTTTACATGTTATTTGTCGACATGTGAGGCATCAGATAAAAGATAAATATTATTATTATTTATTTATTTATAACAAATACTTATATATTTTATAACAATTTTTTTTTGTTATCAAATAACAAATAAATCAAAATTAAATAGTTATACATAACATACATATGTAGAGAATGACAATATTAACAATATTAGTGAAACATTGGAAATACTAGTATTTAATTGTCGATATAATATACGGATAGATAGGTAACACATATTACTGTTAGTAGTGATGTACCGATTGCAAAATGCGCAATTGCATTGGTCGGAAATTGCGTGAAATTGCCGCAATTGCATAAGACTCGATTGCGAAAATCGCAATTGTAACATAGAACAATTTATAATTTTTTAAAAATTAACAAAATTTAAATGGTAAAGCAATGTGAATAAAAACATAAATTAATTATATTAATTTTAATTATTTAATCATAAAATATTGCCATCTAAAAACCATGTAGAAATAATAATAAATTAGTAAATTATCTTAATCTATAGTAAACTAAATTTTTAACATTGTCAAAGTTAATTTTTATACATTCCCTCATGCGCGCAATTTCAAGCAATTTCACGCAATTTTCCGCAATTGCGGCAATCGAAAATTGAATTGCGAAAAATTACCAACACTAACTGTTAGTATTACACTGTTTTTCAGCACATCTTACTGCTTATGACTGCACACTAACTCAATGCTTATGTCGACTCACTTGTGGTGTCTTTACTGTATAACTGTATAGCTTTACACACATAACACACACTCACACATACATACAGTACATACACTTTCTTTAATACAAGTGATTACAGTTATTGTTACCCAATTATTCTTTAATTATATTATTGATTATAAAATGATGTAAACTTTCAATTAAATGTTAGCACTAATAATTAAATAATATATCTAATGATAAAATTATTCAAACTATATATTAATAAATTTATATAAAACATTTGTCTATAACTATGAACTAAAAATGTAGAAATTATGTGAAGGCACGTCAGTCAGCAGTTGCTATAGTGATACATACATTGATGGGTATAATCATACATTCATACCATAGTACTCCACATTCGGCTTAGTTATTCAAATATACAATATTTCATTTTAATAATTTTTTAATTTAAAAAAAACTTTATAGTAGTTTTATGTATTCTTTTAAGACAAATACTAATTATCTAATTATATTTATTATTTTTTAAATTACTTATATATTTTTTAATTATAAATATAAAACTATAATTAGCAAATTGTATAATATTATTTTATTAGTCATTAAGTTTATATTATTTATTAATGTAATAAATTATATATGACTTTTATAATTAGTTGAGCTATAATATAATTTATATGTTTAAATATATTTTATTAAGTTATATTTAATTGCAATCAAACTGAATATTCTTTCTAACTTTGAATTTAGATATWTGTGCGACATGTATGAGTACAATGAGCTACTACTCTATCAAACTATAGTTTCACTAAAACTATGCTTTCTCTTAGCTCTCTCTCTCTCTCTCTCTCTCTCTCTCTCTCTCTCTCTCTCTCTCTCTCTCTCTCGCTCTCTCTCTTTGCGTTCATCTTTACTGCACTTATTTGTTACTCAACGCAAGCAGTCATTGATGTAGACTTTGAAGTATTGGATGATTTTATGCATTTKATAATGTAATGATCGTTGGGTTTCATAGTATTATCTAACTGTTATGTTGTAAACCTATTAGTTTTGATACTAAATTACATGTATATTGTTGATGAATATGAGCTGACAATACACTTTGATATTAATCTTTTAACATATTCTGACAGCTGTTTAGACACATATTAATACTATAAAAGAATATTCTTTAAACTCCTTTTCATATCATTATTCTTGTAAACAATAAATGAGAGTTTGTGTTGTTTTTTGGGCTATCGGTTACAATAATATGCCATTAAAGAGCACACATACCGGCCAATGATCACAGTTTCCTCAGTCACTACTTTATTGAACAATTTCCCCGTATTTGGACTAACATTTACAGCTCATGTCATTCAATATATAGATAATAATAATACTGTTATACACAATAGCAAAGAAAGTATAATTCTGTGATCTCTCCATAATATCTATGATATCGTATGAATCGATTCAAAAAATTTGTGCTTATTTTGCTTGTATTATATTTCATTGTATATCATTTAATATGAAACTATATTATACTTATTTTATAATATATTAATATCAATCAATTGACAATTTTGTGTTATTTTGTAAATGATAACAGTTGTGAATTTTGATTTGTTTAGCAACTGTTTAAATTTTGTTGAATAACTCAAGTGATATGTGTATAGATATTATAAAAAAATAGTTTAGTTTAAATTCACATCAATGTATCGCTTGAATAAAAATGAATAATAAATTTTAAACAATAAATTTGTATAATAAATTCAATAGTGTTTGGCTTTAAAAACTCAATTCCTACAAATAAACTAATTTTATATATCTGTTTGTATTATTTTAACCAAAATAGCAAAACAAAGTAATAGAGATTGTAAACTATGTCATAAAATATTCAACTAAATCCTGATTATTCAATAGGTTTGACAACAATTTTCTTTATATGTATTTTCAAAGACAGTATAAAAGCGAAACAACATTTTCACTACCATTTTGTACTGTAGTTTCATTTCCATTACATTTCATATATTTGATGACTTGCTTCGGGTTATACTTTAATACATTGATTTTGTTTTTTGCTTATTATTATAATTATGATATTTCACAAAAAATGTCAATTAAAATAACATTATATTATAAAATAAATATTAAATAATATATTTTTTAAAAATAAAATAGCATTAATGTTGATTTAATAAAATAGTTGACATAATCAAGTGAATTATTTATGTGTATTTATTTAACAAAATAAAATAAATAAATTTTCATAAAATGATTTGTAAATATAAATCGACCGCTAAGTTATACAGTGATTAGTAGATAATGTATTTTCAATGAACTTTATTAAAATACTCATCTATTAAAAACTAACATAAATATTCATTTATTTGTATGCATTAAACATAACTTAGTTTAGCATTAATCTCATAACAAATGATAAAAATAGTTTAGTACTTTTGGTCGACTAGTTTTTAACGTTATATAGTTTTTATTATTATTAATACAATCGTCTCAATCACGATAATAGTGTGTTAACTATAATCCCAATGATTGTGATATTCAATAATTTTTCACATTGTCTTCAATTGCGTTTCAATGCTSTCTAAGTTAATGATTTGTTTTTACATTAATATTGGATTTACTATTTGACAACAATTCTGTATGTCTTAGAAATCAATATTTTCGGAGTAAATTCAATTCAATTGAAGTAAACAATGAGAAAATACCGTTTGCTATGAATCCGGAGTAAAACCAATGATAACTTAATTTTGTTTATTTGCAGCCAAACTATCATTGATTTAGTTATGCATTTGGTTTGATATTTAGTCAGCAAAAAAGTTTTGTCATATCATAGACGAGTGTTGACTACAAAACATTATTTGATTCAATAAATACTTGAATTATAAAACTAATTAATGTTTAATCAATAAAATATSAAAAAATTTATTATTTTAAATATTAAAATGTTTAGTAAAAATATTTAAAACATGTATTACTAAAATTAACTTGAAAAATGTTTATTATGCTTATATTAAATATAATAAGATATTTTTATTTTCAAAAAAATATATATAATTTTTATTATTGTATTGAAAAATTATTAAATTCCAATGGCAATTTAATTTAATATCATTTTAATTAAATTACATGCACATAAAAACATCAATATTTTATTAGTCTACAAATATAAAATAAGGTAAAATATTTTTAGTATTGAATAACTTAAATGCAAAATTTAGTAAATTATTTGAATATAACAATTTTTATAATAAACATTAGCTAAAATTTGTTTCTAGAAAATGAAATTTTTAAAATAGTTAATTATTATAATTAATCTTATTTTTTATATATTACATTAATTACTAAATAATATAAGACACAATATATTTGTATTATATTTATTGGTCATTTAAACTGTATAAATGTATTGATTTTTATTTATACATTACTTATAAATATTAGAAAATTTTATCAGTTGTTTGTATTTAATGAATTTTATACAGTTTATTTTCGTTTATTTTAGTTTATAAAGTTTATACAAATAAATTAAATGTTTTACGTTTTTTGTTAACTCAATATAAAATGATATTTTTAACAGCAATGATAACAAAGTTTATTTAATGCACATTTTTTATTAATTAGTAACTATTACACTATAGTAAATGATTTAAATTTAAACGTAATAAAGTTTTAACATTAACTTTATGCAAGCATACAAATAAATGCATTGATGAGTAAATTAAATAATTGGTCACTACTATCATATATATAAGTGTTAAAATAGTTTATTATATAACATATCAGTCAAACATATCATACTGTATAGGTTTATCAATATAGTTGTATTAACTTATTTTCTATATAAGTGATACTAAAGTTAATATTGCTGTATTTGTAAAAAGAAAAAACTAAATTTCAAAATTAAGTATTTACAAATTAATCGTATATTGTATATTCAATATAAACATTATATATATAATTAAGTTTATAATTATTAATAAAAACTGCTATATTAAAAATAAAATAATTTAATTTAAAGACACCGAATAGTAAAAATAATAATAAAAAAATTGTCGCAATACTATTTTATATGTCAAGCGATACAAATTTTGTACAATACAACTATATAATAATAAATAAAGCATAAATACTACTGAATATATATTATATAGTATAGATTATAATGTAGTAAACAAAATGTATATATTGATTAAATATATCGATTAATTAATATATTTGTGCATTGGATTTAAGTTTTTTAAAAATAAATTATTGAGCTATCAATGCTAAAAAGCTAAGTAATTTGATAGAGATTATAATTATTGATAAAATTACTCATTATCATAATTCACAAAATTAATTGTGATAGCGATAATACATTAAAAATTGTGATTATATATTAATTATTTTCAAGTAAATTTATTTTATTTGTAAATTCAATAATTATGTAAAATGTAAAAATTTTGAAATAATCATACAATTTATTTATTATAATTAACAAAATATTTAAATTTATATAAAATATAATTCTCAATATTAATAATTAATTAACCTATTTATATAAGAATTATTATGTTTTACTTATATTTATCTTATTATATAATATATAGAGTATTATAGTAATAAAAATAATATCTAAATAATATTTATATAAACTTAATATAATTACTGTACTAATTAGTATACTAAATTTGTTAGATTTGTAAAAATTTGATATAATAAAAATACTTTATTTTATAAAATAATTGATAAGAATTTAGTATAAATAAACAAAAAATTACATTATTTACATGACTTCCTTTTTAGAGATAATCAAAATCAATTTTGCTAATAAATTTTCAGTGAAAATTTCTATAAAATTGTCAAAATAAATTTTTATTGATTACATAAAATATAATCTTATGTAATGTATTGATCTAATAATATAAATGCATAACAAATTTGAGTCATTTATATTATAAAAATAATTAAAAAAAAGTAGATTTTAGACGAAACTTTAAAAATTACAGTATTATTACTTCAATAACATCAATAACAGTACTCAAACAAAAAACACACTACAACCGATTCGGGAATCGAACCCTGCATCTGGAGGCTAATTTACGATACGAAACCACTAAAACATTATAACTGATAAAATGTTATTTAATTTGCAAATATATACATTTGTAAAGTATTGTAAATATTATATAACTTACAATTTATAAATTTATTAAATAAACGCCCGAAACGTCATTTTGAGAATATTCTAATGTAATATAATATAATTAACAGAAATTAACTGAAGAACTTTCTAAAAATTTGTTTTATTTTCTTAAAATTTTATTTTTGACAATTTTTCTTCGTTTAATTATAGAATAATGTTTTATTTATATAGTTATCATAAATTAACAATCGAGAGTAGTGTTGGCAAAAAAGAGAAATTTCTAAAATAAAAAAAAATTATAGAAAGTTTTTAAAAAAAAAATTCAGTCTATGAGATCCCTGTGTTAATTTTGTCTCTCAATATTTGTCATATTCACAATACATTATAATCACAAATAATAACCAAATATTATTAATARTAGTTTAATAATATTGAAAATGAAAAACTAAAACTAAAAATATAATTAATTGATAAATAAAATTTTACAAAAACTATAATTATAATTAGAAATTAGTGTATAATCATATTAATTTTATATATATAGGGAATTCATGCATATAGTTGAGTAGTGTACAGTACAATATCTATAAATATGGGGATCCCATAGTATTATAATAAAGTAAAATTACAATAGAAATTTATTCCTGAGAAATTTACTAGAAATGTTCTCAGAGAAATTTCTTAGAAAATTCAGTTTGCCCATTTCTTGTTTATATTATAGATATAATGTCATAAAAATAGTGTACTAAATAATGTTTTAAAAACAAGTTACAAAAACAACTAACTTAAAATTTTTATATTTAGAAATTTTAGTTTCAACTTTGACTTTAAAAAATGGTTATAATTTACATTGTTTTTAAATTTATTTAATATAATAAAGTATTTAAATATTTGATTCAATTATTATATATTATATAAATAAAAACAAATTTCAAATTACATGCTATACTGTAGTCAACTGCTTTTATTATTAATATAATATTTAATGTTATTAAAAATAATTACTATTTTTATTATGCTTATTATATATTAAAATTTATCCAATTGTATAATATAATAATTATATATATATATTTATATATAAACAAAAACTATTATTGAAAATTCAATTTAGTATATAATCGTTTTATTGTGAGAGCAATTAGTTAGAAATTTTTAAAAGTTATCAAAACAAATAATATTGATTTTACAGTATTTTGTTGTACTGTATAATACTTATGTATAAATTATTTTAACATTTGAACATATGTCTATTTATCATAAATTGTAGTTATTTTGTCATATAATATATATGATATAGGTATAAATGTATACAGTATTTGTATAAATTATAAAATATATTTATTTTTAAAATTCCCAATATTTATGTTATAATATACATTTATTTATGTTATAATAAAAAATATCAAATTTATCTTTCAAAACATGATATGAGAACTAATATTTAAATTTGGATAAACATAGGATTTGATTAAATGTCTGTATATAGCATTACTCGAGAGAAATTGAATTTTTAAGGTAAAAATATTGATTGATATACTGTATATGGCATAGTATGCTATATATTATACTGTACTGTATAACCTATATAATAGTTTGGTATTGTACTGTATTGTAGTGTATAATACTGTATGCATAGTAAAGCACAGTATGATATGACATATAAGTACTGTATAACAGAACTTACCTTCAATTTGAAAGGTATTCCTGCCGTTGATGAATATCATGAGTCTCTTTCCATCACCGATGCGATGCAAAGACATACCGATCTGTTTGTTATTTTTCAATTCAATTAATTTTTCTTTCAATTTTCTATGACTCTCATCCATGTCTTTATCAGAGACTACTGCCATATCAGTACACTTAATGTCATCATTAGTATTATTATTATTTTCGGATAACTCTTTGTGAGAGAATAATGAACACAATTTGTTGACTGTGTCCATAAGGTTGAGCGCATCGTTGTCCCGCTCAGACCACTGGCCACCGTTGCCAACGAGTTGACATATGTTACACTTGTTTGCGGTCATTGACTTCGATATATTACTACTACTAATCATTAGATTTGTCGACAAATTATTAATGAGATCTTTCGTTTCTTTATATTTCTCACTATATATTGGATAATGTATTTCTGTTTTCTCACTAAATTCATGTGAATTATCACTGAAATTGATATCATTTTGTTTGTTGTCATCATTGCCATCATTTTCATCAATTTGGTTGTCGCCTTCGGCTGATTCCAGTCTCATATCATTATTTGTATCGCCAATAGTGCCACAAATTGACTCAACACTAGAGCTGAGTTGTTTGCTGAAGGGAGTAATAGATCTCTTATTGAAGACAATTGTGTGTTCATTCAAATGTCTGTTCAAATCATCTTTTGATATCTCAATCAAATTGTCGTTGTTTTCATCCTTATCTGAGATGGTTTGCACATAACAATCAATTTGTGTTAATCTTTTATTTTGGATATCATTTCCTTTTATTTGATTGCCGTCAGCATCACTACAATCGTTGTAATCAATTGATGCAATTGATGTCAATTTAGTTGTGATTGATTGTTGTATTAGTGCGTCAGTCTTGTTGTGGTTGTTGTTTGTGGTGCAGTCCTCCATCCAAGCGACCGGTGTATCACTTTTTCGCATCGCTTTAGGCTTTATTTCTGTGGCACAGACCGAACAATTCAATTCTTCTTTAAAATCGCCGCTTTTGTCGACCCAACTCTTCGTGTGGTTTAAGTTTAAGTCTTTTTGCGACGAAATTTTGTTTGTCTTTTGATGAGCCGGAGGTAAGTTGTCTTTAATACCATCTTTTCTTTTAGAGATCAGCTTTTTGTCTCCTTTTTGACTCCTTTTAGCCAAAACATCGATATCTAAATTCTTACATAAGTTTACACCCATTTTAATAACAATAGACGTTATAATTGCTATTTATTGTAAAACTTTTAAAAAACTAACTTTTTTGGCAACTTTTTATCACACAATTATCGAAACGACTATCTCTGACAAACTGATCAAATGATTTAACGCCTGAACTATGACTTTCTAAGAGACCATATCTTGAAAACTACATTACGTGTCAACTAATTATCAAATTTGTTTGTATTGTTAAATGACAGTCGAATCAAATTTTTTATATTGATTTTCGTGATTATAAATCATTAAATAACAAAATTATTGTTTAAGTGCATTAGTAAAGTGTTAATAGATTTGGACGGTTTGGTTAACATATTATCTAAGAGCACACCTTTAGTATTATTTATAATCAAGTTTAGACATTCATTTCTTTATTCATATTTAGAATTAAAATTTATTAATTATTTCATATTTAATATAATATTTGTTTATTATTATCATTATTGACATTTATAATTATTATCATAAATTTGAGACATTAAGATAATAGTTGTTAGAAATGTTAACTTTATAAACTATACAACAAAGCTAAATAGTGCACATGTTGTATATCTATAGTTTAGGTATAATAAATGGGAAATAACAAGAATTGTAATTATGTTATAGAATTTTCGGATTATATTTTGTTAAAATCCATCGGTAATTAAAAGATAAAAAAAGTTAAAACTTGGTATTTAAATCGGATGATTGATTTTTTAAATATGTTTTTCACACAATTTATGTAACTTTTTTAAAATTATTTATAAATTTCACAATCAATTTGTATAATTTTTAAATAAATTTGTTTTTTCAAATTTAATATATATTTTATATAGATTTCAACTACTTTTAATTTTGTCCATTATTTTGATAGTCTAGTTATAAGTATTTTGATGATTTAAACTTATAACTTATAATTTATAAGTACTAACATATTAACCAATTTTAGATATATATATATTTATAGATCTAAATTCAAACTAAATTTAGTTTCATTTTATTGTCAACAAATATCTACGTTATTAGTAATATTGTAGTAATGTTATATAAAAAATGATTGATTAAAGTTAGTCAATCATTACTTTAATTAATGTAAATAATGTAATGATCCTTAATTTTTGATTGCAGTCAAAAATAACATGTTTTATAAAAGATATCATTAATTTTTAGGCTAAATATTTGTTGACTTTATGTCAATCATTGGTTTAGATGTCGTAGAGATTACTTTTAAGTAAACACCACAAAATTGAACATAAAATATATATAGTTTATAATATTTCATATTTTAATAATATATTAAAATGCATTTTATTAGTATAAATACTGTATTATATACTGTATTTATTGTTACAAAAGGGATTAGTTATTAATACCATTAAAATAGAAACAATACTCATATAATCAACAAATAATTTCCTGTGAAAGAAATATAATACTTATGTATAATATATAAAGTAATTATATGTTTAAATAGTTTAACGTAGACTAACATATACTGTAGAGCATAAAACTTATATAATATATTTTTTCAATATATTTATTGAAAGTTAAATTCAAATATTTCTATGTATAACTGTAAATGTTTTATTTCTGTAAAAACATTATAAAGAAAAACTGAGACAAACAATTGGAAAAATTGTCACAAATAAACATCATTTTTATTTTTATAAAAATATTGTGACATTTATAAAAATAAACGTTTTAAATATATTTTTGCACAAAAACTGATAGCTTTGTCGCAAAAATAAAGAAATTATTAAAATTTATTTAGATTTTATATGTTTATACTAATTATGATGAAAAATTATTTAGAAATTATCTAAAAATAGTTTTTTTATTTTATTGAAAAATGCATAATACTGTACACTTATCATTAATTTTAAATCAATTCTATTATTTATGATTTTTATACACTTAAAATATTTGTATTCAATTTAATAGATTTTTAAATACAAACTTTCTGATAGTACAGTACTTACTGTTTTTTTGTAATTTATTATAATTGTAACGCTAAATGATATTATAATTGACATTAATATAACAATTATCAATATACTCGAGGATGATGTCAATATACTATAGCTATATTACAAATTAAGTTTCTCTCTCTCTCTCTCTCTCTCTCTCTCTCTCTCTCTCTCTCTCTCTTATGTTTGACTAATGAAGATATATACTAACATAAAGCTTATCTTAAATTATCCGTCTATTATATAACGTTATAACAGATAATATCTGCTTTATATCTACAGATTATTAAATCATTTGATTGAATTAGTGAAATGTGTGTTAATAGTGAATACACAAGTAATTTAGTAATAAGAAAATCAATTCTTGTTTTATAATTCTGTGATTACAGTCATTATAGTCATTATAAAAGCAATGAATCAAAAGAATTATGTTATACATTGAACACAACGTTATATAATATAAATATATATATATATATATATTAAGTCAATTTGTACTCAAATACATGTTATATGCTTTTAGTCGACTTTTGACATTTTCATCATTTTCTAGACTTACCTCTTACCGCAGTTTTATATATATATATATATATAYAGTATATATACAGTATATATACAGTATATATTCAGCCATTATTATATCTATCCAAATATGTTCCCAATTTTTATAATCTATTACAAAGTTATTATATAAAGTGCTTACATTTAATAGTCATATTGTTTATATTAATTTATAAATAATAATATATTATTATATTATCAACTATATTAAGTTACATTACATTACTTTATAACGTTTATCATATAAATATGTAACAATTAATTTAATAAAAATATATTTTATTAAATAATGATATTTTATGTAAACTAAATACATTTTTATTATATTACATAAAATATAAAGAATAACAATGTTAAACTTTAAATAATTAAAGTTAAGTTATAAATATTTATTTTTATATTATTACTAAACAATTAAATTGTTTATAATTTATATAAATTAATAATTTTTATTAATTACAATACAGCATATTCACATTCATAATTTAATTTAAAATTATATAAAATAAAATAATTTTATAATAGTATAAATTTTAAAATGTTTAAATTGTTTTAGCAAATATATAATTTTAATTTATGTTAATTTTATAGTTGATTTATGAAAAAACTAATGTGATTTTACATAACTCTTTTAATAAATTAAACTTATTTTATTTTATTTTTGTTTAAAATTAATCTAGAATTAGCAAAATACATAGTAAAATAATTTAATAAATGTAAATTAATATACTTTTTTATGATTTGTAATAAATTTACAAAATATAAATATATGATTACATAAGTTGTTAATATTATGTCAGTCATTGTCATCTCTTCTTATAAACGTTTAAATATAATCGCAGCTGAAAATAAATATTTACATAAAATATTTATTTATGAAATTAATTTTTATTGATTTTAATCCAATGAATTTTTTAAAAAAATTGTAATATATTAAGACTTTTGTTTTGTTACAATAAAGTCTAACAATAATCAAATTTTTATATCAGAAAAACGTTTGAATTATTAATGTTTGCTGAAAACATATCATTTGTTATTAAATTTAGATAAATTATAGCAATATTTATGTTACCATTTCGTATATTGTTATTTTATATCATATATAAAAAATAAAAATTCAAAGATTTCTATCTAACATTTTACTGTTAGTATAATTCAATGTTAGAAATTTTATTTTTGATTTTTACGATAGCAATAGACAGTATATATAACATTAATTTTGTTCAGGTTTTGACATTAAATCCAAATAAGAAAGTCATTAAAAAAGAGGAAAATGCATTATCTTATCACCAAATCTTATATATCTATATATTGACCGATATATCGATTCGTTAAGTTTTTTCAATATATAGTTTAGACTCGGAATCCAAATGAGATCCGAGTTATTGGCCGTTGAGATGCCTTTCCTTAATAAACACCAAAATAAACGAAATAAAAACTTTTTTATTTGCATTTCTTTCTCAACGATCTCAACATTAGATTTCCATTTAATTGTTTTTAATACATTTCACGACCAAAAAGTTCACGACATTTTATAAGGATTCCCAAAATAATTTGAATTTATGAAAAATAATAAAATTATAATTTTAATAAATTATTTATGACATTTTATTTTTTGAATATATTTATTTTGTAAGACTTTCAACAAAATTATGAATTTAAAATTAAATTAAATTATAAAAAATCAATTCTATTAAAAAATATTTTTAAAATAACAATCAACTAATCATATATTAGATATAATTCTTATACAGTATTTAGTCTACAATTTTTATTAATAACTTTAATGTGATTAGCTTTCTATATAGTATTAGAATATATTCTATAAAATTGATACATTTATATAACTTTTTTTTCCTAAATATTTTGTGTTTTAGGCAATACTAGACTTTTGTAGCTAACCCTTAGGCTAGCATTATATGTATTGAGTAAACAGTAAAGCCTCATAATATACGATACTATTATTGGTATATTTGCTTTCTATTAGTCCTAATTTTGAACAATTTGTTGATAATTTTTGATAAACTGATAATTGAATGTCAATTTTTGTTACACTTTGGTATTATAATTACTTATAAATTGTAATAATATAGATAAATTACTGTATTTGTAACAGTAAATGTATTTTAATGTATTAAACACTAATGGGATTTCTATGAAAACCATTGCTGTATATATATATAAGAGTTAAGCAAGGTTTTGGATTTTAGGGGGTCTAGGGGGGGATCAAATGACAAAAATCTCAAAAAATCTTAGGCGGTCTTGGGTGGGGTGTAGACTTTTAATGCATTTTTAAACGGGAATTTTTTCAAAAATCTAAAATCAAAGGGGGGTCAAAAGGAAATTCCCTAAAAATCTTTAAATTCTATTTAAATTGTAATATGATTACTGTCTTTAACAAATATTAATATATATAATAGTGAATTTTTTATTTTAATATTTTAATTAAAATAATTTTATATTTAAATTAATTTTAACTTAAATATAAATACTTTACTTATTTTTAATTAATAATTACATTTATATAAGTTTCTCCTGGTTTTAAAGCGACAATTTTTTCAATTTGGTCAAAAAGTTTGGTCAAATCCCAAAATCTCGATGTTATGGGTCATTTGGCTTGACCCCCTACCCCCTTGCTTAACCCTGATATATATATTAGTAAAGTACTATATTATATAACATCAAGCATTTGACAATAACCGCGTTTCATGTAATGTCAAATAAAAGCAATAGCTATTAATACTATACCTGTAATGACTAATATATAGCTACCACTAGTGTATAGTATTGATTAATACTTATTACTTTAAAAACTCTAAATATAACATAAAGTTTAATCATTTTTCAAAACCCTAAATTAGATTTTAACAACAATTTTTTTATTGTAAACAAAATTATTTATAATTAAAGTCAAATATATAATTTATTTTACAATTTTTTTTGTTTAACAACATTTTTGCTCAAAAATACAAATTTTTATTTATGACTATTTGGCGATTATTGACTAAATATTTGATTTATAAATAAAAGCATTTAAAACATAAATCATGTAAAATAATAGCATAAGTGTATACTTAAAATTGTTTATGTTAGTTTAAAAGGTTTAGATTTGAATTTTGCTTTAAATCCAAGATTATCTAACATGAATTACAAAGATTTTCACTTAAAATCATTTAAAACAACAATAAGTCAAAGTTTAGATCTGTTAATATATTATTTAATTTTATGTATTAAATATAGTGAAACTAAAAACTTTTAAATGATTTCAAAAATATATTATAGTTATGTGTAAAATGATAGATAAATATCAGATTAGATATAAATGGTTATATAATATTTTTAAAAATATATATTTTAGTCATAACTGTTGTAAAATATACTAGATAATATTTTGGTTTTATTTTTTAGAAATTATTTAGGAAGTTACCAACATTACTAGAAATTTCTAGAAGTATATTTATAAATACACAGTACATAATTTTATTAGTAATTTTAAATAATTTCAAACACTAATTAGCATAAATTTGAATACATATACAGTATATTTGATTTGCAAATTTAGTTTTACTACTTTATATATTATATTAATTTTGTTTACTAAAATCAAACTAACTATAAATTTATACTTTATATATTTTATATAGTAATAGAAAAAGTATAGTAAATATCTTTAAAAAATTTACCATTATAATGATCATATTACATTAATATTTTTTATCACTATAACAAAAAATGTATAAATTATATTGTTGTTTATATGATTAATTTAAGATAAATATATTTTTGAAATTATTCAAATGCAATTTTTAACTGCAAACTTTAATTTTAAAAACTCAAATAATATATTTTATTTCTACATTAATTACAAAAATACCAATTAAATATTAATCTTATATTTAAATATATATTTATTATTAAATGTTTTTATTTGATAATACTTTTACTTTTTATTTGAATTTGAAAATAAAATAATAGTAAAAATTGTATAATAATTATTTACTATGCAGAAAATTATAAAAAAAATACTTATTATAAATAATAATATGTTAAAAACATTACGATTCACATCTAACTATTATGCATAACTTTTATATAATATATTATATATATGTTTATATGTATATATATATTATGTTGTATTGTATTATACAGTACAGTACAGTACCGGTATATATATATATATATATATATATATATATATATATATATATATATATATATATATATATATATATATATATATATATATATATATGGATAAAAATTTGAGTATTTAAAGAATATTTTTTTGAAGACATGTGTCAATGAATTCAGTGAAAGTGTTTTTATAAAAGAAAAGAATTGTATTATTATTTAGTAAATATATCTTAGAAAACACTTTAGACGTAATGATGAAAAAGTTGTCTCTGTTTGTGAAAAACTTGAAAATCTTTTCCACTCAATAAACTATAGACTTATATTTCTATTGATTTTTTTGCTTCACTTTTATGTTTAACATTTATAGGAATTTGATTTTTTAGTCATTTTAATCTAAAACAGAAATAAAATTGTTATATATTTAATGTCAATGCTTTATCCAGTTATAAAAAAGTTTATTATTTACATATTTTTTAAAAATAATTTAATGATATTTTTTTTAAATAACTTTGATATTTTTAAATTTAATTTTATAGTACAAACATCTAATGTTATATTTATAAAAATATGATATTATAAATAAGTAAAACAAAGTTATAAAGGGCATGCTTGAAGAATGGCCATACTATTGAAGGAAAGGGAGGGGTCAGTCATACAACAACACAATAGATAGTTACGATCTTTTTAGCAAATTTCTAGAGTTAAAAAAAGATCAAAAAAATTTCTTAAAATATTGATGCCCTTTAAAGGATTCCTCTTATTTATTCATATCTATAAAATCAATACACAGAGTATTTGCTTAAAAAATAGATTTTAAAAATCCACATAATATATACAATGCGTAAAATGCATAAAATTGTAATATACAAGTGAAGTAATTGAAAAATAAATGTAACTTTATTTATATCGACATATGTTGTTATTAATAACTGGGATTTTTCAAAAAATTTAATATAATCCTCAATCAATAGCATAACTTTAAAGTACTATATAACTATATTTTTCATTTTGAATCTCAAATTTAGATATTTTTAAAAATTATTTTGCATCACATGTTATGAAGTTTTGCTATTGAACATAATATAAAAAAAGATGTGACATTGTTTTGAATTATAAAATCATTGAATTTACATTAAATTAATTTTAGTATTGTATACTTCATATTATTATTATTATTATTATTATTATTATATTATGTGCCAATGAATATTTAATTTGAATTTTTATGCTTAAGAGTTATTAGTTATTTTGCAGAATTAATTTGGTAACACCTACTTATTTAATGACAAATTTCTGTATTTTATATAATATATTTAATGTTACGATATTTTTTTGGTTTATTATTGTTTTTATAATAAATCTATTTAATATAGTATTCTAAATAATATTTTAATATTACATAAATCAAAAATAATATTATTCATTAATTTATTTATTATTTATAAAATATTTAATTATATTCAATAGAATTGATTTTAGCAAGAATTAACATTTACCAATTTTCAATAATCTAATTTATTAATATAACCATGTTAAAAATTATGTTTATGATAATGATAAATAATAATATTTTATATATAAATAAAATATATAATTTTTAGAAATATTTTATTAAATAATTAAATCTTAAATTTTAAAAAATAAGATAAAACTTACATCTATATACTAGACTCTAGAGTCAGCGTCACATTTGTTTGGTTTGTTTGATGTATTAATTGTTTCATTTTGATTATTATCTTGTTGTTGACCACAACAACATCTAATGAAACAGATTTTAATATATTTAACTAAATATAAGTCCTTTTTGCGACAGTAGACAATTGCTGATATGACAAATAGTATGGCAAACAATGTACCCCATATCGACAGTTGCTCTTTGCTGTATGTTTTCAATTACATTAATAATTATAAAAACTAAATCAATTGTTAAATATAATGATCAAAACATACACTATTTGAAGGATAGGTTTACTCCGACAACACGAAGGCTTAGCAAATTCAATGCAACAATTTTCACTATCTTTGCACTGATAGATATTTCTGGGATCATTGTAACCTATTTTGACATCAATTAAACAATCAAAATCACATTTTACAAATTGTAATTTGAATAAATCAAGTACTATGAAATATAAATATTTTTTAAGCATTTTTATTTAACTATTAATTATATATTGATATATATCTAATTTTCTGTCTTTATTTTATCAAACACTATAAATTCAATGTAATAAACAAAAATAAGTGACAATTGGTATAAAAGTTTTGGCTCTTTTATGGTTATTTAGTGGAGTAGTCACGGAAACAGTTACGACTAATTGATCTCAAAAAACAACATTTTTGTAATTTCTGTAAATAGAAAATAATTATTTATTTATTGAATATATTTATGTTTTGTGCATTAGTGACCACCTTTTAATATATTATTATTTATTAATATATACAGATTATATATGTATATATAATATAATATAAAACTTACACAGAAATATATAATTGGCAAATATAGAGGCATAAATTTCTATAAATATAAATAAAATAATTAATAAGAAAAGATTTTGATATAAAATAATAAAACATTTATATAGGAGTTTACATATAAAAATTGATTCAAATATTACTTAACACAAACACACTTATAATATTTGATAAAAGCCAAGAAAATTGAATGCATTAGCGATATAATGGATTTGTTGTTGAAAATAAGCCAATTTTAAAGGTGCTATAATTGACAACAAAATAATTGATTGCTTTGTGTATTCATTCTATACTTTTACTTAAATCCAATGGTTTGTAAATTAATTTCTTTGAAAAAACTTATAAATAGAGAGACGAATGAATGGCAAACATTTGGATCAAGACTTCTTAAAATTAGTCGACTGAATCTGAATTATGTGTTTTGTACTCAACTTAGTATATAAAGTATAGATAGATATAAAGTAATATGTTTTAAAACAGTAATAACATAGAAAATATATCTATAAAAATATTCAGATATACTCATAAATTTTGAATACAAAATAACATCTCATTAATTATAAAACTCATGATCCGATTAAATGATTTATGCAAATTTAGCAATATATCAATTATATATGTTTTTATTGTATAAAAGATTACATTTATGCTATACTAATAATTATACTAAATAATAATAATAATAATAATAATAATAATAATAATAATAATAATAATAATAATAATAATAATAATAATAATAATAATAATAATAATAATAATAATAATAATAATAATAATAATAATAATAATAATAATTATAATAATAATACTATATGCTAATTTAAATGAATTTATTTCATTATTTTATCTAAATACAGATTAATCTCAATTTAATAATTCTATGTCTCCATACAATTAGTACAGTATTATCAAATAAGTTTCAACAAATACCTAATATTAAATTATATAAATTATAAAATAACTTATTTAATATATTTGTAATAATATGTCTTACCATATATATAAAAAAATAATTAGAAATTTTATTTCAACAAATATAAAAATTTTAATAAATTAATAAAATAATTAGTTTTATTAACATAATCATTAATCAATATAATAAATTAAATAGATACATTTTAAACTTATACATTAATAATTTTTATAAGTTAATATACAATATAAAATAACTATTTAAAAAAAATTCTGTACATATATTCAATATGATGTAAAAAATATTATTTATAACAACTTATTGGCATTTGTTTTAAACAGTGTACCAGTAATTGACGGTAAATGTAAATATCAATAAATTTACATTTTTTTGCAATCATTGTCAATACAATAATATTATTGTTATCTTTACTGTTAACTCTGTTTTTTATCACTCAAAGAGTTATTATCCGAAACCAATTCAATTTCTTCATTAGTAATCGATTTCTTTTGAATCAATTTCATTCCCGAATAACCAAGTAGTCCGCCGCCGACAGCGGAGGCAATACCAGCAAACTTAAACCCGGCCAACATTCCGATCGGTCCCATCACTGCACCGGTTATTAATCCGGTAGTTAACGGAACTATAGTCGCCTTCAAAACTGATGCCTTCATATCAATTGGTGATTAAAGTAAATGTTATAAATATTTTATGAATATAAGTGATACCTTTTGGAGATGTTGTGCACCACTTAAAGTGTTTTCATGGGCCACATCTATATTGGATTCAATTGAGTCCACTCTCTCTTTTTGTCCCTATTTTTATCAATTGTTAACAATAAATTTAAAATCATTTAAAATACATAATGACATCACGACATGCCTTAATTGTGGTCACAATAGAGTTGAACATCTCATTCAAATCAACTAATTCTTTACTAAGTGTTTGCCATGATTTCAGAAACAGATTTCTATCGGCGATCTCTTCTCTTAACTGCAAATTTGCATTCAATTCGTTGTTTTGGTTATCTTGTGGTTGATCTTCATTGTCAACAAACAAACCACTCAATGGTTCATTAAAATCTTCGTTTGTTTCAATAAACTCTTTAATGACTGAAAACACATTTGTCTTAATATTGATAACCTGTTGGTAAATAAGCGGTTCTTGCGATGGATTTATTTGTTTCATCAATTCTTCCAATTGTCTGATATCGGCCTCAAGTCTGTGAACACTCTGTGATCCACTAATCTGTTCCTTCAATAGTAGATGTGTTTCTTTGGTTTGTCGATACTATCATATAAATGGTGAGCAAATAAAGTACTAATCAGATCATCAAATCAGACCAAATGTATGCAAACCTTATCAATCAATTGTTTATGTCTTCGGATGTCATTTAGATGATAGGGAATCGATAGCTCTATCAGTTGGTTGACTGCAATCTTGAGACGACCTATTGATAGGCCATCACTGGCTGTAGACTCGTGTCTATCCATTCAATACATGTCTTAACGTATAATTCAAACAATGACTTCAATTATTTAATATATAAACAAAACGCACAAAACATTCAATTATTAAGTCATCAAAAATCATATGATTTGTGTTTTAGTGTTGTATTTGTTGTGTAATCATAGGTGTCGTCACTTGACTTACACTTACATTGATATCAAACTGTATTAAAAGTGTATTATAAATGACATACACTTTACTGTAACTATACTGTACTGTACTTCTAACAGTACTATTGGATTAAATTATAATATTATAGATTATATTATATATTATTTATAATCATTATAACTTTATTAACATATTACATATATATATATATACAAAAATGATATATATTTTACTTTTTTAATAAATAAAATAATCATTTAATGTTAAATTTTATAGTAGTACTCTACATATACTAGTATATGTAATAAAATATTATATGTGATTTGAACGCATAAAAAGTATTATTATTGTTTATCATATTATATAAATTAATGCTTTATTATAATGTTATAAAATAAATATAATTTATTTAAAAATGTTTGTCTAATATTAATTTTATATAACTTTTATATAACTTTTATATAATTTTATATAATTTTATATAATTTTATATAATTTTATATAATTTTCAATATTCAGTACATTGTTTTTTAAAGATTTAAGAATTAAATTACACAATTAAAGAAATTCTGCACAATTAAAGAAAAGTGCAATTTCATTTTTCATCTAAAAATATTTTAGATAATAAACTTATATTTACAACAATAATAAAATATTAACAAAATAATATAATATATATTTTTAATGTCTAATTATTATATACAGTATATAACTGTATAATATTTTTAAATAATCAATTAATTAATATATAGATTAATGTATAATTATATATATATAATTAGAGTTATAAGTGCTTTATTATACTTTATTTATAGCATTAATAATATATTTTATTTTGTAATAACAAAAAGAAATGTAAATAAAATATATAAAATGCAAGTTATAACAAATAATATGATTATATTTTAGGGTTTATATAACTTAAAAATAAAATACAAGCAAAATTTTACAATAGAATAATATATAGATTAACATAATATATATTTAATAATTGAATACTTAAGCAAATGATTTATATAAAAAGTTGGCAAATATTGAATTAAACGACAAAATAAGTGTATTATAAGTGTATTTGCAATTTATTGACAAGAGTTTTGTTTTGGCAAACATTTGTTTTAACATAAACAGGGATTTCATATATTTCAGTGAATATACTGTTGAACTGTCATTTGATTGTAATTCTGTATAAAACACTACAAGTATTGGTTAACACAATGATTGACGTCATAAACGGCAAGAATTTGGTTGATTTGGTGACGCAAGTGATCGACAAGAATCTCAGTTTCTATGGATATATTCATTTGAGATGACGTTAGTTATCTGGCATTAGTTTCTGGGTTTTGTTAAACATATATTATGTAAAAATAAAGGCTATTATTATTGGCTTATGTATGGGATATGTTTGGCACAAAAATTAAGCTAAAGTTCATATGAAAGTCAGTGATGACTATAAAAGAGAGAAGAAAACAGTTATTGCTTTCTTACTGTTATTTTACTTGTGATGACAACACATATCTACTTATATTAAACACAATGTGTCCGATGTGTCCACCATTTTATTTATATAATACCGGTTTAATTAAGTTGTTATAAAAAATAAATACAGTATATTTTTATTTTAATTTAATTAATTATAGTATATAATAAGTTTTGCTTTTATTATGTTTTCAAAAATTATTTTATATTTTTTCAAATATTAATTAAAATTAATTTTTTATAATTTGGTATTTTTATAACTTTGTTAAATAATTTTCTATGAAATATCCAATAAAAGACATTAAAGTATTATACAAGAAATATAAGAAATTTTTAAATAAGATCACATAAATAGATTTAATATAATTAGTTTTGTGTTAATTTTGTGAATATGTATTAGTTTGGTTTAAGTTATTAATATTGTATAATCAATTTATTTGATAGAAAATTGTTGAAAAATTTAGTTGTGTTTAGTTCATCAAAATTGAGGATTATATATATTTTATAAAACATATGTATTTAATTAATGTTACATAACTTTTATTTAAGTTTTGAGGTAAGAATTTGTTTGTTGTTCTTATGAATTTAATTTGTAATTTAATATTTTACTTAATCTACATTTATTTAGTTTTTTATAGATTTATTTCCTATTTACATTTATATCATTAATATAAATTGTGATTTACATATAATAATTGTAAAATATATTTATAAGAATTTAATAAATAAAATATAAACAATTTGTGAATTAAAAAAATGTCTCATTTAAATTATTTATAAATTATTTTATACTGTATTAATATTATACTTTTTAGCAATTATAGAGTATATACAGGAAAGATTTCTTTAAGGCTAACAATATTAGATTAATAAATTATAATAAAATAATAATAATAATTATTATTATTATTATGCTATTATAAATAATATGTAAATTTTTATTATTTATGTAATAGTAAAATTCATAGTAAATAAATTTAAAATCGATATAAATTTTACTAAGTTAATAATTACTTTCTACTTAATATTTACATTATAATAATTTTACGTCACAACACTATTGTTATCATAATATTTATAAAATATAATTTTTTATATACAGCATATAAATACTGTAGTAGTAAATATTAGCTATTATGTAGCTGTGTTTTGCTACATAAAAACAGTTTTGTATTATAATTATACTGTATTTGTTAACGCAAGTCATGCATTCATTTGTTTGATTAAATATTTATATATTTTGATGACGAAAATTGTTATAATTACATATAAGTATACATAAATATTATCTGTCACGATATTATTGACAATTCTGTACAATGTATTGATTTTTCTACGTTTTATTTCTATATTTATAAATTTGTATTTTATTTTATTACTTATATAAAATTGATTTGCCATAAAAATCAATTAATTATATTTTTAAAAGTAAATACTATATAAATATCACTAAATTGTATACCATATACAGTATGTTATAATATGTAAGAATATTCTGTGAATACTATAGCGTTTACTACAACTTTCATCACATAATGCAATGTCTATTCATATGATGAGTCGTTACGTCAGTTCCTTACTTCTCGTGCTTTCATAACGTCATTCAATATATTGTATAATATAATACACAATAATATAGATTTATAATGTTATTGAATGCACATTAAAAACTATAAATAATTTTTATAATAAAGCGCTAATCGTTGTTTAAATTTTCTATTTATTAACTATCAATATATTTGTAATTAAATATAATATTTAATAATAAATGTTATCACTATCACTAATAACCATGTTAACAATATTAAAATAATTTAAAAATATTAATTGTATATAATATTACTTTTTAGTTTTTAAAAATTGCCTATTTAAATTTTAAATAAAATTATTAATTGAATCCAATAATTAGTTTTTGTTTTCAAGAAAAAATTAATACAAAATTATTTATTTGTATTATTTTTTTAATAAAATATTAACTGAATTTTAGTGAAAAGTTCAAAATTAAATCAAGTAAATTCTAGCAATTTGAAAATTAAAAAAATAAACCCCATTTTTAATTTTAAAAAATATGTTGATATGCATAAACTGTGGTATATTTTGAGTAAATATTCTATGTAAGCTATTTATTAGATGTTTTTATTTATAATAGATTTATATAAATAATCCTACACTCATTTATTTTAGACCTATTTTTGTTATTTAATAAAAAAATAATATATTTAATAACAACTTAATATTAATATTATAATTACGATTAAAAATATTTATTGTAAATTAAATCATAAACATATTAAACATTAAAAAATATATAAACAAAATAATATTTGCTATTTTTAAAAAAACCTGTAAATAATATACAGTATTATGCAAATAATGTAAAATATAATTAGTATATATTATAGTAAAGTGTCGATAACAATACACAGTACAAATAAATTATGTTACTATATTTATATTAAATTATTTTATATAAAAATGAAAAATGTTAAGAGATCATTTTTTAATTAGTAATATTTATTGTGAGATATTGATATAATTTGATATTAATTTTTACAAATATTTAATATAAAACACTTACAAATTAGTATAAATATATTTTCAAATAAAGATAATATAAAATTAAAATAAAAAAAATCTAAATCATAAATTATAAAAATTATTTTTTGATTATTTTGTAATTCATACAATAAATAATAATTATTTATTTTTAATATAATTTTGTAATTAAGAATTTATAGATGTATATATAAATTATGTATTTAAATAAAATTTAAATAAATTTGAAATCTATTAATTTAAAATTTTAAGATTATTTTTAATTAGTAGTTGTTGCCTCAAATTATATTGAAATTTTACATTATAAATATAATTAAATTTATATTACTATATTTGTAATTTAATAATTTTATGGCAATTATTGGTAATCACAAATTATATTACCCAATAATATTAAATGTGTTGTGAGAAAGTAATTATAAATCATAATTATAAGCATTGAATTGTCAATTCAACAATTTATTGAATGACTTGTATTTTATTAATTTAATTAGAATTTGTGTTGAAATCCTATTTTATGATAAAATTATTATTTATTCAAATTTTCATTACAACTAACAAGTATATGGAAATCCTTGTATTTGAGGATTTATTTAGTTTTGATTTTAATTATTTATTACAAATAATCTTAGAATTATTTAATATCTATTAACACGAATTGCTTTTATGTAAAAAATATTTTTTTCTAATGAAAAAATAAATAAATTTTCATTTGAAAGTATGGATAATAACAAAACAAAAATGTCTGTATTTTGAAAGTACTTTCTATACTATATTATACGTATATTTCTATATAATATAAGTTATAATAGACTCTATTGAGTAGATCTGCTATTGAATACGCGATAAAGTGATGTAAAATCGATAAAATGAATTGAAATAGATTTTTGGACTAATATTTCTGGTTTGCCATCAAATGACGTAATTTTGACGTAATTTTGACGTTTCAAAGATCTGCTGTACCGTACAGTCAGATACTACGAGTGCATGTCGTGGATGAGCCTATGATAAGCCTGGAGTGTAGCCATCGATTGCCTCTTGACGTCAGACAGACGGCATTGACGTCCGAAAGACGTATCGTTGTCTGAGAGACGGATCCACTGGAGAACGTAAGCCAACAAATATATACTAAACTCGTGGTGAAGACTGTCTCATATCTGAAGCTAACACACAACTAGTCATTTCATTGCAAACAACTCTTCAAATTTTTATTATATCAGTGGTCACTATAATTGTGATCTGCAATCTTGAAATCTGGCACAACATCACAATCAGTCACAACAAGTTCATCAACGCATCGCTTGTCGATATCCATCACATCCATTGAATAACTCTTTCTCGACCACAGACTTTGAGCCAAAAAATACCTACCATTGGCTCAATTCATCGCATCATAACTGGACTCATCATAAGTGTTCACAAAAAGGTATTGTGAATCAACTTTTCAATTATACTAATTGTTTGACTTTAAGTTATTACTAAAACAAACTATTGAATGCAAACTATTTGGATATTTCCACCAAATTAAGTGTTTTGAACTAATCCTAGTGTTTTGATTTTGGATAATATCATAATTTTACACTAATTGTTGGAAATTTTATTAAATAAACCAAATTTTATTTTTAAAACTGAATGCTTATTAAACAAATAATTAGTGGAATATGCATCTAATATAACCTACTATTATAGTAAGTTTATGTTTTTCAAAATTATGTTTAAATATTTACTTATTTGCTTTGCGTTACTATTTTTAGCGTATTATTTTTTCTCTCAATTTTAACAATTAATAATAATAATAATAGTAATAATAATAATAATAGTAAAATATTTTTAGTGAACGAAAAATATAAGTTTCTAAATAGTAAATGCATTTAGAAATAAAATATCTATCAATGAAAAGCTTTGTATTGATGTTTCTATATTTAGTAAGTGTGTCCTTATTATTATTGAGTCGGTCTCTACAATACAATTGTATTGCAAAACAAACTTATAGTAAAGCATTACTACTATTATAATATGTGATCCTTTTTATCGATTACATTACATAACATAATTCAATTGCTTTGCACTGAAATCACGTAAATAAACAATCGATTGGTTGAATAGCACTCCGGAATCTCTCTCCCAGTGTTTGACAATAGACTCTCGGATTACTCTCTGGTATGACCTGAGCTCTGACGCAAACATATCATAGTAACGGAAAAAGTGAAGCCTAGTTACCGATGCGGTAAAGACATGCCTCTCATTGCGTCAGTTGTTGTAATGATTTTCTGTGCCATTATTTTCTCACGTCATTATAGATCATAGGCTTTAATCCAATACAATACAACTTACTATTATAAACATTTCAATACAAGTCTATGCTATATATAAATATATATATTGTATATTTAGACACATTTGTCTACTCTGTATACACTACTTATTCTTCAATAATATATAGCATTCTTTGTATATAATATTCTGCATTTACTTGACGTCAACTAAAATATAAAAATATCTTAAATTTGGCGCATATTCTTATAATTTTTATTACTCTATTATTATTGCTAATATTGTATTAATTTATGACAATACTATAGAAAATGTTTAGTTGCCTTGCACTTGATTAAAGGCTTTTTATTAAAGTTTTATTTAAATCCAGATTTGACAATAATTTTAAATATAGACTAATAATAATAATAATTCTGAAATTTTTATGCACGTAATAAAATATTTTTTGCAAAAATAGTTTAACTTTAACTAAAAAAAGTTACACATGTTTGAAGTTTTATGTAACAAACATAGAGAATAAAGTAAATTAAATAAAATGATTTTATTGAACAGATAGCGGGACAGACCAAACAAGATTGCAAACCGAGTCTACAAATATCGCAACTCATCCCAAACTTTTGAATTATAATTGTCAACCATATTATTGTCTACAAAATAATAATAATAATAACGCGTGTAATAATAATACTGGTGACCAACTGCACGGTATCGATACCGTTGCAACAGTTCACAAGAAATTGAAATTGGATACAACCATGATATTACTTCAACAACATCAGGTTTGAATATTATATTATATATATATATACTGTACTATATTGTATGATATGTTTTTTAGTAAAAATAGTTTTCAAACTGTTTATTATTTAAAAACTATTGAAATATATATATATAGCATAGTTATACCTATTTAATAAACTAAGAACTATATACAGTAATATTCAACAATAATTGTTTGCATCAATTTGAACGACCATAAGCTAAAGTCTATAACAAATCAAATATTTTTATAACTAAGTTTCTAAGATAACAATATTTATTTCTTATTAAATCAAAGCATTAACTGTTTTTTATTTGATAAAGAGGTATTAAATATATCAATAATAATAGTCGAGTAAATATGTATAAAATTAAGTACTATTAAAAGGAGTTCTACCTATAACTAGTAAAAGGAGTTTTTTAAAGTAGATCAAGGGTGCCATCAAGTGTCTCATTGGCAGCCATATAAATATATTGGATATTAGTAATTGATTTGATAGCTAATCAAGTGATAATTGTGCACATTTTGTCACCTAAGCCATCACTTATTAAAACTCATCTCCATTTATATGATACGATATCTACACTTTAAGTGTTTTTGATAATATTAGCATTACTTTAGTTTAGCGCATTGTAGTGTGTATTACACTGTATATTATTCTTTATTAAAAGTTATTGAAAAAATTGATAATAAAAAAATAATTGCTGTACACATAAAGTAGCTCTCATGTGCTTTTGAATAGTTTGATAATAATAAGCATTTAATAGACAAACAACACAATTCATTATATGACTAATATTGTTAATATTCATTTCATTTGATTTGATACTTTCAATCTTAATTAAATTTATTTTCTGTATAATTATATACATAATGTAATATTTAGTGTATACTACAGGTATATTATACTATACTATACTATATATATACTGTATATTGCAATTGAACTTCGGTCTGTCTATAAGATACCTGTGCAGTGGAGTTAACGCTATGCAATGCATCACATATTATTAAATCTGAGAGAATCAGTGTCTGTATTGTGTGAAAGCTTTGGCAAATTTGCCGAAAGTGTTGTTTGTTTGACTACAACATGACTTTTATTTTACAGAGTGCTTCGTTTGGCAGTACTGGCACTTTGCTGGGCACCGACCTTACAGTCAATCCCTATAATATAATTGACGACACTTTTGAAGACTTCAAACTTTTTGACTTTCCTATAGAGGACTCACTTGACGACGAGTCGGACTTTGCTGACTTGACCGATATGTACAGTCAACCAACAGAGCAGTCATTGTCACCCACCTGTCAAAGTACTGCTCCGTCAACTACTTGTTCATTGGAATCAGTTTCGGTCACTTCGACGCCATCGACTCCCAACGCAGCCATTCTTCCCAGTTTTCTCGAAACATACTCTCCTCGTTACAGACAACAGGTATCAGCTTCAGGAGGAATGTATTTCAAATTTGAAGACATTGGATCTGAAGACGATTCACTCGAGAGCGACAACTTTTCTTTGAATCCGCGCTCCAATATTTCAGTTGCTTCAGTTGGCTCTCCATCTCTATCTCCCGCTTCTTATTGCGGACAACTTCTTCCTAATACAAATGTGACGCCATTAGTGTTAAAACAAGAAGCACCCGACACTTATATTCCATCAACCAGTGGACCGACACCAATGGATATCAGTTACGGAGCTTCGGTACCGATGACAACACGCAACACATACCAAAGCGGTGCAACATATCCTCTAACCAGTGATAAACCTGTTGTCGCCAACAAAGTAACGCAACAACACTATCAGTTCAATACTTTCACGCCTTCAACCATTCAATCTCAAACCATTGCACCGCAGGAGAGCATATCATATCAGTGCTCATCAATTGAAACAAAAACTAATTACTGTCCCTCACTTCACAACATATCTTCATATCAAAGCGATTCCTCTCCTCAACTTAACAACACTAAAGTTCAGCGCAAAGCACCGTTGACTCTGGCGAGTCCCACGTCCTCCGAGTCAAGTGTTTGCATGCAAACACCCGCCACTCCGACCACCACTAACTCAAACAGATCGTCACCAAATGATTCCCCCTCTCCAAGTCAATTGTGCGCTGTTTGTGGTGATAACGCCGCCTGTCAGCACTATGGTGTCCGCACCTGTGAAGGTATGCTTCATTGCTATCATTTTTGTTATCACTACAGAAGCTCTAAACATAGTATTTACTGAATAAACAGTTGATTATAAGTGCTATACTCTAAATAAATACTTGAAACACATCCGTAATTTAAAATAATCTAATGATCTGATTATCACTAAATAGGATGCAAAGGCTTTTTTAAAAGAACTGTTCAAAAAGGAGCCAAATATGTCTGTCTCGGCAATAAGGACTGTCCCGTTGATAAACGACGGCGTAATAGATGCCAGTTCTGCCGATTCCAGAAATGTCTGGCCGTCGGAATGGTTAAAGAAGGTGTGTTTACAAGACTTGTGTTTAAAAATTAAATGAATACTTATTAAAGTGTCTTTCGTTGACTACATATAGTTGTCAGAACTGATAGTCTTAAAGGACGAAGAGGTCGATTGCCGTCAAAGCCAAAGTCACCACAAGAGTCTCCGCCTTCGCCACCAATTAGCACAATCACAGCACTTGTGAGGGCACACGTGGACACAACACCAGATTTAGCTAATCTTGACTATAGTCTCGTAAGTTTTACTTTTTGATATAAATTTATATAATTTTGATATTAATATTGCAAATCATTGAATATTGCAGTTTAAAAAGTCAAGTGATCCCAATAGTGATAATGGATCCGAAGCTGAATATATTACACAATTTTATAACATCTTAATGTCATCTCTTGAAGTTATCCATAATTTTGCTGAAAAAGTCCCGGGTTTTACAGATCTCGACAAATCCGATCAAACTTTATTGTTTCAGTCGGCATGTCTTGAGTTGTTTGTCTTGAGAATGGCCTACAGGTGTGAACAATATATTTATCTGAATATACTTTTAGGAAATGTACTAAAAAATGTCATTTAACAGAATGCAGTCAAACTCGGATAGGTTTACATTTTGTAATGGATTTATATTAAGTAAATATCAGTGCGAACGGAGTTTTGGTGAGTGGTTGACATCAATTATAGACTTTTCACAACACATCCGTCTAATGGATTTAGACATCTCTGCATTTGCCTGTTTATGCGCTCTCACTCTTGTCACAGGTATTTGCTATTAAAATATATGTCTGTATTTGTTATTTGTTATAATTGTTTATTATAATTATCATATAATAGATCGACACGGTTTGAAAGATGCCTATAAAGTGGAACAGTTGCAGATGAAGATCATAAACAGTCTTAAAGATCACGTCACATACAATAGTGAAGCACAGAAAAAGCCTCACTATTTCTCCAGAATTTTGGCAAAACTGCCGGATTTGCGCACACTTTCTGTCAATGGTTTGCAAAGGATTTTCTGTCTGAAACTCGAAGACGTTGTCTCAACACCGGCTGCTATCGAAAGTATGTTTTCGCCGACTCTACCCTATTGAACATTACTGACCACCACTTACTTTAATGACCACAACAATCACTATAACACATACACACAAACAAAACGATTGAAACAATTTCACGGACCCATTCATTCAAACTTTTAGCACCATTTTTCAGTATTAATTGATTAAATACTCCCAAGGATTACATAATATTGACTTTAAAACTTAATTTATAGAATTTATTAGTTATTATTAAACATTATATGATTGATAATATAAATGTTTATCTTCTAATATAAATCTATTATTAGCTATAATGAGAGCATTTATTTCATTTGTTAGCACCAATACCACTGCCGTTACATGTAGTGAATAATCGCTACTTAATTATAATTAAATTATTATTATTATTACATATTAAATATAAGGAGAATAACTAATAATGTGAAACTCCTTAAGCCTTAGACACGATTTTTTGTTTATTAATTAATATTTACAATTAATTTTTCTTATAGTTTATAAGATTTTGTCCCTAAAACTAGTCAATAATAAGTCAAAACAAACTGTCATTTTTAGTCAATAATAGATATAAATCCCACTTTTAAAATGTTATTAAATTTATATCTCAAAAATATTAATAATTACGATTTTGTGCCATTTATAGTGCAGTTTTAATGCACTTTTTAGACTATATAAAAGAGTTTATATATAATAATTTTGTCTTTATTTAGCATTTTATCACTTAGTTGTATATAATGTATATTATATATTTATAAATTAGTTTTAATAATTAACTGTTAAGAGCTTTTTAAGATTTTATTTATTATTAATTTTAAAAGTTTATTTATTTATGAAATTTTTAAGTATTATTTTATAGTTGTTTTGCATATAAATATATATAAATATAAATAATAATAATTTATTTTATCATAAAAATTGTTAATTAGAATCTTATTATTAATTATTACATAAACTTAATAATTAAAATAAGGTTAATAATGTAAAAGCTATTTGGCATAAAAATATGTTTTAAATAGAAAAGAAATAAATTTTAATATAAATTATATTTTATTCATAAATACATTATATTCTCATTTCTTTCAAAGAAAGAGAAATTGTTTGTCAATAAAAATCATAAAATAAAAATTTTACAATAATTATAAACTATTGATAATTACATATAATATAAAAAATATTAGTTAATGTTGACTACTGTTATTACTGTTGTTTATGTAAAATACAATTTTAAAATATTTTCAAAAAAAAAAATAAAAAACTAATTTATTAAATAATTTACTTTTGTTTATATAATAATAATTTATAAAATAAATAACAATTAATTATGAATTAACTGAAATCAAAGCATATCTTAAATTGAGATAAAGGTAAGTATGTTGTAGTAAACAGAGATTACTGTTGTCTTCAATAGTTTTGATTAATAATTGTCACAATTGTCACACCTGTGCAGCAATTGTTTAGTTTTATTAATCGGAAAACTTTTACTTAATTTGTTTTCTCTTATGATAAGTGAAGACATTTCATAATCAAAGGAGAGATAATTTACAATATTTATGGCTTAAAGATTGAAAGTATACGTAAATAAATGATAAGTTGTAAAATTGTCAACACTTTTAAAAACATTTTAATATTTCATTTTTAATGATTTTACACAATAAGTGTATAAATTATAAACTCATTAAATCGATAAAATTGCAAATAAATTGATAATTAATTTATAAATATTTTTTATTATTTTCAATATTTTCTATTGAAATTTAAGACTTAATGTATTAAAATTGATAATTATTGCAAATTATTATAATTTGTAAAAATCTATCATTATATTAAAATATTGAAATAAATGAATAAATTTTATAATTTATATTATATTTCAATAAATTAAATTTTTTAAAAATTACAGTAAATTACTATTAATAAATATTTTTAATCATAAAATAGTGACAATGAATATTATGATTTTTAAATTATTTTAATTTAAATATTATTAAATGGTTACTATACTATAATAATTAAGCAAACAACGATAATAAAATACTTGAAATTATTCAATATATACAATATACTGTATATATAAATATACTGTATATATAATTACATAATTTAATCAACAGTTTAATGTTTTGCTTTATTGAAAATGTCATTTTAAGCATATCAAACCATTATATACTTTTAATATATTTATTTAGTATTTAAATTATACTTATGATTATTATTCGTGTTTTTTAATTAAGTATCACTCATTATCTAATATCAATTATTCAGTATTTATATTCATTTATGTATTTATATAAAAATCTTTTATAATTTATTTTTCTATAAATTACAATAAATTTACACAATTGACACACACTTAAAATTATCGATTATGTTTCAAATTAACTGTAATAACAGTACAGTAAATAAATTATTACAAGAAATCAAATATAAATTAAACTCAATTGAAAATAACAGTTCGTATATTAAATTATATACACTTTGAAACTAACTATGCATTAACAGTAAAAACAACTTCAAATACTATATTTTATTTAATAATTTAAAAGAAAAAATTTAGATAATTAAAAAATAGCTAAATTTAAAGTTATTGAAGTTATTTTTAAAATATAATTTAACTATACTTTACACACACAATTTTGTTTTGTTTAACAAATTAATTTTGTTTATTTATAAAATTTTTTTAATTAAAAGAATTAAAATTATATAAACGAATATTTTTAATTGCTTTTAATAAGTTTTTTTAACATAAATTATTAATTATTTATTGAATTGATTTCAGAGTCCTAAACAGCTATTAATTTCAATTATCTGGTCAACTTTACGTTTGATTTAAAAGTGACCATGGTCAATGTTGTAGATAATTTTAAACTAAATGAGATTGTAATTGGTCATTTTTAAATTAATTGTATGATTTGCCAAATAATTGCAGTCGATATATATATATATATATATTATCTAAACATACGATAAATTAAAAAATGACCAATTACAATCTTATTTAGTTAAAAATGATCCACAACATTGACCATGGTCACCAACATTGCCCTTGGTCACTTTTAAATCCAACGTATTGTTGATCAGATAATTGAAATTAATAGCATCGCCGCTATTTAAGACTCTCTCAAAATCTTCAAATACTATATTATATTATATTTTATTTTTATTTTTATTTTTATTTTTATTTTTATTTTTATTTTTATTTCTATTTCTATTAAATTAATATTATATTCAAATCCTATGTCTTATACTGTATTAATCGGCTCTATCTTAAAATCAGACCTCTTTTAACAGGTCTGATGCAATAATCTGGTCAATCATAAGAGTAAATAAAAAATAATTAATTATAAATATATTAAATCTAAAATTATCTATAACTTTGCCATTTGTGGTCATTTTTATATTAAAAATATAGTTTAATAGATATTCAGAAAACATTATGAGTCGTGAGTCCAATGCGTTTTCATAGTAAGATAGAGCCTATTAATACATTAGTGAACACCTCTATCGCCAAACATTAACCCTATTATGTAATGTTAATAAACATGTGTTTCAAGTGATGTGATATCGACCGCAACGGTGACCACAATATCATTAACCGCAATATGACTTACAATCAATGGCTCACTTCAATTCAGTTAATCCCGTTGTCCATTGGATTGTTGGTCACAATTATAACATTTCTAACCATTAAATGGTTAAACAAGAGACACAATAAGACATGTAATGACCGCATCATAAGTGCCACCGATTGCCAAACAAAGACGTGTCGTATATTATATGCCACACAATCGGGAACTTCAAAGCGATTATCACATGAATTAAAGACATTTTTGACAAATCAATTGCAAGAAGACATACTCGACAATAATATTCAAATAAATTTGAAACGTATTGATGACTACGAACCTGAAGACAATCTGCTATTAGATGCGAAAAACAAAAATGTCTTAATCTTAATCATATCGACCTATTCTGGTGGCACTTCAACATCTGATGGCCATTGGTTTTGTCAATGGCTTCAGGACTTTGCTAATGATTTTAGAGTTGATAAGTCATCGCTTAAAGGTTTTAATTATGCCATCTTTGGTATCGGAGATAAAGCTTATGGACAAGACTTTTGTCTTATTTCCAAAAATATTGATCAATGGTTCAGACAATTAGAGGCCATACCTATTGTTCCCATACAGTTGTCGGATGTTAGCGATTCAGATGCTTTTAATAGTCAGTATACGCAATGGATGAGTAGATTATCAACAAAATTGGCCACAAAATCATTTATGTTTGATGAATACGATTTAGAAGATAATAAAGTAGAGGATTCAAGTGATACAAAATTGCTAGATATTGAAGACATTATGACTAAAAAATCAAATGATAATTCTGTACAAAATGGTGTCAAAAAAGATATGATAACAACTGAGTTAAGAAAAGAGTTGACAAAACAAGGATATCGTCTCATTGGAACTCATTCTGGTGTCAAACTTTGCCGATGGACTAAAGCTATGCTAAGAGGAAGAGGTATTTATTAGAAAACATTTGTTAATTCATTAAATTAATCGATTTGTCTATTATTTAGGTGGTTGTTATAAACACAGCTTTTACGGCATTGAATCGCATCGTTGTATGGAAACGACTCCAAGTCTTGCCTGTGCTAACAAATGTGTCTTTTGTTGGCGACATCACACCAATCCTGTGGGAACCGAATGGAAATGGAGTTTAGATGATCCGAAAATCATCTTTGAAGGAGCCCTTTCAAATCACTACCAAATGATCAATGAATTTAAAGGCGTTCCCGGAGTTCTTGATCATCGCTTGAATGTAAGATTGTGTTGAAATTGAAATATCTTGAAATTGATTATATATTCATCTAATAGGAAGCAATGCAAGTGAGACACTGTGCCCTATCACTAGTTGGTGAACCCATTATGTATCCGCATATCAATAGTTTCGTTGGTATGCTTCATAACAAACATATTTCAACATTTCTTGTAACAAACGCTCAGTTTCCCGATGCCATCAAAAAGTATTTTTTTTTATTATAAATGGTTTCAATTATATTATTATTAAAAATATTATTTTAATTATAGTTTAGATCCCGTGACACAACTTTATGTGTCAGTTGACGCCAGTTCTAAGCAAAGTCTTAAGAGTATCGATCGGCCATTATTTAGGGACTTTTGGGAACGTTTTAAAGATTGTTTGACTGCTCTTTCACTTAAAGGTCAGCGAACTGTTTATCGGCTAACTCTTGTCAAGTCTTGGAATGTCGACGAACTGGAAGGTTATGCTTATCTGATTGGTCTCGGAAATCCAGATTTTATTGAGATTAAAGGCGTTACTTACTGTGGAACCGGTAAAGATAATCAACTAACGATGGCTAACGTTCCCTTTCATGAAGAAGTGCTTAACTTTTCATATGACTTATTGAAACATTTGAATGATAAAAGCGATTTAAAGGTGAAATACGGTATGGCCTGTGAGCACAACCACTCCAACTGTGTCCTCATCGCTAATACTAAGTTCTTGATAAACAATCGATGGCACACTTGGATTGATTACAACGCTTTCGATCGTCTTATACAAGAGTATTATGAAAGTAATGGCACAAAAACTTTTTCATCACTTGATTACATTGAGATGACACCCGATTGGGCTGTTATCGGATCTCAGGAAAGGGGTTTCGATCCAAATGACACCCGATTTTATAGGAATCGAAAGAATAAATTATAAATTGAAATCAATGTCATTATAGAAACTTTAATTATTTGATTTTTAATAAAATATTTTATAAATCGATATAAATAATTGAAATAATTAGCGGTTAATAAACTGTCGACCAGATGTCGACTGTATCACTCACATACAGACAGTCACACCGAATATAGAGACATCACATCCCTTTCCACCCTTTAGTAACGTTTTGTCTCCTCAACCCAATCACTACATGTAATCGTTATATTTAATAATCAATAAAACCATCTTTTCATCTAATTGTCGGCCTCTTGGCTGACATTATTGGCGCAGTCGGTAGGATAACGCATTACTGTAGTTGATTTCATCGACAAAAACCGTGAATCATCGAAAATGCCGTACAGATACAGTACGAGGTGCCCAACACGTGCTGAGCGCATACGGGCCTCACTTCGTAGCAAACGTGTCAACCGCAACGTTATCAATACGACAAACACCGAAGACAGCGCGGATGAAGACGTAAGCGGCCACCACAATGAGACCGTCGCCGCACGGGTCTCACGGTTTCGCACAACCGACGGTCCAGTTTTACCGCACATATCGGTAGCTCGTAATAACAATATGACACTCAACAGCTTACCACCCACGGCATCGATTCCTTATGCGACCAAAGACTCAATAAAGGAGTGGCACCGCATATACACGTTACTCACCACCGAAGACATCGAAAAGGAGCGTCTCATCGCTTCGGCTCTTCGCTACCACACTGACGGCGATGCCGGTCAACCAACGGACACTATCACCGAAAGCTCGTCAACGGACAGCTCTAAGAACAACGACATCACGATTTGCGTTCAAATCGTAGCACCAACCGAAACATGTCGTCCTATTGTGACACCGATTGTCCTCGACATCCTTCGGGCGACAGACACTATCACTATTGGACGAAAAATCGCCGACACCACCTCACCAGACGTAGACAAAGATGTAAACGTCGTAACAAATCACGATTTGCTCTCACCATCGCTATATAAGACAAGAAATCGTTCAAAACAGACGACGCATCTGAAAGCGTCACACCATTCAAGTGTGACTCCCGATAGTAGACGTAACGACATGTCGTTCACGTCATCATATCGTGTCACATATCGCCATCAATCACGACAACACCGAAGCCATCGTATTATGAACCGATTCTCAACGCCGCCCATCAATCCATTAGCGGATGGATTCGTTTCACGCGTTCATAGACTGTCCATTTGGCCGTACAAGTTGTCAAACGTTCACCCGATTCGTCCGCGCCGTATAGACGCTGGTCTTCGCGGTCGGGGAATTGTCGACCAGATGTCGACTGTATCACTCACATACAGACAGTCACACCGAATATAGAGACATCACATCCCTTTCCACCCTTTAGTAACGTTTTGTCTCCTCAACCCAATCACTACATGTAATCGTTATATTTAATAATCAATAAAACCATCTTTTCATCTAATTGTCGGCCTCTTGGCTGACAAAACTATTAAAACATTTACGTATTGTTTAATTTATATTTAAATTATAAAGATATGGTAAACACCTCTACATTGATCTCAATGTTTACGAATGTATTGTTAAATAAAAAAAGTAAACAATAATTGAAAATATATTGCGATATAAATAAATAGGACTTGAATTGAATGACTCGTATTTAGTGACCACATGTCGAGCCGTCGGTAATGAGTGAGTCGAGTGTCGCACCAGTGATGGTATCGTTTTGTTGTCAACGATGTTGTCAACCATTACGAACTCATTCGTCATTGAATACCATCGATGAACAGTTGATCAATGAGTTGAACGGAGACATCAACTCAAACGCCAACCGAAATGTCGACCCGAAAGTGTTGACCACAAAAGACAAACAACCGAATGTGATGTACAAAGTGGTCACTTCGACCGTTTCAACTGACCAATCGGGCAATGGTTTCATTGTAATCGGCGACTCAAACAATGGCTCACAATCGACAGCAAATGTCATCCGAAGTGATGGCAAACATTATCCGTCAAACTCTGGAAGCGTTGATCGCATGAAATATGAGCGACAATTGTTTGATATCTTATCGGATCAGTCAGACATTGATCATCCGCTTTGTGAAGAATGTGCTGACTTTGTTATCGACCAAATGGATCAACAGTTGAGACAACTGGAAGACGAGTGTAAGGATTATAACGATTACTTAAATAAAATGGAAGCGAATGATGGCATCGACTATAAGGTCAGTGAAGACGATATCAATGAAATGACACAAAAGTTGGCAAATTTGGAGACCATTGAGAAGCAGTTGTTACAAGAGTTGGATGAAGTGAATGACCAACAAAAACAAGTCGACGAAGAACTTGAAAAACAGACGCATGAATTGCAAAGACTTTACGCCGAAGAAGATAAGTATTGGCACGAATACAATAATATTAGAAACAATATCTTCATTTGTGAAGATGAACAACAAAGTGCTGACAATCAGCTTCGTTACGCACAGAATCTGTTGGACAAACTTAAGAGAACTAATGTCTTTAACGCAACTTTTCATATTTGGTAAGTATTTATAATATTTTTTTAATGACCGATTCATATGATGTTATTTCCCAACTGATCCATAGGCACAGCGGATGCTTTGGTACAATCAATGGTTTTCGATTGGGCCGAATGCCTAGTGTTCCGGTCGAATGGGGAGAGATCAATGCCGCGTGGGGTCAGTCGGCACTTTTGTTGCACTCTTTGGCCAACAAAATGAATTTCACTTTCAAACGATACAAAATAGTTCCGTATGGCAACCATTCCTTCTTAGAGTCACTGGAAGATAGATCCCGTGAATTACCGCTGTAATCATTAATAGAATGTTATTTAAGTCACAGATTAAGTTATAAACTAATTTCAATGTCATTAGATATGCTTCGGGAGGTATTCGTTACTTTTGGAACAACAAGTTTGACAATGCAATGGTGGCATTCCTCGACTGTCTTCAACAGTTCAAAGAACACATCCAATTAAAGGATTCTGGGTTTGTATTACCTTATAAGTGAGTCTCAAGTCATATACAATTTTGACTAATTTTTTATTTACTTCTAAACAAATATTTTATTTTAAAAAAAGGATGGAAAAGGATACCATTGAAGACACAAATCTTAATGTTAAATATTCAATAAAGTATTATATAATATAATTATATATTGTTATGTTTAGTGTTTAATATATTTGATTACTAAAGGATTCAACTGAACTCAGAGGAACAATGGACTAAAGCACTGAAATTTATGTTAACAAACCTCAAGTGGGCGCTCGCATGGGTTTCCTCACAATCCACTTAAGTCATGATATAGTCGTAATCAATGTTTAAATTAATTAATTTGATGTAAATATTAATTGTTTATATATGTCATTAATTTGTCATATTTAAGACAAAATGTTTAGTTTTGTAAATTTTATTATAAATTGATTTATTTTTCTGATAATTAAAAATGACTAATTTAGTTTTGTGTGTTTTAAAGGATAGCACATCTCAAATATATATACAATTAGTTTAAATTGAATCAAATGCCTAATTAATGAATATTATATACATATCAATATACAAATTGATGGTCTATTTCATAGACAGGTATATATTTTGCGTTTGACTTTGCATTTATCACATGTGACAGAACAGCACCATTTGAATTTGCACCGACAGTTTATTTCCTCTTGTTTTATGGTCCTATTATAGCCGCGACCACAACATAGTAGATCACATCCATCTGTTCCATCCATTCCTTTATTACAGATACGACCTTTTGTTCCAAGAGATCCCGTTTCAGCACTCGGTTCGCAAAAATCCGGTGTTTCTTCTGAGTAAATGATGTCATCATTTTCTGGTGGCTTAATAGTCATACTTTCAGTTATGTAACCGTTGCCATCATTGCCAGCCATCACTTTGATCGCACCGTCGAATTTTTCTTTAAGTCGGTTTCCAATTTCACTAAAAGGCGGTAATTTTCGCCAACAAGTTTTAAAACTACAGGAGCCGCTCATACCATGACATTTACATTCATTTTTCATATTATTTTTAACAGCCTGTCATTGAAATAATAATAATTTCTTTAGTTATGAATGAAGTTATCCGACAATTAAATATAAATATGTTGACCAACCAGTCTTCCGGCCTCATAGTTGTGTAAAAGAATCAATTTCTTGATATCACTTCTTCTTCTAAAGCCTTCGTCCATAAATTCTTTGGTTTTTTTGTAACCAAAGTTAACATTATCGCTGCAACCCTTCCAATAAAAGTCACGCTTTGAACACACCGGCAGTATTACACCCTATCATCAAAAAAATTGGTGACATTTTTAAAAATTAAATTTAAGAAAATTACAAATAAATTGTTTTATTAGTCATACTTTGGATATCTCATAAAGAATTGCAGCCGAAGTGATGGTGTGAACGAACGCTGTTTCGCGAGAATCTGATTTGTAATTAAAATTATAAATTAATATTATTTCGTATATTAATTACAGTATAAAATTGAATTAATTTCATGTCATATAAAGGTGAACCTCTAAGTAGTATTTTTCTGATGTGGGGTCTGGTTGTGGTACAGTTCCACTTTCTGTCGATGAATTGATTTTGACACTCATTAATGCCTAACTTAGCGCCTGATATAATCTTTTTGATGATTTCGGGCTCATTCTTGCAAAGGATGGGTTGTTTGCCGCGGAGTCGCTTCACTTTAATGCAGATCCGATTGGGATCTACTATAAGTTGTCTCGGCATTGCCCTATCAATTATAGTTATCAATTATTGTAATAATTAAGACATTTATATTTTATATAAATTTCACTATACTTATAATAATACGTATATTTTATTTTTATTTTCAACAAAACATAAAATAAGTCAATATATAGTTAAATATCTAACAAATTACTGATCAGAACTTGAAGTGATGTATAGATAGATGTATTTATGTCATAAAAATTTTCATTTCTTCATTTTATTACTAATTTTGTTATACAAACGGTCGTAAAATTTTCAATGCACTCAACACTCAAAAAAAAAAAATCAATTCAAACCCCTTTTTTGGCTAAAATACTGATTTTTAATTAACTTTCTTTTTTATAACTCAAGATATAAATCTCAAACCAAAAAAGTGTATTTCATTTTAAGTTAATATTAATACATTAAACACTATTCAAAGCATTTTATTTACTGTAATATTAATATTAATAGTAATATTATTGATACAATATCTTACTTTAATCTTTATTTTAAGGTTTCATTGTATTAATGTTTGTATAGTATCTACCAGGGTTGGAAAATACAAGGTTTTGAATTTTGACTTTGTATAATATAGTAAAATACAATGTACTGCATGTATTATACAAATTTTAAAACTAATATATATTATGTTAAAAAAATTACTTAAAAATATTAAGTAAAAATATAATTAATATAATAATTAATAATATAATTAATATAAAATATAATTAAAAAATAAAGAAAATGCATTATTTTTATTATAATCGTTGTTTCTAAGTTATAATAATCAAATAATTTAAAATAAAAAATGAAATTCAATAAAAAATAATATTAAATCTATATTTATTATAAAACATGATTTATTTTGCTTATATCAATGCTTTTAGCACTATGTGGCGCAAAATTTTTTTTATAAACCAAATTGGTCATGTATTTTACATTGTATTATACTGTATAATACGTTTTGTTTTATACAAACATTTTGTCTCTGCCAACACTGGTATCTACCGTATAATATAAGTTATTAATGCATTTTATTAGTATCTATTTTCTAATAGCATTATTAGTCATAAAATAATATTCATTTTAGAATATTTTTATTACAATTATGTATTTATAGATAATGCCTAAATTTAATTGTTTTAAATGATAAAAATAATTATATAGAAAAATTTAATAATCATAGTGTGTTTACAAATATTATACACATAAAAGTAAAATGCAATAAAATTATTGGAAAATAATAAAAATAATACACTGAATATGAGTCTAAAAATTGTAGAAAATGAGGGGACAATCGACAGTATAATGAATACTAAATTGCAATAAATACCGACTTATTATTATTATTATTAGCAATGCTTATCATAAAACTCGATACAAATGAAAACTATTTGTAAAGAAATATAATTATCTCTAAAAAAGATTTAATTTTTATTTAATCATTGATTTCAAGACATTTATTTAATTTAAACTTGAATAATAAAAAAATTGTTAAAAAATTATTGAATATACTATTTTTAAAGCAATTATATATTAATTACCGTATTTGTCAAATAACTAGTTTTACATTTGAGAAGTTTTTGTGGGAAACAATGATTGATTGGAAAACATGATTTGTTTTAGTGTTAAGTTTGACAAATAACTCAATTATATCTTCTAATGATTACATTGTTTATAGTTATCAAAAGTCATTTATAACAATTGTCTTTTGTTATTAAATGAGTATTTATTTAAGTATTTTTTGAGTTATGTTTGATAAAATGCATTGAATTATTTGAGTGGCTTATCATTGGAGAAAAAATCATAAAATTAAATCAATTGTCTTATTAATTGTCTAACAAATAATAATAAGTGTTTTATATTGTTATTCAATTAATCTAATACTTGATATAAAATAATGGAAAATAATGGGTGTTTTAAATAGAAATCAAGATTTGGTTAAATTAAAAGTGAAATTAAATAATACTTACCACATGTGCGATGAACTTAAGTGACAACTAATCTCAATGATTATCCAAATTATTGTTATAATTATATATTTTTCCATATTTTTTTAGTAAAACACTAAAAAATATTTGATATCAGATTTAAAAGGTTTATAAATGATGAATTTTATTTAAAATTGATGAAGTCTAATTTTAACATCATATATATTAAACGATTAATTTAAATAGATTATGTAAATAAATTATCATAAATTATTTTTCTTTACAAAATAACATTAAAATTTGAGACAATAATTGTCCTTTTATTGTGACAATCATATGGATTGTATATATTATTATAATATTAAACATCACACGAATATAGTCTTCATGAATAAAACAAATGCTTTTTTCAAAAGCAATCAAAAACTATAGGAAACATAAAATTAGTTTAATATTTAGCGCTTATGTGTGAATAGATTTAGGCGTTGACCGGTCGAGACATTACTAACTTTTTGATAAATTTGTGAAACACAGCACAGGTAGACATTAACATCACTACTGAAAAATCACATCCAATTCACATTAAATCTATACATTATTGGACCCATATATTCAACTTTATTACAACTTACTATTATTAGAAAATTTCAAATCTAAATGTCGACAACTTTTTAAATTTTTCACACTTTTAAATTAATTACTAGTTTTTAATAGTTATTGATAAATAATTACTAAATTAACAACTAATATGAATATTTTAGTGTTTATTAATTGTAAACATTTAAAAATATTAATTATACTGTATTTGTTTAATTAATACAATTAAATCATAAGTTATTACTATATATTTATAAATAAAATAATTATTAAGTTATAACAACATAATATAACTTATAAAACTCACTCAATTTTATATAAATTAATTTTTTCAAATAATTAAATTTATATATCATTTATCAATTAAAGACCCAATTGTTAGTAATCTCTTCAAAAAACCATTGAAGTTATAATAGAGATTTAAACACTTATCATATAATGTATAATATGGTAGTTATGGTATCAAACATATCAGTGCTCTCCTCCACAATATTAAATAATTTCTTTTGTTTATTATATTAATATTTAATATGAGATGAATTGAGGACTTGTCAAAGCTCTCTCTCTCTCTCACTTCATGTCAATCAATAGTTATGATATGTATGTCTCCACAAAAATATACCAATGTTTTATTGATACCATTATAAAAATATTATATCATTTTAATAGATTTCAATCAATAACTTATTAATACCCACATAAATGTTTGCGTTGACGTTAATGAACTGTTATTAATATATATTCATACGATTAATACATATAGTATTTGTTACATAAGCTGCTGTGTTGTGAATAAATAGATAGAAAATAAAATTAATGTTCAAAAACATATCCACAAAATTAAATTATCATATGTCTTATTTTATTTATTAAATCATTTACTATACATATTGTATATCAAATTTAATTATTAAATTTATTCAAAATCCTTTAACATCGAGTTTTATTGGCTCTATATATACAGTATATATATAATGATAAACATAAATAGTTTGTAAAAATATTAAATTACAAAATTGTTTTTAACACATTGAAACACAAACTTAATATAATGTATTACTTTATATATAATTTAGTACTAATGTATATATTAAGTGAAAGATATTGTGTATTGAGTCACTGTTTTATTGTTTTTCTTTATTAAAAGTATAACAAATATTAATCATCAAAAGGTAATAATATATTTAATTGTTTAATCTATGCTTATGTGTGCTGATAATGAATATATAATTAAAATAATTATTATATGACTTAAGATTAAATATTAGCTTTTAATATAAATATAATAAAGCAAATTATTTACTTTAGTAGATAAGTAACAGTCAGTATATAATACTGTATAAAGTGTGGGTTGAATATTGTCATAAAATATTATTTTTTGTTTAATGCAATTGATTAAAAGCAACTTATTATATAAAATAAATTAATATCAAACTAAATTTTAAGTCATTGTTAATCACTCATTATAACAAATGCTACTAACAGTAAAACATTTAATGTTTGCATATTTAATGCATAGAAATTGTTTTTATTAAAATGTCATATATTGTTCAGTATATACTGTATATTAATAGTGATTTTTAAAATTAAAATTGACTATAATATTCAAAAGGTTCGTAAAAAAGTTTTAAAACATTTTGTTTTAAAATTAAAATACAATTGTATCAAAGTCTGGTTGTATATATAAATTATGAAGTGTTTGATTACATGTGAAAGTTGATATTGTAATTAATTATAATTATTTTTAATTTAATTAGTTGTGAAATATAACACTTTTGTTAAAATTTTGTTGTTGTTATTCTTGAATATATGAAATGAATGAAAAATTTTAATAAATATTAATAAATATTAATAAATATTAATAAATATTAATATTCTCACATTTGATTATATAAGATATTAGAAATGTTTTGTCTGAAAATCACAAAATTTTAAAGTTTACATTTTTTAAGGAGATTACCAAATTATATTAGATTATATTTTAGTACTATAGTTTTATTATTATTATTATTATTATTATTATTATTATTATTATTATTATTATTATTATTATTATTATTATTATTATTATTATTATTATTATTATTATCATTTAAGTCTTGAGATTGAAATTAAAGATAAAATCAAAAATAAATGTTTAGTGATTTTTGTTACAATTGGAATGTAATTAATGGAATTTTATCTCAATTTTTATCAGATTTAATGATATTTTATATTATGTCAAATAAAAAATCATTTGTATAATAGCTTTGTTGTTGTATTTTTGTTGTCTATTATGGAGTCAATTATTATTTTTAAAAACGTACAAATGATGACTAATTTGATTACAATAGATTTAAACAAATTACAATTAACTAATACAGTATTAAACTTATCAAAATATAATCCTTATACAAATGTAAAACTTAAAATTGTAAAATAATTTTAATATTATCTTAACTAGGTTATTTTAGTCAAACGACTATTTTTTAAATATACACATTTTTATCACTTCACTACATTACAGTGTAGTATACAATAAACTAATACAGTACTGTACTTACTATTGTATCAGACATTGTAAACATTGGTATTTTTATTGCCTTGGTAATTTTTACACAATTTTGATTAAAAAAAATTATTCAAAACTATTATAGATTTTAGTTTTAAAATAATTTTATTTGTTTTCATTAAAATTGAAATACAATTTTAGTTTTCATCATTTTTTTGAATATCTAAGAAATGAATGAAAAGCTATATAAAAATAATCTTATATTACAATAAAAATTTTGTATATTATTATTATATATTAAATATTACATTTTTAGAGAGATTAGTACATTATTACAATTATTATTTATTATTCAAGTTTTGAGATTAAAGTGTAAGATAAAAGAAAAAATAAATTTTTAGTGATTTCTGTTATAATAGGAATGTAATTAAACGGAATTTTATCGCAAATTTTATCTGATATAACAATACATACTATTAAGTTAAATAAAATTCATTTGTGTGAATAGTTTTGTAGATTATTTTTGGAGTGATTTGAAATGATATACTAAAAAATCATATTGAAAACTGATTTATTTGATTACAATAGTTTTAAACAAATTAGATTTAAAGTAAAATATATTAAAAAGGGTAACAATACAGCAGTAAGTTATTAGTGCTTAAAAAATATGTCATCTTTTATAAAATGTAAACTTATATAAAGATAATACACATGTTTGCCTTTAAGGCATTAGACAAATATGTATAGTTAGGTGCTCTTAATGGTCATCAAAACTACCAACAAGTTTAAAACCTCTCAGTTTAGTGTTTGTCTGCAGTTTTGTTTAGATATTCCGGTTATACCACACATTGTGGAGGACAGGTGTGTGCTGTTAGTCAACAGGAGTCACATATTATTGAAAAACAAAGGAATGTCTAAAGCACTTAACTTTTGATTAAATTATCTATATTTTAGTGCTAAAAGATAGTCATATATTCCGGAAAATAGCCATAATATTATATATATTGAGGAAAATGATAATAATTATAAATAGTAGTATTATTATATACTGTACACTTGTATACAATATTTTTAAAATTATATTATTATAATCAAAACAATATTTTATTTATAACATATATGACTATAATGTTATTAGCGATTTGTTATGTATATTTATTTTATATAATAATGAATTTATACAAATCGATAATTTATATTAATTAATTAAATTAAAAACAGTATTTTTCAAATTCAATTAATGACTAAATATTTATGTATCTAAAACAAAATGTATGAATAATATATAAATGAAACTAAAATTATAACATGAAGTTACTATTAATAATTCACTGTAAATTTTTATCGATAAATAAGTTAAGCAAATATTTAAGATTAATAAATTATATAATAGATTTGTTTTAATTTGATTATACAATATGTATAATATATTTGTTTTTGTAAAATGCGTGAAATAAGTTATTTAAAAATTAAAATATAATATTTACAACAATATCTACAAAATTATATTTACAAACAGTATTGCTACTAAAAAAAATTTGCAATAAAGCATAATATTTGAATTATTAAAACAAATTGTTTAAATATTTAAACTTAATGCTCGTATAAACTTTAAATCAAATAAATGGCACATAATTTAGTTTTACATAATATGTAATTACTTTGAGGACAAACACAACATAGAGTATCACAAACACGTGTGAACTGTTTTCCTAGTCTTACATATGTTGCACTTCACCTGAATTTTTAAAACAAATATCATTTTATTAGTGATTTAGCGTTTATTTAATGCAAACAGAGGACAGACCTGACAACACCAATGGAAAGTGCAGTTACAGCGCTCCAGTTCCTCTCGGATCTCAGTTTTATATCCTCGACCACAACATAACAGATCACATCCTTATATTAAAACAAATATATTTTTACAATAATATAAACTATTTATCAAAACATTTATATATAGCTAACCTTCCACTCCAATGGAAGTGTCGTTACAAACCCTTCCTTTAGTGCCTAAAACGCCATACTTTTGATTATTAATACAAAAATCAGGCGATTCTTCAAAATATATTAAATCCTTTCGCGTCGGACTTTTATATCCTTTAAAATCATAGAAAAAATAATTAAAATGAAATTAGATTATAATATTGCAATAGTAATCAATAATACAAATCATATTTAGGTAATACCTGTTTCATATGGTTTGAGCTGAACTTTCTTATATTTCTTTCGAGTCAATCCTCTGTAATCATTACTGACCATTACTCGAGACGCGCCGTCAAACTTGTCTTTTAGATTATTGCCGATATCTTTGAATGACGGCAAACGCATCCAACAGGTCCTAACAGTGCTATTTGTATTTAAGACAAAGCATTGTAAGTCATGATATGATGTTTGTGAAGTACATCCATATAAAATAAAGGGCTTTACATACCACGACCCACTCATACCATGACATTTGCATTCCCGTCTCATTTCATTGGATACGTGCTATCAAACAAATTATATGACATTTATTTAACAATTTTTTGTCAAATTTAATTAAATATAGTTACAAAAGTGAATCTAACTTTGTCTTAACAGACAGTTGTTTAGCTAAAAAGTTTAATATGATGTTGCCTTAAGGGCCTCTAATGTCAAGAGTGTATTGAATAGTATATTGATATTTAACAATATAGGGTCACATTTACCCCAAAGTTTAGTATGCATTGTGTCGATAACGGCTAAGTGGGTCTCCGACTGGTATTTGAGTATAACTTTCATTTAGTCATAGATTTATTTATATATGAATTGACTTAAAACAAGTCAATGTTAGTGATGCTAATAGTGATGCACTAGTGATGGAGTAAGAAGTGGTAAAACTTTCAGTGAAATTGATAGCCACTTATATCGCTTTCACACAATAATGTATTTGTTTGGTTCAGAGATATAGCAATTAAGGGTGCAATTCATTGCAATGAATTGCACGGTTCGAGTCATACTAATTACACAATTGTACAGTCGATAAGCCATCGGACAGAGAGAGAGAGAGAGAGAGAGAGAGAGAGAGAGAGAGAGAGACTCATGAGCTGTAGGTATAGCCACCACCAGTAGCCCCATTGCCCACATTGACAATGGTTCCCAGTGCTCATTATGACACTTTTTAGTCTTCATAATAGTTTTAAAACACTCGTATATATATACAAACAATATTTTTAATGTTTGCATCGTTAGTCTTGCCTTTTGTGGTACTCTACAGGAAACATGTATTAATGTGTATATACTCTATGAGCTGTCTGTCCAATACATAAGTAGCTCCCATACTCTTCAACTTTAAAATGTTTGCAATCCATTAAATTGTTTGCTTAAAATATAACTGAGTTGCCTCTTATGTAGTCAATATGAGAGATATTACTTATGATAACTATTGAGTGAGCTAACAACCCCCCCCCCCCACTATACCAGGTTTCTCTGCCATTGACAATACATTACATGATATAATTTTTCATTTACTATTCACTAAACTCTGTTATATTGATAACTTTGAAGATTTTTTAAAGAGCTATAAATATATAAACACATTTATCACAAACATAACAAATACAAGTGCTTGTGATTGTCAATGATTATAGTGATAGGAAAATACATACCAGTCGTCCGGCTTCGTTGTTGTGTAGATTCATAATAAACCTAAGATCCCGTCCCCTCTCAGCTGCGTCGACAAAAGCTCGGGCAAACTTATAGCCGAACTCTATGTTATCGGAACACCCGCCCCACTCCCAGTCCAGACCATTCGGTCGACGGTTATTCCTGTAATCACAGGTACACGTCTCGATCAAACCTAATTAGATATTACAGACAAAACACAACCACTAAATAAAAGTTTAATTGCAAACATTGTTACGCTTTATTACCTTCACTGCAGGCCCTGGCGATTGCATGGGTTACGGCCGCACTGGTTATGGCATAGATGAATGCCGTCTCTCTACAACCTAATAGTTATATAACATTTGTTAAGTTATTTAATCACATTATAAATCAATACTATGTTTGATTTCCATAAAAATTCATATACAATGTATTTGTCATTTGTATATTCATAGAAACAGGTCTATATAATAATTATTTATTTATATATTTTATTTATATTAGAATAAATCAAATAAAATAAAATAATCACATTCAATTACTAAATGATTCAATAAGTGCTAATACTTTAACTACAATTTACAACTGATATCTAATTTAATATTTTATAACACACTTCATATTTACTTTTAAAATGCATTTCTATTTTTAAAAAATGTATAAACGCTAAGCAAACTTATAGTTTATTGATTATTAAGTAATAAATTTTAGAGGATATACATTAACCGTTTATTGGTTATAAAATGTGCAAATATTTCATTGAATTTGCAAACAAATGCTAATTACGTAAATATCAGTGAATATGTGACAATCATTGATTAAATTGAAATATGATTAAAATGGTTACCTTTTTGGACAATTTTACCGAAAATGCTTTTGCCTTTCATGTAATCAGTTGTCGGACAATTCCAACGCCGATCTTTGAATTGGTTTTGACACTCATTTATAGCCATTTTCTTTGCTTTGGCCAATGCTTTCAAAACTCCAGGATTTTCTCTGACAAGTCTTCGCTGTTTTTTACGTAAATTTACATTAATCTCATTATATTGTCGACCAGTTATTGAATTCTTGTGTCGCGGATCTATCACTTGGTTACTGGTCTCTTCTGAGTGTGTAATTGCCCTATAATTAAATATTATAGTTATTTACATTAACTTTATCATTGTTATATTAATAGTAAAATTAGTTAAATATAAATGAATTTTGTGATATACAAAATTTTAAGAAAGAGTGTAAAAGAATCACTAATATAGGATACATTATAAAAATCACGTTTTTATATAATATATATAATATAAACTACTTAATTTTTAATACCAATAGACTTGAATTAATATTTATTGATTAATTTTAGTGTAATATATCATCTAAAATAACTTTACATAACCTAACCTTCTTAGAGAAAATATTAAAAGAAACAATAATTTTTAAACTCTAAAACCCATTGAAGCAAAAAGTACTTCAAAAAAGGCTATTAAAGAAGTATAGGTTTTAAAGATTAAATTTTAACATTTAAATTAGATTTCCGTTCAAAAATTTAAATTACAAAACAATATTTATAATATAATTTGTTGATTTGATTATAAATTAAGTTATTTTAATAAAGTTTCTATTCTACAACTGGACCTAATGTACAAAACATTAATATTAATATAAATATTAACATATTAATGTTGACATTAATATTAATAGACTCAATATTAATGTAATGATAAAAATAGTAGTTTTGACAATCATTTATTTTAATTGCATAATATTATATACATACCATAACTGGGCTGAACATGAATTGCAGATAATCTTAAAAAGTATCCAAATTATTGAAATTATTAAATATTTATCCATAACTTTACGTTGAAACTTGTATAATAAATATATGAAATAATTGTGAAAAAATAAAATAATTGTTGAATAGCTGTTATTTTAAACACACTGTGCGATTAAATTAAGATTCTTTGGCAAACAGTATATATTGATTAAAGCAGTTTATTAATAAATATCATTTGTAGTCAATAAAAGCAAAAATAACTTTTAACATAAGTTTCAAATTTTACATCGAGTTGTTTGATTTAATAGGATTTTAGTTAATGTTTAGACGATTGTCTCCTTATTTGACAATCATATGGATTGAGAGACTCGTGAAATGGTATTAAACATCACACGAGTGTCAGTCTTCATGAATAAAACAAATGCTTTTTGAAAGCAATCAAAACAATCAAAACTATAGGAGACGTAAAATGAGTCTAATATTTAGCGCTTATGTGTGAATAGATTTAGGCGTTGACCGGTCGAGACATTACTAACTTTTAATAAATTTGTGAAACATAGCACAGGTAGACATTAACATCTCTATACCTCACATCCAGTTTCCACAATACAATTGCTTTGCATTTGCTTTACGATACACTTCAATACATAGTATAAGGTATTCATTTCAATACATCGTTTCCTATCAGTCATCGTTGTCTTCAAATTTTATTATTACTTTTTCTTAACTTTCAATATAATGTCAACAATAGGTCTCATAAACTTTTAGCACATTTTAAACATTTATTATTAACAACTAATAAGATATCTCCGAGAGATGATATTTATTAGGATTTCTTTCCCAAAACAATTCACATTGTATTTAAACAAAACAATGTTTGCTTAAAATCAAATATTTGATTCATTTTTAACTTACAGTATATTACCGTTTTATAACAGTATTGCTTTATTATTAGTAGTAATACATTACTAATAAAAATCAATATTCTTTATTATTATTACACTTATTACAAATAAATTATAGTAAATTAAATACTATTTTATATTATTTTAAATAAAATACTAAAATAAAAAAGTTTTTTTCCGAAAAAAACAATACAAATATTTAGCAATTATTTAATTGGAAGTCTTGTTGATATCGAGATTAGTGATAGTAATTCACATAATACTGTATTTATTTCAAGTTTATTATGAGATATAATAAAAATTTGTGTTAAAATAATTGTCGATTCCTTTGTGGGATGTCTTGTATGTCTTGTCGATGAGTGTTCACAGAGTAAATGATAATAGAGTTTGAGAGTCAGTCAGTGGTGGTCTCACTGGGAACCGGCATAGGCTTTGCTCATAGCTTTATTGGGTGATGTGTTGCGCATACAACACATACACACTGAGCACAGGTAGCATATCTTTAGTGTTGCCGCTGCAGCGCTCGTCCCGTAATGTATGACAAGAATATGCACTCATATTCATTGCATTACTTCAATAACCAAATGAATTACTTTAAAAGTCATATCTTTTAGTTAATATAATTCAATTAAGAATTGACTCACTGTTTATTTAAATAATATATATTAAATTAATTCAAATATTTCTATATTATCTCAGAAAACTACTCAAAATTTTATCATTTTTACTAAAGAAAATTTTATAAAGAAAATATGTGAAAATAATCTATAATTAAATTAATAGTTTTTAAAATAATACTCTAGACAGAGAGAGAGAGAGAGAGAGAGAGAGAGAGAGAGAGAGAGAGAGAGAGAGAGAGAGAGAGAGAGAGAGAGAGAGAAAGAGAGAGAGAGAGAGAAGGGAGAGACCACTCACTGATTTTTTTTTAAATAAGAGAAATTGAATTATTATTATATTATACATCAATTCAAATATTTTTGATTTGAAGCATCAATTTAAAACTGAAATGTCTTTCTTTTTTAACAATTTATTTTTTCTTAAAAAACATAGCACCAAATTTGAAAAATTTTCCCATAAGATAAATCATGTATAGTTCAAAACTATATGTTTGTCCCCAAAAAAATATTTTACAATATCATATCATAAGTATATATTGCGCTTTCGTAATAACATTATCTAAATAAGATATATAACTTGATTTTTATTTTTTAACTAAGTTATTTTTCAAATCTACCTTTAGAAATTTATTGTTTAACTATTTAATAATATTACTAAAATAAACTTGTTTTTTATTTAACATGAATTACATTTTTTACTACATTTTTTTACTAATTTACATAGATTATAAACAAATAAAATCAGATAAACAAAATTGCTTTTATACAATGGAAATATTATATTATAGACAATATTGAGACAAAAACAATGATTGGCTGACCACAGAAAATGACTTAACCATAACTTAATTATTTTTTTAATTGATATATAATTACATTTTTAAAATTTACAACACTAGCGTATATATCAAAAGTTTGTAATTCATGTGAATAATATATCAGTTATTTAAACAATTTCATCTAATAGGTAATCTATTATATTAATTTATTACTAATATTATAATTTTTAACTATTACTATTGATATTTATTTTATTATGTTATATTAATTATTATACATTATTGTATTTGTAAAAACCAGTAAACTTTATTATTTATATTATTTATAATACCTGTTATATACAATTTATAAATGAAATAGTAAAATGTTTAAATGATAGTTTTTTTTAAATAATTAGAATTTATGTATTTCTACAATAGTGTGATAGTATTTGGTAATGTAATGTATGTAACATACTATGTATACACTAATGTAAACTACTATTACTAAATGTATGGTACAGTTGATAAATTTGTGAACATTCCTTAAATGTATATATGGTTTATATGACATCAGTTGGTAGTTGTGCTGATTTAGTTGTCAATTAGACACGTTTCTGTGCACTTGAATAACAAATAGTCCCCAACCCATGCAAACCCCATGTAAACCCCATGTAAGCCATGTCACTGTAACCTATCCTTTAGTTTGGGATACTTTATCCCTACGTGTTTAGTGAAATGAAGTGAAATAATTTGAGGGATAATATGTTGTCTATAAATACACGATGAATACACTTTTAAAAATGTTTAACCATTGAAATACTCAAAGATTTTAATCGATTTTTCTTAAGGAAAGAAACATTTGTTCCTTTTATTTACAGAATTTACTACTAATTCTTACATTTATATCAATAGCGTTAAGCATTAACTGTTGTAAAAGTACTAAAATTCTGTATTAAGTTTACTATATATACTGTATATACGGTATAACATTCACTGCTATTCTCTGTTAAGATAAAGATACTTGTTTTGGATAACAGGGATGACCATAACATGACTGTGTTATGACATGCTATAACCACACTACTAAAACACATGTGTCCATCAATGACCATGTTATCAATGTGAACATATTCATGGCTTATGGATCTATTCTCTATTTGGTTAATGTACTCATTATTCATATATAATATATAATATATACTGTATATATATCTCAGAGAGTCTCCAATTGTTGCAATCGGACTTAATATAGTAAGTATATGTGAGAGAACACACACGTATTCAAAAGTATGGTATTATTAAGTGAAAAACACATTTTGTGAATACTATAGGAGGTTAGATATTAAAGGCATGGTATAACTTGAATGGCATTCCCTAATAAAACTCATGGGTCGTGGATTGGACTCACACTTGTGGTATTGTTTGGCAAAAAATGAAGTTAAAACACTGGAATGCTATCAATGAATGAATGAAGAAAATGTAAAAAATAAACTTTTCTTTGCTTCCCATAAATAATAATTTATCTAATATTCAATTAAAGAGACTATTATTTGGCGCACAATTAACTTGAAATCTATCCAAAGTTGAGACGCCCTGAGGGGTCATTCGTGGACAGGTATTACATACGATCACATAGTGTATGATATAGTGAATTATATGAATAGAATTGATAAATAAAATATCGAAAATAAGTACCCAGGGCATTGGTAATTTTGTGTAAAAACGTTATGTACATTGCAATCAATGCAATGTGTGATATTAGTAGTAAAAAACGTTAGGTCTGACCAATAGTTATGTTTGGATGGCTTTCATGCCGTTTCACTGATTAAATGTCTCTTTATTGAACAGCAGTGAATAATAATAGTATTTTGCGTTTTTTTGAGTGTTTACTTGTATTGGATTTAATGTATGTATTGAGATATTGGATGTATTGGTAGTGCGTTAGTAGTAATTACAGCACATTTAGTCATATTCTTGAAAGACCTACCAATAAGTTGTCTTTTAGGTTAACGAAAAGCCGCTTAATATCTCTATTAGTGTTGAACTGTTGCCAACTGAGTCTCACCTCAGTATGTGTGCACTCATGTGTTTGAATGTGCGGGTAATGCGTGTATCATACCTATCGATTCACGTTTGAAAACCTATAAATAACATGAAAAGCCTTTTCGTGTTGAGGTGTATGTTGTCTATGTGTTGTGTTTAATGTAATGAAATCATACCTAACCTCAAGTGAACACTCCGGTGAAATGAATTCCTGTTTTTTATTCACTCTATCTATTATGAAGACCCTATAATTTTTAAATAAGCCGGCAATACATCCATATATATAGACATCATAACTAACTTAAGTGTTGTACTCTATAGCTATGTAGAGGAGCTAAGAAAAGGAGTTCCACTGCCACAGCTCTGGCCGACCACACATAGAGTTGTTTAATATTACTATATTATAGACTATATATACATTATATTATAGATACACACTTACATACACTAATGAAACTTTATTAGAGACAACACTCACACAACTAGATATGTGAGAACATAGGAAAGGGAGAGAGAGAGAGAGAGAAAGAAAGAGAGTAAGAGAGAAAGAAAGAGAGAAGAGAGAAAAAAAGAGAGAAGAGAGAGAGAGAGAGGGAGAGAGAAGAGAGAGAGAGAGAGAGAAAGAGAGAGAAGAGAGAGAAGAGAGAGAGAGAGAGCATCGGAGATACATCAGAAAGAAAAAGCTTTTGTTATGATAAGTGATTTTAATTTAATTCATATATTAAAACAATTTCCATTTATTAGTAGATATTTGAGTCAATTTGATAAACGGCGTGAATTGCATTATATTGGGCCATACATATACATATAGTAGACTAACTGTTATATGTAAGACCACCACCCGGACCACCCTGAATGGACATATTATGGATACCAATGCCAGCATTGAGCCCAAGGCTTGATCTGTGTCCGCACTCTGATTGTAGGTCTAATTCGTTACACACTTCACGGACAGACAAAAGAAGTGAAGATCAATGCATCCATGTTTTCCAATGCCTACCTGTCCTACCGTTTCAACTAATGTCTCTCTTTTCTCTCTCTCTCTCTCTCTCTCTCTCTCTCTCTCTCTCTCTCTCTCTCTCTTTTTTTTTCTCACTCAGGCTGACTAAAATTCTCTCTCTCTTTCTCTCTCTAGCATTCACTCACTCACTCACATATTTACTTATTTTAATTGAAAGTTTCACAAAATATTAAAAGTTATTCAGTATAGATGTACAGTATTAGCAATTTATTAATTTTTAACTTAATTTCTATATTTAATATTTAAAAAATTAGTTTTATTAAAACATTTGAAAATTTATCGTAAGAGTATATAATGAAATGTGTGTGTGTGTGTGTGTGTGTGTGTGTGTGTGTGTGAGAGAGAGAGAGAGAGAGAGAGAGAGAGAGAGAGAGAGAGAGAGAGAGGACGGATCTAACTTATTGTCTAATTTGTTTGGCATGTATAGGCCTCCCGTAAATGTGTGTAGATTTTAAAAGATAAATATTTATGTAAATAAATACACAATTTACGATAAATAAGCATACATATGTATTACAATTATTTAAGATTAAAATTTTTGTTAAACAATTTATTCAACAGTAAAACAATGTTGAGTTTAACATTTGTGTTATATTATAATATTTATTTTATATTTGTTTAATTTTTAAAATTGTTACAAACATATCTATTATTTTTGAATGTAAAAATATATATTGATTTTATAAAAAATGAACCTGTCACATTTACAGGTCTAATAACATAGCATTACAAAAGTTAAGCCAATTTTTTGACAGGACTCAAGTACTTAAACCAAATTTGGATCAATTTTCTAATAGAGTGACCAAACACTCTATAATTATTATTTAAATGTTTCATTGAAAAATACTTCATGTTTTATTAAAAACTTAGTTTATTAAGTGTTGTTTGCAAATATAAATATATAAAATTATTATTTACACAATACTTAATAAAATAATTTTAAAAATAAGTAACTCAGTAAATTTTAATAAATTATGTTAAATAAGAATAATATACTGTATAATAATATATTAATTAAGCATTGATTAATTTTAAAAAATTATTATTTATCATAATTTATCAAAAAAAAAATCTAATTGAGTAATCTAAAGAATATTAAAATTGTATGGATTTATTCAATTAAAATCTGGTAATGCTATTCACCACTAATTTCCTACTGACTTAACACTAATTTTATATATGTCTTATCAATGCTTCAAATCTATATCAAGAAAGAGAGGAAAGGTATGTCTGGCAAATGAGTGGTGTATGGCATCAAACAAAATGCCATTTACTTCAATAATGACGAACACAACCGCAGATTTAATTGACAGCAAAATTTAAATTCTTGTTTTGTAGTGTCGACCACTTTCTTGCCATTCATAACAGTTCTTACAGTGCTCTCTCTCTCTCTCTCTCTCTCTCYCTCTCTCTCTCTCTCTCTCTCTCTCTCTCTCTCTCCCTCTCCCTCTCCTCTCTCTCTCTCTCTCTCTCTCTCTCTTTCCCTTCTTATATGTTTTGTTACAGAATGTGTCAAAAATGATATTTAATTTATATTATGTCAATACTTTGAAAAATAGTTTACATAAGTATTTGTAAGTTAAATAAAATATTAAATAAAAATAAATAAAACATTTTGTAATTATCATAAATTATCATCAATTGATTTAATTTTTTTTTTAATTTAAAAAAGATAAATTAACAAATTTTTTATTCATTTTATTTATAAATTAGAAAAAGCATTACAATTTTTTAACTTATGATAAATAAATCAAAATTGATCAACTTTTATATCAATTTGTTAAATAAAAATAAAAATAATGGGCATATCGTGTAACATAATAATGATTGTAAATAAAGATAAATTTAAGCAATAAATATATTTAAAATATAAAAGTTATAATAAAAAATGTTTATCTAAAGAAACAGAAATTCCACTTCAATTATAAGATAATGACTACATTTGTAAATTAAATCAATTTTATTTTATTTTATATATAGAAATCAAATTTGTATAAATGTAATGTCTATATACTATATAGTATGTATATTATGTGTGTAAAATTATTTTATAAAATTAAATTACTATTTAAATTACTAATTCTATTTTATTTTATGTATATTATATTTATAATTAAATTTTATAAGATTTTAATTATTTTTCAATTATATAAACAAAAAGTTTATTATAAATTATACATAAGTCAGTAAATGTCATTTGAATCTATTTTATTAAATATTAAATTACAATGTTATTTACAAAACAAGTATAGCAAATAAATATAATTAAAGTGAATCTAAAATTTTTAATCATTGATCAGAGAAATACTAATAATAAAATAGTCTATATCTGTTAAAATAGGTTTTAATTATTTTATAGATAACTAGTTAAAAATGCTATGCCTAGCATTTCCAGACCAACTCCTGAATAGCATTTTTAATTTTGTTTAGAAATATTTCAATCATGTCTATTATATTATACATTGATTATTATATTATATTAGAAATATTTGTATTGAATAATGAGGTAAATATCCAAATGAGTGATGGAGTCAATTGTGGTGTCAAAACAATGGATATAATTGTAAATATAATAAAAAATTGTTTATTTAATTAATATATAATGTCTTGTATTGTCAAACATTGTAATATTGATTATAATTATTCATAAATTCCTTAACAAATGTGACAATTGTTTCCAAATATTCTTATTTTTACTAATTTTTTAAATCTTCAGTTTGAATCTGAATTTAAAATTATATTTTAATTCTGACAGTAAATTCCTATTCAAATGAGTTAATTAAAAAAAACAAAATCCAAATATAGGCTCAATAGGTCTAATGGGAATCAAAATAAAATTATGAAAAATGTAAATTCATGTAAATGCGAGGAAATTCACAGAAAATAGGAAAATATCAATAAATTCCTTAAATTTTAGAAATATTATATTATATTAAAATATTATTTAGGGTTCAAATGTGGTAGAAATAGAAAATAAATTCCCCAAAATTCTCAGGGAACAGAAACATAAGGAACTATGGATAATAAAACTAGGGATGGAATTTGAGTCAACCCTAATTATAATATAAATATAAAAAAATTACAGACCTGTTAGAGACTGAAAACTGAACTGATTTTTTTAGGTCAGGTCAGGTAAAAGTTAGGGCTCAGGTCAGGTCAGGTATGGGTCCGAACACCAAATTTTTTGGTCGGGTCAGGTCAGGTCCGAAATTTTTTTATTCATTATTTAAACGACAATTATTACAAAATATGAAAATCAAACACAAAATTTATTAAATTATTATTTATGAAATATTTGTATAAATTAAACATAAAATATTAGAAAAGATATTTTGATTTAATAAATAATAAAATATTAACTTTATTAGTATCTAAGTTAGATCTACGATCAGCTATCGTTAATCCCGAGTAATTAAAATTAATTTGTGGACAAATTTGTTGAGTGTATAGTATGAATAAAATTGTTTTTTGATAAAATTATTTTCGGACAGATATAGTCAGATCAGGTCAGGTCAGGTAAATTTGTACCCTATGTTAGGTCAGGTCCGAGTCCGAGATTTTAGGTATCAGATCAGGTACGGGTCAGGTACGGGTCAGGTACGGGTCAGGTACGGGTCCGAAACTTTTCGCTCTCTAGTATCTATAGTTTTTAATACAGTATAATATAACTCACTCTAGTGTTACAAAACTTTAATGTATTGCCAATAATAACAGTGATATAAGTGATGGCTATATAATACAGTATAAAAAGTATTGTTAATATTATTACACACTATATATACAGTGAACCAACACATTGTATTCTATAACATATAAAGTATACAAATGTATTGACAACAGGGGGTCAATGATTGCACACATTGTATACATATTTACTGTCAAATAATACAAATGGGGTTCAAATGTGTATCAAATGATTTTGACGTCATTTGTGTTATAAATTGAAATGTTTTGGATGTGTTGTTAAAGTGAAGACAAATAATTGATTTGTTTTTATAATTACTTTGAAGAAGTAATCAAAGACTTTGTTTTCATATATACTATCACTTGATTTGAAACGGATTGTAACCATCAATACCAACAATGCCACCGAAGAAGGTATCAACTAATCAGCCGTCGAAGAAAACGGAACAAAAGAAGAAGGAGAAAATTGTCGAAGTATTTGATTATCACTTAATTGGATCACATTTTTTTAACCACTAATTGATTCTTCATTTTTTTAGGACAAAACATTTGGTATAAAGAATAAGAAGGGAACTAAACAACAGAAATTTATTCAACAAGTGAACAATCAGGTCAAACAAATGGGACAGAAAAAGGTATATATTTTTTATGGTCACAATCACCATATGAATCAATTGTCTTATTATCTAATAGACTGATATACAACCAAATCAAGCGGTGGTTAAAAAGGAAGAAAAGAAGAAACTGACGGATGAAATGAACCAATTGTTCCGTCCGGTGACGACTCAGAAAGTTGAGAAAGGAGTCGATCCTAAGTCTGTTTTGTGCGCATTCTTCAAGTCCGGTCAATGCGGTAAAGGAGACAAATGTAAGTTTAGTCACGACGTGTCTGTCGAACGCAAGAGCGAGAAGAAGAGTTTTTACGTCGATGTAAGGAATGAAGACAATATGGAGAATTGGGACGAAGAAAAACTTAAAGAAGTTGTCGAGAAAAAACACGGAGAAAGGGAAAAGAAGTTACCGTCGACTGACATCATTTGCAAACATTTCATTGACGGTCTGATTATTATTTATATTATCTTATTATTAGATCTATTATTAGATCTATTATCGATTGTATTCCAATAGCTCTGGAAACAAATAAATACGGCTGGTTTTGGGATTGTCCTAATGGTGGCGATAAATGTCATTACAGACATTGTCTTCCGCCAGGATTTGTGCTAAATAAGGATAAGAAGAAACAGGAAAAGAAAGATGACATCACTATTGAAGAATTGGTTGAAATAGAGAGAGCAAAGCTTGGATACAATTTAACAAAAATAACTTTAGAGTCGTTTCTGGAGTGGAAACGAAAGAAAATCGATGAGAGGTCTGAAAGTGATAAAAAAGAGAGCGAACGGAAACGCGCCGAATATAAAGCCGGCAAAAATGTTGGACTCAGCGGTCGAGAAATGTTTACTTTTAATCCAGATTTAGCTTTAGATGAAGACATGGAGGAAGGAGAAGACGCTTATGTCCACACAAATGATGACAGTGATGAAGAAGATAATCTGGTTTACAGAGAAATTAATATTGAAAATCTTTTAGTTGATGTCAAAGCAGCGGATGGAACGGGAACTCAATGTACGACAAGAGAATTTCATACAAACACAGAACCGACTAAATCAATGGCAGAAGGAGGTGAAGCCGAATCCAACACCTGTATAGTTAACGAACCAATTGATGAATCACTTTTTGATTGCGAAGATTTAGATGAATTGGACGAAGAAATAAATTCATTGTCGTTAGAAAAATAAATGAAATAATATTTTAATTAATTATTTTTAAGAAATTTGTTCATAAAATTTGTAAAAAAACAAAACAAAAACTGATTAAATTTGTTGAAAACAAAAAAAATTTATAAATTATGACTCAAACTCTGACGTTTGCCAACCGAACTGTTGGCACTCAGTCGGGAACCGGGACTATAAATATTTAAGTTAATGGGCCTATCATTCATTGTTTCGTCTTCATCTGAGTCTTGAATATAAGCCCTATTTGGATGTCCCTGTAGACTACCATTTATATCAATGCCATTGCGCGGCCGTTTCGAGTCCAAAGTAGATCTGTTGGGGTTATTACGGACGAACTCGTTTTTGGCACCGAGTGTTTGCATACCGAGTCGAGTGTGTCCCTCACCGGCTATTAATGTATTTCTTCTTCTTTCAAGAGCCATAATCTGCTCTTTGTTTCGAATTCCTCCCAAAATAGGTGTTCCAGAGGGCATGTTATTCGACAAATTGAGGAAACGTTTTCTAAAAGCCACGTCTAATGTTCCAATTCGTCGGTGTTGTTGAAGACGTTTTTCTAAATTAAATATTGTTTTCCTCTTTTCGACCCGATTTCCGTATTCATCACTCTTATCATCTGAATCATCGAGTCCTCGAAGTCTTTGTAATTGTCGAGCAATTTGGACGGCATTCTTATCAATGAAATCATCTTCACTAACGTCTTCAACTTTAGGCGAACAGAGTGTCAATTCAACCGAAGCTATCAATTGAGTTAAATATTAAGTTTTTGTTTTAATATACCGGTAATTGAATGCTTTAATCAAACCTAATATATGTGAAAGAGTTCCGAAGCGATGGAAAAGCATTCCAACAAATTGTATGACAAGAATGCTTCCGAAGAATACGACAAATACCAAACCTATTGGTTCCAATTCCAAGTATTCCTTATCCACTATATATTCATTAGTATCCGGATTAATGGTAATATTTTCTCTGACACCAAGAGGCCAATCGACATGAAGTATCTCTTTATTAAGCTGAAGTAAAAAGACAACTAAAACGAAGAGAGCGTTTAACATAAAGAATGCAAACACTACTCGGTTTCGGAGTTCTTTGAGATCATTGGCAACTCTTTCCTGATGTTCTTTGTTTTGGTCGATTGGATACAAATATTTTCCAATCAGGTCTTTCCAGAACTGAATCTCTGATGGATGCAAATAAGCCACTTCTCCATTTTTCAAGTCTTTGTCTTCAATCCAATAAGGATTCAATAGGTCATCCCTATCATGCTTTCCTTCAGATTCTTTTTCATCCAAATTAGTTTCAGAAGTTTCAGAACCAAACTCCTCCTCCTCTTCTTCTTCCTCTTCATTTTCAGTTACAGTCGAAAGATTGTCTGAAAATCTGGCAGTTCTTCCAATAGATGTTCTCTTTGACTGAGCATTTGGATCAATTGCTTTTTCCAAAGTACTTAATTTATTTGTAATTGAATCCAATTGATCCTGTATTTTGACCAAATGTACGGCTTCTTCATTAGGTTTTGGATACGTGCAAAACATGCATTTGAAAAGATTTGCCAAATTAAATGTAATACTTCCCTCTTCTTTACGATTATCGCCAACATTGAGAAATCCGAGTAAATTCTTTTTTTTAAGTTCTTCGGTCGCCTTTTTCTCTTCTTGTAATTCTTTCTTTGTTTTCTTAGTTTGAACCTCACGAGTACCCCAAGTGACGACATTTAAGTTGATTAATGAATAGATTATAAGCAACAAATACATACACGGAATACTCAAAAAATATAACAATAGTGGCGCTAAACATCCTATTTCTTGTGGATGCAGAAGACCGGCAACAATGAAACTACCCGTTAGTGACATAAAAAATATGGCAGAAGGAGAACCAATACCGTCTTCAGTCATTTGAATAGCTTGACCCACAAAGACAGCCATCATTAATAGACAATAAGCAGCACTGAGTATTTGGGCCACAAATATTTGGACCTCATTTTTGGCCACAAAACAAATCAATATAAATGCGATGATTGGCATAATATTATAATAAAATGAGTCCCAATTTGATATACGAAAGGCAGCGACCAGAGCACCGACAAGCATAAGAAATATAGTTCCCGGACCTAGTATTGTACCGATCATTAACATTCCCTGATATATAATATATGGCAGCGATATATTGTCATTAACTTTAACAGTTTTCTTATAATCTCCTAATAAGTCCATTATATTAGCCATTGTTGATGGAGCCCAACGACGCCGTTGAGTATAAAATTCTCCAAAACCTTCGGGACATTGAGTATAAGCATCAGAAGCGGCTGAATATTCAACGCGATATCCTTTTGAATAATCAAAATATTTTTAATTTATTTTAAATTATCGGTAATTAAATTATATTTATAACAAACCTCTTTGAAGAAGAAGAGTACAGAGCCAACGATCCTCTCCCTGATCGTACTGTACATAATGTAAGGCCTCATCTGAACGTGCAGTATATCTTCGCATAACATTATCATCCATTAAAGCTTTAGCTCTAAATTAAAACAATATATTACTATTAAAAAATATTTAATTTTATATTTTTTAATTATAAATGTGGTAATACCTGAACAATGAGAAGCAACCGGGACTACACAATACACAACCAATCATATGTTCGGTTGCCTTTTGAAGCCAATGTCCGATTGCATATTCAAATTTTTGATACCTATTTTTCAGATCATTTGGTTAATTGTTACCAACATTGTTAACATAATAATAAAAATATGAGTGACTGACCACGTCATAAATCCCGTACCCACGGGATGAATACGACCGCAAGCGGCGCCAAGATTTCGGTTCTTTTTCATTAAATCAACCAATAGTTGGACGGCGTGTGGCCTGAAATTGATGTCTCCATCTAAAGTCAAAAGATATGTATTCTCAGCCATTATTGCCTTTCTATTCACATCTATTGGTAATTCCATGAGTCGGTGTCCCAGAAGATAATACATGTACATCACCTTAAAGTACCAAATAATGAATTTAAATAAATAGACAAAAAAAATAGATGTCTTACTTGACTCCATCTCTTTCTGTGTCTGATTTTGGCTTTGTCTTTGAGGTGAGCAATCAATTTGTTCTGTCCGGGCATTTTCCATTCAAGTCGTCCCCCGTATGGCGTCGGGATTTTGGTCGGTAGCTTAAGCTTAATGTTGCATTGATGCACATTACTGGCCGCCGTATCTATCACTTCAACTAATTGCTTAACAAACCGGTTGACAACCATATCCTCATCGTTTTCATCGCATAATTCAAACGCATCGTCAAAGAATATGTGAACTATCGGTTCAAATAAAATTATATACAGTATATACAGTATAATATTATTAATATTGAAATTACAAAAACAGTATCAATTGATTAAAAAGTAACCTTCAAATTCATAATAGTCGGGATCAACAATACGAAGATATTTTTGTGCATTTCTTCTGGCACTCTGGTCTTCATCCATTCTCATAACTGATTTAAGCATTTGAATCATCTCTTGAGCGGTCTCGTGCCACATCGTAGCGCACGCATAGATGCGTACAATTTGGTCACTACTATATGTCGATGACTTTTTCTTGTCGTCCATATTCTCGGAAATAGTTTCATAATGTTGTGATGGGTCCTGAAGTGTCGTTCCCTCGGCATCTAAGTTAATATCTTCGCTCTTAATTTCTTCTTCGTCATCACGTCTTCTATTAAAAGCAATTGATTGGTCAATAATTGCTCCGCAATACATAGGATTTACAAATAATTTCTCAGTTGTGGCCAATCTTTCGCACTTTGGCGCCCATATATGAATAGCTATCCAGGTCTGGGACAGTAACCATAACAGCCACATAATTGCGTGGACATTAAAGAATGGTTCATCCCTTATAAAAGGTTCTTCATTACAATACCAAAACAAATACTTGGGTATAAAAAAGTCGGATATTTTGCATTTATTGTCGAAATGTATGCCACAAAAGGCAATAAGTGCTGATATAGCGACCGGAACTGTTAGACTTATGGGAAAAGCAAAACTAAATCCTTGTATACATATCTTGCAGGCAAACTTTGCCACCACATAACACACCCAACTCGTCATTATTTGTGCCAAAATAAACCAAATCGGTATCGATGGACGAGAGTTGATATCTATTGATTCGGCTTCAATGCCAACATATTGATCCGTATTTGCCAGTGATATCAAGTCAGACCTATCTCTTTGAATCATAATTTTATGCGAACCAAATGCTTCATTAAATTTACTAAATATAGGTCTAACAGTTCCGTCCGTCATATATATTGAAAGCATCATAAAAATAAATATCAAAATGATTTTCCAAATCGATATAAATATAAACGTAAAATATCTGGTTTTATGTAATTTTTGCTTAATTTGTGCGATATTTCTAATAAAACTTAGCGATGCATTCCTGTCGACATAGTTTTCCCACCAACCGAGTGATACCAGAAAACACACAAATGGTATTAAAGATGCCATCGGATTGCGCTCTTGTTTGGCCACAATCGGCCAAATGATAAATGCTGTCAATTGTATTGAAACACATAGAAAGTCGAGTATTGTTTTGAATGCTCTCTTTGTTTCTCCGGAATGTCTCGAAAGCATCGATAGTAATGCCGGTGTAAAGCAGAGACAGTTGGTCAGCATTGCACCCTTGACCACATCCATTGATGGCAATATTACAAACACTAACATAACCAAACCAATTGTATGCAATGACTCCATAATAAATACCTAATTTCATTTCATTTAACTATTAATAAACTTTATAACAATTTATATGAATATTAAATAAATAAATAATTACTGTAATAAAAGTGCTTTTATCTGGAATTCTATATGATTTGAAAGTACATATTCTGGAACTCCTAAATAATGTCATAATTTCTGGCACAATGAGTATGAAGAATAAGCTCCAAATCCATACAACACGTTCGGGATCATCGTATTGAAAGACTGCCAAATATTTCTTATCCCTATCGAGACCGGGTATGGCGTGATTACACACCGAAACGGTTCTGTTGGCTCTTATAATAGATGTCATAAACAGGACAATGCCTTTGGAGAGCACAGCACACGACAAGACAATGAAAAAAGTGATGATATATGTAATGACTTTTAAAAATTTCAGTATTATTTCGATCCATTTCGAGCTTAATGTCTCGTCTTCATCATCACTGGGAGTCACCACAAACACATCCCATCCTTTAGTTTGTTCGCTAATACTTCTATCAATAGTTTTTGTAAATTTCAATTTAGTTTTACGAATGAACTATAATTTCCATTTAATATGTTATTATATAATTAAAATAATGCATTATATGGTATGACTGCCTAACTTGGATTTACTTAGCAATTATACGATAATAATTAAGATGTTATATTGTTTTTTCAACATTTAAATGTTTATCCGTGAAATTATATTTATATTATAATAATTGTTTTATATTGTTTTTCTATTGTACTAATTTTAAATATAAAAAGTTAGTTATAAATTATAACTTATAATATACTATATCTGTCATATTTAAAACAATAATAACTGATAAAAAACACAATTTTCCACAACCGGTAACATTTTGCCCCACATTATTGATTATTGTAATATTTTAATCATTTGATCATTACTTTAAGCATTAACTTATATAAAAGCATTACTATATTATATAATTTATTCTATTGTAAGCTAACATAATATATAACTGTTATTTGAATAAAGTTAATAAAAGAGTTAGAATTTTTTTTTAAATATATTAACTATGATTTATATAAATTTTTAAATAAAATAATATTATTTGATATGATTTTTATAGCAAATTAGTGACAAACCTGTTATATATATCATTAGTAAGCGGTGTCTTCTCGTCGTTGTCGTCGTCATAAAGTTCGATGTCATCGAAGTTGTCTCTCATGGCTGTCATATTGTCTTCAAATGCATTATTAGCTCAAAATATATAACAAATACCAAATCAAGTCAATACATAATGAGTTTTATTATATTTAAAAAATGTGTCAAAAACTCATATGAATGCCATTTCTGGAACTACACTATAGATTCACAGGTAGTTGTGTTGGCTCTCAATGTTTTACATAAAGACATTAGGAAGAGCTCACTGACTCTAGAAAACAACTCTTCAAAACTAATAATTACTTTTATAAAAAAAAACTAAACAAACTCTTAGTGTAAATGATTTTAACTAAAAATCACAGCTAATTGTGGCGAAAATCAAATATAAAGCAATTAATTTGAGAAAAATGTTTCTCCACTGGTTGTGACCATTAAATAGATGGTAAGGTATTGTAAGCCTGTATAAGATATGAATGTATCTCATTATACCACGTAATGACCTAATTCTGGGTAACTTTTTTGCAACTTTTTTTAGATTTTTTTTATTTCTTAAAGCTATGGCATTGCATGCATTGTAATTATTGTACCGTTTTGACTCAAATTGTATTACTATAAAATTAAAGTGTCTAATTTGTGTAAATTAAAAATTATGTTAATTAAATAATATTATATCAAATATAATTTAATGTTTTATTTATAAAATATTAAAATTAAATAAAGATAGTAAACAAATAATTTTTATTAATTAGAAATAATTAATGATAGAAATAAATTTATTAAAGTTTTTATAAAGTTTAGATAATTATTTTATTAAACTTAAATTACCGTAAAATTAGTCGAATTATACATTTTATTATATTTTTTAATTAATTTGAGAAAATATTATTAGAGTACACCTGAACTTTAAATACTATATACGAGAAGCAAAATGTGAGTGAAAACGGTAATTGAATGCAATGTATATTATATACAGTATTATACTGTACTCTATTGCATACCATTGCCATCGAACCGGTCTATCGAAGCATTGGCTGTACAGTTGTGTTGTCAGTCAAGGCTTAGGTGTCGACACCATTGGAGACAACTGTGCACTACATTGTTGTTATCCAATGAATAGATGCGACCATAGCTTGGATTAGCAGTGATTGAGAGGTTGTGAGCACTTGTGAGCCCACGATATATGACTTGCAATGTATTGATTGAATTGAATGCAAAACACAATCTCTTCACTCATTGTGTTTCTAATGCTTTTCAACACATAATTCATTGACCCTTTCGGTCACCAAAACGGATGTCCACAACAAGTGATACCCAAGAAATTATAATTGTTGTCATCAATTGATGCCATCGATTGACAACATTGTATGACAAACACTAACTGTCACAACAATTACATCCCAATTGTCATCACTCGCATCAATATATCATAATTGATGTCATCATATATTGAGCATCACTTCAATCAATGCATATATCATATCAAATACAATCCGTTATGTTTGAGGAAAAATTATATTAAATTATATTTATATTAATATAGTATATAATAATAATAATAATAATAATAATAATAATAATAATAATAATAATAATAATACAATAAAATTAATAATTATAATAACAATGAGTGAGTGAGTGTTTAAGCAGTGATTTCAATACAATATACTGTAGTTGTGGTGCTATTAAAGTGCTTTAAAATTAATTGTGTATTTATTTAAGCATTAATTGCATGTATTTAATGTATTTAATTTATTTAATATATTTATTATTATAATTATCAAAGATATCATATTTTACAGTAATATTATACATATATTAATATTTTATTAATTAGCTTACATTTAATGTAAAATTATTATATAACTTATATGACATAATAACTCAACAAATAATACAATTTTTTTGCACAATATTTGCTGACAATTGATGACAATGTCTAACGTAAGGGCAGAGATATTGGCGGCCAGTCGTACCCGCACGGGTTGGCAGGATGTGAGGCCACCACCACCTGATCGGCGACCAGTAATCGACTCTTTAAAAATGAATTTCGAGGACAAGTCCAGTGCCGATACACGTAAAGAGACTATGACTTCATCGGTGGCCAATAGTGTTGCAAATGATCTGAAGAGTGGTCGCAAATTGGGTTCAAAAGTGAGTCAAATTGCAAATCTTTTTCAATCATTATCACCTGCGACTACAAAAAGCAATGTATCAACAAATGGCAACAATAATGGTAATAATAATAATCACATTCAGACAGTGGATCTTAAGTCAAACAACTCATTACTAATCACTGAATCAATAGTCAAATCTAATAATTTAAATCTAAACTCAAATCAAAAATGTCTTCAAAATAAAACTCAATTAATAACTAATGGAAATAATGAAAAACTCAATAATGGAAATCAATTTCACAAAAGCAACGGTGAATCCGTTCATCAAAACAATGCAATAAATACTTCAAAAACATCAGTCGTGTCCAAAAAGATTGAGTCCAATAATAATAATAATAATAATAATAATGTTACAAAAATGGACACAACCTCTACGGCTCATAAAGGGGTCGTCGGTCCAGCCATTCGTCGTACAGAAAGCCGAGTCTTGAGATTTAATAACGCGAAAGCAATTTTCGAAAAACTTGAGATCAAGACTAAAGACAAAGAACCGACAATTAATACAAATGATGGTTTAGTTAGTGCCAAAAGTTTATGCCAGTCTTATAATACTGATAAGACAATTGAATCAAATGGTGTGACAAATAACAAAGTTAATAGTTGTAAGTCTGTCAATGAAATCTATAATAATCGTAACCGAGTTTCTTCTGTTAACACTATAAATTCTCATGAGTTGATTGATAATCAATCATTAATTGATAATCAATACAAAAAAGAGTTGAAAGATAATAATACAAGCAATGGTCGAGTGACAGACAATGGTATGAAAAGATCATCCAATTTATCGCGAAGTGTCGATCAAATAGAAGTATGCAAAGATGCGCCTCCCGTTCCACTGAGACGTTCAATAACATCACAACAATCTGTACCGGAATATGTCAAACAACACGATAACGTACCGAAACGTAGGACTTACCCGAACAATGCATGCAATGCCAAAACCACTGATTCATTTGAAAAGCTAAGCAATAATTTATTTACAAAAGAGTCGAGAGAGGAATTGATTGACAAAATTATTTTGGAGATATCGGACAATCAGAGTAAAGTGGATCACATGCAACTCAGTTGTCACAGTCTTCCAGATCTAAATAGTTGTGACACATCAGGCATTCCCGACATTTTGAATTTTGATGAATGTTTTAATGACGTCGAAATGATGACCGATGAAGAGGCACAAAAACTATTGAGCAGAAAGTCATGGCAAGACTTGTTTACCGATGAACAGCTCCAAAGAGAAATGGAGTCCGTATTAAGCTCTGAGACGGATGAGTCTCAACTGAAATCAAATAAAGTAGAAGATATCGAATGTGACAATTCAAGTGATATAAAAAACAATAGACATCCAAATGTTGGACACATTGAAGTAACAAATGGAAGGCCCATGGATTGTAAAACTAATATAAATGGAGACCAATCTATTGAAAGTATTAGTAGTGCCGATATATCAGTGACCGCCGACAGTCACAGCAGTTTAATGACTAATATTAGTGAAACCAGTATTACTTTGGGTGAAGTAGAATACCATTTATTATCTGACGGCCACTTTTACTTTGAAACACCCGGTCTGCCCGAAAATAGCGACGATGAGAATGAAGACTGTGTTTCAATGCTGTTATGTCCGGTTCCGCCGCGAAAGAAGGCAAAAGTCCGCTTTAGTTCCGGTCCTATGAGAGTCTATTCTACACATTCCGTTGAAGACTATGACCGACGTAATGAAGACGTGGATCCTGTGGTAGCATCAGCTGAATATGAATTAGAAAAACGTATCGAAAGAATGGATGTCTTTCCGGTAGAACTTATGAAAGGACCCGACGGTCTTGGACTTAGTATTATTGGGTTTGTTTTAATTATTAAATTAGACTTTTTTTGAGACAACTTTTGTTTAATACGACAGTATGGGAGTTGGCGCGGATGCAGGCATTGAAAAGTTAGGAATTTTTGTCAAAACAATCACCGAAACTGGTGCCGCAGATCTGGACAAACGGTAGTTAAACATTAAATTAAAAATAAATTTTTATATTACCGTAATTGTATATAAATATTTGTTTTGTTAGCATCAAAGTTAACGATCAGATTATAGAAGTGGATGGAAATTCTTTGGTTGGCGTCACTCAGTCTTATGCGGCGTCAGTTTTGCGGTCAACCAGTGGTCTCGTTAGGTTTCTCATTGGTCGCGAAAGGGACAATGCCAACAGTGAAATCGCCCAATTGATATCACAATCACTACAATCAGATCATTGCACTGAAAATGGATTTGACTCGCAAAAGGATTCGTACAACTCTTCTGATTCGCCAACCATTGAAGCCAAAGACGATGAAGAGTTAAATTCAAATGAATTTGACTCAGCATTTGATTCAAACTTTCAATGCAGTGATTTACTTAATGAATCAATTTATCCGACAACAGATGATACAAATGCATCCAAAGCTGAAGATTTGACTGAAATTATTATTTTAAGAAACAAATTACAAGATTATGAATCAAAGAATTCATGTCTTAATAAAGAACTCATAAAACTTAAACAAAAATATGAACAGAAAATATGTGAATTACAAAAACAATTGGAGGAAGCATTGGTTCTGTTGAAACAAAATGAATGTGCAATCAATAGTTCCCGAAAAGAGGTCGGACAGTATAATCGTCTATAAATACGATTAAATAATAATAATAATATATGCTATCCTTTACACACAAATATATATATACATTGATTTAATTGTATTTAAAAATTACATTACATAGTATTACTATTTACAATAATTTTAATTACAGTAATGCATGTCTAATAATATAATAAGCCATGTTTTCTAATTTTTTAAGAATATTTTTTTATATGAGTTTATATATTAGTATTTTCATTTATATGTATATTTTATACAATTCAACAAATTTTCTAATGATTAATCTATTTTTTGCTTCAATTTTATATACAAACCTTTTTTAAAGCGTACTTTTATATCTAATATTTGCATAATTAATGAATCATTAATGATGATAATCGTTATTAAGCTAAAGTACATCTAGTCTACAAGTTTTTTCAAACATAAAATAATGTCGGTTTGGTGTATAACTTAGTATTACTGTATTATTATTTTTAATTATGTGCTCTCAATTTTTACATATATTTCTTATGCATATCTCACTTATAACATAAATGTGTTGTTTTGACAACATTTTAAATATATTTTATAAATTATAAATTAAATGGATTGATATTTCTTGATATACAATATAAAGTATATATAAAATACAATTTCACAATTTTGACATTTACTTTAAGCTGTATTTTATGACCCAAAATCTAAACTATTCAAACAATTGTATTACTTATTAATCAAGTAATTCTTATTCTGTAACACAACAAAACTTTATTGTCTGTGATTTAAAATAGATTTTATTAATTTATAATATAATTTTTATATCATTGAATTTGTTTGCTATATAAGCGAAATCATAATTGATTTTATAGTATTTTTTACTTATGTGCCAATCGAGATAGTGTTACTTCAAATTTTGGTCATTATTTAATACAATTATTAACCAACAAATTATTAACAAAAAAGAAACAATTTTTGATTATTTAAAATATCTATCAATTATAATTGAAATTAGATTTTTATTTTATTGACCAAAATAATTATTTATTTAAAAAAAGATTTCAATAATAAATTAATTTTATTTATAATAAAAGTGGTTATATTTGTGGCCAAAAATTTTAGTAACACTATTGTCGATTTATATATTAAGTTAATGTAATAATGTATTTAATTTTAAATGAACAAAATATGGATTGCAATTAAAGACATTAACTAAATTGTATGTATTTATATTTATTTTGATTTGTTTATAATTTATTGAAATATTAATAATTAAATAAATGATAATTAATTTGGGTCTAAAAAATGAGTCCAATTGATTTAAACCATATAAATGACAACTAATTTGTGTGAATGCATGAAAAGGTCAAAGTAGTTGATAAATGATTGAATAATTGAATTGAAAATACAGTTATATGTATTGTATATAACTTGGTATATAATATGCCGGTGCAGTAGTAGAGGCAATGTATGCGCCAGAGATGCTGAGATATAAGGGATGGGTTGAGCGCAGGACAGCCATAGCAGACAATGAGAGGTTGACTTAGTTTTGATGCTGAGATGCCATTCATTGAGTGCAATGTTTGCGTCAATTGAATGCTTTAGACGAAGCATCACATCATTGCTAACACTGTTTCACTGAATCATTGATTCACTCAAATCTATAGCACTGTATGTACAGTATGTGTAAGTGTTTTGCGCCGATCATTGAGTGAACCAAATATTAATGATTACCGTTAATGACAATTAATTTTATGACAATTTTACAGCATTTAGTTGTTATTGTCATTGATATTCTTTTGATTGTTAAGTGGATTTGATCCAAACCATTACAAGCCATGTCTCCCATTAGAAGTACTGTACATTTAGTGAAAATGTCAATAACTGTTAATATTTAGTGAACGACTTATAAAACTCATTGAAATGTATGATAAGTTTTGTATTGAAATAAAAGCGGTTTTCAAATAGTAATCAATGAGAGGACGCATTTGATGCCAACCCTAAGCTAAGCGCTAGACGTTTATCCTATGATATGAATCCCAAAATTATTTCATACATTCTCTGCCAGAATATGACTATTTATTGAGAATATGGCCAAACATTACATTTAAAAAACACTCGTTATTGAGAAACACATGAAATGGAGCTCCGGTTATATGACTTGAACACTGGTTTGGCATATGATTGGGAATTGACTGGATTTATATCACATATAAATCTATGTTATGTTAAATGTGAGCTCACATATGTATATAAGCAATGTTAGTGACATTCACACCTGTTTTTCCAATGCTTTGGGCCATCAAATCAAAAGGATTGATATATGAGTTTACATTAGCTTTGGGTAGCGTTGCGTCCTTTCCTTTCATATGATGTGCTGTCACAACACATCACTATTTAATACCATATTTACAATATTATCAATGATTTCAATTCATTTATTTCATCTATTTATTGACTGTTTAACTCACTAATGTCTAACATATAGTTCATTGATGGAATCTAAACAACGCGGACCCGATAGTGATGAGGTGGCCAAAGATCCCGGTGCTCTTACATCACATCCCAGCTATACTGACAAAGATTTCGAAGGTTTGATACTTTTATATTGATTTATAATATTGAAAATTAAAATACTTGATTTACAGTAAAATAATTAGTATTAATTTATAGATCTGAATGAATTATTTGAAATATTTTAATTAAGATTTATTAGTCCAGAATAAATGGCAAGAATTGATCGATTATTGATTTTTTATATTACATTAATTTCAAGCTTTCTATATCTAAAGTCATACAACATATATCACAAGCACTTACATGTATTACAACATATACTTTAACATCACTTGCATTACAAATCAATATAATTGTAAATCATATTTTTTGTAAATATATTTTATTCAGTATATTAAACTATTAAAATATTTTATAATATTTAACACATTAAGTCACAAACATAAACGAGTCCTAATATAGTGATGACAAAACATTTTAAAAATTAGACTTATTTCATAATATAGCAAAACATAAGAGTTTTAATTTATTTTATGACTTAACATAACAAAAATAACAACTTATTTATTTAAATTAAAGGAAACATATTTTTTAGATTTATTTTTTTTGCATTTTGAGCCATTTATCTTAGTTTATAATAATTGTTGAAATATTAGAGGTTTTACTGTTAGAAATGTTTAACAAAGCTTATAAAACATTAAATATAAGAATCATTTTTCCTGTAATTCATTACAACTGTATTTCATTTACATCTAACTCTTAAAATTTTAAGTGATTTATTGATAAATTTTAATTTATATTAAGTTAAACAACAATATAAATATATACAGTATATATACAAACAATATGTAAAACAAAACTAATATTTAAGAAAAATGAATAAATAAATTTTATTATTAAAAGTATGATTTAGTTATTTACATTTAATTTTTTCTGAATAAATATATTAAATAATAAATAAATTTTCATTAAATAAGACGTTATATTTATATTTAGCAAACAATTATGAGCTTATATTTGATCCAAAAATATCAAATGTTTACATATATTAATAGTTTCATATATTTAGAGAGTGAGATATATTAATACAATATAATAATATATTAGCTTAGAATAGAAGATATTGAATATAATAGTAACATAAAACTCTTAACCGACAAACTATGAACCTGTAGGTCACAGAGCACTTACAGTCTATTGTACGTATGGTTTTCAAATGCCAACTACATATCGCCGAAGAGGACACCATCGGCGACACAAACATCACAAAAATGGCAATAAAAAGAAAGATGAAAGGGATGAACCAAATGATGGTACCCCTAATGATGACAACTTGAAGCATATAAGACCGGGTATTAATAAAAAGTCTTATTTTGTTGGATTAAATTGATTTTGATTGTCTTATATTAGCGGATAGGGTTCAGTTTATATTGGGTGAAGACGACATGGATGGCACTCATGAATCACATCCACTATTCAGTGAATTAGAGGAACTATGCATTAATGGCGAAGATGTGGAATGGAGAGAGACGGCCAGGTTTTAAATTGAATTATTATTATTATTATTATTATTTACTAAATTATAATTTTTAATTAAATTAATTAAAAGATGGATTAAATTTGAAGAAGATGTAGAAGAAGGTGGCGATAGATGGTCTAAACCACATGTGGCCACTATATCATTGCATTCACTATTTGAACTCAGGAGCTGTATATTAAATGGCACAGTTATGCTTGATTTAGAGGGAAGCAGTTTAGATCAAATAGCAGGCATGAATTCATTTAATTAATTAATTAATTTTATAATTTGCTAAAAGTACTTATATTAATACTATACTACTATTATATAAAGTATTAATATTGAATTCATGATTTTTTTTATAAAAATAGACTTAGTTTTAGAAAATATGGTAAATTGTGGTCAACTGTCGATTGATATTAAAAATAAAGTAAAGGAAGCATTACTTCGTCGTCATCGACACCAACACGAGAAAAGACACGACAAAAGTGATAGTAAGAACAGACTTCCGTTAATCAGATCCCTCGCAGACATCGGCCGTAATTCCAGCAAAAGTATGTTCGGCTCTCACAGTAAGTCACATATTATTACAATTTATTTTTGGGAAAAACATTTTATGGGTTAATATAATAAACAATATTTGAGAGGTAATAATAACAAAAATAACAAAATGTTGGAAATAATAGATTTATTGGACAAAGTGGGTGAAAGTTCTTCACCACCATCTGAGTGGAACCCATTCAGGAAGTTCTCATTTCAAAGTACTTTAGGACTTAATTTGGATAAACCAGGTCTTGAAAATACAAATCAGTTACTCTATGGCTGTTTGAATGAATTAGTGTCCCAACGATTACAAACTAATTATATAAAATTTTTATCCACTCATTAAAATAATAGCAATGTTATAATATTTAACTAATTTGACAAACATTGCCAATGGCTGTAATAAAATAACAATTGATTACCTGTAGTTGATTATTAACTTGTAGGAAAATGAGTTGAAATTGAAATATTTAGTTTAATTTAGATAATAATGATTATATATTGTTATATAGCGGGCAACAATCATGATGGTATACCCACCAGTCCAAGTGTCACATCCCTACACCTTCACGCCGGCAATCAGGCCGGCAACTCAGCTTCAACGGGACAGTTGTTAGCTGATACAAATGCCAGTTCCAGTACTGATTTGCAACACAAAGTATAAATTAATTTATTAAACATTTTAATTTAATTGACAATAATTGATGATTGCATTTGATTGATAGCTCAATCAGGCATTTATGCGTAAAATACCTCCCGGTTCTGAAGCGGACAATATTCTTGTCGGAGAAATTGATTTTCTCGAACACACGATATCGGGGTTTGTTCGGCTCAGTCAAGCCTGTCATTTGGGCGATTTAACTGAAGTACCGGTGCCAACAAGGTTTCTGTTTATACTTCTTGGACCGCACAGGTATATGTTGTTTATTGTCTTTATAAGTAATAAAAAAAATTTACAAAACTTAGAAAACATTAATTAAACTTTAATGATAGCATTCCGGGTCGATATCATGAAGTGGGTCGAGCTATGGCTACTCTAATGTCTGATGAAGTAATTATTTTTATATTAATTTTATTTAATAGATTGCGTTTACAATTTGTATTTTACTATAAATAAGATTTTAATTTTATAAATAAAATCAATTCTAATTATTTTTGCTTACTTTAAGTTATTTTATTTATTTAAAGCAATGTTTTTCCTAAATTATAATTATCTATAGGTTTTCCATGACGTGGCTTACAAAGCAAAAAATAGAGAAGACTTGTTAGCCGGAGTCGACGAGTTTTTAGACGCAGTGGTCAGTTGTCTCATTAATATACAGTATATACATAAGATGATTACAATTAATACATTAAATCTTTTACAAAAAAATATAGACAATATTACCTCCCGGTGCTTGGGACCCAAACATTAGGATAGAGCCGCCACAACAATTGCCATCACAAGAATCACGTAAGAAACACGACGGACAACAGGAGCACAAACTCGATGAAGAAGACGAAGAGGAACGCGAACGGGAGGCTATGGGTCTTAAGCGAACCGGAAGGTATGGTAATTATATTTTCATAATTTATATTAACATTGATTGTTATATATATATATATATATAGATTATTTGGTGGTTTGATTAACGATGTCCGTCGCAAACTTCCGTGGTATTGGTCCGATTTTAGAGATGCCTTAGTTCTACAATCAATCGCATCAATATTTTTCTTATACTTCGCGTGTTTGACGCCTATTATAACATTTGGTGGTCTGTTAGGAGATGCGACTGGAAATAATATTGTAAGCGATTGATTGAACTAAAAAACAAAATACATTGTCTCAGACACTCAACAAAATAGCTTTTAAAAACCCAATGATTCAAATGCTTAAAAACAAATTGTTTAACTCAAATAAGGCAACAATGGAAAGTTTGATGAGTGGACTGATTTGCGGTCTTTTATACGGCTTTTTCAGTGGACAACCGCTTACTATATTGGGAAGCACTGGTCCGGTGCTTATATTTGAGACAATTCTTTACGATTTTTGCAGGCAATTAACTCATCATTCAATTAATTGTTGTATAAATTTAATTTATAATTAACTTAAATGTATAGAACACATGATTTCCATTACCTAAACATCCGCTTATGGATCGGTCTATCGATGGCTGTAATCCTTCTGGTGATGGTAGCCGTCGACGCCAGTGCTCTCGTCTGTTACATAACCCGTTTCACTGAAGAAAACTTTGCAACACTTATAAGCGTTATATTCATCTATAAAGCCATAGACAACGTAAGATAAATATAAAATAATGATAAAATTAGTGATTATTATAATCTTTATTCATATAAATTAAAAGCTCATCCAAATACGCAACGAATATCCTATAAATCCAAATCCTAATCAAATATTAAACTATTCGTGTTTTTGTTCGTTTAACAATCAAACCGAGTATTTGATTCAAGAAGTGTCACACAATGAGACTGAGATCAAGAAGTGTAAGTCTAGTGGAGGAGAGCCGATAGGCATTGGCTGTTCGGTACCTAACTATGTTCCCGATGTCTTCCTGCTGTCGGCCATATTGTTTGCGGGCACTTATGTCATCTCATTTATGCTTAAGGAGTTTAAGACGTCCACATTCTTCCCGACTAAATTGCGCCAAATTGTTAGTGATTTTTCAGTTCCCATAGCTATCGGTGCGATGACATCCATTGATTTTATGATTGGAGTAAATACACCAAAACTGTTTGTTCCGGACAAATTCAATGTATGTCTTAATTTTTATATCATTTACAAAAACATATAATATATGACTAATTCACTGAAATGATTGTCAAAATAGCCCACTCGTGATGACAGAGGTTGGATAGTACCGTGGATTCACCACAAGAATCCCTGGTATATACTTGTATTAACACCATTACCAGCGCTTTTGGCGACAATCCTTATATTTATGGATCAACAGATCACAGCTGTTATAATCAATAGAAAGGAATATAAGCTTAAAGTATAAGAAATTTAATTGATTTAATATAAACAATATATTTAATAATTTTGTATTTATAATAAAATCAAATGTATATTAAATGTAAACTTTTGATCTTTTATATAGAAAGGAGGCGGTTATCATTTGGATCTGTTTGTATTGTGTATATTAATAGCAATTTGTTCAATAATGGGTTTGCCCTGGTTTGTAGCGGCAACTGTATTGTCAATGACCCATGTCAACTCTTTAAAAATGGAGTCCGAGTGCTCGGCTCCGGGAGAAAAACCACAGTTTTTGGGCGTTCGCGAGAATCGTGTCACTCATATTTGTATCTTCACTTTGATTGGTATGTCAGTGTTTTTCACCAAAGTTTTACAAAAGATTCCGATGCCTGTCCTCTTTGGTGTCTTCTTCTATATGGGAACGTCATCTCTAAAGGGTTCACAAGTAATTTTAATAAAAAGATTTTTAAAGTTTTGATAACAATAATTAATTTATGATTTATTAATTGACAGTTTTTCGACCGGATTCTCATAATGTTTATGCCACAGAAGTATCAACCAGACTATACATTCTTGAGACACGTCCCGACATTCAAAGTTCATGTCTTTACGGTTATACAATTGATATGCTTTGTAATCTTGTGGTGCGTCAAGTCATACAAGAAGACAGCCATTGGATTCCCTCTTATGGTTTGTTTTTAACAATATTTTTTATTTTTATAATTTTAATTAATAACATAATATTATGTCAACAGCTGGTCGTTATAATATTCATTCGCAAACTATTGGATCTGTTTTTTACAAGAAATGAGTTAAAACTTTTGGATGATATAATGCCAGAACACACAAAACAAAAGAGAGAAGAAGAAAAAAGAGAAAAAGAGGCCGAAAAAGAGATGAGAAGCGGAGCACTCATACCTAATGCCAGCTCTGGTAATGTAGCCATACCTTTGGCTAATGGAAATATATTGAAGATTCCTATGGAAAACTTTAACGATGAAGAGGATAAGCCGTGTACTATCAATATTACTGAACAGTTGGCTAAAAGCGGTGCCTGGAAGTCAATTGTCGACCAAAGTTTGCAAAAACTAAGCAAAAGTACTAAAAGTAACAGCGGGTATGTATTGACTTTAATTTAATTATATTCACATAATTTCAATGCAATTAAAATACGAGAATTTGTTTAATTTGATTACATATAAGAAATAAGAAAAGAGGAAACAAAAAGGATGCGAAAACAGAAGAGGAACAGAAAAGACTGTCCACAATGAGAGAAGAGGACGACGAAGAGGACTGCGGAATAACCATTAGAGTGGACGCTCCGACACCCGTACCGTCGATTGTGGCCTCAAATCATAATTCACCGAAAGATGATAGAAATGAAACCTCTGTATGAATTCAATATGACATACAGTAAACCAATGATTATATTATCGTATTTTAAATTACCAAATAATAAAACAATAATATAATCAATTAGTTAAGCAAAATATTTAAAAAATACATCAATTATTAGTATAAAAATTTTATTATTGATAAATAGTTTTTAATAAATTACAATTCATTTTATGAAAGCATTATAAATGATAAATCAAATATTTTTTATTAATTCAATTAATTATTTAATAATCAATTTTTTCATTCATTTTTAGATATTTCAGTAAATATGAAACAATCTTTCGAAACAAATAATTAGAAAATAATTTATAAAAAATGAATCTTTTCTTAAAAAAATTAATAATAGTTTTTAAAAATCTAAAAAAATCATTAAAAAAAATCAATTTTAAATCAAGTAATTCAACGCTTTAATGGTTATCTCAACTCATCTTAGATATAGATTTGAAAGACATTAAGACATTCATCGCAATCAACAAAAATCATCACTACTTTTGACATCAAATGGCAGACAAGTGTCCAACTCTTCACTGGTCTGACCACTCATTCATTGAATTCATTTATTTTAGATTTCATTTTAGTTAAATTAATTAATTAACTAAAATGATAATAATTAGTATATCATTTATTTTATTGTCATAATAAATCATTAAATCATTGTCTAAATTAAATTCAAATCATTGTCACATCAATTGCCAAATCAAACCATTAGTTGTTTGATATAAATATCAATGATATTTTAAAATTTCAATTTATTTATTCACATAATTAAATGCTTATATTTCAAATGTTGATAATTGTAGAGACAATGATGATATGTCATCAAATCAAGTGATATTATGATGTGACTGTTGTGATGGTCATCACAAATATCAATGATATAATCGATGATTATTTGTAATCAAGTCTTGACATAAGTTTTTGATTACAAAATTTGTATTTAAAATAGTAATTATTGGAAATCATTAAATGTATCGCTCAATAAATGAATTAAAATAATGTTTTTTTTCCAAAAATATAATCTAATCCATAGGTATTTTTCATTCAATTAAATATATATAATCCAAGATAAAAATTAAAAAGTTATCAAGTTTATTTATTTCTATTGTATTGTATTTATTATTTCCAAAAAAAAAAATCCAATAAAATTGTATTTTATTAAACTTTTTTTACATTATTTGATAGTTTAAAAAATTTCAAACTTTGTATTCAATGTTACAAACATTAGACATATTGTGATTACGTTTGTTATGTTGATCTCAACACTATTGACGCCAACTATTGGGATAAACATTGATTACAAACATTGTATTGAAATATATTAATAGTAATTGTTTTGTAATACTGTACTAACAAACAGTGTATTAATAATTACATCACTTTTCTTATCAATGTTTGTTTTGAAACACATTTTCCATAACCATTGAGGAGATAATTAAGATTATCACCAATTAAATGGTATATATATATATTAATACATGATATTTACATAAACTGTATGTAAACAATGATATTGTTTATCTTCAGTCGACATACATTACGGCTGGTCTGGCTTTGGCCGCCATAGGCTTTGGAGGTAATAATCACATTATTTGATCCAAAGATCATTATTACATTTATTTTAATTATTATTTTAATGATTAATTTAATTGCTATTTGTTGTAATAAATTATTAACTAAAAGGAAGAGCGATATTACGGCGATCACGAGGTTTGACTGAAATGTTGAACAAATCTTTGCCTACTTCTGGAGTCAGTGAAGACACTTTTGATTACAAAATGATTTATTAATTGTTTTTGATATATATATTGATTGATGTGTTCAGTCGTTTACAAATAGTAAGTACTATAAGGGAGGCTTTGAATCCAAAATGAGTCGACGAGAGGCCGGTCTTGTGCTGGGAATCAGTCCGTCGGCTACTAAGACAAAGATAAAAGAGGCTCACAAACGGATTATGCTTTTGAATCATCCCGACAAAGGTATTACCACTTAATTGTCTTATTTGTCAGATCTATACTATTATTGATTATCTTCAGGTGGATCACCATATTTAGCCGCCAAGATTAACGAAGCAAAAGATCTGCTTGAATCCAACCGATCCGTAAAATGAGGACATTATTATCATTGAGTTTATAAATTATTATTTAGATATCATTGTATATAAATTATAATATATATATATATATATATCATATATATATTAATTTAGGCGCTTTTATTAAATAAAATAAATTTTTATAACTACAGTAATACTGTTTAGTTTGCTTTTAATAATTATTCAAAGAAAATGTGTTTATATTAGAAATACTGATTGTTTAAAATGTTATTAATTTAAATATCCATTGATTAAGTATAATGAAAAATAAATTCAAATATATTTTACCGGTAGGTATTATTTGAACATTATTTACTACAGAGTTACGGTATGTAACGGTAAATGTTTATTAAAATACTATCATAACTGAAAAACAACAAAAAATTATAAAATTAAATTTTGTTTACTTAGTTAGTTAATTAAAACTTAGTTTTATAATTAAAAAATTTATTAGATGTATTAATTACCTGATGTATGGTTATTGACTTAAATATATTTGCCGTATAATAGTGTGAAAAGTGTTACCTATTCTAAGCTAATGTTTGCTAACGAAAGCTAAACCTAATTAAATAAAAATACAGAGATGTACTAAATTGACAATTGATATAATATTAATTATAAAATTAAGCTTAAATTAATTAGTAAAGTACAAATAGTAAAGTTAAATTATTATTTTTTTCCCCATTAACGTTGTATTTGACATTTACGGTATTTAATTAGTCATTAACATCATTACCGGTAGATTTCAGCTATTTATTAATACTGTATTAAATATTGATATAATAATTAAAAAATTAAATTTTAATAATCATATATTTTATACTGGATTTGCATTCAAACTATACGACTCAAAATTATATGAATTGCATTTATAACATTTGATGTAAATTATGATAAATTTTTTTTAAATGTCATTCATGTTAATTGAAATTTTACAAATACAATAGTTTAATTTAAAAACTTACTGTAATTATTTTCAAAATATAAATGACAAATATTTGATGTTTTATTTGATAAATCATTTACATTAGATACTGGAAAAATTCATAAGCAATTTATTTTATAAAAATAAGTTATTTGAAAATCATTTAAATAATTCAATTTCAAGGATAATTTATTATCAAACAGATTTCAATAAAGAGCACGTATTAAGCATTTAAATTAAAAGTCTATTTAAAGATTTTGTTTTTATAATAATAGAGATTATTATTGAAATATTGTATATATTTATATAATATACAATACATTATAGTAGTTTAGTCTGAATAAAATCTATATAACATTTATATAAATAATATGATTATTTAAAACGAAATTATAAATTATTGTTCAGATGATAATTATTAAACCGTAGAGTATAATAACAATTTATAATTTGTAAAATTATTAAATTTATATTTTAGACAATCTTAAATATTATTTCATTTAATATCATACAATATATTGATATTTATTGTTAGTTTAATAGAAATAATATTCATTATATTGTATAATATAAATACGTATATACTGTATTTTAAATATATAATAAATGAAATAAATTTTAAAAAATATTTTATACTTAATATAAAACTTTGAAATCTCAGGAAGAAGTTAAATGAATGTCAGCACGAAATGAGTTTTAAATTTTATAACAAACTGTACTTTAATTTCATTTAACAATTTTTATATATTTCAGGAATTTCTAACACTATTTTCAAATTTGATTTATAGTTAAAACCTTGTTTTAAGTTGTTATCATTGATTTCGTGAAAAACCTAATTACAAAAATCTTAAAAATCTGTGTAATGATTACTATTTATTATTTTAGTAATTAGTATAATTTGTTTTGATATTATGATATCATCTTTAATGATAATAATGTTTATTAAATACTGTAGTATTTGGTTTAGTTCACAATAGTTAAGTATGGATTATATTATACTGTATTATAATTCAAATTTTATATACTGTATAAATATGTAAAATTATTAATTATCGGACTATTATCTGTCTGTCAAATATTATTTTTTTAATAAAATAATACACAATTGTTTGGTCGGGATATACAGTAAAATAAACAAAAGGAAAATTCAATATTGTTTTAGCCGTAAAAGTATTTCGTGAATAAATTGCTTTATATATTCATCAAACAAATCATTGATGCATTACTTTCGTGACTATTATTCAATTTAAAACACAATATCAAACAAAAGTTTATATAATATATTTACAATCAAATACAGAGTTTTTCACAAATTCTTTCTTAAAAAGACTAAATTTTATAACTTTTTAAAATAAATTTCACTTTTACTTTTTAATATTAAATTACAAATTTACTAATAAAGACAATAAATTATAGATATTATTCAATATATGTTGTTTATATAAGTGAGTCAAAATTAAATTTTGACTTATTATTACATAATAAATAACTAAACAAACATTTAACATAATATGATTTTAAAAACTATATCAAAATTTTCATATTCAAGTAATTGCATTATTTATTTTTGTTAATAATCTTAAAAACTACTGTATATACAGTGTATATACTGTACATAAGACAAAATATAAATATTTATAATAATTATAAATTACTTTTCATAATTTTATTTTTATTAATTAATGATTTTAAATATAATAACAATTGACTTAAAAATAATTATATTATAATTAAAATATATTTATATTAAATTATCAAATAATAAAGCATTAGAACAATATTAAAATTATTTGATGATTAACTCATAGCTTTTCAATTATAACGCTACTTATGAAAGACATTGTACAACACTGTATTTTAGTTTATTTATTATATTTTAAGTTATCAAAAAATAATTCAAATATTAATAGTTTTATTACTGATTATCAATTTTATTATTTACATCAAACAATATTTCTAATCATTATTTTTATAATTATTTTTATAAAAATTATATTACTAACATTATATTAACATTTAATAACTACAGGTATTATAAATTAATAATGTGATAAGTTTTAACTTTTATAAATAAATATTTATACAGTACTGTACATATTTTATAGCATACAGTACATGATAAACGATATTTTTATTAAATAACACAATTTCACGACATTGTTATATATATAATGTATTTTTATTTTATGATTCAACGTTAATTGCGTTTAAATATTATAAAACACATTAATAATTAAATAATACGTTTGCTTATATTTTGTTTTGTTTTATTTATAATCCAGTATTTGTTTTTTATATTTAGTGATTACTGTATTTTAATTTGACTAATTTATCATTATATATTGTTACAATTATCAACTATTCAAATAAATGATAAAAAAACTTAAGTTATTATTATTTTTAGATACCCCTATACTGGTATTGTCTGTGAATATCTAAATTAATCAATTGTTATTGTATTAATACCTGTATAATCTTATTTTGTAATATTTTCATTGAAGGAAATTTTTTACTAATTATTTGTTGACTACGTTTATATATAATTAGTTTCCTTATAGTAAGTGTTATTATAGAACATCTATTATTATAACAGAATAACAATATACTACTAAATATAAGTATTTCAAACTTTTAATGTGTGTATACTTATAATATTAATTATTTTAAAAATAATTTTATGAATTAAATATGTAATGCATAATACTGTACTTTATATCCACATGTTATTATTAAGCTGTGCTATCATTTTATTAATATAAATGTGTTTGAATTTATCCAAATAATCCAAATTTATAACAAATGACTTAAAAAGTACTGTATATGCCATAAGTTATTGTCATTTGAAATATATTCATACGTTAAGTACATTATAATACTATAAAAAAATTAATTCATTTTTTATTGTAGTATTAATAAAGTACTTTATAAACTTTGTTTTTTCTGTTTTATAATAAATAACAATTTTATGGTAAGGTTTTTAATTGCTTTAATTATAGTAACTATAAGTGACTACACAGTAATGTAAATTTAATGCAAGTTTGCGATAATTTATGACAATTTCATTGGAGGTCTAACTGAACGTCACATTCTTTACATTAATTTTTTGATCCCTAAAGACATATCGTATAAAATGTTTAAATGTTTGACATTTAGAGTGAATTTCAAATTATTATACATTAATATCTATAATATGATAATACAGTAACTTATTTACTGTATATAACATACCGGTATATAATATATATATATATATACTGTATAATACATGTATTATATAAAATTAGGATAACCTTTGGTTTGGTAGTAAAACTACAATACCTTTCAATTCCTGTAAAAGACTTGTTTTGAAAAGTTTTTTCAATATTTTATTTGAGTTTAGGGTTTAATATTAAGCCTTATATTTCAAGTATTATTAGTATTATATGTATTACTAACAGGTATTGAACACTGGGTTGGAGTTTATGAGGGACTGGTGGCTGAGGCACAGGTAGGACTGGCTCTCATTAACTGTAAATAAATGGCTGCGAGCTATGAGTTGTTGTATCAAAAGAACAGTCCGAACAACGATGTCTTTTAGATCCATGAGCTGAACAATGTTATGAGGGATCAGTCATATGATTACACATTTTAACCACTGTTTCCTAATACTCCCGAAGCCATCAATTAGATGCCAAACATCGACACGATATGTGGCGAATCAATTCAGTCGAAGAAATCACTACCACAACCACTGAGTCCTATTCCGATGAAGACGATGACGACCAACACTATCATCCTTATCGGTCACTCAACTTCAATGATAAACCTATTAAAGTGCCATTTCCTGAGGCCGGTGTCGATATCATTGATATCAACTATGAAGACCTTTTGCTCAATAATGATAGCGATCTGACACATGAAAGTGGTATCAAATGTATTGAATGCCAGAACTGGGAGGAGAACTGGCTTTTCAAGAAAGGCAAACGATATGATAATAAGTCAAATATAATGTATGGATATATGGCTATGATTTTAGCCGAACTACCCGTTTGTATGTTAGTCCCGAATCCAATCGATAAGTTGCGAACATTGGTTGGCAATAAAGATATCGACGAATTGTCGGATCTGTCGGAACACAATTCTGTCGGATCTCTTGAGTTTTCTGACGACGAAAGTGATACTGAAGACGATGTGATTAATGAAAGTAATGTTAACAACGACGTGACAACCATTGACACCAATGATACCAACAAAAGTGAATCGCAAACCAAATCATTTGATAATGAATGTAATGAAAGAAAAATAGTTGTCATTTGCAAAGTAGTCAACACTACTACTAAAGAGTATAATAATAACACAAAACCCACCGAAACAACAGTCAATAAGGAGGAGAAGCCAATCGTGAAAACGGTTACAAAAGTGCCTAATTATCTGCCAAAAGAGTTAAGAAATACTTCAAGCGATGATAAGAGTGACCCATATCTGGTGCTAAGACCCGGTGACGCCAGTGTTCACTCGGGAATAACTGTGCAATTCTGCTGTCGCGCCAAAGGGTCCAAACCTCTGCTTTATTCGTGGTTTAAAAACGACGTTATTCTAAATTCAGACAAAGATTTTCATATTTTTCAGAGCGGAGAGGAGTCTATCCTCGAAATTATGAATACCAGTCCCAACTTCAGTGATCAGTATTCATGTGTTGCATACAACAGCTTTGGCTATCAATGGTGTGACTTTGTTCTTGAAGTCAAAAATATTAATTTTTTAACTAATAAAATGCCGATTAAATTGAAAAATATTAGACAACAAAATATTGTTAATTGTGAGGTAAGCAGTGATTTCAGTTATATTTTAATTATTTTGTGATGTTTTGCCTGAAATCTAAACCAATTAACGGTTTTGGTGTTTAACTAAATGCATGATTTAAAGGCTGTTATTAAATCAGACGCCAATAAAATAACTACTAATCCAAAGCATGACAAACAAAAATCGCGTCCAAAAGTTATTCAGCGAACTTGGAGTGAAAGAGTCGCTGAATTGCAAAATATTAGACATTACTTCTCAAGAGCTCAGGTACTTCACTCCAAACAAATACCATCTATTTATATCATTTATATTTAATGTATATCTTTTAGGATAATCACGATAATCAACCCAATAATGATGAGACCGGTGACATACCTGAGCCATTGGCACCACAAATGTCTTGTGCTATTGCTGAGAGGGAACATAAAAAATGGGAAAATCCAGACATCGATTGGAAGGACAATCCGTATTCAATTGAAAATCTTAATTCTCGAATTCAACAAAGAAGTATATCATTAAGTTTAGCAAACGAGTCATCCATTGAAAAATCAGATGATAATAATGAAGATAATAATAATAATGATAACTTAGATGAAAATGAAGACAACATTTCTTTTTTGTCTTCTACTTCTAAGGATGTAAATCGATATAAGAAAGACTATTATGTGAAACAATTAAATAATAATAATAATAAAGAAGAAACTTTGAGATCATTTGATGAAAATGTATGAAATATTTTTAATTTTGAATCTTTAAAAGTTTTACCAAAATGTTTATATTTTTTATTAGGAATATTCAAATTCAAAATATTTTGAATTACCTGCAAAACAACAAACTAGAAAATCATCTGAAGATATGTCATCACAGATGTCTTCAATCACATCAAATGGCAAGACATCGGCAGAAACGGAGAGTGAACTCATTTATTCAGATTGTGATCAAAAAAACATACCGTCGGTTAAAGATTTGGTCAACAAGTTCTCGTTTAGTGACCAACGAAATCATAGGACACCAAAACTGTTTGATATTAAAAGAAAAAACAGTTTCACAGATATTAAACTCAACCACATCTCTAAAAATACTTCACAATCTAATAATTTCACGGTTTGTATTTATTTTTTCTATTTATGTTTTTTAACAATTACCGCAAGGCTTTTAAAAATATGCCTCAAATATTTAAATTTTAAATATTTGCTGCATAATTAAATTGCCATATAATTAAAAAAGTATCAAATTATTTACGTATTTTAGGTTAAATATTTTGTTGTACAGTATATCTACTGTATTTAAATTTACATAATTTTACGATTCAATTAATTTTTAATAATTTCATATATTTTGATAACTTAGTAAACATTAATATAATGTATAATACGGTAATAATTTTAATATAAAAACATTTGTCCAAAAATTAATTGCATGCCGTGATATCGCACTTAATAAGTTAATATAAAAGCATAGCATAACATAATTAAAGTATATCCATATCTAAATATTTATCTTAAAAATAATCTTAAGGAATGTTAAATTTGTTTATTTATATAACAAGAAACAGTTAATTACATAATTACAATATACATAGAAAACAATTACTGTAATACATGAATTAACTAACAAACAAAAACAATTACAGGTGTTAAAGCTAATCAATTAAATATTTCATTTGACACCACAAGTATTTTATTTTATTTTTAATTAACTTTAACCGAAATATAAGTTAAAAATAGCTATATATTTACAAACATATAGTTAATTATGTTTTGTTGTTTTCATTAACGAATTCTTGATTTTATAAAAATAAATGCTATAAAAATATTAGTATTAATTAGAGTTAAAATATATATATATTTGAATGCAATAATCATATTATTAAATGAATGTTTTATTTATAAATTATAATAAATGTTAATTTCCTGACTAATAGGTACACAGTCTTACCGCAAGAAGTATGACCAGAGAGTTCCGTCAGCGGTCACAGTTGAATGTCCCGCGAAGTCAACTCAACAGAATGGATATCAATAGCCATAATAACAGAAATGTTAATTTCGTTGAAAGCGAATCCAGTAGTCCTTCAACTCCTTGCAGTCCTACTAATGATGGGTTTGTTTAATCAATAGTTTAATAGATGTATTCATTTTAATATCTATTATAATTTGGTATCAGATATACTTCAGATGACAGTAGTATTATATCGAGTAATGGAAATTTGTCTTCAAATGTGGTCAACGATACCACTGGTAATGGTATCGCATGTCATAAGAATAATCTCATTCATGCAAATAATGATCGAAAATATAGTCCATCGATACTAAAGAGAGCCACTTATTGGCAAAAGAGATGTGAAAATGGATTGCTTTCCGATTATTCAGTCGCTGAAGAGTTTCCTCCAATGGAGTCATTTGTCGATTAAACTGTTAAATGTTTTTAATATATAAACGCCTTATTTATTAAATTTATTCAAGAGATATCATTATATAGTTGTTAACTTAATTACAGTATTAAATTGTATTAAGGCTTCATTTTTGCCATAATATCCATTAATGCATAATAATTGCCATCACATGAGTGCCATAATTGGCATTTGACTGTAATTATAATTTTAAACACAGTTTTCACTTAATTTAAATCATTAATAGATTGATTGCACAAAAGATCTGAAACTATTTTATAGTCGTATATAAAAAAAAGTTTTGTTAATTGTTACACAAATTGTTATTTTAAGGGTATTTTTGCACCAAAATTGATTTTATTGTTTTAATTAATATATTTATATATTTTAATTAATATATTCTATTTTGGATAAAATATAATTTATATAAAATTTATATTTATTAATTATATTAACAAGTTCAGTTTTTTGCTATAATACTGATTTCTATAAAAATAGTAAAAATATAAAATTGAATAATAAAAATCAATCAACTATCTTAAATTAACTTAAATAAAATAATTTGATGAAATACTATTATTATATAAATTAAAATTATAGCAAAAGAGCTGAACCAAAATATTTTATATTACATTATAAATGAGATTATTAGTAATTATTAAAACATATGATTTTAATAGTCATTTAATATATTTGATTATATATTTGACAAACAATTTTTGCACTTAATTTTAACTCTAATTCATATTTTATTTGATATGAATAATTGAGTTTAAATTTTGCACTATTTTAGTATATCGTTAATAATAATAATATTTTATTTAAATTTCTATAAATTATAAAAAATATATACAAAAAATAAACTATATTTTTATATTTGTTAAAATTAAACAAAATTATTATTTAACTAATTATTGAATCAATAAATAATTTAATTAACATTTTAATTATTTCATTGATAATTATACAGTAAATGACTTTTTGATGTCATAACTGAAATAATGTCAATATATTGACATTTGTCTGCATTAGGTATACAAAAGACATCTATTACTTGAATGAGTGGTCAAAGCGTGGAAGTGGTGGACACAGTAGTCTTCAAACTGTATACAAAAAACTAAAATATGATGAAAACTACCGGTGCTTATAGTTAACAAAGTTGATGACAGATGACGTGCTATTGGATGTGTTCACAAGTGATGCCATTGTGTTGACAGCGATTGTGATAAAAATGGCGGTACTTTTGCCACAAATTGTGGCCGACGTGTGAAACGCCGGCAACCGATCGGACACTTCAATGAATCACTGATTCTGGACATCACTTAACTCTTCAACTATTACTGACTGTTGACTTTGGTTATCACATAATCAGTAGTCATGTCTTCAGACGAGAACAGCAGTGATACAGACGACTCGTTTGAGACGAAAATAAAACCATCGGCTAAAACAAAGAAGAAGAAGGATTGCGGAAAGTTATCCATTGAAAGGATATACCAGAAGAAGACTCAGTTGGAACACATCCTTCTCAGACCTGATACTTACATCGGTTCCGTCGAGAAGGAGACAAAGGTTTTAACATTAGTTTTATATTGAATTTGTATTAAAATTAAATTATAATAATCAATGTCTTTGACAACAACAGCAAATGTGGGTCTTTGATGAAGAACAAGGGATGCAATTGAAAGAGATTTCATACGTTCCCGGAATTTACAAGATATTTGATGAAGTGTTGGTCAATGCGGCCGATAATAAACAACGAGACAAAGGCATGAATTGCATTCGCGTTGATATTGATCCGTAAGTGTTCAACAAATTGGATCCTAAAATATGAATCAATTTATTAATGTATTGATTGATACTAATTGTGACCCAAAATAGTGAGAAAAATGAAATAACAATTTTCAATAACGGAAAAGGCATTCCTGTGATTGAACACAAAGAAGAGAAAATGTTTGTTCCGACCCTTATATTCGGTCATTTGCTGACCTCATCCAACTATGATGACAACGAAAAGAAAGTGGTCGGCGGTCGCAACGGTTATGGAGCCAAACTGTGCAATATATTTAGTACCAAATTTAAAGTGGAAACGAGTTTTAAAGAGTATAAGAAGGCATTCTCTCAGATCTGGACGGATAACATGATGAACACAAAAGACCCAAAAATAACGACGTCTTCGGGAGAAGATTTCACACGAATCACATTTTCTCCGGATCTCTCAAAGTTCGGAATGACTCAACTCGACAAAGATATCGTTGCTTTGTTCTCTCGACGGGCTTATGACGTGGCCGGCAGTACTAAAGGTGTTAAAGTATTTTTAAATGGTAAACGACTTCCAGTTATGGGCTTTAAAGACTATGTCGAACAGTTCATTAAAGACAAAGAAGATGATACTGGAAATCCATTGAAGATGGCGTACGAACAGGTGAGCGACCGATGGGAGATTGCCTGCACTGTCAGCGATAAAGGATTACAACAAATTAGTTTTGTCAACAGTATTGCCACCACAAGAGGTGGTAAACATATTGATTATATTGCCGATCAAATTGTGCACAAAATGGTTGATATTATTAAAAAGAAAAACAAAGCCGGAATTAATATCAAACCGTTTCAAATTAAAAATCATTTGTGGATTTTTGTCAATTGTCTCATTGAAAACCCGACATTTGATTCGCAAACCAAAGAGACAATGACTTTACAACAAAAGAGTTTTGGTTCCAAATGTGTTCCTTCAGATAAATTCTTTAATGCTGTCAATAAAACAGGAATCGTTGAGTCAGTGATGACTTGGGTTCGATTCAAAGCACAGACTGAACTTTCCAAACAATGTCACTCAAAAAAACAGTCAAAATTGAAAGGTATTCCCAAACTGGAAGACGCCAACGATGCCGGAACTAAACACTCAATTGATTGTACATTAATTCTCACTGAAGGAGATTCAGCAAAATCTTTAGTTGTCGCAGGTCTGGGAGTTATAGGTCGCGACAAATACGGTGTATTTCCTCTAAGAGGAAAAATGCTTAATGTTAGAGAAGCGACTCATAAACAAATTCTGGAGAATCAAGAAATCAATAATTTGATTAAGATTTTAGGTCTTCAGTATAAAAAACAATACGCAAGTATTGATGATTTGAAAACATTACGTTACGGCAAATTGATGATAATGACTGATCAGGATCAAGACGGGTCACATATTAAAGGTCTACTCATTAATTTTATTCATCACAATTGGCCAAAACTTCTTGAGCTAAACTTTTTAGAGGAATTTATTACTCCAATTGTCAAAGTGTCAAAAGGTAGTGAAGTCAAGTCTTTTTATAGTTTACCAGAATTTGAAGAATGGAAGAAAGAAACGTCTAATTGGAATAATTGGAAAATCAAATACTATAAGGGTTTGGGCACTTCCACTGCCAATGAGGCTAAAGAATACTTTTCAGATATGATAAGACATAGAATTAAATTCAAATATTCCGGTACTGATGATGACTTAGCAGTTAAGTTGGCATTCAGTAAGAAATTGGTTGAACAGCGAAAGGATTGGCTAACAAATAGTATGGAAGAGAGAAAAAAGAGACGAGAGTTAGGTTTACCCGAAGTTTACTTATATGAGAGCAATACTAGAAGTGTTTCATATAAAGACTTCGTCAACAAAGAGCTGATTTTATTTAGTAATATGGATAACGAGCGATCCATTCCTTCATTAATGGATGGCCTTAAACCAGGACAAAGAAAAGTGTTGTTTACATGTTTTAAAAGAAATGACAAACGAGAGGTTAAAGTGGCACAACTGGCCGGTAGTGTTGGTGAGCACAGTGCCTATCATCACGGAGAAGCATCACTCATGTCAACCATTATAAACTTAGCGCAAAACTTTGTCGGCAGTAATAACATTAATCTTTTGCAACCAATTGGACAATTTGGTACTCGTCTGCAGGGAGGCAAAGATGCCGCCAGTCCTCGATATATCTTTACAATGTTGAGTCCATTGGCTCGTAAAATATTCCCAGCATTAGACGATCCGCTACTTAATACTCTTATGGATGACAATCTTAAGATTGAACCCGAATATTATGTACCGATTTTGCCAATGGTTTTAGTGAATGGCGCTGAAGGTATCGGAACGGGTTGGAGCACTAAGATTCCGAATTACAATCCAAGAGAAATTGTTCAAAACTTAAGAAGAATGATTAGAGGAGAATCAACTGAAACAATGCAGCCGTGGTTTAAAAATTTTCGCGGAAATATTATTCAAATTGATTCACAAAAATATGTTATTAATGGAGAGGTTGGCATTTTGAATGATAAATCATTTGAGATAACAGAGCTTCCGGTTAGGGTATGGACTCAAACATATAAAGAATCGACTTTAGAGGTATTACTTCACGGAACTGAGAAAACTCCATCATTTATAAATGAATACAAAGAATATCACACGGAATCGACTGTTAAATTTATAGTCAATCTTTTGGAAGCGAATCTTAAAAAATCATTGGACACCGGAATTCACAAGACATTTAAATTACAATCAACACTATCTACTACATCAATGGTGTTGTTTGATCACAATGGATGTCTTAAGCGTTACGATTCACCAGAAGAGATAATTGAAGAATACTTTCCGGTTAGACTTGAATTTTATGCAAAACGAAAAGCTTATTATGAAGGAAAACTCGAAGCCGAAGCTCTAAAGTTGGAAAATATGGCCAAATTTATACTCGAGAAGAATGATGGAACCATTCGATTAGAAAACATTAAGAAAAAAGATTTTATTCGACAATTAATTGATAAACGATATGATTCAGATCCAGTGAAAAGCTGGGAAAAGAAATACAAAGACGGCGACGACGCCGAACCAAGTGATGATGAAAACGACTATTTTTCATATGATGACAGAAATGATGACACATTAAAGAAGTATAACTACGACTACTTGTTTGATATGAAAATGAGTTCAATGTTGAGGGAAAACATAGAACGACTACTTAAAGAAAGAGATACCAAAAAACAAGAATTAGAAGATTTAAAGAGAATGACTGCTGAAATGCTTTGGGAAAAAGATTTGACAGACTTTTTAGAAGAATTAGATCGAGTCGAAGACAATGAACGACAGGTCTCGTCGAAACCTATAAAGTCGGCCAAATCGGGAACAAATAAGTCAAGAGGTGGTACCACAAAATCAACCTCAAGACTCAGCTATGAAGCCAAACCTTCAGATTTTGCCGAAAGAATTGAACCAAAAATTGATTTCGAGATCTATAAGAAAAGTGATAAAGCAATTAAAAAAGCAATTGAAAAGAAAAAGACAAACAATGAAAAAGACAGCGAAAGTGATGACGACTTGGGACGATCCCTATCAGAGAGAATCGGCGTTTCGCCACAAATTATTGATGAAAAGAGAGGTAAAAGTAAAACCATTAAATCATCACTTATTACTGATTTAAGTGAAGATCTCAACAATGAAAAGCCGATTAAGAAGAAACAAACGAAAAAGAGTGAGAAGAATGAGAAGAGTGAGACAAATAAGAAGAAGAAGAAAGGAGAAGACAAGAAAAAGAAAAAGAAGAGTCCGTGGTCTGACTCAGAGTCTGATGACGAACAAGATTATGATTTCCATGAAGACAGTGATGATGAAGATAAAAGTGAATACATACCTTCTAATACTAGTACTCGCATTGTCTCTAAACCAAAAACAATAACCGAAGACATAAATAAAGAAGATTTTGTTTCATTGAATTCAATCAGTGATCAAAAGAAAGAAGAGTTAAAAAATACAATCATTAAGAAGAGTGCTTTTGTGGACAGCGATGACGACTTGTTTAGCACTTCAACCACTAAAACAGTTTCTAACAAAAGGACGAGTGAAGAACTCTTTGACTCACTTTTTACCAAAAATGATAAATTAAATGATAATCAAAATGGTATTAAAGAATCTAAAAATGGAATTAATAACAATCATATCGATAGCGATGATAGCTATGAGAGAGAAAATGACAAAAAACAAGAATTGGAGACAATATTTGAAAATAAACCGACGAAGGCGTCGAAGAAAGCTTTTGATTCTGATTCAGATAAAGAGTTTGAATTAGATTTGGAAACCAAACCTAAACTAAAAGCCACGAAAGCTTCGAAAAAAGCTTATGATTCTGATAACGATTCGTCAAAATCTAAGCCAAAAAACAATAAAAAGGCGTCAAAATCTAAAAAGAAGAAGAAAACAACAGATACTGAAGAATCGGAAGAAGAGAAACCGAAAAAGAAAAAGGTATTTAAATTAATTACAAATAATTATATTTGTTTTATATCAGTATTTAATAATAAATTGTATTATTATTTAGTCCAAAAAGGGTGTCGAAATGATAGATGGTTTTGAAATACCTCCCGAATTAAGAGAAAAGTCAGGTCGAGTGCGACAACCCGTTAAATATAATTTCGGTGACGACTCCGATGATTAAACCATACAATAATAATATATTAATAATTCTTTTAATATAAACTTTTGTACTGCAAATACTACTTTTTAAAAAATTTTAAGTTTATTTTTATTCATTTTTAGCGTAATCTCAAAAAAACATTTTGTAATATAAATACAATCATTTCTTTTATTTAATTGACTTATTTATAATTTACATTCATTTTTTTCTGACAAAATAAAAATCATATTTATTTCCTATATTTGTTAATTATTATAAATAACTTATTATTTTTTGCTTATTATTAATTAATCACATTTTGACATTTTATGTATAAATTAAATTCAATAAAATTGTTTTTGTGTATAAAAACCAAATAATATATTGTTAATAACAACATAAATGATCTAAAAAAAAGTTTATAAACATTTAAAAGTTAAAACTAACAAATTATAAGATATTTAAGCTTATTATTGGAGTCAAGTTATAACTACTAATTATTGCTAGAATTAGAGCTCATTTAAGCTTTAAAAGTGTTATTTTAGACAATCATTGAGTTATGAATTGACAGACAGACAGATAAGGTCTGTGCCATCGATGCGTTGAAACACTATTACTAACTATTCGCTCAATTAATTGCCAGCAAATCCATCAATAAGATGACAATCACTACATTCACTCAATTCATTACATACACTAACCCTTACACTAACTCATCTCTCTTTTGATTATTTTAAGTCAATAAACAACAAAAATGCTAATGATTTTAATAATTATACAACTCTTTGAGCATTTATTTTATTTTTTATGTACAGTATATGTATTAACACTTAAGTACATTTTGATTGCTCACAATTTTTTATCAGCTTTTATATTGTTATTTTGTTTTTAATGTTTTATACATATTTGTAAACTCATAATTCAAGAATTGTTAATTTATTAAAATATTTTATTGGCAAACAAAAGTTTTTATTGTTTTGTTTTTCTAACAAGTTTGATGACTAAATTGCTAAAAAAGTATGAACTAATTTGAAAATTGTAATATAAATAAAATTTTGAAAATTATAACTTAGATTTTCACATAAAAAACTGAATCCAAACAAAGTTAATATGATATAAGAAAATAAAACAAACAATTATTATTTAAAAAGATAGTGTTAATTGCTGTTATGCTTAACTGATTTGAAGTCAATATAATTTTTTTGTTGGTCATTACTTTTATGATACAGTATTATGATTAAGAAAACTACTTATACTAATAAACTATACATAATATATAATATATAATTCATATTCAAAGTGCATGTGAAATGTTTTCAATTGAATTATTTTGAAACTTATTTTTTTGTTTTTAATTATTTATAAATTTGCATTAATTTGATTTGCATTTTTTATAGATTAATTATTTGAATTACATTTGTTATTGTAAACTATTTTTCTTATATACATTATTATGCAATATATTGACTATTTTTGTATGTCTATAATTTAAATTTTATTATCAAATAATATTCAGTAGGAAATTTATATAGTAGTTCAATGTATTTAATAACAAATAACATATAAATATTATTATATATTGTTTATATAAGTTTCAAAACAATTTTATTCAAATTAGTAGAGTTTTTAAGTATAATATATGACAGATAGCATAATCAATCTGTTATTAGTGTAACATATCTTTAATTATTTTAACTTTCTGTCAAATTATGTAAACTTTATATGTTTGTGATATTGCTATAAAAAATTTGATATAACGTTGAGAGTTGTATTCAATTTTTGCAGTCAATTATGAGCTAATAATAATAATAATAGCAATAATAGTGATATTGAGGTGCACTCAATGTCTGCATACTCTACCCATTTTGCCGCCCATTGCATACACGCTCCCAATGGTAGACCCCGAGTGATGCCATCGATCATTACAAAGTAGACACCACTCGTAATTAAGGAGGTGTTCACTAATGCTAATCAATATAATACTACAAATTTATGTATCAAATTCATAATAATTTAATATTAGAAAAGATACTATTATTTTCTTATGCTTTACTCTATTAATCAACTCTTTATTATTCAATTTATGGTAAAATATGGCTTTTAATACTATATAAAGTATACAATTTTACTTTACTTACAATTTTTTTAAAATAGATAACAACATAAATAATGAATATTTTTGATAATTTGTTATAAACCTTAAATGATTACATAATCCACATTCCTTAACAATTTTAATATAATCTATGACTAAAATTATTTTTTTTATTGTCATTTTAACTTTATTTAACATTTTACAAATTAATTCAAACCTTTAAAAAAAATATTCAACAAATACTGCAAATTATAATATTGTATATTAAATTGTATATTAAATTATATATTAAATTATATATTAAATTATATATTAAATTATATATTAAATTATATATTAAATTATATATTAAATTATATATTAAATTATATATTAAATTATATATTTAAAAATTTTAATTTAGAATATTTAGATGATTATCTAGATTATTGCATAAATATTAAGCTTAATGACAATTATTGTACATTTATGATAATTATTATTTACACATTTATTAAAGCATATATGTCTTTATAAATCTATTATTTAAACTATACTTTAAGTAAGATAATTAAATTAATAATTTATATCATGTTAATTTATGAGATAAATAAATCAATTAAGATCATTATTTTTTAGTTTTATGAGCAAAAATGTTAAAAATAATAAATATTTTTATTTCTGAATAAGTTATGAATTGCAAAATTAAACAAAAAATAAATTTATTATATGTTTGAAAACAATAATAGCAACAATTTCAATGCACACATAAGGTATATAATTTTTAAAATTAAATTAACAATAAAACAATTTAAATAATAAATATAATGAAATACAAAATATTACATTTTTATAAAATTCAGTACTAATTATATAAACATAACATTAAATTTATAGTTTATTATATAACAAAGTATATTCTTTGTTTTATTTATTATATGCTTATCATATATTAAATAAATAATAACAATTAGATAACATTATATAATTGCTATAATGATTTTCTATTAATCTTTTTAAAATATCAAGTTATAATATAATATTATACATATTATTTATAGCTCACAAATAAAAAATATAATATTAAAATAATAAAATAAATTTAAATAGAAAAATATTATTATGCATTTAGTTGTGATTAAAATAACTAATAATAAAATAAATATAATTAAGATAAACATATATAAGAAATATTGCTATATTTGATATCATGTTAAGTGACATTCCATACAATGATATTAAAAAACTAATCAATAATTTTTGAATATTATATGCAATTAAATTCAAAATCAATTGAGATTAAAAAACTTTAGTTTAATAATAAATTTAATAAAATGTAATAATTTATATTCAGTTGTGTAACAGTACGGAGAGTCTCATTAAAATAATGGGCGCACCTCTGCATTGCCTTTACATTACTATACAAAACCATTCATTGATTTGCATATAATTCTCATTTAAATAAATAAAATTTACACAAAATATTCAAATACTGCTTCCATTCGTTAGTTATTGAGTTTGCAGACCAAACACACAATCATTGGAGACAAATATTTGAGATTTATATAACATATAAAACATATTATTCCTATCATTTGAAATTGTTATATAAATTTATATTATAATACTATAAATTCTAAGATATATTATTGCTATTGTATTTACATTGCTATAATACAGTATATAAATTATATTGACTTATTGTTTAATATGATATTTTTTTATTTATTTGTTGTGATGCTATAGATTTGACTGATTTATGTTTGATAAACAACTGATCTGTAAAGACATGAGTTTAAAGACATTTTTTGAAGAAGTAATTAATTTTTGAATGAGATTTAATTGGTTGCAGACAATGGTGTGGAAGCATATAATTGTGTGACAAACAAATAACGCGAACAATGAATTAGACAAAAGTTGGTTTAAGAAAAAACATATTCAGATATGAGATAATCGGCATATAATAACTCATTTGAAACTTTGAATTCTTTGATTTCAGTTCAAAGTTGTCCCAAAATAAATGCGAAAATAATTGCTTTAATAAAAAACACTTGAAATGATATTTAAGGAAATGAAAGTCAAGCAGAATATGTGCTTAATTTGATGGCAATACTACTCTAGAGTTTGATTAGGAAAGACATAAGCCGTTGGTTTCTCATAATTGTATACCATTTTTAACGACCATTACTTTATAAATCACTATTACATCACATTTCTCATTAGTGAAACAATGTTTGACTAAATATATGGTATAATAGTATATAAATATTTCATATCAAACATATTTGAAAGCTTTAAGCTTTTTATAAAACTATTTAGTTTTTATTTCATATATAGAAAAACAAAAACTATAAATGTAAAAAAACAAATATACAATATTTGAAATAATTTTGTCTACATATTATTAATTCAAAATTTTCATGATTCAAAAACTTTATATTATATATTATAAAGTCTACCGGTATATATATATATATATATATATTTTAAATTAATATTAAAAATAAAAAATTTGACAGAAAGTGCAGTAATATTAAAAATATAAAATAATTGTACAAAATATCATACTTTTATTTGAGTATCTTTTATAAAGTAACAAAATATATAATATTAAATAAAAAATAACTAACCTATAGCTGAGATATCAGTTTGTGGTTTAATAATAATAACAGTGAATTTAGAGGCAAAAAACTGATATAATATATTGAATGTAAATGTAATGCATTGGAGGATAATAATGGAGTTTTGAGGGTTCGCTCAACCATTGACTACATATATCAGACAATTGAATGATTTTTTGGTTTTTCCTCAAATTGTTGTCAAAAGAGAGACACCGGAGAGGCCTTGGATGCTGAGCTGTGCTGGTCTACAGTTCCACATATAATGTATATTATATTTATATATATATATTGTGTTGAAAATAAATGCTATGAAAGAAACCACTAATTTTAAAGTTGAGAACTAAAAAAACGAAACTACTTTTCCCATAGTATTGAAATAAAACAAATTAAAGGGACAGTCAGTTAATTATAATAATGGAGTAGTAAAACACACTTACATTATACTGTATATACCTGTACTATAGATTTTATAACATCATGGCATATAAAATATACTAAAATATAATATCTGAAAATGTTTATCGTTTTAAATAAATGTATTTTTCATCACAAATATTATCAAATCTAGTAATTTCTGACATAAGATTACATGTTATCTTTGTTTACACATTTATTTCAATAGTTATATAACTTTTATTTCATGTTTTTCATTACAGTTAATTATCATAAATTTATAGCATATGTATATATTTATGTAAGTATTTTGTTTTTGTAATTTTCAAAAGTGTTTTTAAAGATAATTTATAAAATGTAAATGAAATATACAAAAATAATTAAATCAAATGCTAAAAAACATAGATATATCTATAAATTATTATTTGTATAAAAATCACAGCTTAGAGCAATAATTTAGACATTTTTGTTACAAATTTGAATATTATTCGTCTTTTTAATGACTAATATCTGCATAAAAAGATATTAAATCAATAGATTAGGTTAGAAAATATCAGTTGAATGGTTGGTGTGAGTGTTGTTTCTGCAAATGAGTGGTTGAATCCCGTGTTGGCGACGTCTGACCAATTTGGGGCTCTTTGGCAACCGATTTATAAGTTGAATATACAGTAGGCCTTCATTAGTGTATGCATTATATGCCAGTGATGTTCACTGATGTCGACTTTGGGCTATACTTTTGGCCACAATTAACATCAATTGAAATGACGAGCGAAGAGCGGCACTAAATTGAGACAAACTTTAGGCAAACCAATGATACAAATGACGCCAAACTTGAAATAATCTAATTTCTAGCTCTAAGGCATGATTTGGTTGGCATTTGCATATTATGAGGTGCTGTCCTATTATGCATATGTTATTAATACTAAAAATAAAATTTACTTCAAATACTGTTTGAGACGTTTCTCGCTTTTATAAATAACACGATTTTTCAATGAATAGCAATAGAAAATTATATTTGTGTTGATATCAGTGGTTTGACTCTAAAAGAAAATCTATGAAAACAGGATGAATATAGAGAGGACTGGATAGAGACGGGACGGGTAGTCCAATAGAAGCACTTTTAGCGCTGTAATGAATGACTATATATATTCGTGGTTTTTGAGGTTTCACTTCTAATGACAGGTTATCTTGACTTTGGGGTTCATATACTGTACTTTTCATATATATATATATATATATACTTTTTGGTCATTTAAACAATATTTTTTGGGCATTAAGTCAATTGTATAGTAAAGTTAAGGAAAATGATAGAGAAGCCAAAAATCTAACCCTCCTTTAGATCACGTTCTGCGACACTAATCCAAACACACTTACTATGCATACAAACAAATGTGATTTTCATTTTGAATACCAGACAAAGATCCGGCTCTTTTTGGTATTTCACTTGAGATGTCATTCAGACTCCATTTCTTGACTCATCATTATTTTAATATCAGTATTACTTCAAATATACCGACCCTTCAGTTCATAAAAGCAATCATTTTGATGACATCTCTCATACAAACAAACCCTACGTTTATTTTTATTATCAGAACTTTAAGTTTATAATAACAATAATTTAAGAGTAGAATTATTATACAAATGGATTTACTTTTGAATTTTTAAATATAACTAATATTTATCTAAAAATGGGTTAGCAATGCTAACTTAGTATAACAATTTTTATCAATAATATAATGTAAATATAGCAAAGTTGTAAAATTATCATTTAAACTATACTTTATTTGTTATTATTAAACAATATTTGCTGTTTTCTAACAAATTGGTCGTGTGTTTAATAAAAATGATATATTTATGAGTCATTGAATAATGCAATGATATAAGCATTATATTAAATCTCAATTAAAATTCATTGGTAAAACAAATCCAATATAAACATCAATACATTAATGATAGCAAATTTAAAATGAAAAAATAATCTTATGATTAGTTTGTTAATACTATATATTCAAATGATTTTTAGTGATAGTATAATATATTCCTATTTTTTAAATTGAATAGTTATTTAGTGAATTATTGTAAATCATGCAAATGTAGGGACAACTGAATTGAGCCAATTTGGACATTAATTGGACATTAATTTGGATATTGATTGCAATGTTTGGTTTCTAAGCTACGAATCATTTGATGTAATGTATGTATTAGTCAGTGATATATGAATGTACTTATACTATATAGTAGTGGTATATCATATTATGTGACAATAAGTGATGGACCGCATGCTGTTTGCATAACATGATTAAAATCTAAAAGAGTGATCCAAACATTAAGTTTGTTTCTTAAACATAGTTATATACAGTGCATTTAAAATCAAATAAGTAAAATATATAGTGATATAGAGGTTGTCTATCATGTGGATCAGTGATGAAGTATTGGGCGCACCATTAGTTGATACGGAAGGGCAGCTGTGCTCTCACAGTGTGTTCCACAGTAACACTCCATCACTTTCAGCGGCACTCATAGAGAGCTAATTTACCTGAAATTTTGTCTTTTTATCAATAGTGGGGACAAAGTCTCGAGTAGACTAAGTCAGCCAAACGTATTAGGAGTCAGTTTTTGGCATATTTTTGTTCAATATATTTGGTCTCTTATTTAACTGTGTGTTGCAAAACAGTGTTAATACATGACTAACTTTCAATAGGAGGGTTAGCCTTCAAACCATTATATTGAAGAATAGGTTGCAATGGTGTTGGACCTCAAGTTTTTTCAATAATATGTCAGAACAAATATTTTGTTGTAATATATCATTTACGGTGCGATTGCAAAATACAACCAATTTTTTGCATCAATATATCCCACTATTGAACAAACCTTATACAGTATGTGTCTGACTGTCCCAATAGTCCAATACATAGTCAATACATATCTTTCTCCATGTGTTTCAAAGATTTTACCAAATAATTCAATTCATACCATTTGATGATTTACTTGCAATCGCTTCATAACAATGACTTTTTCACTATATTTTTATCATTCAATAAGTGTTTTATGTAAAAGTTATAAATAAATGTCAATGTTTTCAAATGCTCCAGGTAGCATTACATCTAATAGTAAATTAAGTTATTTTCAAATATAAGTATTTGGATTATAAACTAACAATTATTTTTAAATTTTAAGGTAAGCGAGTTTATACAAAAAACAAACAATTAATTTTATTGGCAAATTAGTTAAGATATTTTAGTGGAAATATATAGTAGTACTATACAATTAATATTATCTTACAGAAAAATAAACAAAAAATTTAAAAATTATAAATGAATTGTTGAGTCAACACAATAACACTTATCTTTATAATTAATATTTGAGTTATAAATTTATAGCCAACACAAACATAAACTCATTTAAAATATTTTTAAAATATTATTCTTGTAAATAATAATAATAAAAGTGAAAAACAAAAAACTTTTCCCATTAATGGATATTATTATTATAGTTCGCAGAATATATGTTAATACAGTTTATATATATATTATATGTTTTCTATGTTTTGTTTACCAGTGCTAGACTTTTGTTAACTTTACAATTAAACCTCTTTTTAAACAAATCATATAAAAGTAACATTTGATGATTTTAAAAGATTGAGGCGTGGATGCGATAGTGAGAGGGATGGCATCGTGTCTGACCTTTACTGCCTGTGCTGTCATTTCTAACAAATAAAATAAAAATTAATTTTTATACCCAAAGCCTTTTTACACAATATTATGGACACACTTTGCAAATAATAATTTTGATTATTATCAATGATTACTGTTATTTTATCAACTCTATTGAAAATTCTCTCTTAATTTTAAACTTTATTTTATTTATATTGAATTGAATTGAATACAGTATTGTATGAGTGAACTGAAAGTGAGAGTTATATGTATGATATTACCCAATGTTTGCTTTACGAGACATATGAGTAACACTTTTAAAGCCAATGTTATGGCAATTGAAGCGATAGAAGAGTAGTTGATTTCAAAGAGCTTTTCAAATAAAAATTGAAATTAAATGAAATAAAGGGCATAAAAACTGAGTGATCATCTCATCTATAATATACTGTTGAGATCAAAGGCAAACCGCGTTTTAAATTTACATTAAATTCACACTAACTTCACACCAGAGTATTGGGAATTCATTTGAAATTCAACTCATTTTGTAATACATTTGAAATTTTATAGACAATGTGTTTACAGCCACCCGAGCCATACATATGACAATAAATTACAAAATATTTTTAAACTTCAACAAGATTTAAAATTTTATTGTATTTTAAATTAGATCCAAAATATATTTTATTTTAAGCGTTTTATTTTTAGATCTCAATTATTGGTTTTCATATATAATAAACTCATTGCATATTAGCGTAGCTTTTATTTTGATTTGCATTTCAGTTATTTTTTCTCTAAATTAAAAGCAGATGTAAATGAGTTTCAACGATAGCTTAGAAATATAGTGTGAAATTGTTTTATGTATTATATATATGACAAAAGTCTGTTTTTGTCATAAAAGTAGACCAAAACTGTGAAAGTGTGAGACAGATAGTGTCGGTGCAAATGCGGAACTCCGCTCTTGTAAGTCGAGTGAAGGGATGTCTCCATTTGATGGTGTGATGATGTGATGCTAAGACATCAAGTCATGAAAGTTGTGTCAGCCGTGTGTCACAGCAAACAGTTCTCTATCTTTAACACAAACCAAGCAAATACTGATTGTTGAGTAAAAAAACGGCTGCAATTCAAATGTTGGATCAGATATACATGTGATGAGAGACTGGAATGTGAAGACAATGAACGGTATGAACAGTCAACTCAAAACAAATGTCATATTAAACATCTTATGAGAGGAGAAGGCGTCAAATACCAGTATTAGTGCCATATTTACATGTAATCACTTCCAGACTTTATTAAGACAAACAATAGTTAAGATTTTTCAAGAATTTCTCAGTTTTCTTACTTACAGTATATCTTATATTGGAGTTCATGTTTAGACATTTCATATTACAGTATATATAAAGTCAGTCAAAATGCTAACTTTGTTTAAAAGTCATTTATAAAAAAAAAACATAATATATGCCCTTAACTTATATGATACTACTTTAAATTGACACTAATAATAATAATAACAACAATGTATCTAAATATAATTAATTTTTATTTTAGCATATAGGGTATATTATACTATTAATATATTTTTCAGTAAGTTTTATGTTTGATGAAAATAATGATAGAATGTTTTTAATTTTTAATTATATTTAATTTATGATAACAAATATTTATCAATATATTTTCTTAACAAATATATTTACTGTAATAAGTTTATAATAAGCAATATAAACTTTATATCGAGAATAACACAATATTGTAATTATATGAAAATTGTAGTTATATTTAAAAAATCAATATTGCCTTAAATAATAATACAAAATATATAATTTGTCATTTGTACATTTGTATTGATAATTAATGTAATTATTTATTGTATAATAAAACGTAAAATATTGGAAAGTTATATATTTAATTAAAATTTGTCTGTAAGTATATTGTGTGACTTTTTGGTATAATGAATGAATAATGTTTAGTCAAAAATAAGATTAGTGATGTATAATAATGTTGCCATTATATAATGTTGAGGTACAGGTAGTAGTAGTAGTAGTAGTAGTAAATTTTGTAGTACTGATAGTAATGTAAGTGAAGCAGTTTTGATGAATTTTTATAACTATTATTAAGGCGTTTTACGATTTGGAGACCAAACACAACACAAACACTTGTATATTGATATTAACGACTTTTCTGAGCGCATATTCCTCTCCAATATATATATATATGACTTTCAATGAGTTATCTACTCATAAGTTGCTTAACAGCAAAGAAAATAAAAAAACGATTCACTAGAACTGACATCTATTCAAATGATGGACTAAAGGGTGTGTGGAGGAGGACAGGGTGTGTGGGGGTGTGTGGGGGCGGACTATAATGTTTTGTCATTAAAATATTTCTTTAAATACAATATTTCTGCCACTTTTCAAACAATTATTATTTAGACGCCAATTGACTCTAAGTAAAAATAATAATAATTTCATATAAACGTCACATTTATTAAATGATTTTTTGAATGCATCATTTTTGTTACAATTTTATGCATCAAAAATTTACTTTCAATTTAATTTTCAATTGAATGCTAAGAATTTACATTATGATTATGATTATGTTGTGTGAAAATTAATTTAAATTATATACAAAATTCACAGGTAATACAATTTTGTGTCTATATTTGCTTTTATGCTATTTTAATGTTCAATAACATTGACATCACAAACATCATTGACGCGGATCCGTCTCATTGTTGCTAATAATTAGTGCAAAACTATATAATAATTTGATTATATTGTATATGTAATGTATGCACAATATTTTTGATAGTTTTGTTTATATAATCAATTTATGTCTTAAACAAATTTTTAAACAAACAAAATTTATATAACTTTATTTACACATATACTATATTCAGTATATTACTGTATATATATATATAATACAGGTTATAAATGTCAATACTTTAATAATGTTTAAGTACATTATTTTTTTAAAATCTCTAAATCAATAAATTGTTTTTAAATATATTTATCCAGTATATGATAATATAAATTATATATTCTTTGTGATAAAAATAGTTAACAAAACAAATGACATACAAAATGAAAGCTATGATATGATATGAAATGTTATAATATGTGTGTTATTTAAGTTTTATGTTTACCTCAATAGATGTTATTGAGTCAGTAATGGTATATAAAAGTTGATTTTGACTGCAAATGTCTCGCAATTGGTCATACAATTGGCTATATATTACTCTATATAATCTATATATCGTATTATATTGTATTATATTGTATTATTTGGTAGTAATTGAATGGCACATTCAATAGTGTACTGTATTATTAGGGTATAATGTGTTGAAACAATTGAACGAATTCACAGGCAATGGATTGGCGACCAAATGTCTATTGTCTGCCGCATCTAATGATCAAAAAGCAAATTATATGACTGCTCTCTCTCTCTTTCTCTCTCTCTCTCTCTCTCTCTCTCTCTCTCTCTCTCTGTATTTTTAAATATACTGACAAAAATAAAACCTATACTATTGTAGATGTTATGTATATATGAATTATAAATAAAAAAAATTGTATTGAATTGTATTGTGTGCCACAATATCTGTATATTTCACTAAACATATATCATATTCTTTGTCTGTATTATATGTTTGCCATTGGTTTGCATAAAAAGTGCAACATTTCTATATAAATATATTTGAAATGTACACAAAATGAACACATAATCAGCAGAAAAATCTGCAAAATGATGGACGAAATTGAACTAAACTATGCGCTAAACATAAAATGTCGTCGACGTTGCCGCTGATGATTGGATTGCATGCAAACAATAGTAGGTATCCGGGAGGTAGTTGTCTTAATGCCCGTTCCCTTTAGTTTTCCTCTTTCTGCTTAAATACAAGCTAAGCATAGCATAACACCGTAACACAGGTACTACAGACCCGGCTTATTAAACGTGTCATTAGTTTTAAGATATAGTCAGGAGTACTGTATATCTAAAAAATAATGTTTCCTTATGTATGGCATTGTTTTAATAAATGACATTTTTTTGCATTTGAATATTCAATTGTATATCAAATACAAATTATGTTCTCAAAATTTTATTGTTCATTAATCAAAAAATATATATTTTACCAGATTTTTAGTCAATATTATTGAAAAGTTGTAGATATAGTTATTTTTAATTTTAAACTTATTATTTTTGTAATTAAATAAATATATATAAATATATATTTATTTATATATAAATATTTATGTTTTTTATGATCAAACTATTAATGTTTATATTTTGAAGAATTAATTTTAAAAATTTTACTCATGAATTCACAATTCAATTAAAAGCAATGTTTGAATTTATTTTGATTATTATTTTATTAAAAATTCTATTTCTTTTGGTAAAAATTTTTGTTACTATAATAATAAATATGATTTTAGCGTAATTTAAAATTTTTGTTTAAAAAATAAAGTAACTTCTACTCTACTATAATATATTATAATTTATAAATATTAATAAATGTGTTACACTGAAAAAATAATTTTATAAAAATTCATTTTAAACTCAATATACACTCAATTTTGTTGATAAAAATGGACACAAATTGTTTTTTAGGTTTTATCTAATTTTAAGCAACATTTCAAGGATTTTATTTTTGTTTAATTTTCAACTCTATATTTTAATATACACTAATATTTTATACATAATATTATACTCTAAACTTTATATATATACTGTATATATAAATTATATATAATGTTAAGAAGTAAATTTATAAATCACTTTTAAATATAATACTTTATATAAATATTTAAAGTAATTTTATAATACTTTAAATATATTAATTTTTTGTTTTTGTTATCTAATGTTTTTTAATAGTAATTACTTAATTATTTTTACTTACCTTTAAATAGTTATTAAATATTTATTTTCACTTAATTTACATAAAGTTGATAAATAATCTAAAATCTTATTAATTGAAATATAGATTAAATAAGTACACACTTGAAATAATATTTTATATAATTTATTAATATTTGAATAAAGCAAAATATGTACAAATAGACCCTTAACAGCAAACAAATGATAACACAATTATTTGTTTGTTTGGCCACAATAATAAAACGCGACACATATTGTATTATATTAATTATATAATTATTGTGAAAAAGGACATTATTTACAATTTTATTTATTTTTAAAAAATCATTAAATTAAACATATTATGCAAACAAACATTTAATACAATAATTTCACATTTGACCAAAAAAATGATCTAAAAATGAATTTACAATTAATGTTTTTAAAATAAAAGATATAAATTTTTAAAATATACTTATAATAATAATAATATGTTTTGAGTATTTGCATGATTTCAATGATTTCATGAGTTTTTAGATGAGTTAAAATTAATTCGATCTAATGTTTTGATGACTTTAAGTCCATAGTTTGGCAACTCTATGTAGAAAATAAATGATAATTATTAGTAATCATTTAACTAATTATAAATCACATAATTTAATGAAACACTATAATATTTTTTTAATTACTAAATTGCTTAAAACAAGTTGAAATAATTTTTTGCTAAACTATTTTGATGATAAAATTTTATACAGTACTATCATAATTGATTTCTAATATTATTTAGTTAATCTAATTTTTTACTATTTAAAAAATCTATTGAAATCATGTAGTGATAGATAACTATGAAAAGTCATACTTAGTGTCGTGTTGTTGAGCGTTGTCGTGACCAGTCATGTGCTGGTTGTGGTTAGTCTGCGGCGGACCCAATGGTTGAGTGTTACCCTGCGGTCCATTGCTATTAGAGTTGACAGAAGGTTCGCTTTGACTGTTTTCAGAGTCACTACTACTACCTTTTTTACCGTCGGGTGCGTTGCCATTATGAGTCTTGACGTGTTTGCTTAGATGGTCTGATCTCATGAATCTTTTGTTACATACGGGACAAGCAAATCGTTTCTCTCCCGTATGAGTTCTTAGATGTCGTTGAAGTTCATCAGAACGTGTAAATCGTTTGCCACAAAAAAGCCAATTGCAAACAAAAGGTCGTTCCCCAGTATGCCAGCGAAGATGTGCTTTCAGATGGGATGTTTTGCCATATACTTTACCACAACCAGGTATATGACAACTGTGAATATTTTTCTTGCGAAGATGTGCACCGGCGGGACCTAATCGTTCCGCTTCTTGACAGTTGGGACAGTCACATGTGGCGCGACCCGTATAGCGGCGTTGCGATCGAGGAGATGGCACCTGAGGAAGAGCTGGTTGCGAAAGACCAAATGGTGAGGCGCCCACACTTTGTGCTGATGGCAACATTTTGTATGTGTCCTGTAGTAAGTGCTGTCCTGAAGACAACAAATGTGCTGGAGTTGTGGCCGCTGCTAATGACGATCCGAGTCCATAATCAGCAGAACCCGCGTAATTGGTTTGAAGTTGAGAGTGAAGAGCTGGTGTAGCACCAGACATGTCATGAAGCCAATTACCGGCTACGGCAGCACTGGCGGCCTGTGCGTGCACATCCCACCACGTGCTTGAGTTAAGTGTATTCACTGATGTGACTTCTGGTTTGATAGTTGGATGACCAGAATTCATATTGAATGGCCAGTTCTCATATGGATGAGCACTGACACCAACTCTTGGATACATTGAGCCCAAATGAGTTGACTCGCTATGCATTTTTCCCAAGAAGGCTGTTTGTCCACTTTCGGCACATGACGTAACAGCAGTTCCAGGATAGAAAAGGTTGTCACTTGAATATGAGGTGTTGCCACAGTTGGTGGTGACGGCAACCGGGCGCTGGTGTGTATAACTCGTCAGACTGGTTGTCGTAGTATTATTAGCTATTGTAGGAACTCTTTGAGGTAGAGTCGATGCCGGCGTCGTCGAGTTCGGTGGTGAACCAGAAGTACCTAAAGCGCCACCAGAACTACCCTTTTTCCAGGGATGAAACCCTTTGCCTACAGCGGCATCAGCCAGAGGTGGGGGTGTCTTACTGGCCAATTTGTTACACTGTGCTGTTAACATTGCCAATGGGTTGCCTCCAAGTCGCGGGTGTTCCTAATAATACATCAAACAAACCAAACTCTAGAATTAGCCAAATGTCCGCAAATTGCACTTTTGGTCATTACTTTCACTAAAATATCATAGCTTTTCTATTAGTACTACAAATTATTTCTATTTATATATATTATGTGTTTATTGTTTATAAATATACTGACAAAGAATATTTGTATGACAAACAAATGGTGAAATCAAGTATTTAATGTTATTTATAATCAAAATAATAATGTATTGTACACATGGTGTCAATGCTAACTTCATATTTAAAATAAGCTCCGACTGTATCTTTTAGAAGACTAAAGTAATAACAATTTTTGTATAATATTGATAAAACTCAAATATGTTACAAATGTATTGTATATCATATACTATAAGTACAGTATATATATACTGTATATTCAATAAATGAATCATAAAGTAGAATCATAAGTCATATATAATACAATGTTTTAGTTTGGGAGGAGATCACCAACTGTTTGTTGCACTCAATCTATGTTTCTATAGTTTTATATTATGTTATATTTTATATATTAGCCAACAGTACCTGAAATACCACACCCCAAATGAGATCAAGTTTTCGGGTGGAGTGCCGCCACTCAATAAAACATATATTGTGACAATTATGCTATACTTTTACACATATTTTCTATTTTTATTATATTTCACAAATTCTAGTGAAATAATGTCTTTTACTTTTCTTATGGAAATCTATTTTATTATCTTTTTTGCATAATTTCATCATTAGTTTCACTTATGGCATAAATGAATGTAAAGTAAATAAATTTTCATAATAATTGATATAATTTCATGAATATAGTTTATACAGTATATTATATACATTTTGTATTTGTATATAAATTTAACAAAAACTATTTTAATGCTTATAAAGAAAGTGAAATCAAAATTAGATATTTCTTTAATTAATGTTTTTAATTACTTTATTTTGAATTCATTTTTTATGAATCGCTTATGGATTACCTACTATTTTAAAATCTACTATTTTAAAATCTACTATTTTAAAAATAACATTTATATGAATAAATATTTCTTAATTAACCACTGCTTTATTGTATGTAATAATTGTGACTCTCTTTAGAAAATTTGCTTCATTTTTGAAAAGTTAAACAATAATTTTAAACAAGTGAATCAATTAGTAATTTAATTTTTTAAATATCAAAATATAGATAATATCAATTGATAAAATAAATAAAATTAATTTCTCAAATATTTGTTTAGATGTTTACACTGTAAATATAATATAGTATAAATGTAAACATACATTTGTACAGTACAGTATAAATTACACAAATTGTATAATATAGTACAGTGTATTTATTATACAATATGATATGTTATAAATTACAAAAATTAAAATATAGTATAATATATAATTATAAAATATTACGTTATTAGAAATAAATAAAACCTTGTAGTGAATTTAGTATAACAAAAAATTAATATAAAAAACATTTTCAATTAATTAAATTGTATTATATTTAGTAAATTTAGTGGTAATGTTAAACTTGTAAATATAGAAATAATTAACTCATAGTTTGAGTGAATTTTCAGAGCCTTAGGGATCAGAGTTGCTAAACATTATATTATATATCAAATATTTAACTATTTGTATAAAAAAATAGGGAATCACTTCATGTGAGGTCTGTTCGTGTTTTAAAATTTAAGAGATATTTGTATGAAAGTCTGTATTTATAAATATATTAAAAGTGAAATGTTTTTAAAATGTTACAAAAATAATAACAATAAAAAAAATTGATAATGAAATCTGAATGAAAAGCAAATTGAAATATATATATATATATATATTATGGAAAATATGAAATGATGTGTAAAAGCGCTGAAATTAGATACAGAAGCGAATAGAGTAGAGCAGTACAGCAGTACATCCCCGTCCATCCCATCATATGGATGGTCACAACGACAACACCCATAACCGCCTTCTTTACTTTGAACGCCAAAAAGAGATCAATGGATTCAAAAGACGAGGGCCTAACTGTGCTATGCATGACATGTATGGCTTTGTTGTCAATTGTTATAGTATTGCATAGCATATCATACTAAGTAAATCTGCATTTTGATCATTGCTTTCACTACTTTAAGTGTTGACTTCATCCTACTTCACATCTAAGATCTTAACCACTGATAGCTAACATGTCTAGCATTTTCACCATTGGGTGTCACTTAAAGTCATTCATCCAAATTTACGGCAAATGTTTAACCAATACTTGTATTATTGACTTAAACGACGGGTCAGAGGATTATCAGATTTATCACCACAAGAAAGGATAGTTTGAAACGCTTTCACTTTTACACCTATTGTTTCTCTGCCTTTAGGCCAAAGTCAAGCCCTATTGACGAGCTTAGCATAACTGCAAACATTGTAAGCATATATTCAATACTACAGTACCACTAAATTGATACCAATCACCAGCTATTGATAATAGGCATACATTTTTACAATAATTGTCATCAATATTTATCAGATTTTGCTCCTTATAATATTGTCAATGATAGTAATACTAATCATACAGTAATAAATATATAAGTTATATCAATATAACTCAAACAATTTATTTTTGATTATCACTGATAAATGTTTAGATTAAAAATTAAATTACGAAATAGTAAATATTAATATTAATATATAAGTCGACTTTATATTAATCTATAACAAAGTCACTGACAAATAATAAGTTTAAGAGTATGAATGCTATGAAAGTGGGATATAATAGAGTGATGTTTGGTTTACTATAATATAAGTCAAAAAAAAGTGAATCCAATTATTTGGAGTTAACCCGTAAGCCATATAAGCCATCTGTCAATATGAAGGTCACTAACAATATTTTGAGAGCTCATCTATCAGTGCTTAACATTAGTTCTTAGTTTCAAACTTTTAAACTGATTGAAGACACGGTTTGCAGTGAATCGGTGCCATATAGTGATCATCTCCTACTACAAAGAGCTCATATATTACATTGTTTGGACGTCCAGTTCCCAAATGGACGGGCGTTACTCAAACATTTGTCCAAAAATTACTTGACTATATTCGCTGAACACATCTATCATTATCTTGATTACCATTAATTCTATGGTTCGTATATATATATATATATATATATATATATATATATATATATATATATATATTAGAAATAACAAATTATCTATTATTCACAAAAATTAATTGTTTGCGTCAGAAATAAAAACAAGTTTTGACATAAAATATAAAATTCAATGCAAAATAGTGGCAAAAAAGTCGTAAAAATTTAGTAAATCATTTGAATGGCTTTACAATGTATAGCAATGAATTGTCAATAGATTTGTATACTTGGCATTCATTGCACAATATAGTGGTTGCTATGAATTGTGGACTACATTTGGCATTAAGTATAGTACAGGTGATAGAAGTGATTCAATGATCATTGATTGCCTCCTTAGGGCCAAACATATGTACGACAACACCGCACATCCAAAAGCATCAAAACGGCTAAACACCTCATCTATTGAAATGTGTTGCCTCTGCAGGACTGGCATTGAGGGACAAACCAATAAAGAGTACAACACTATGAATGACTGTAAATAGTGAAAGACTGAGAGATTTTGATGCAAACACTGCAAACAGTGCACCAAATCTGTACTTTTCTCTCGTTTTTCAGTCTTATAGACTAATGGTTTGTGTAGTGCTATAAATGTGCTAACAGTGAGAACATGTATTGTCTATTCAATGATTTCTTTTTATCCTTTTTAGCTCTTTAGCCGGCTATGGCTTAGCCGTAGTTTAAGCATTTGTAAGCATACGCCGTCCCCTGCAGTGAGTGCAGTGATTGTCCCGTTTTCGGCTTTGGACACTACTGTACACTATACTATGCTATACTACACTACAATCTAACCAAACCATTGCACAGCAGTTGTTCTCTACCATAACCAACACTAACACTCACTGAATAACAACAGGAAAGTCTTGCCTAAACTTTCTTGTATTCTCTCATATAATCACATAAAGTGAGTATATATGCATACATACTGTACAGCAATACATTGTGTATGACTCGCATAAAGCTATGTATTGGTACTGTAGTTGAAAAGGGAGGCAAAGAAGCCGTCTTTAGGCTCGGCTGCGAACAAAACCATCATTTGCTATGATATACACTCATCTATGTATACATCATATGAAAAGCAAGCATTTTTCACACACACGTCAAGCCTATTGCCAGCACTGGTATTCTTCGAAGTCGGAATCCCCTCAATACTGGTCTCCCATTTCCTAAACCTTTTCACTGACTTTAGTATTGATGTTAAGCATTAAACATTAAACGTGTTACCAATGGCTATAGGTTTAAGATTTGTCTTTAACATCAATTGTTAGTTTGTTTCATAAATAACCAAATACTATGTGACTACCCCTCGATCACCAAAAATGACCACTACTTACTACCAGTGCTTACAATAGTTACAGACCTTAAATGTCTTGTATACACAACTATTTCACTGTTAAATCGTGTGAATGTGTTGTCAATGAATTCCATAAAATGGTCAATACATCCAAACAATATATATACAAAGTATATACACCTTATATGCAAATTGTTTACACGACTGACCCCTTATTTCTTGAAATTTTCAATATAAAGCTTATGATAAAAAATTCACATCAATTGCTATTTTAATTCCTGAGTTAAACATTTGAGGCAACCGTTGAGTCAATGATAAATTATTCATATTTAATAGTAAAGTGTATTAAAACATATAATGGTGTAAAAAATGGCACATTTCTAGTAAATGTTGATAATTGAAGAAAAATCATGTTTGACGGCAACATATGAGCAGCTGTTGTGATGTTCACACTGTTATGAGTTGGCCTTAAACTTCATAATTCTAGTATTCACTCATTGCTTATAATCGTAAAGTATTTTAGACAACATATCGTTAAGACATTTGAAAACATTTACTAATATAGTTAGCATTGGAGGACAGTGTAGAGCAATGTAAGGCTTGTTGGTCTCAGGATGGATGGGATGCCTGAGCCCCGGACTGTAGGGAATCACTCGACTGTGACGACAGGCCTCTCTGTGAGCGACCACAAGCCCTCTATTTCTAGTGAAAGAGTCATTTCATGTGTACATCACTTACATTAAACATGAATTCACATCATTGTAATACATGTTAACTCATGTGACACACAATTAATAAATTATTAATAAATTATCAAATTATCAAACAATTCTTCATTATCTATTAATAGTCGACGTGTAATGCATTTAATCTGTATTAATATCAATATATAGTACCATAACATAAAGCAATGCATTTTATGTTCAATAAAAACTTTGAACGATATAACCAAAAGAGAGTCAAACCATCAAACCATTTGGTTTTGAATTACATCTCTTTTAACACAATCGTCTCATATCTGATTACAATTTGGTTATGAAGTGCCAAATTGCCGGCAAATACTTTGTTTGCAATTCAGATTATAGTAAAGCCATAGTAAAGCTTATAGTGATTCAAACAACTGTATGTCACTACCGACACGTCCTTATAACAGGGCTTTTGAGAAGCCGTTTGTAATTTGACTAAAAGGATGTTTTGACAAACGCTAAGGTAGTGATGAAATCATTACTTCTTTAAGGATAATATTTCTTTTGAACACCACTTCTCACAGCACCCGATACTCTCAACAAACATACACCTAATAAACTGTTATTATTAGTTAATACATATAACTTAATGTATCTACTATTTTGTTTATTGCATTTGTTTAGTTCATTAGTTAAAATTATTTAATTTTTAATTGAAAAGAAAAACAAACAAAATAATAATAATAATCATTAAATGATTAAATTAAATATTAAATTGAAATCTATTAAATAAGAAGTACTTCTAATTTATTTAGTATTTAGCGACACTTTCCTATTATTTATTTATTTACAACTTCTTTACAGACGTCTTAAGGCGAAAGTATAGCTTAAATAAGTCAAAAGTCATTCACTATATTAGTAGTGATCATAAAATCATAAAAATTATAATTTAATGATAATCAAAACCCGCTTCTAAAACGGTTTGCAATTTTAATGTGAACACGACTTTAATAATATAATAAGTCCAGTCCTAAAACTACCTGAGCGTTACCCAAATCAATAACCAAAAGTCATCTTTAATCATCAATTATAAAGTTTCGATAAATCTTACAAAACTATTTTAAATAAATTTGTTAACTTTCAATTTTAAATTACTTCAATATTAACATACAGTACTGTATATTACTATAAATTTATATATATATATACTGTATATATGTGTGTGTTTGTGTAATTTATGTAATGTAATGTCTGTTAATTTATAATTCATGAGTTTAACATAAAAAACTAATATTTAAATTTTTATTAAATTATAATAATATTTATATATTTTATCAAACATATTAGTAAATTTTTAAAGCAAAAAAAAATAAGTAAAATTATATAATTCTATGCTAAGTATACTATTATTTAATAAACTTGCAAATTTAATAAAAACAATTTTATAATAATAATATATTTATATTTTGTCAACATTTAATAATAATTAATAATATTAAATTATAGAATATATATAATTCTATAGACATGAAAATCATTAATATAAAATTATATATAATATTAAATAAAAATTAATTATACTGTAATATTTATTTTTTCTAAGTACACCTACAAAATAAATTTATATTTCTCGCATTTACATTAATTTAGTTTTAATTATAGTAATTTAATGCATATTATTTAATAATAAATATATAGCAATACAGTGTTAATATATAAATCAAATAACAAAAAAAGATACTATGTAAAACATAAGATTAATATTTTTGTAATAAATAATGAAAAATTAATTGAAAACAAGTAGATGTTTATTATAATTGCATAATTGTATTGAAAATTTATGATTAATTAAAAAATAGTTTCTAATTGAGTCACTAGTTATTTAACTCATTAAAAATAAAGTAATTTTAATTCAATTATAAATAATAAAAATTTAAAAAATAGTATTTGCTTTAAGAAAGGATAAAATGAATATTTGTTAATAAATGATTGAATTGTTTATCCGATATTAAAATAAATTTATGTAATTATATGATATAAATAATTGTTTAGCAATGATATAACACCCACTTTATGAGCAATGAGCTGATAATGATAGTATATAATGGAAATAAGCAAGGTGGATTGATATAATGGTAATATTGATGATAATGGTGCTTACCATTTGAACGATAGCACTGGTCATACTGGCCATTCCGGTCAGGTTGGTGTCGTCGCCCGGGAAGGACGGCTCCGAAATACAGAGATGGAGGTCAATGTTGAGATGATAGTCGAGATTGAAATACAGTTATCGGACCCGAAGTTGTTATCAAACAAAACTTAGATATCAAAAGCTGATCGTCAGCCCTGAAAACATTGTAAACACTGTAAAACAGTGATCGGCAGTCAACGCGTGGCCAACACTACCCAACACTTGAAACAACACACACTACGACTCATACGATATATTGAGGGATCAGTCCATCCCTTTTACAATTGATGCCACAACACAAACGTCAGGTTCTGCCCAAAACCAGCCCTAAAACGCCCCAAACATCCCATTGCAATGCATGCGTGTCTCACTATCACAGCTAACACAATAGGGGACAAACACATCCATGAAGTAAACCTAAACACCCAATACTCCAACTATTTATACATACATTCAACAAAACTTTATTATACAGTATTATACTGTCTATGAATCTATGATATGTATATAACATTCACTTTTTTGCTCACTTTATATAGCTTTCAAAGCATATCATAATTTCTTGTTTTTTATATATATATTCACTAAATCAAAATCAAGGACATCTCTCTCTCTCTCTCTCTCTCTCTCTCTCTCTTTCTTTCTTTCTCATTCACATATTATTCAGTATTATTAACTCAATAAATTAAAATTTTTGGTTTATTGACAATTAACTAATTTTTAACTTAAAAAATTACTTTTTGTAAATCAATAAATAGATAATAATTGTTTTTTTTGTGGTAATATTAAGTATTGATAAAAATGAAGAGTAGAGAATATATAGTAATGTAAGCAAATGTGGACTAAACTTATTATTGTTGTTGTTGTGGTAGTTGTATGGCATGTATGACAGCATTACAAAGTTAGACCTGTTTTTGACAGGACTCAAGTAGATGAGCCAAATTGGAGTAGCTTTCTAATAGAGTTACCAAATATATTATATAAATTCTAGATTTTTAGTTTTCAATACATAATATAATTACTTTCATATATAATTCATAGTGTACTTAGATCTTACTAAATAAACCAAATTGTAAATTAATATTTTATATTTGCATATAAATTGCACATAAATTAATTATACAATAAATAAATAAATAATATGATAACATTATAATTTATTTAATAACAATAGAAAAATTATTATAACAAAAATAATTGCGAGTCGTCTCCGAAATACTTGATTAAAAGTGTTGGATTGTTTTTGTTAAGATATGGTAATCCTACTGAACACTAGTTTCAACTAACTTTTTACTGACTTATACAGACTTTATGAATGCCGCACATGAATAGCACGAGACATAGAGGAAAGGTATAAGACTGGAAATGAGTGGCAAATGACTGGTGTATGGATCAGCAAAATGCCATTTACTTCAATTATGACGAACACAACCACAGATTTAATTGACAGCAAAATTTAAATTCTCTTTTGTGGTGTCGACCACTTCTCTCTCTCTCTCTCTCTCTCTCTCTCTCTCTCTCTCTCTCTCTCTCTCTCTCTCTCTCTCTCTCTCTCTCTCTCTCTCTCTCTCTCTATCCCTACCAGTCCTTACAGACTGTGTTACATACAGTCCCATACAGTGCCTTACAGTGCAATCTCTCTATCTCTCCCTCTTTCCATATGTTTTGTTCATTTAATGTTTATTAAGACGACTATCACGAAAACACAACAGTTTGTTTGGCACGCAATCAAAAAATATGGAGAGAAATGTAAAATCGAAAAAATTATATTATATTATATAATGATTATAATGATTGTATTGCAAGTGTCATGTCTTGCATTTGTTGTACACCCGATGTTATATCAACAATAATAACACATAACTAACACATAGACCACACGCTTCTGTTATTTGCCTTATAAAGTAATTTATATTTGATTCACTAATTTTCAGTTTACTAAACATATAGACATACAGTTCATTCAAAACATATTATTCAATGGTTAGCAAAAAGCAAACAAAGTTATTATACAAAATATTTCACTTATATTACAAGCAATTCAATATAAATTTCAATACATTGCACGCGTGAATAGTATTTGATGTTATGATTTTCAATAGTTTAAGATTGACAGTTAAAAAATATGTTCAAATTCATAATGGATTGAATCATAAAGTGATAATCAAACTTATTATATAATTTTCTAAATAATTAATAAATGGTTCAATCGGTTTGTCTAAAATTAAGTGCCTTTCAATAAAAATTTCATTAACGATACAATCTGTTCACGAGACTAATCATCAAATCTTTTCAATAAACAAATTCATATAAATAATCGATAATTTATGCATTGATAATAATAATAGAAATTAAGTTTAAATATTATGTCAAATACAGTAAATTAGTATATTTATAATTTAAAAGCTTATAAGTTATAAATAAAGATTTATAATCATTATTTTTTATGCTTATAATTGGATGTAATAACATTTTTATATTTTTTATATCAATGCATATAAACAAACATAATATTGAGGTAAAAAATAAAATTAAAAAATATGATTATATATATATAATTGCATTAATCGGGTTTTGTAAATAATCTAATTATGTCTATAAAAAGTGGCCGCAGTTATCAAATTATAAGCATTATTTTATAAGTACTCATAAGATTATATGAGTTATACAAATAAGGTTTAGTGTAAAGCACGCAATCATTGATGGTTTGACCGTTAATGCAGACAAGTGTTGATAAAAGGGATGTATATGTCTGGCAAGTCTTCATCAAAGAGAGAGAGAGAGAGAGAGAGAGAGAGAGAGAGAAAGAAAGAGAGAGAGAGAGAAAAAAAACAACAGACAACTCTTGTGATTATCTGCTGAGAGACTATTATTGGCACGAAAGCACAGCACCGGCACCACAACACACGCAATAAATAATACAATATAAATACTGTAGTAATATAATAAATATATTATATATATACAGTATATATAGTATACTGTATATATAAATATTTTTTTATAAGTTATATAAAAATTGTCAGCAAATATCTGAAATTTTAGCAAAACACACGATTTGGTTATTTACAAGTGAAACATCCGAAATATCGGTTAGTGTCAGACATTTAACACATACCGGTGCAATTGCACAAGTATTAAATTTTTATTTTTATATATTTATACCTGTAGTTTGATGTTTGGCCCAAAACAATGTTTGTGTTGAAATTTTGCAACGTTTGAATTGACAGACAGGTAGACATATTAAGGCATGATTTTGTGACATTAATGTCAGTTTTGCCATCAAAATACACTATATTTATGGCTCTTTATCTTCTGTACACTCTTTCTATATAATTATATAGATATAAATCTCGACTACAATTAAAGTCCTAAACCACTAAACATTTGCTTTTTTGGTTATTTCAAAATATCAATTCAACTTTCGATTACTATTTTACTATTACAATTCACTATAAATACAGTATATAATAGAGTTAGTATTGCTAGAGATAACTGCTATTTAAACAAAAATAAAAAATTATTTTTGTTAAAAATCCTTTATGTGTTTTCTTATATAGTTATTGTTATAGTTATAGCATTAGTTGAGTATTTCAATTCATTTATTTGTTTTTTGAGTCAAACTATTGAATAGGTATAATATTTAGCTGTAATACTAGAGAAAACGTTTGTTTAGTAAATGATTTAATATTTAGGAGGAAAGTAATATTGGAGAACAATCAATACACTGACAGTAGAAAATTGATGGCACAAAACACCATCATATAAGGTGTGGCCTTTGGACTATTTATACAATACATAAATATACTAATATATGTTTAAACTTAAAAAGTTTTAGCTTTACTTTACTATAATTTTTCGGTATTCTCTTTATATGGGAATCTAAGGGTTTGAGAGCCGAAGAGATGTTGTATAGTTAGGGGTGGGTTGAAGATTGGAGCCGTGAGCTACAAACTGGTCAATGATTGAGTTTGTTTAACTATTAACACCGCTAAAATCGTGCACATTATAGCCCGGAGCCATAGAAAATAATTAAAATTGTTGGCGTCCTCTTAAATGGTTTTTATAAATTGTTTAAGTGATATATTATTTTTTTCTTATATAAATCGCTTATCAAATGTTAATGTTTTTTATAATTTTTAGAAACTTTAGATAATAATTATATGCAATGTTATATTACTTTATTTATATCAATACATTCATACTGTACAAAAATATACTGTATTTGATCAATAGAGTCAAAGTTATTGATATAAAAAGCATTATATTTTGCAACATTATATTGTGGTTTTTATTGATCACTGGATGAATGCAAATGCAGGCAATTGATTAAAGTGGTGGTCTTGTAATGCATTTGATGTACATTTTATTGAAGACAAGCTTAACAATGGATAGCAACGAGAAAAGCAGTGAATGTGCCGTTAAATTGTCGCTAATTTGTCAGATTCACAGTCGAGACCACGCTTTCAAACGGAACCAATCAGTCGTTGTATGGTTTTTACATTTGCAGCAAACATTGCAATCGACAGTATTTATACAAAATATGCTATCAATTGAAAATCATATGAAATGTCAACTCAAATCAATGCGACCCCCCATTGATGCCATTCAAATGATATCAGACACGAGTTAAATGTCCGGATGGAGAGCATTGAGAGCAATGACAGTCCTATTTAATATAGTTTTATTCATATATATGCTTCAAATTTTCAATACATTCATTCAAATACATTCACTATGGACTTGATTTTAGCAATTCATGAAAAATTAGTATTTTACAACATTTTTAACAATATTATAGTTTTTGGATTTAATTAATCATTGAATTAATGCAAACTTTAAGTATTATTAAACATAATAAGTAATAAAATAATATAAGTTAACTAAACAATAAAAAACATATAGATTATTTTATTTTATGGTTATTAAAATATACTATTAGTTGACTTAAGAGTTATACATTTAATAAATAATAATTATATAGTGAATGACTCTAATTATGCTTATAATAGATGGGTCTCTTATATAATAATGTTAAAAAAAAGAGTAAAACTAATGAAAGATAATTAGGGAAACTCCTCCTTTTCGATGTACTTTCGATCACTTTATCACTATTTGGTTCAAACACCACATCTCTGTCCATAAAATTCATTTGTGAAGAGCATTGCCGTTGCGATCGTCTATAACAGAGACTGACTGCTTATGTCTGTAATATTGACTGATATCCAACTGTGAGCGCAACGCATATAATAAAACAATTTGATTAATATTTTGTAACTTTTATTTATATTAAAATATAAGTAAAGGTGGAGAGAGGAGGGAATATTTGGTACTTAAAATCTATTAAACTAATGTTTCATAAGTTATTTCATATTATAATAAAACGTTCATTAAATATATCAAAAATGGACTAAACAAATATCGTGAGAAATGTATGGAAATAAAAAAAACTGTATATTATTTATTTGTTTCATACAAACAAATTTTCTTTTGTAAATATTTCAAGTGTAACGCTAAGTAATATTAGTTAATATATAATTTAAAATATCTAATTTATTATTATTTCATATTTGAACCAACTATGAACGACTAAAATCACATTAATGCAAACATATTGTTTTAAACAATTCAGTAAATAACATGAATTACATTTTTTCACTAAAATATATCATATTATTGTGTATTGATTGTATCAAAAGTATATAAAAGACAAAAATATAGTGATTTTACTGTAGATTTAGCATAAAATTAGATCTATATATGAAATGATAAAAGTTTGGACCAAATGTTTGTTCACAAACATAAAGAGAAAGATATTATTGACAAAAACAGAAATAATCGATAAAAATAGTACAGATTTGGTAACAATAGTATACAATAGTATATAAAGTATAGTATTGTTAAGGCATTAGGATAACGAAATTTTATACAAAACTAATGTTCAATATTTGCTGTCTATTTATTATTGGTATAGTTGTAGTGCTCATCATCTCATCATTTCTGTTCACTTCATCCCACTTTATATAGATTTTTATACCATTTTCTCCACTTTTCCTCCCTTTCCTCCCTTTTAGATAAAAGAATCCATTGATAGTAAAGCTTCATAAACTACAGAAGCGTTCATATGATGGCATATATTGAAGAGTCATAGCATAGTATCAAACCATCATTTCTTGATGTCTTCTAATGGAAAGTCTCTACAATTTCGTAAAGGCGTGTCTCGACTCTACCGGGAAATTGCATTCAGAAGCAAATATCATGCAATATATACCATATATATTATCTTCAAATATAAAGACCTACTTTGGCCTCATCTACCAGTGAAACGACATTTACAACCCATTGATTTACAGAATTGGCTTCAAATAACTGTTTTAAACACTATTTTATTGCAATAACTCCAACATTTCAATTGACTTTATTTTATACTAATTTTATTTTTTACTCTTAAATACATCCTTTTTTAAATCAACAACAAATCCAAAAATCTTTATAATTAATATATACAGTAATTTTACATCAATGTACAGAATTAATATCATTTAATTATTAATAATTAAAAACTGTGCTTACTATACAATATAACTTATATTCTATATGAATATTAACTTAAAATCAGTAGTAAATATGCATTAAAATTGTATTTTATAAAACTCTTAAAATAATTATTATAGTTATTCTAGGCTTTTAAAAAATCAAAATATAAATTAAATACTATTATATAACAATGTAATAATAATTTAAATGTATGTAAAATGCAAAGTGTGTATTAGTAAGTCAAAAACATTTTCAAAATAAAATCTAAAAATATAATTAACCATTTACGTTTAACATAATCTAGTTAAATATTATATATAAATATTATACTTTAAATTGCATACAAAAATAAATATATAATTGATTTTTTCATTATATTTGTTGTCCTCTTAATTTATAAGAAACAATTTATTAGGTGTTAATTATATAAAAAATATTTTTACATTTTGTAATCGTATTATATTAATATCTATAAAATGATTTTAATGGGTAACTATAACTAATCTAAATTTATTAACACAATATTTTACAAAGCATTAAGATCAAGTTAAATTTACATTATTAAGTAATTAAAATTAATGTAATGATTATAATGTCTATAGTTATAATTATTTATTTAATAATTATTTGGTTGTATTAATAATGAATATTATTATATATAGCAAGCAAAAGAAAAACATACATTTGTTTTGCATTAAAATTGATTTTAATTGAAAGGTTGAGAGAGAGAGAGAGAGAGAGAGAGAGAGAGAGAGAGAGAGAGAGAGAGTATGTTAAAGAATGAGTTGGTTTTTTCATAATAACAGTCATAAGCATTAGTTAATTGATTTATATTTTTATATAATTTAAAAACTGCTGATGCGATGCACAACCAGACAGACATAGACATCGGCACTGAATATCCGACTCCAACTCCGCCCGACGTTTACCTGAGTATACAATCTCTGTATGTATTGACTCTGTATATACACTACAATACTATTACAAAAGCTAAGCATAAAAATAATGATTGCGTGCTATTTATAATCGACATACAAAGCAATGCATTAAAAGAGGGACCAAAGAGCCCCACCCATTGGTTTCTTGACATTAATTACTGCCCCAACTGTTCTCCCTATTCTCCCTGTTCTCTATCTATACTCATAACTATAACTTTGTGTTAATTATCTTAGTATTACAAACTCAAGTCTTGTTTTCCAATATGAGTCCTCTTTTTTAAGATCTAAGAGTTGTTTTTTAAACGTTGTCCACGATTTACATGTTTTAAACGAAAATATTTTTTGGCTATTAATTTACATGAGATTGCTTTCATCACAAGACATGATTGATTATATTTAGCCATTGATTTGATATCAATTTTATAAATATAAAACTTAAAGAATACTATATATATAGCGGCTATAATGCAATCGTATGTTAGTTTCTAATCGATGTTAAGTCACGGCTTTTTTAGGTATCTTTAATAATGTGACACTTTTTACATGATTTGCTTTGGGCTATAACTTCATTGCGTTTAAGTTAATTAACTTAAACTATATAACAAATTTAAGCTAACATTGTGTTTAGTTAGCGATACACTATTTCTCAGCACAACAACTATCACACTTAGGAACCGACAATTAAATGTAAATTAATACAAATGCAAAATAATTACTTTAAAATATAAAAAACTATTTGATATGTGAGATACAAATCGACAACATTTTAAACACAAGACACGAGTGTATGTTGTTTTTGCAAACAATAGGTTTATAAATGTTTACAAATAAAACAAATGAGCGGAAGTGTCAGTGTGTCTGTACTGGTGGTGAGATCACAAAAAACATATTAAATTATGAAATATTTGGCATTCAATTGAATAAACATCAAAATAGCAGTTCTCTCGATGAATACGAACAGTGGGGAAGAAATGGTGCGGTTTTGGGTCTAATTCATGACCTCATGATATGCTATCAAATGCTATGAATGCTTTCATTTGCAAACCAAATCCATTTGATAGCACTTGTGATGCGCAAAGTCTTTTGCAAACCATTTTCATAATTATCTCTCATTTTATGCGTCCGCTCTTTTGTAGTCTGTTTTCAGCACCCATTATGACTACCACTGCCATCAAAAACGACTGGTGATTCATATATAGTCTCTGATAGACTACAACTCAACAACACATCCATAACATTAAATCACTGAATAAGAGGAAAGACAAATGAGAGAAAAGAAAGTTTGAATATTGATGAGTGAGTGAGTGAGTGAGTGAGTGAGTGAGTGAGTGAGTGAGTGAGTGAGTGAGTGAGTGAGTGAGTGAGTGAGTGAGTGAGTGAGTGAGTGAGTGAGTGAGTGAGTGAGTGAGTGAGTGAGTGAGTGAGTGAGTGAGTGAGTGAGTGTAAGTGTATGTAATACTATGTATGTATGAGTTTGAGAGAGAAAGATTAGCAAATAACTAAATTATACAATAGGATTGGATACAAGTTATACTATTGATATGAAAACTAAATTATCTATTGTAGCAAAAATCAATTTTTAATAGCAAAATGTCATTTTACATCAAATATAACGTTATAATATACAATATAAATATAATTATTATTGATATCAAAGATATTATATTATTGTATCTGAATTTTATAAATAAATACAATAAATTAACATTATTAAATTATTGATATATTGAATAAATATTTGGAAACAAATAATAAACAAACAAATCAATTAATTTTATTTAATATCTATCATAACTTGGTATAGGATAATATAAACAAAAGTGTCAAAAAATTAAATATATCATATTGACTTTATTGACACTATAATAAACAAAAAATAATACAAAACCATATTAAATTTACTATATTATACATTATTATATTTAATTTTATTTATTTATAATTTTTATGACAAACTAGACAATTGTGTTACTTTGATAGTTTTAAGTAAAGTCATAATAATAACTTATTATTATTATTACTATGCAAATAAAAATAACTCATATTTATAAAATCATAAAATATTATATGAATTAAAATTAACATCAATACAGCTAATGATAATTTTTTCACTTATTTGCTGTCATATACTCTGTGTGTATATAATATGCGGGTTTTTAAATAATGGTTACAATTATTATTTTAATAAATATTTACACTTAAGGCAAATAAAATTGTTTTTAAAAATACAATTTATTGAATGTGAGGAAGTATTTGATCATTTGATTTAAAGCAAGCGATCTTTTTTATAAATCATTTTTTATATATATAAGGGTGTGTTTGGAGTAATTATTGGCCAAAAGCATAATAATCCGCCCATATTTTAAAAGTTAAATATGGTTTGTATATAATATTTGCAATAAAATCAAATCAAGATATTGTGCACAACAGAAACATCAGACGATTCATTTAAAGCTAAAACACTATTAAATATAAAAAGTTTTCAAAACGCGGCGATCGACTCATTGTTTATAACAAAATCATTGCCTCAAGGAATGAGAGAGAGAGAGAGAGAGAGAGAGAGAGAGAGAGAGAGAGAGAGAGAGAGAGAAGGAGAGAAACTTTTTAAAATAACAACTAAAAGCGAAAATCAGTCTTTATTACAACGAAATGCTGTTATATAATACAATGCAAAAATCGGCGTTACTTTCACTAAACAAAATCCGGATTATAATAATAGATAATATAATGGACGCTATTTTCGTGATTATTTTCAACTAATTTCTAAAAACCTCTACACTATGTTATATAAATATATGTATGTTTTTGTGATCAAATCTTTTCATCTTATTTTAATAAATTATAAATTCTAATATTATATGCAATTATAGCTCATAATTTGGTTTTGTATAATAACAGTGTTTTGTATAAAAGCTTTTATTATATATAATTTAAAAAGTCTTAGATTTAACACATTCAATGATTTAAAACAAATATTATAAGTAAGAGATTAAAATCTCTTTCACATATCATATTTTTAATACAATTAGTTTATATAATATTAATTAATTGTTATTTAGTGTTAAAACAATTTTTATTAATTTATTCTATTATTTCATTTATACAATTGTTAAATTAAAAAAATTAAAATTATAACGTAAAAATGTATTAATTGATTTAATAGGCAATAAAAGTTAAAAATTTGTTTAGTTTTACAACTCATTCATCATTTTTTTATATATTCAATTCATTGATTGTAAACTACTATTTAAAACAAAACAAAAATATCTAATAGCATTGCTTACAGGAATTAATAGTTTATTATTAATATATTAACAATCATTAAATATCAATTGCTTAAAATTAACAGACCATGTGCCACATATTATATTATAATAATTATATTTTAAATATAAACTATAAATATATATACATACTAAATATAAGTTTAATAGTTGTGATGACAATATTAATAAAAATATAGTTATTAAAATTAGATTAAACTTTTGAAAGATGTTATAAAAAAGTTAATCAAAATAAATAAGTTAATTATAATTTATGTAAAATAAAGTTCAAAACCGTACTCGGGTTTAAAGATTAACCGTTAAAATAAACCGATAGCGCATTAAAATAATTTTGGTTCAGTTTGGTATTTATATTGTTATAATTGAAATAAATATATAATTTAATAAGTTATCATCGAATAACGTAACGAATAATATGATTTTAATATTTGCTTATGATTTTTACATAAAAATAAATATAATTATTATTTTATAAACAAAATGTTATTCTCTATTTTAATCAAATAAATGGTTTCGGTTTGTTAAAGCTTTTTGAATCTCAAATCTATTGAATAAAATACAGAGATGAGCCAAATCATGTCTAACCAATTTACATAACATTTATGACAAACTACTGTGTCGTGTAATTAATATGTAAAATAAAATATAATTAACAACAATAATAATAGATTATCTTAAGAAACAAAAATAACTAAAAATAAATTATAATTTAAATTGGTTTAATAAAAATAGTTAAAATTTATACTAATATCATTATAATACAAAAAACAGGAAATATAGCACTTAAATTAATTTAATAAAATAATGGCTCAATTTATTTCACATTTTATGCAATTGCAATGTGCTTTTAATTTCAATAATTTTATATAAAAACATTATAATTTAAATGTAATTAAAGTGATTGCCACATATACTATCATAATTTTCATTATCAACACAAACTTAAATAACTGATGCAATTTTAAGTAAACTTCAAAGTAGTGTTTATTTATTAATACCAAAACAAATTTTTTATCTTAATATAATTTGTAATTTTTATCTAAATTTTTATTTTTAATGACATTTAATATAATAAATTACATATATATAATGATAATTTTTATTTTCCTTATTTGGACATAAATGATATACTATTTATACAGAGTCTAAGCTAATTTTATAATACATACATTAATATAACAATATATTATATAATATATATAAAGTAAAGTATTATACTATGTTTAAAATAGTTATTTAAAGATTTTAGATGTCATGGAAAACAAAATTTTATTGAATTGTATTTATAATATCTATAAGATTTTGGTAATTTAGCTTTCAAAATCATATTATTAAAAACTTTAACTATAAAAATAATCTAAGCTTTATATACTAAAGTGAAATCTACAGGTTATTTATTTTTGATGTATCTGTCAATCATTTTATAATATTTCATTAAAACACCTAAAACTTGAATCTTATATTGTGTTTCACTTAAAGATTGAATGATATATTAAAATTCATTTTGACATATAGTGTATAAATTGACTTTTTTGCAAACTGTTTTCCCTATGATCAACCATGTAAAATATCATTTACTTAATCATCAGTTTAACTCATGTTATTTAACAAATTTTTTGTTATCCAAAAATTTTATGTTCAATTTATTTTTGAAACATTTTATCTAATTCATAGTGAATATTGTTAAATTTAAAAGTAATTATATTTAGTAGTAAATCAATATAAACTATAGTAAAAAAAATTATGTCAAATATTTTAGTAAAAGTACTTTTGAAATAAGATTATAGAAATATTAAATATAAATTTTTAGTAATTTATTATAGTTTTATCCGGTTCTTAATTACAACGTTAGTAAACTTACAAATTATAGCATAGGTTTTGTGTATTTAATATATATTTATATATCGAAATAAGGGTGTGAACTATATATATTGTATAATACATACATTGTAATGATTAATAAGAGTTTGGGTAAGTTTTGATTGTCTTTTTGTTGTTTTCCTTAAACTAAATAATGTCAAAATATCTGCTAATCATATACCGAGTTTTATAGACTAATTGCTTAAAAATATTTTTTGTTTTGAAATAAAATTAAATATATATATCAATTTTGTTTTAGATAATATATTATTTTTAAAATGCAACTATTATTTAAGTCATTTGTTTAGCTTACATACATTTAGCTTGTTTTGCTTAACTAAAAAATAATTATCAAAATAATTGTCATTTATGAGATTTTATTTAAAACATCAATAAACATGTATTTAAATAATTTATCAATTTTAAAAAAATAAAAAAAATGAAAAAAAGCTTTATATAAAAGTTAAGCACTAAATATTTAATGATAACAAATTGCTAAATCTATATGTGATATGATTTGAATTTAAACCCTCTTTAATATTAGTAACACTATTGTAATAATATTTTATGAAATCAATATTTGATTCAGTATTAATCACACTTTGCATTAGAAATCAATTTAATTGATCCATAATAATAATAATAATAGGCATAACACCAGTTTTGTTGAATATTTTTAAATATTGTATTGATATTTTAGATTTATTACCACAACATTATATCATTTTAGTCAACACAATATTCAAATTAATTATTACATTTTAGATATGTTAATATAATATATACTGACATATTTTTAATTAATTATCTGACAATATAAAATTACAGTATGATTTATATAATTTAATTTTATTAGTGTAAATAAAAAAAATCACAGTATTTAATGTTATGCATTGACAATAAATGTGTGAACTATAGTAGAAATGTGAGAATATAGTGATATTGTGTGAAACAGTGACAACCAATGTGTAAGTAAAGCACATGAAGTTTAAGGCATTCATCCAATACTAATGCTGTGAATGAATCGATTTGTTAGGCATTCAATTGAAAGCCCACTTAATTTCATTTAAAAGATAAATATGAGAAAAATTCTCATAAAAATCAAATTATTTTTCTTAATTTGATTAGTTTTTGATTACAAATGAGATTTTAAACGCTTTTACTTCTCTTACTATTTAAACTATAATTATTCACAAAAAACAAAACAATTTTTTGCTTTAACATTAGTGTTAAAATTTTAATAAGAAATTTCGTGTGAATTTATTGAATAATAATAGTAATAATCACAAGAATTTAATAAACAAGTAATTAATTATTTGGCTTAAATGAGTCGTTAAAACAAATTATATATTATTATTTGTTAAGTTTAATCTCATATATGCATTTTATCATTAATAAAAAAAAGTATAGTACTATATATTAAGATAAAATAAATTATAATAGTTATAATAGTTATTGTCACATTAATTTGCATCGAGTTTATAATTAAATCTTGAATCATTGCCATTGAATATATTAATCAATTTTTTTAAATATAAATTAGAAATAGCATTACGAGTACTGCATATTATTATAAGTTAAATACTTAAATGATTTGCTATTTACTAAGTCAGAGATTTATATAATTGGTTTAACATAAAACAATAGATAGAAAAATAAACGAAGTATTAATTCTGTGAACACACGTATATTAATTTGATTTAAATAATTGATGAGTACTTAAACTATGTATAAATTATTGTAAAAATAATCAAATATGATGTTTGCTTACCTGCATTTCAAAACAATTGATTCGTAACGTTTTAAACGGCTATTAAATTATTAATTGTCTTTAAAGACAGTATTGAACACAAACAACACTGTTTTGAATCCAATAGTTATTTAAATGCATAAAAAATCACACACAATGTGTTTGCGTGAATAAATTGTTTAAAATTTATTAAATATATTATCAAATAATAATAACTTTAAAAATACTTTAAACAAATGGTTTAATTAGATTTAAGTTGACTTTAATATGACTTCCGTTATATAATGACGATTTGCTATTTCTTGTATTGAATAATTGTTATTATTATTTATTATTATTGTTTTTTTCACAAAACTCATAACTGTCTCATTTTATGACAAGATTTTAATTTTATAAATGCTTTAATTGTCTCATTAAGAGTAATAATTATAAACATTAATAGATTTTTAAAATTTTATGTTTTCTTATGTTTAATTAAGTTGTCTGAAAACTAGATTCAGTTTTTTATATTTCTAACAAATAATAACTTTTATAATAATTTAATAAAGAAGACAATATAATACTAAATTTATATTATAATTTAAATAATAACACTTTGATAAATTAGAGAACAAGACATTAAAATAAATTAGATTAAATCATTGCGATGAATGGCACACATTATACAGTATTATATTAAATAAATTTGTAAAAAATAGATGAATGAAAACAATGTTATAATGTTTTCTTAGCTAAACATCAATTGAAACAATGTTTGAAATGCGCACACATTTAGGTGCTCTTCACAATCCCATACATACAGTATACCAGAGCTGATAGACTCCAAGTCCCACCCGTTTTCCGGATGACAGCATTCATAAGTGACTACTTTCTACTATATGATGGTCCGACCCATTGAGGAATATGAAGAACACCTGCATTACGAACAGTGACTTCAATATTATAAACCAAAACATTTATCTTATTATGTTATCCAACATATATATCATATGTAATCTTATATATTATATGTAAAGGTAGACAAACACACAATATATAGAAGAAAACTCCAAAACTAGTGTATAGTTTATCTCAAATTAAAGGCTGATTTCACTGGCATTTCAACCAATGGTACTCTTGTGATGAATTCAATACAATGCAAATCATTTTGCCTAAAGATATATTTATCTTCATTATAAACATTATAACGATTAAAGACATTTGCAATTATCCGCACCAAACAAGCGGTCGCACCTCTGATCACATCTTAAGCTTTATTTAGCTCTTCAGGTCTATGATCTCATTTGCGATCAAATTTTGATAAATTTTTTTGTTATAACTTTTTGCTTAATATTTATTTGTCTAATTAGCAAACATATAGATAAATTTATATAACAAATTTATAGCCAACCAATTTACTTAAGTTTATCTATCGATTTTCAACAATTTTTTATCAAATTTCCAAAATTACACTTCAATTACCATAATATTATAGCTAATTATTGTCTTAAACTAATACTAATTCAAATGTTAATAAAACTTTTTAAATAATATAAATTATTTCTAAAATATTGAAATCATTTTAAATTTGTTTTGTTGTATGAAATACAGAATCAATTTGTGAATACATTTATAAATTGTATGTCATTTGTATGAATATAATAATGGATAAACTTTTCATATACAGTACATATTAAACCAAATCAAACACACGATACTGTCATAAGTTAGGACTCCTAACTGTGCTAACAATGATAGGACATTCAAATAGGAAAAAAAGTTGTATTAAATTTACTGTAATGTTATTTGTATAGAAAGTGTTCAATAATAAATTTAGTGACAAATATTGCAATATTTCTGTTATATTGTATACAAATTGTATACTTAAGCACATTATATGACGCATGCGCTCAATCAGACAGTCCTCGTGTTGTGCAATAACCGCCATATTTGCCGACAACTAATCAAAACAAAGTGTCTTTCAATCGGTTTTTATCATATATTTTGTGTCATTTGGTGTTCAAGACATCAATCAATTGTTTACTTAATTCACAACTAAATTGATTAGCAAATCAAAGATATGCCGCCAAAGAAGGAATCGAAAGATACGCCGAAGACTATACTTTTAGGCCGACTGTCCACTAATCTTAAGGTCGGCATTGTTGGCGTCCCTAATGTCGGGTATTATCACTTGAGTGACCAATTAGTTGATCGCATGTCTTAAATAATGTCTTTATCATCTATTATACAGAAAATCTACATTTTTCAATGTCTTAACCAAAAGTGAGGCCGCGGCTGAAAATTTTCCGTTTTGTACAATAGATCCGAATGAAAATAAGTATTTTTTATAAATATCTTATATTATGATCACTTCCAACCAGTGATTACCATTTTAAGACATTTCAGTTTGTAATACACGTCAACCCAATTCAATACAACACATGTTTACTATTTATCAGACAAATTGTGCGCCAATTTTGAAATACATTTCATATAAGTCAACGATTAAAAGCAAAACAACTAACAATTTGATAAAATTTATAGCAAAAAAAATATTTGATTTATTACATTGAAAGACATGTTATGTTTTATGAAATGATTTTAATATCGACGAAATAATTGGCAAATATTTTTAGCTTTCAAGACATAAGTTGTATTTCTGAAGAAAAAATAGTTTTAAAAAGAGATGCCATAATTGGTCTGACCTTCGATTGAATTCTTAACGTCAGCTCTTGAGATGTGTTTCTCTCTTTCTCTCAATTATAAGACAGAACTATTGCAGTCGTTATTTGAGATAATTTTTTCGTTTAATTATTTCATAGCAAAAAATGTCTTACTATGAACTCAAATGAAGTAATTGTTAGCAAAATGAAGTTGATTTCCTTGAGATTACACTTTAATTTTATGCTAATTTATATAATAACACTGATATACAGTTTGTTAATAATAAACTTTTTTATTGAAACACATTTACTAGTAATTATTTTATAACTAATTGCCAAAAATAACACAATACTCTAATTGAAAAGTTATGAAATTATTAAATAAAAAATATATATTACAACGTTTTAAAATTTTAATTTAATTGTCATACTATTGTTATTTTTAACATAATTTGTTGATAATTTAAATATTTTTATAGTAACAAAACTAATAACTGCATTATCAGGAAACTAATCTTAGAGAATCTATTTAAAAAAATTATTGATTATTTTTAAAGTTAAACAATAGATTAAAAATTATTTATTTACACAATATATTTATAACATGAGATTTAATAGATTTATTGTCAATGTTTAGGTACGTCGGGTTCCAGTACCTGATCATAGGTTTGACTTCTTGTGCCAATACTTTGAACCTCACAGGTATGTAATGATAAATTTATATATATATTATATTATTAGAAGTTATTTGAATTTAATATTAAATGTAATTTTTTGATAATCATGTTTATTATATTACTGTTGGTGTTAATGTTCTTTATATTTAACCAAATAGTCAATTATATAATAAAGTGTACTATAATTTATGAAACATAAATTTGTTATATTAATGTATGACTATATGAATGGTTAAATTAATGAATTTAATATAATATGAATATAATTGAAAAAATTGCAATTTATTTGAAGATGATATGAAAGCAAAAATATTGAATAATGTGGACAATAGTGTAAAATGCGATAATTGAGACAATGGTATAAACGATATGAAAGCAGTGATAGCAGTCAATAGCAGCTGTTTGTAGTCGTGATTCACTTTCTTGAGTCGTGACTCTAGTCTTGACTGTCTATAAGTGTTTGCAATTAAAACAAAAGACTTGAAATCCAAATGATTTATAAGCTGTTGGTTGTGATCGTGTCTACAGTCTATGGCTTCTCATGTAGTCAGTCGGCAGTCGGCCTCTCGAAAGCCATATATACTGTACATACTGTAAAACATTGATAGTTAAGCCAAGTCTGCAAATTTGGAGAAAATATCTTATAGTTTGATGTATTTTGAAATTAATTGCAAATATTTAACTCATAGTTTATATCCTTGTAATTAAAGGCTGTCACCTATAGTTTTAACTGAATTTATCAGTAATTTGTTGTAGACATTGATGAATGCCTCCATAAAAACATTTTCATTTTGCTTCAAATTATATTTCAAAAACAGCTATTTTGACATTTTTCACATATTTTTATGGCAATGAAATTGATGTTATGATTCATAAGTTAAAAACACTAAATAAGAAATATAATGTTTAATAATTTAGATTATAATTTATAAACATAAACATTAATTATAAACTTTGTTGTTTGTTATGTAATGAAAGCAATGAATACTTTTGAATTTAAATTAATTATTACGACAACGGATGGGCACCAATGCATCGATGAATTTATTTCAATCAAAATAACATACAATTACTTTAATTAAGCTTAAAGTTTTCATAATTACTTATAATGAACTACTATTATATTAAATAACTACAATTATTTTTAAATTAATATTTAATTATTTAGTCATTAACTGATTTTTATTATTTAAAAATATTGCCATTCAATCTCATTTTGACAATTGATTATTGTTTTGTACTAATATTTATAAAAGTATGACTAATAAGTTGTAATAAGTTTGTTGTATTTTGTCAAACATTAGTAACGAAAAAATGATAACAATATTTGATACGAAAAATTGTTTGAAATATTGATCAATAGTTTTTGTATGAATAATAAATCATGACTTCGATGACGGATAACATTGACTTTTGTTTTTTATAAGAGAAAAACTTTGTAGATATCAGACATTGAGATCTACCAAAAACACTGCAATACATCATTCAAACTATTATATGGCGTTATATATATACTACATAAATAAAATCTCATTAAAAAAGTGCATTTTATTAGCAAAAACTACAATTTGTTAAATATTTTTGTATAACTTATGTAAAGTCAATGCAGAGCTAACATTTACACATTTATGTATTTTACATGAAATTTATTACTAGAAAATTATTGCTAATTAATTTTTAAAAAGGTTTTTGTTTGTTTTAACAAAGTTATATTTAAACTGATTTTACGAAAATTTATTAAATTTTATTTTTATTTGATTGTAATGAACATAATATTAAATAAATGCGTGAATAGTGTGAAAATAAGATCTTATAGTTGTTATTATTGATGATAACTATTATTTTTTAGCAATTGGTGGTATAATTGATACAAAAGTAATATAATTTGTGTTTAGCGATGAAAGACTGGTCACCCTTAAGACGAGACCAGTTTGTGCCAGAATCGTGTTTCCATATTCTTGTATCCAATAATTATAATACGAAACTAAATATACTGTATATAAAGTGCTTATATATTATTATTATTATTAAAATATGTTTAATTAAAACAGTCTATAATTTTGTTTTTTAAAATATATAATTTCTTTATAAAAGGAATACAATAGAAATGGAAAATAGTTTCTATCAAAACATATATTGTATATATAGTTAATTTACTTTTGATTAGATGTCAGAAATGATTTGATTAATTATTGTTAGATTTTGTTATCGATGATTACTTTTGAAAACATCGACTAATTGTTTAAATGGTGTCAGAAATAGTATACTTTAATTATAATGAAACAAATCTGGTTTCAAATTGCATTACATGTCTGTTGAACAGCAAAGTGTCAAATCATTATTTATTACATTACAGTACAGTATATGAGAATCTCTTAAAGTACTGTCTGTTTAGGGATCGGCTCTTAAAAATACTTTGTTTTTCAGACCCAACAAAACGTTTAAAATTCTTTGGCGTTTAATAAATGATAGACACGTTTGACTTAAATTACATTTTATAATAAGACTGACTTCTTCTCTTAAAACGGCTATTTCTAGTTATTTCACAATAACTATAGTTTGTCTGACTTGAACTGAGAGGCGAGTAATACCCTCCCTCTCTACAGATTGTTTGCCACATTAATAGTTTTTTATTTATATAATATAAATAACAATTATAACAATTATTTTTATATTATTTATTATTAACAGCAAAGTCCCGGCCTTTCTTAATGTGGTCGATATCGCTGGTCTGGTAAAGGGTGCGAGTGAAGGACAGGGACTCGGAAATGCCTTCCTTTCACACATTAAAGCCTGTGATGCGATCTTTCATCTCTGCAGTGAGTTTTCTATTAGTTATATATTGATATTATTAGTTAAATAATAAAATATATAATAATTATAAACTTTAGACAATATTTAAAATAACATTAAAGCACTAAATATATAATAATATTAATATTTATTTGTGTTACGATTGAGTGCCACTTTATGCCATTATTATTAAACAAAGTGTTGACTTAAATATTAGTTTTCTCTATGTTTAGCTAAAGGTAACGCTATAACAGTCAATATTGACTGAAATAATCTGCAAAATATCATTGATATTAGAGTTTGGGACGAACTGAAACACCTCTCGCTCTGGGGGTTCGACAGCTTAAGAGATTTATTTTATAATTACCCGATATATACATATATATATATATTCTATACTATTGTACCGTATATTCTTAAAACCTTGTGTTTAGTATGAGTGTCCCTGAATTTAACAATATCTCAGTAGCGAATACAACTGTGCAACACATTGTTGTTTTATTACATTGAAATGCTTTCATCGATGTTAACATCAATTTGTAGTCAATCACTGTTGACCACCAGCACCTGATTCTCAATTTTTTTAAATGAAAATATGCTAATATTGGGTGGAGTGGACTCTTGTGGAGGCGCATCATATATAACTTGGTTGGATATTGAGGTCTTTACACATAATAGTTAACTCTAAACACACTTAAGAAATTGATCATAAAATAAATGAAACGTAAAAGTATAGCATTTTCTTTAATATACGTTTAGCCTTAAGTCAGTTATAAATGTATCGTTTGAATGGCCGACCAATATATTAGAGCATTACTTATTATATGAAACATTTATTTTATTATTTGGTTATTTATTATAGCAAATAGCACTCCACTCTATATTGTAGTTAATTTTTGTTATGATGTGATGCATTGTAACTCAAATGTGATCCATCTCTTAGGTCTTGTTCACCAAATTATAGGTTGTGTCAAAAAGGACTGGTAGGCATCAGAGGGTGTATTGATTTATATGAAACATTGTATTGAACTCTAGTTATTGTTTTTGAGGATCTAAATATGGTGTTCCCTTACATTGATGTTATTTTTGACATGTTTGCTACTAATTATAATTTTTTTAGTTTCTATTTATTTTTTTAAATATATATATTTTTTTTAAATATTAATACCTTTGAGTTTATTTATTAATTAAAAAAAGTTAGTTTAGTAAATGAGTTGAGAATTGAATAAACAATAGTATTATTATGGTTTAGGAGCCTTTGAAGACGACAATGTAATTCATGTCGAGGGAGATGTCAATCCTGTTCGAGATATTGAGATAATCAACGAAGAACTTAGACTTAAAGATGAAGAACAGTTGATGGCATCCATCGACAAATTGGGTAAAACTGTGCTCAGGGGTGATAAAAAAGACAAAGCTGAATATGTTAGTGATATTATTATTTAAATTTGTTTATATTGACTAAAAATTTATATTTGTTAGGATATCCTAATGAAAATAAAGCAACTATTAGTGGATGAGAAGAAACACATCAGATATGGTGAATGGAATGGCAACGATGTAACCATTGATTGATTGACAATTGATTGTTAATGATATCACTAATCATATATATATTTATTAGATTGAAATCCTAAACAAATACTTGTTTTTAACATCAAAACCAATGATTTATTTGATAAACTTATCGGAGAAAGATTTCATCCGCAAGAAGAACAAGTGGTCAGTTATTTAGTTATTTATTATGTTTAGACTATTATTACATTAACCCCTTTAAGGCTAATATGTTATGAATATACCATAAGATTATATGTGAACATCTGTTCATTGATTGCTTTAATACTAATGAATGAGTGAGTATTGCAGTCATTTGAGAAGTCCATCGGGTATATGAAAGCAAACCTTTTAGTCATTTGAAACCATATATTGTTTGCCATATGATTGCAATGTGAACCGTGTTTTCAAATAATAACTTTCTAATGACTCTAATGAGTGTCACTCCCGTGCCCTCAGTTCAGGTCATTGTGTCCAACAATGACTCATATGAAACAATATGATTTGATTTATTAATGTTATATTATATACTATAGGCTCATCAAAATGAAGGAATGGATCGATACTAATGATTCCGGAGCTGCTGTCATACTATTCAGTGGTATTGTCGAGACCAAACTGGTCTCAATGAGTGCTGAAGATAAACAACGATTTTTAGATGAAAATAAGACACAAAGGTTTAACACATTTATTAATATTTCATGACATTTCGCATTTGATTAACTCTTAAATACACTTTATATATATATTAAGATTTTTTCTGCATTTGCTTTTGAATTGATATATTAATATTATATTTAGTGGTATATAATATATACTGTACCGTATATTACACTGCTATACATTAGGGTTACTCTCAGGGTTTGTGCGGATTTCAATTGACTCCCAATACTGTATGTATTGTATATAATAATATAGGAAACTTTAAGCCCTGTTCCCTCAACACTTATTTACATAACATGTGTTATATATTTTTATAATTTTTGCTCAAATTATTGATTTGAAACCATTTATTTCATGTTTTACATCATTCATATTTTTTTGACTGTAATTCACAAAAATGCCATTCATATGAAAGTTAAGTACAAAAATGTTAGCATAATGTCTACTGAAAAAAAGTTTTATAAAAGTAATGATTTATAAATTATAATCTAAGCTTTCAGTGACTATAGTTGACTCAAATGATACAACTCATTGAAAACTGTTTGATCGGACACACTGTTAGTCCGAGAGATTAGTGACTGACGAGAAGTCCTACTAATCTGTCTATTATTCAAAACATAACTCCATTAGAAACGCTTGTCATTCAATGTTATCAATAATTGTATTAAAAACCAAATACTTCTAACTTAGATGTCATCTGAAAATGTTGTTTAGATTTAATCTTCTGTCAGACGATATTTGAATGGGCTATCAATGACACCGACTTTCCATTGTTATCGACGACAAAAATTTAAGTCAAAATGAAAAGAATAGAGAATTTAGTGGATTTGTGTTGAATCTAATGAGATGTCAATGAATTGTTAGTGAATTTTTTTTTTTTTTTTTTGATGAGAGTTGAGGTACTGTTAGTGTAAACTTATGTCAGTATATATTTGATGACATCCTTCGCAATAAAAGAATAGGTTTTATCGATAATTATAGCGGAACTGCTTTTTTACGATTAACTCTATAATCATCACCTCTTGACCGCTCATAGTGTTCATTGTTTGAAGTAATTAAAGAACAAAATATTAGAAGAATTGTTGTTCTTTCAGATGTGAAATCTCTTATAAGTGGTGTTTGTTCTCAAAGAAAGAGTTTCAATGGCTTATAGTAGTAGTGACTGACTGTTTGGATGGACTCAATGGATGCGCTCTTTCCGCGAATGACGCCAATGACGGCACTGAAAGACCAGTGATTTACTGCTGATTACATGCTTTACCCTATAATTAAGGCTCACTTCAGTCGGAGTTTCCAATAGTTTTTGTGAACATAAATGCATTTTAACTTTTTTCCTAACTTTACATTTACTCATTGATTCCCAATGTAAACGTAGGGCCAAATACGTGATCTAAAATAAGTAATTTATTTATCGCTTTATTTAATTTCATTTATTTAGCGTTTTCTTTGAAAAAATCGACGTTTTATTGAAAGATAGTCTATTTTAGCGCAGTTTTTACTGTTTTTCTTATTGCTATCATTAATATTTCTCAATTGATTATAAAATTTATTCAATTTTAAAACATAAAACTTATATTTTAAGTTTCACATTCAAACCAATCTATAATTATCTTACTTTAAAGTATATCATTATAGCAAACACTAACATAATATAAGTTTCTTAAATATTGATATTTTCACATAATTTTGTTTAAATTCAATTTAGTTGTTTGTTATTTTCATATTTAATCAAATATTTGCTATTCGTTAACATTTGTGTATATTTCAGTGCTTTGGACAAAATTATAACAACCGGTTATAAAGCACTTCAACTTCAGGTGATTACTATTTTTTATTGATAATATAATAACTAATAAATGTTAGTTTACACTGTTTATGACATCTATATTACATTAATTATTTAATTGTATTTTGATTTCTAGTACTTCTTTACTTCTGGTAAGGATGAGGTTAAAGCCTGGACTATACAGGTATTTATCATTTGTATTGTATGTGATATTGCAAATAAAACAATGATTACCTGTCTATAGAAAGAGACTAAAGCTCCACAAGCGGCCGGTCGTATTCACACCGACTTTGAAAAGGGTTTCATTATGGCTGAAGTCATGAAGTTTGATGACTTCAAGGAAGAAGGATCAGAGGCTGCCTGTAAAGTAAGGCACTCAATATATACCACTTTTTTTTTGTTTCGCTTTTGGATTTCATTTATCAATTGATTTGTTTGCAGAGCGCCGGCAAATACAGACAACAGGGAAGAAATTATGTGGTAGAGGACGGAGACATCATTTTGTTTAAGTTTAACGCCGGCGCCGGACTTCAAGCAAAAAAGAAATAACATTTTATTAGATTTAATTTAATTAAATTTTTAAATTGTCACTGAAATTAATTGCAACAAGTTTTGCATTTCAACAATAAATTGTTTTTATAAAGCATACTAAATGTCATTTATTATATTTTATTTTGAATTCAATTTTTTATACAAATATATGATTAAATTTATATGATATAAATTACTTTCTCTACAATTACCTGTAATGCAATAATAATATAATAATAATAATTATTATTATTTTTCTGGTGTTTTTGCAGTTGTTTCACACATATTAAATAATTTAAGTAAAAAATACTTTAATTAAATACACTTAAAATCACAAATATAGTGAAGTGCTGTACGATATCGATATGGTTTCGGTGGCTCTCAGCACACATCACATCACTAATACTCATAGTCTTGTAGTTATTGAGACCAACAGTGCTGTAAACTATATGATAGGTTCGGTCGGAGTTTTAATGACACCCAAGATATGTGCAAATTGTTTATATTATTTGTATTTTTTAAATATTGAAATTAATTTTAAATTAAAGAATTTTATTATATATCAAATTAAAATAGTATTTATAAAACCATTAAAATACTGTATAAAAAACTAATACAAAGTTTTATAGTTATTGTCAAATATAGTGGTATCTGTTGACTGAACAGTCAAATAGTTTATTGACTAAAATTGTTGATAAAATAGAGTTCAATACATAGTGTGACATCTCATGGATAAACATTTAAACAATATATTGAATGATTACTAGTGTATTGATTAATAATTTTTTATACTCTATTAAATAGTTGTTATAATAGTTACTAAAAAAAGTCAAATAGTTGTTAAAATAGTTATTTAAACTGTATTAAATAGTTGTATATAATTGCCAAAAAAGCCAAATAGTTATTGAAATAGTTATTTATTATCTTATAAATATTTCAACAGATATATAATTCACTTGTTTTCAGCATATTTACAAAAATGGTTTAATATAGAGAAGGTTTGTTTGCAAAGGTTTTTTTGTAATGCTATTATAGTGTCCATAAAAAATGTATTCAAATAACTATACCCTAAATTTGCGCGCTTTTATAGACAATAAAATAAACTTTCAATCATTGCTTTATTGTTTTACGTATTTATTGGCTATATTTAGTGCTAAACATGTGATTGAAATGTATTGCTATAATATTTAGTACTAAACGTTACAAACAAACCTTCTCTATATTTATATAAATAAACTAATTATTTCTATTGTTAAAAAAGTAATATGAGTTGATAACAGTTTACAGATTTTATATAATTTATATAACTATTACTTTTTGTTTTTACATATATTTGTGCAATATTTTACAAATTAATGCTTATATTTTTCAAAATCAATGAAATAATTATTTATAAGTTTTTATAGTTTCTAACCCAACAAATAGTTATTTATAGTTATAATAAAATTTCGGAAATAGCGTCCACTGGTCAACTTCGGTGGACATACTAAGTCCCAGTTATAAGCGTTGAACCGACAAAATAATTTTTTTAGTTGGAAATCAAGACACTAATGATTACATAACCCAATGATAATTATTAGATTATATTTTTAAAAATGTTTGACAAATAAATTAAAAATAAATATTAAAATATCAACTAATCATTTATAAACCAATAAATCAACTTATATTGCAATTAGTATATAAATTAGTGATATTATCTTATTATATAATTTACATACAAATATTTAGTATTAATATTAAAATTTTAAGTTAATATCTGCTTATTATATATTTACCTTCATTTGAATAAATTCCCGATTAGTTTATATAATAACTTAAATTATTTAAAAAGCAAATATTATATTTATATAATTTTAATTAATTTTAATAATAAAGTTATATTAGATTTGACATGAAAACTATTTTATATTGAAAATTAACTTAAAATGCAATTATCATAAAATCATTATAACTTTTAATCAATTAATAAAATAATAAATCAATACAATTAGATAATTTAATTAACTGATTAAATTATAGTTTCTAAATAAACTATAAATGACTAATAAATGAAAAACTAATTATTTATTTTTCGTTAGTTTGTTTCAAATACATTAATTTTCATTTGATTTATTGGTTAATTGATTATTATCTACTGATTGACTAAACATATGATAAATACAATATATTATCCAGGTACTATAAGTGTATCAAAATTTTTATAGAAAAATATTATTATATTATAAATATTTGAATTTTTATTTAAACAATTGTTTTAAATATTTTCCTAATTTATAAGGGAATACATTTGAAATACAGTACTAAAGTACTACTAAATTAATATTATATTAAGAAATCTTTTCGACAATTTTGATAATTTTGTAAAATTGAATATAATTTGTAAAAATAAAAGCAATGATTGTTATAAACTTGTTGTATGAATGTGTGTATGCAATGGATATATGAATGAATGAATTGAGTCAATGATATGAATCAATATATAATATAATATGTCGTATAATATGTTATGTAATAATGTATTCAATGTCTGACTGTTTGTCTGTATATCTGAGTGTTGGCCCAAATGTATGACAACTGGTCTAACCTATTGATCATTCAATGCTTAAACTGTTTATTAATCACTTGAATCGTCATAATTATGTCAACTGATCTTAAGGTAAGCAAAATTAATATACATTTGCATTGATTGTAGTGATTATAACGATTGTGACAATTGTTTGGTGTGTCTGTGTGTGTGTTATGAGTGTAAGTGATGTACACTTTGTATTGCTTGGAGTGTCAGTCAATGGGAAGGGTGTGTCACACGTGTGGCCACACGAGTCGGGTTAGGCCACAACAGTCCCGACAATTGAATGGCATATTATAATAAGCGCTGTGAACGCCTCCGCATACTTGAGGTCGTTCCCAATGGTTGTTCCCTTCCATACATACCAGTGCTCTATAAGACATACTGTATATATACAGCACTTGTATAGCTATGACTGACCGCCACGTCTCACATATATTGAACTCATTTCTCATTTTTATTTAATATTTATTATATTTATTTGTATAACAAATGCATTTATCAATTGTTTTGGACTCTAATGTATGGCTAATAAAATGCAAATAATGTTTAATTGATTATTAAAATCAATGAAATAATAATAAAATAATTGAAAATATTTATCAAATTTAAGCCTAAATTTTGAGACACTCTGTAGTAGTGATTGAATGCTTAATATATGGCAATCCATACACTCATTGCATGACTACATGTATTATTACGCACTCATTGTATTGCAATTGTATTTAATTGATTATCAATTGATTTTCTATGCAATCAATGATTTGATAACAATTAGTGTCCATCACTGACACTATGGACAGTGTTTGGACAGTTAGTATCAATGATATGGATGTAAATAATGGTAAGTCATGTAAGGACTATATGTTTTGGTGTATGAATATTGGGTGCGACGGAGTGAAGTGGTGTTCGTCCTCTTTGTGGTGCCTTTTGGTTGAATAGTCAACCCATATATACAACCCATACATACATTCATACATACAATCCATAGTAAGTCCTATTGAAAGCCATACCCAACGTTCAGGTGGAGCACACATACACTCAAACTAACCCAACGCCTAAATAATACAACATTTCAACTCTCATTCAATACTTATTACAACTTATTTTGATTTACTATTTATTTATTAAATATTTATATTAATTATATACTAATTATTATTATATTAATTGTTATTATAATTTTGATAACTTATTAATTAATAGATTAGTTATGAATAGCATTGTTGTTGTGTTGAGTGGAAAGCCCTAACAAAGCCATACCTGTATTATATTAACTATTAATAGTTATACAAAAAAAAGTTGTTTATATATGAGTTGACAAGTGATGAGTTCAACGACTAATGGCAACCAATCGGTGGACGAATTTGTCGTCAATGATAATCAGGTATTGACTTCTTGGACATTGAATTGTCTTTTTTTCTGGTCATATGAGAGACATGTGTTTTGCCGTTGATTGAGACATGAGTTAGGGTTAGACCTTATGGGTAGTGGTAGTGATAAACATATGATTATGTGATATGTCATCTGTAAGGATGGTATCAAAGTTAACGGTAAAGAGTTGTGTGAATGCAAAGTATGATTAGGGATGAGAGGACTGGTAGCCAATCGCTAGCATCTCTAACAAGACTAATGAGCTGCCAGTGCTATGCTATGTAATAGTAAAGCAATTGTTTAATCGATAGCAATGCTGAGGCACTTGTAATGGTATAGCAGTGGTAGATATAAAGTTATGTTTTGATGATATGTGCGGTTCTCCACCTCTTAGGCAGTGTTGGTGTTGTACTGCTGTGCTCTTGTCTGACCCGACGGTGTGTTGGGAGTGCCTACCCCTCCCAGCACTGTATCCAAGTGTACGACCCCTCCCAACAAGACTATGATCTAACCCCGCCTTTACTCTAACCTCTAAATGATAGGACTCTTCGCAAAGCCAAAGTCAGAGTCAAACCCAACAACAGAGTCAATCATCGGGTAATCATCAACAACAACAACCGTCACCTTTAGCTCTATTAGCGGCCACTTGTAGTAAAATAGGTTCTCCTAGTGAACTGTCGGCTGAGGGCAGCGGTCAACCTAACGCGGCCACCACTACTGTAAAGCTTGTCGGCCAGAATCAAGTGATTCAGGCTTCAGACTTTGCGCACTTAATCCCTGTCCACTCCGGACAAACGCTTGGAGTACTAAATCCTGACGGAACTGTCACTCAACTCAATCCACAGGTTGTGTCGGCCGTAAGCAGTGCTGGTAATGTGGGAACACTAACCAAAGCGATAACTTCAGTGGCCACCAATCATAATACAAATGCCTTATCCAATGCTACTCAGCTATTCTCGCAAACGGCTGCCACCAATGCTGGCATTTATAGCATTCTTCAGCCGCAGCAACTTCAGATCGATGGTCAGGAAGCCATCTTTATTCCTGGAGCTCAACAGGCCATCCAATTATCTGGCAATCAGTTGTTGTCGTCACCCAATCAAACAGTTGTAAGACAACAGAATGCACAGCAACAACAACAACAACAAGCGGCACAACAAACAGTTTTTATACCCGGAATTGGAAATGTATCGCTAGGACAGTATGCATCTCCCGGTCAAACTGTTGCCGTAAGACAGGGAAATGTTGTACAGACATATCAATTGCCTGTCCAACAAACGATTCCCGTTCAGGCAATTTCTACACAAAATGGACAAACTATTCTACAAACAATTCATTTACCGATTCAAGCGCTTCAATCTCTCAACGCCTCTAATATCCAGCAATTGACAGCACAAGTAGTTCCTCAAATGCAACAGGTATTCAAATATGATATAGATCTTGTAATATGATTATTAATATTTGTTAAATACAGGTGCAAATGGCACCGATTCAAGTATCACAAGCAAACAATACACAAACAGCCATCAAACAAGAACCGGGAACTGAAAACAACACAAATAATCAAACAAATCAAGTAATGATATCATATATAAAGTTGTATTTATTTTTAAATATGATTATAATATAATTATTAAATTAAAGAGTAATAACGCTTCGACTGTTACGTCCAATAACGCCGGCCAAACAGTACTGGCAAATGTACAGTTACCTAACGGTCAAATCGGTCAACTTATATCAGCACCCGTTTGGCCGACAAATTCGTTGAATATTCAGGGATTAGGAGGTATTATATTTAATGATTTTATTTATATAAATGATTATATGATTAAATTACTGATAGGTTTAAGAACAGCTCAAAATGTGATTCAAGTGCAAGGGGTCGGAGGTCTTCAAACAATTCAATTGCAAGGCGGGGGTCAACAGCAGATGATTACCGCTACTCCAGCGCAACTTCAAAGCTTAAGTATTACTCCCTCGGGTAACATCGTGGCCAATGTTCCGACCAGTACTGGTCAACAAGTTGGACCATTAAGTCCAGTACAAGCCATTCAAATTGCAAATGCAGGACAGTTTGTTACCCAACAAATACAACAGGACCCAAATGATCCGACTAAATGGCAACTCGTCTCCACACCCAATGTTGCCGTTCAGAATGCTATTCAGGGCTCTTTTACCGCCACTCCTACTACTGATGGAACAGCTACGCCAGGCAGTGAACCGGGAACCGGACGTAAAATGAGACGAGTGGCCTGTACTTGTCCTAACTGTAGGGATGGCGAGGGAAGAAATAGCGAAACAAAAAAGAAACAACACATCTGTCATATTCCCGGCTGTAATAAAGTTTATGGAAAGACATCTCATTTGAGGGCACATCTCAGGTGGCATACAGGAGAACGACCTTTTGTTTGCAATTGGCTTTTCTGTGGCAAACGGTTCACCCGTTCTGATGAATTACAAAGACATCGGCGAACACATACCGGTTTGTTGTGTTAAATGATTATTAGGTAAAAAAATATTTATAATTACTGTTGTTTTATATTTAGGCGAAAAACGGTTTCAATGCGCTGAATGTCTGAAGCGTTTTATGAGAAGCGATCACTTATCTAAACATTTGAAGACACATCAGGCAAAGAAAGTTAATCAACAACAAAGTGAAGACAATTCACTTACGGTTACCAATAATGATAATCTAACCATTGATTCGGAACAAACAGATTTGGCTATTAATGAGAACGCAAGTGATGCTAACTCTGAGACACTGACATCACAATAGCTTTGAGTGATCTTATTGTTGACTAATTTTAGTTATTTTATAGAGACTTGAAGTTTATTAAATTATATATATATTTATAAATATATATATTAAAGAGTATATATTTTATTAATAATTATAAATACACACTAGAAATCATTATTATTATTATTAGTAAATATTTATTCATTTATAAAAAATTTTAAATTAATTTTTTTACATTTTATCACATTTTCAATCATTTATTCATAAAACACAAAATACATATTTTTTCACTAAATAATTGGCGTTAAAATCAATTGTATTCCATTTGAATGTCATTTCATATTTTATTATTATTATTATTATTACATCTCATTTTTAAATCGAGTAATTATTATATACTATTAATAATATAAATTTTAAATAACAAATATATCTATTGATAAAATTATTATTTAATATTATTATTTAATGATCTAAATTGTTAAAACAAGTTTTTTACGATTAAATTGAAAACTAAATTTTTAGAGAATATATTATTAATTTTTAAGATAATAATTGTCGATATTTTTTTTGTTATAATTTTAGTTTATTATTGATTTATTAAATTAAACAAATTTAATGATTTTATTTGTTTAGAAAATTCATTTCACAATTATTTAAAAACCCCTTTTGTATTGAATTTGTTGAATGCATTGCATGTGATGTTTGTTTCATTCAAAAGCATTGTTGACATCACTTGTGGTAATAGTTGTGATAATTAACAGAAATGGATAAGACTTCGAAAGACAATAAAGATATGGCAAAGAGTTTGCGAGTCGATAAAGAAGAATATGTTTTACGGAAGAGATTGGCCACACATTTGCCGAAACAATTGAATCATTTCAATGTTAATATGAAAACCAATTTTGGAGTTCAATTGAAACGATGTCAACAAACACTGGACACCAACTGTGACCACATTGTCATACATGGATTGGCCAAAGCCGTCAATCGGGCCATTAATATGGCTCTTCAACTACAACAATCCAACCACTTGGAGATATCGTGTACGACATCATCGGTGGATATGATGGATGACTTTGAGCCCATTGGACACAATCGTGATATTAATGAGTCCTTCACTCAAAAGAGAACTGTTTCCGCAATTCATATCAAACTTTATCGCAAATCACAACTAAATAAATGATTTTAAATTAAATTTTTATTTAATACCAAATATGTTATCATTTGATATATAAAATTGAATTTATAATTAAAATGCGGTTCAACTGGGTTTCCATTGAAGAACACAAATGATTGCCAAATGATCGGATGGGAAGACAATACTTGGCAGTGCTGTGTTAGCCGAGACCTGTTGGTGATCGGGAAGTGGTATTATTTCTGATACCATTAAATTGTTTTTGTCGTAAAATATATAATCGAGACAACCACTGAAGAATGGAGTGTAATTGGTATAAATTGGTTCATCACAAGCACTTCCAAAACTTAAACTATGACTCAAATCCAAACCATCAATAGTTTCATCCGAGTCTTGATATATAAATTGAATAAAATATATAATTGTTAATCAATTCCAATATGTAGTGAAAATTTACAAAAACATTCATCAAAATTGATTCAGAAATCAGACCAAAGTTTTAAAGTCTGTATAATACAGTACTTTAGTATTAAATTTATAGTTATTATTATTATTATTAGACAACTATAAGACCTTCGGTCTCATCTCTGTATCAACACTTGAGATCTGTTTTATGACAACAACTAACTGCTTCTAAAATCTTGACTGTCTTTTCCTACAAAACCGTTTGTCATGAGTTGGAAAACACCAAATTCTGGACAACTATTATAATCTCCGCAAAGAATTGGAGAAACATTTAATTCGGGTCTCTGTTATTGATAAATAAATTGTATGAAAAGTTTGAATGAAATAGTATTAATTAAGTAATAGTTTTACCTTTTCTGACAATACTTTAATCAAATTTTCAATATATTTAACATAAATATATGATTGAATGAGACGGATATGATCGGAGTCGGGATGGAAATAGAGATGAGTATTACCTATAAGTAAAGTCTTATCATTTACTTGTAAGTCTCTAACGAGAATCACTTGAATTATTGATTTTCTAGCCATTAATCGGTCAAAAAGTTTTTCATTGGCACTAATATTGTGTAATAAGTTATCAAAAATAGGATTTGTTTTGAGTTCATTAGAAATATTGACTTTTTCAGTGTTAATCACTTCAAATCTATTTTCATTGACAAAAGTAGCCAAACCTTCGCCAGTATTTCCCTTTTCACTAAAAAATGAACGAAATTTTTTGTCTTTCAGTGAAGAAAGTATTGGTTTTAAATCATTATTAAACACATATTTATCCACTTCTTGTAGACAACAAATGTCTGCATTATAACCAATGATTTCATTTAAAAGTAATTGTTTCCTATAATCAATAGCTAAAGCATAGGGCGGACAATAGGGATAGAGAACAGTTCGGGAATAGTCAGAGTCGGCATAAATGTCGGCCAATATATTGTATGAAAGTATCCGAAAACAATTGTATGAGACGTCTGTCTGACAAAACACATGTCTTTCTTGAAATGGACACAAACCAGGATTAGCATCGATTGTATTCTCACTAATGGCTTCATATTGTCTTCCAGACGTTGGACTGCAAACCACTTTTAGTTTATATCCGATGTCATCACTTCTTACTGTATAACAAAACCCTTCTTCGCCAACAGTTTCCCACTCTTCGCAACTTTTTTTGGTTACATTTTCCGATTTTTTAGTTAATTGTCTCAACCATTCAAACTTACAGTCGCTTAACGTACAGAATTCAAGTGAAACTATTGGGTAAACTTTGAATGAAGACATTATCACTTTTGCCAGTCTTATAGATTTAACTGACGGTGCGTTAAGATATACATCAAATATATTGTCTCCTACTTTAAGTATATCACCTAAAATTGGATCAAATTATTTAATCAGTTTTTATTAGTTTAAAATCGAGACCTGATTTCCAGACATCCCTATTAAACGAGTCGTTGCTAACTGTAATGTCGTCGGCGATCAACTCAATGGTTAAATCATTGGTCTCAGTCTTGTCACGAGTCGTTTGCTTTTGTTTTTTGTTACCATTTTTCATACATTTAATGACATTCAAAGAAATCCTTTGAAATGTTTGTTTTAAAGTCTCGTTTTTATCTCTTTTAAAATGAAAATTTCGTTTAAAACTTGTGTCAAAACTATAAGTGAATGCAATATCAATGGTTTGGTCGCTGTCCACACACCGCACATCACACCGATTGTTGGCCGCCATTTGGACCGTCGGTTATAAGTGACAAAAGTTGTAATCAAGTGATGAAATAAATGTGTTATTAATGTTGAGATTTGTTGTCTTAATGAACAACCAATTAGTGACTGACAACAAAACAGACGTCACTATTGTATATCATTTGACAATACATTCATTGCTTTAACACATTTACAGATAACATAATACAAAAGGACGTCCACTTTGAGATTACTTTTAGTTTGTTTTCAATTTAATTGTATTTAATAATAATATGAAAGCATTTAAATTAATAAATCTATTTTATGTTAACTATTAAATCAATAAATTAATTAAATCAATCTATTATTGCTATCAATAGCAATGTGTTTATATCGGACGTCCTTTTTTAATGACTGCTTTTGATTGCCGTCACATCAGTCATACGTTTTATAAGAAATGCTATACTTTTATATTATTAATATAAAAATTTGTGTCTTTTATAAATATATTGAATTAATGTTAATTAATACATAAATTATAGAATAAAAAGACTATAATATATTCAACGATTTTGAATGACTCTAAACTTCTGGAATGGACTCGAATGTTGTTAATTACTGAACGATCCCTCAATTGAGTGAATCATTCAATTGAATTGAACTGAACTGAGAGTCCATTCATTGCATTCATTGGTTTTCATTTGATTTGTGTCTTAAAAACTGTTGATTCAGTCAATTGACAAACGATTGAAAAATAAGATTTATTTTAACCACAAATTTGTTCCCAAAGTTATCGACAATACTATAAAACAATGGAAAGAATTGATTCTTTCTTCTCGTCATTGAATCGTAAAATGTATGGAAAAATGATTTAAAAATAAATAAATACTGAATTGTCTTATGAATTGATTGTGTCTTTTAGTGAACCACAAGTACAGACTCATCTCAAAGATGTCTATTCCTCGATGTCTATTGCATTGCTGTCGGCAGCCATCGGAGGATATGTTCATTTGTTTACTAATATATTACAAGTAATTAATAGTTATATTAAATGAATAATAGTATTAAATAATTAATTGATTTGTTTTAAAGGGTGGTCTGTTGTCAACACTGGTGGCCATGGGTTTTGTGATCGCTCTTTACTCGACTCCAGATAACGGAAAAAATCGGTCGACAAGACTCTGGTATTTGATTGGATTTGCTTTCGCTTCAGGTTTGAAGACATACAGTGTGTGATTGAATTGGAAATAAATAAATAAATAATTTGTTAGGTCTTGGTTTGGGACCACTGATGGAGTACGCGATTATTGTAAACCCGACACTCATTCCCACAGCGTTTTTGTCCACTTGTGTTATCTTTGGATGTTTTTCATTGAGTGCAATGTTTAGTGATCAGAGAAGATGGTTGTATTTGGGCGGAACTCTCATGTCTTTCTTATCTCTACTGTTAATGATGTCAATCATTAATCTCTTCATTGGATCCAAACTCTTATATCAGGTATTTATTAATTTTGCGAAATTTTTTAATAACTATAAACTGTTTACGTAATACTACTAACATTTTTTGATGTCTTGTTATATGATATTATTTTTATTGCTAAAGTCATAAATTGATTTTATTTAACTTTAATTTAAGTAAAAGTCTATTACAATATTATCGATTTATTTATTATTAAACATCTGTTATGTAAATGTTTTCAATAAAAATGAATATATATATATCAGTTTATGTAATATATTTAATATTTAATCAAAAGTGCATACATTTAAAATTATAAATTTTTATATTACATATTTCATTAATCATTGATCTCAATAAAAAATGTCTGAATGAATCATTTAATCAGATCCACCTGTATTTGGCATTTTTCGTGGTCTGCGGTTTCATAATGTTTGACACAACTTTGATAATTGAAAAGAGAAGACATGGCGACACTGATTACATCGCGTAAGTTATAAATTATAATTATTAATAAAATATTATTTTAATTATTTTTACATTAAATTTCATTTTTTATATGTGCAGTCATTCAGTGATGTTATTCATTGACTTTGTCGACGTTTTCCGATATCTTTTGATTATTTTAACTCAAAAGGTCTGTAATTAAATGCATTATCATTTTCATAGCATTTATTAATTTATGACATTTTTTTTAATTACAGGAGGAGAGAAAACAGAGGAAAAATAAGTGAATTATTGCATATTGTATTGTACTGTATATGTAGTTATTTGTTGTGAATTATAATTATTTTGTGTATTTCCTCTAATATTGATGTGATGTAATGATTATATTATTTGATTTTATTAATTTGGATATAATTTTTAAAAAGTTTTTCTTTTATTAAAATTAATATTTACTACAAATATTTGTGAAATGTATACTAATTTAAGTTGCAATATACTGGTAATTGAAATATTGTACAATCAATCGTGAATATTGATTATTTTTAAATGAGTGTTAAATAAAAAATATTTTAGAAAATAGTATTTCATTTATTTAAAAATATAATTTGAATCAAAATATACTATAGTCTAATGCATAAACATTAACAACAATATTGATAAATGTATAATAATTGGTCACAAAATGTTAGATAATAAAACAATAATTGAAATTATATTTTGATTATTAATTATACATTACCGGTATAGTATTAATTGTGTTAATTAAATGTTAAAATGTACTGTACACTATTATAATGTATATTTTTTGTATTTATATCAAGTTTGAAAATAAAATTAATATTCAAAAATATATTTAATTAAATTATGTAAAAATTTTGTAAATTGTTTCAATAAAATTAGTTGAATATTACATATAATGTATTAAAAGAAAACAATTTTAGATAAAAATATTTTGTTTTATTTATTAATATTTTGCTGACTTTTAGTGCATTTAAAACATTGAAAGCATTGAAACATTGATTGTTTTGTTTGTAATAATACTTTGTATACAAACACCTCATAAGCCGTCAAATTATTAGTGAATGTATTGTCAGATGATCTCAAAGTATGACAATTTGCACGTGTTTTACATCGATATTATGATGAAACACGAGTTTAGGACAGAGTATTATCACTGAAGTACATGATGTCGTCTATTATCGAAGATATCGACTTTGATGTATATCCTATATATCGACACAATCTGTTTTTACTAAAATTATTTGCTGTCATTTGATGGTTAGGTCGATGAGGAAGAATACGGCATACCTTTGCCTGAAGACCCGATACCGACAATTGAAAGCATTATAAATGAGGTCTTATTTCATACATTTATTATAATTATATATTAATTGAATTAATGGACAAACAGGACAACGACAGCGATTCAATTGGCAGTGATGTGCCGTCTGATCTCAAGTCATACAAAATTAACAAAACTTTGAATGAAGTGATTGATTCAATTGACAATTCTTCGATTAGTAGCTTTGGATCGAAAAGTCTTAAGAAATCCATAACAACACTCAACTCTTTGGACTCTAAAACTAAAAAAGATGTCTGTATTGGATCTGTTATGAGATGTTCAGAGTTACAGCAAATATCGGCTCAAATCAAGTCAGCAAACAGTGAACGGATAAACAGTGGCAGACCTACTGTTGTCACCATTTCTAGTATTTATATCGCTGTCGGCACTTCTCACGGATTTATCCTTTTATTTGGTCCGTAATATTGCGAAAAATTTTTAAACTTGTTTTTAAAAATTAATGAAAAATATTATTAATCTATTAATAAATTAGATTTGCGTCAAATCATGAAACTATGTCTTCGCACTAGTGATAACTTTGGATCAGTTTCTGCAATGTCTATAAAGAAAGATAACTCTCGACTTGTATGTGGTTATAGTCGCGGAAGTGTTACTCTTTGGAACCTACAGTCTGGAGAATTGATTAAAGTCTTCAATGAATTACATACACCACAGACATCAGTGCTTTATATTAAAGTGATTTACAAATAACTTTTAAAAATTAACAAAATTTTTGTTTATAAAAATGTTAATTATAAACAAATTGTTTTATTGTATTCTAGTATATGTCTGATAATAATTTTGGTGCACTCAGTGACAGCAGTGGATCTGTTTTTATGCTTGAGTTTAGAAGAAAAGATATAATCTCTGAGTGCATATTCTCCGGAAGGTTTGTTAGTATTATATAAAATAATGATATTTAACTAATTTAAGACAATTTAATATTTTTAAAAATAATTTCTTAGTCGAGGAGAAGTTTTAGTCATTGAACCACTTTTATTGCCATTGAATATAAATATTGATGATTTGCAACATTTTAATAACATTTGTTTGCTATCGATGGCAACGGTGACCAAAGTTATTGCTATTACTTTAAGACCAACCATTTGTGTGCACTTTACACAAGTTCTTAAGGTTAGCTAATATTTACTGGTAATTAATTTCATTTCATATTAAAATATTTAATAACAATTATAGGGCAAAACAGATACTTTACCTTTAATTAGTTGGCAATTTGTTACGGTTCAGGTGGCAGAAGATAACAGAGTCATAGATCCTGTATTGCTATTTGCGAGAGACACCAGTGTTTATTTTTATCAGGTTTTTGCCAAACATTTTAATTGATTTTATTGTAATTGTATTTTTTAATTTGATTTTTAGGCCAGTTATAAAAGTAGTAGCAAAATATTATTTACACCACTGATGAATATAAACCTTGATTATACATTACATGCTGTTATTTGGCTAAATCCACGAACCATTGCAGCAATTAATGAATCAAATGAGATGTATGTTATGGATGTAAAGTCTCAAGAGATACTCGACATTATAGACATTAATAATATTAAGATGGTTTACGGAAGCGCTCACTTTAAGTCATTAGAAAACGGCCAAAACGTGAGCCCACAAATGTTTGCGGCCGCGCGTAGGGCTTGTCAGCACTCAATTGTTTTGTTCAATGTTGGCATTTCTGGCACCAGTTCAGCCAATTTATTAATTTTAGGATTGGAGTCAATCCACATGTTTTCTATAAGAAATTGGTCCGATAGAGTGGATGTGTTAGTTGAAGAAAACAAATTTATTAAATCATTAGACCTATGCTTAGAGTTTTACGAAAATAGAGCTAAAGCTATGATAGGCTTAACGGTTAAGAAACCTAAAAATCGAGAAATTGTTAGCAAAAAGATGATTGAAATTATTAACAAATTTGTCGATCATATGCTGAATCCCATTAATAGTGATAACACTAACAGTGATATTCTAGTCGATAATTATAGATATGTAATATTAATAGCTATCAAATATTGTGTATCCATTGAGGATAATCAAGCGTTAAATGATTTATTTGAAAGATTTGCAAACGACTCGATTACAAAAAATATATTTTTGGATTCATTGAAAACACAAATCTTAAATAAAAAGTTTAAAAATCTGAGTCCTTTTGTTGCTAAAGAATTGATTGTTTATTTGGAAGAAAATGAATCATTTGATGCCTTGGAGTCCATTGTAGCTCATCTTGAGATCAGCTCATTAGACATCCATCATATAATGACCGTTTGTCGCACACATTATCTTTATAATGCCATTATTTATATCTATAACAATGCTTTTGATGACTTTATGACTCCTTTTGATGAAATGATTAGAGAACTAGAGATCAGGGTCTGTACCGGACAGCTATTAGATCCAGAAATGAACAAATTGGGTGATAAACTACTTAATTATTTGAGTTGCATATTGCGGGGCAAATGTTTTGTTGCCAATCATATTATAAACGATGAAAAGAAATTATTGTTAATCAAAGAAATGCTTTTGCAATTAACAAAACCTATTGATACCAAAAGTCGTTATAATAATCCATTTGATGACAAAAGCTTTCCTAATCTAAGAGTTGTTTTACATTTCAATTCCGATAAATTTTTTAAAGTTTTATTTAAAGCATTTGAAAGTTTTGATACAGAATATAATGAATACTCATTGTAAGTCTATTTAATACTGTTTTTACATTTAAACATTTGATTTAATATATTTTTTGTTGGGTTTAATTAAGTGACGCTCAACAGCAAAAAATAGTTGATATATTAATGCAAATAATGATCGACAACACGGGCTTTAATGAACAGGAAATCTGTTGTCTTTATAAGTTTATTGCAAAACTATTATCTAATAAACGAAACAATGTTTCCATCAAAAGAACACATCTCGAAGAGGTTTAATTTATTTAATGTAAAATTATATATAATTTAATATAACATTTATAGAATATTGATTAAAAAAATAATAGATAATTGACTATTTATTTGTTGGAGAAATGATATCATTTGATGAAAGACAACAACTACTGTTGGAATTGATTCAGTCGGACATTGGTTTCGTTTACGATGAAAATCGTATCTTAGAAATGGCACAAAACGGCAATTTGTTAGTTGTCTATAATTTTTGTTAAAATCATTTTTTAAAAATAATTAATCATTTAATTCTTGACACAGTTTTAGAATTTGTGAATTTATTTACATAAAGAATAGAAATTGGGGGCAAAACTTATTTACATATATTAGAGATGTTAATCGACAGGTTTGTTGTTTTTTTAATAAATTTATTATTTTAAATACAATTTATTATTTTTTTAATTTTAGAGTCATATAATTGATTACATAAATCAAATAATATTGTCGACTAATGTAACAAATGAAGAGAAAGAGGCTTTTATTGATAGTATTTACTCTAATATTGAGAGTATTATTGAAATTAATTATCAAAAAACAGCTAAACTTTTGATTGATATCTTAGACATAGAAAAATGTCATAAAATATTTACTTCATTGGAATCAAAACCTATTGTTTTATACAAACTATTAAACGGTTTATTATTAAATCCAACGAATAAAAGTCATAAAAGAGATCTTTCGACCGGAAGTTTAGATTTAGAGTTGCTTTCATTGAAAGAGCAAAGAAAACAAATGTTATTAACAGACAACAGAATTCAGGAAAAACTATTAGAATTGATGTCAACTTTTGAACCAAATTCTGTATTCAATGCTTTGAATGTTCTCCAAGACTATGATGTGGACAATATGTTAGTGGTATGTAAAGCATTATATACTCTATTTATATACTATTTTCTAAATTTTATAAAAAAGTAAATTTCTAGAAAGTTTCTAAATGAAATTTTGAATTTATGAGATGTCCATGTTAATTTTGTTTCTCAAAATTATTTTCTCTATAATTTAATTCATTAGATTATAAATGCATTGATTTCAAATTTTATGTTTAAACTAATATCTATACATTTTAAAAGTTGTTAATTATAGAATAAATATTTATTTTAAATATTGTTTATTATCACATATATAATTGTCTTATCCCAGAAACTTTATAGAATTTTTTTTTTGAGAATATTTATTTAAAAATTTCCATATAATATATATGCCAATGCATTAAGTATTTCACACAATTTTTCCAATAGTTACTTAATTTATTGTAAATTAAAACTAATGTAAAAATCATTTCAATAATTATTTGACTGTATATTAAATTTTAATAGTTTACTAAAAAGTATGTCATAAACGAAGCGACAGCTTATTTGCTCGAAAAAAGTCTGCAATTTGAAGAAGCGTTTAGTATATTATACAATGAAATCAATGATATTATCAACTGTTTTGACAATTCAAATGTTAGCAAATTTTGGGACCAAATTGAAAATAAAATGATATTTTTGGTTGACTTTTGTAACCGTTGTTCAGTTAAAATGGTTGACACGAAGCAAAAAGAAAATCTTTGGCTTAAGTTATTGGAGTCTATGTTAACAATAAATCAATTGATTAAGAACTCATCCAAAGAATATTTGGATAAATTAAATCAATTAATGAATCGCTTTATTAATAATATGACTCAATCTATAAACATGACGACTGTTGTCGAGACTATTATAAACAACTTATCAGACGCTGAAAGAAGTGGCGGACAATTGCTTACTATTAGGGAATTATTAATAAAAGTTTGTGAAAATTATAAATACGAAGAAACACTTTTGCAAACGACTATTAATTTGATTTTAAGAGAATTACACAATCAGTTGAGTCAACTGAAGAAAGAGACCAATAGAGCTAATACTTGTCGTCAAAAGATTTGCTATATTTGTTCAAAACATCTCATAGAAGAAGATATTATTTTATTTCATTGCAAACATTGTTTCCATGAGAAATGTCTTTCTATTAACAATAAAGACACCATTTGTTACATATGTAGTAATGATAACAAATTTCAATCGTCTAATCATTTGTTTTCAAAAGACGACAATTGCCAACAAAATCAACAAAATATAAACCGAAAACAACAAAATCTAAACCGAAAACAACAAAATCTAAACATAAGTCAATTGAATGCTTTGCGATACATTAAAAGTGATCAACTAATTGATTCACGAGTTTGTTAACAAAAATCTTTAAATATACAGTATTTTTATCAATTAATTAACGCTTAAATTTATATTAATATTTAGGCAAACATTTTGAATCAATTACCGAACACAAGAATAATTTTGAATTCAAGCGATAAAATCAGTGATATGTTTAAACTAAATCTTGCGCCTCAATGGAGAAAATTAAATAATTGTTAAGTAAATTTTAATTTTTTAATATATTTATTATATAAATATTAATTTTTTGAATTATATAAAATTTCTCTGTTTTATATTAAAAAGCTGTATGTTTTAAAATGTCATATATTTTTATATAAAACTTTGATTTATGGACAATAAATAATGGAACTAATGTTAAGACTACTTAGGTATTAAATTTAGGTATGGGTTGAGTATTTGGGTTACAAATGACTAGCTATTAGATACAATATAAATATAATTATTTGGCAAAATATAAAATTTATAATAAAGCTTTGACTAAATAAGTTGACTATCAATTGGGCTAATTTTATTAGCCATGAGCCCAACCAGTTGGCACCCATTTTGGCTCAATTTCTAATGAGTGGATAATTTGTAAGAGTTGTCCAAATGTTGTACTGAATTCATCATTAATTAGCGTTACGTCAAAATATTTTGAATACAAATTATAGAGTTTATGGGCACTAAAAATCATTTTATCAAAATAGTCTTCAAGTGATTCATGTGATGGACTCTTATTATATGCTTCTCTTCGCAATGCAATTAGACGTTTTAAGTCATAAGATGGACGCACGAAGATTACATACGGTTTAAACTCAGGTGAATACATGCGTTTGAGTCCCTCAGCGCTTAGGTTTAGTAAACATACAAACCCGGCATTAATGAGCTTTTCTATGCTATCTTTATGGAGACCATAATAATCGCCATCAAAGAAACACAATTCAATAAAATTATTTTTTCGTATCTCTTTTTGCATCCAATTTTCACTAACAAAATAGTAATCGATTCCATCTGATTCGTCAAATTGCTTGAATCGTGTCGTATGAGCGATGGCTTGTCTAAAGTGATTGGGTTTCTCATCAAATAATAATTTAATCAATGTTTTCCTACCGACGCCTTTAGGCCCAATCATTACAATAGGCCTATACCTGTTTGGTCGAGGAAAATATCTGACCACTGGCTCATATGTGGCAATTTGTTCCCTATCGAAGACCATACTATGCCTCACATCGTACATCATTTTTTTAACTTTGCGTGAACTCCAAACTGATTTACGGAACGGACTCTTAAAGCCGGGAATTATCTCAATGTAACGATTTTTGTCAAAATGGCTTTTAAAATCACGCATTGCAACAATACGTCTTTCTTGAAGCTGTTGTCCCGGAATAAGTCCGGCAAATGTTTGACAACATTTTTCCGGTTGTTCTGCAAATTTGCAGGCCTGCCACCAATTGGGGTCTTCTCTATTTACAACATTCAGTATATTTCCCTTTTTGAATGGTAAGCCAATCTCATTACACGGTAGTAATGTATCTTTGGATGGATCGTAATCAAAGAGTGCGCGAACGGTAATGAAACTGTTGCTAACATAATGTGAATTGCAATTATCGGCCAACAATTTAAAACATATGACACCTTCCTTACAGTTGCGTTCAAGTAAAGTGATTATATCTACAGGTGATCGGCCGCGAACTGATATGCCGTTTACCTCAATGATCTGATCGCCGACATGAATGAGACCACTTCTATGTGCTGCTCCTCCAACCAGAACTCTGGCCAATAAAACAGCGCCCGTTTTCTCATCGATTTTAACGGTAGCGCCAAGAGGTTCGTCATTCTTAACAATCCTTACTATTTTATAGACCTCAGTGTTGGCATCGATATCATAATTGATGTAATCTTCAGTGTATTCATTGGATGGCAAAAGAGGTGAATAGTCACTACGGGCCACACAATCGGCCGCAAACAATATGGCTCTCATATGAGGGTTTGAAATGATTTGACACAAATCTTGACATTCAGATATCCATTCATTTTTCAATGCATTATATATTTGTGTCATTAAATTACTAGAGTTTGACTCTAAAGGCTTGAATTGATTACTATTTTTGTCAAATTTGGACATTTTCTCAAAAATCTGTTTAAATAAACAATGTATTGAAAGTTATGGCAATAATATTATTTTTAATCAATGATTACATATATAAATGATTGAATGCAACGATTTTCCAACAAATTAAGCAAACATTTGGCACTTAATTGAGTCGATTGGCCATCGAGTCGGTCGCGGCTTTCGGTGGCCAACCATCGCAACAGTCGTTGAAATCCTATTCAACAAACTTTTAAAACCAAACCATTAAAAACATTATTTCAATCAATTAATACCTGTTTCAGCAAAATATAAATCGTTTGTATAATCAATAGTCATTGTAAATGATATATAATTTTAAATCAAATAAAAAACTAATTCAACAATCAATTGAAAACTTAATTTTAGACAAAAATTAATTTTATGACAAATAAATTAATAAATAATACTTTCATTATAAGTAAAAACATTAAAAACACAAATATATGTCATAAGAGTTATATAAATATATCATAAAATAAAACTAAAAATAACATCAAAAACATTGTTTACATAATTTGTTTGTCTTCTTCATTGAGACCTAATTGTCACCAATGGGTGTGATATCATGTCATCAATGACTGTAAATATCATCACATAATTGACATTAATTGTCATCTTTTTAGTTAACATTTTGTTTATCGCATATTAAGCGACAAAACTAATCGATTGTTAAATTGTTTGCAAACATAATATTAAAATATATTTCATACAAATTGTTATCAATTTTTTGTAAACATTATGTAATTCAAGAAAAGTATTAAATGTTATGTTTTTTGAGTCTATAATTATATTACAATTTTGTTCACAAATAGCGTTACAATGTATTTGTATTCCCTTTTTAAATGCAATTACAATAACTTTAATGGCGTTTATGTCAAACACTTTTTTGGGTCACATTTGTTGTGAATTTATTGTTAAATATATATATAATGTATATATTTAAGGATTAATTAGAAATCTATTAAATAAATTGATAAAAATGTATAACATTTAAAATTAATAAAGATTTATAAAAATATATAAAAATATATATTACTTATTAAATAAATTTAGTAATTCATACAATAGTTGTATGAATGCATTGAATGTATTGATGGTTTTGTAAGTTATGAGATGATCCCTAAATGAGTTGCCTATAGACGAGTCCATTGATTGGATTGACTCAACTCTATGTGTATATACTGTAGAGTAAAATACAGTACTTTATACTACAGTACTATAACTTATAGCATATATAGTATTAATGATTGTATTGTATATTATGTTAGTGTTTGAGTCAATGGTAGGAATGGCAGTGAATGTATGCAAACATATAAAGTGATAGTTATGTGAATTGACATCAATTTGATGATTGTTTTGGCCGTTAATGTCATTAATGGTATGCAATCGAGAAAATGCTTTCGACTTAATGATGGGTAATGTCATAGTCATCGATGACAATGGATGTGATGACAGTGACCAACATTTATGGCCACAAAATGACTGATATTTTTGCTCACAATATCACACAATAGACAGATAGAGACGCCATTTATGACAATCCAAGCATTGCATTACCACTTGATCTCAGTTGATATCTATTGTATGATTGTAGTCACTGTCAGCACATCCAACACTTTGACCATTGAATGTATTGATAATTAATGTATTATTTTGTATGTCATGACAGGTATATGGATAAGAAGTCATCTCATCATCACTTAGAGGTATAAGCATTACATGTGATGAATGACTTGTAATTTGCAAACATAACAAATACTCGACCATCTCTTGAGATAATTTGATCCATTGAGTGTAGTATTGACTAAATGGGTTAATCTAACATTGAGATAATAATAGTCATTAAGTGATTAATAATTGAAATGATTGATTAAAATTGTAATTACAATTAAAAACAATTAGTTAATTAATTGCATTAAAATTATAGATATTTAATATAATTAAATAATTGTCTCAATTTAGGACTCAATGAGTAAATATTCGTCGAAAAGTTTCAATAGTTTTCCCATTTGTAACGACTCTTCGCATGGAAAGCATCGGAGGACATACTCGCCAACCAATGGCTCTAACAGTCGGTCCCGAAGTGTATCTCCAGATAATTGGAGTCCAAATCGCAGTGTTTACGGCAACAAATCATATACGCGAAGTAAAGATCGGGACAGAGATAGAGATCGCGAAAGAGACAAGTATTATGAAAACCGGAAGAAAATTGTAAACTCGCGAACATCAAGAAGTCGGTCACCGGTTGAGTCTAAACATGAGTACAGTAAGAGTGTTAATAACCATTCAAGTCATGACTTAAACAATGATCACAAAAGTAGTTCCAATCGTAACAACAATAATAATAGTATAACTAGTTTTCGCGGTTGGAGAGAACAGAAGAGTTCTACCGGAAAAATATATTATTATAACTCAAGAAGAAGTATATCCCAGTGGGAAAAACCACAGGAATGGATGGAATATGAGAGGAGACATTCCTCCAAATCTAGTAGACATTCTCTACGTGACAGAAGTGATAAAAACCATAAATCACATTCAAATGAATTATCCACTCAAAGAGATAAAACTGAAAAAGACAGTTCCAGAAGTAAGTATAGTGGAACTGCTGGAACTGATAGTACCAGTAGTAACAGCAACTCGAGTAGTAGTATTAGATCTCATTCACGACGTGATGATGAGTTTAGGCCATCATCTGAACGCATCACAAGCATTGACTCTAAACGCGTTCAATTAAATGATACTAAAAATAATGTCTTGAATTGTGTAAAGCGTGAACCACTTCACTCTCCATATGAATCTTCAAATACTGTTTTAAATAATAATAAAACGAATTCTAATAATCAAACAAATGATATAAATAGGACTCAAGGGATCAGTTGCACCAATAATTACAATAATAACTCTGGAAGTGCTCAACAACTGTTAAATCAAATATCTCAACCGTTATCTCCGACACAAACACAAAATCTACAGAAATTAATTTTATCGAATCCAAGTTTGGCTGAGTTGTCGCGTAATATCTCTGAAGAGGCTTTAAGAGCTATTCAACAGGCCTTACAACTGACCGTTAAGGCCACTGACAGTAAGAGTCAAAACAGTCAATTGTCGAGACATAGGAACGATAAAAGTTCGCCAAGAAATGCATCGACTGTTAGCCTCAATAGTGAATCACCCGTTTCGACATCAGAGAGACATTTAAGCCACCATCACCATCGACATCATCATCATAACCAACACCATCACAATCAACATCACTCCCATTATAACCAACTTCAACACCAGAGTGCAGACGGTATCCGACAAGAATTGGATCTTTTAATAAGTCGATCGCACATTAATAAGTCACCCAATTCTGAAAAGAGTGCGATATCCTCGACCAGACACGACAGTCCACCTTCCAGTGTTACCAACATTTCGACTGCTATTAGTTCTGCATCGCTTAAGCCATCAGTGCCTTCAGTTCCCGCACTAACACCTTCTTTAGCCAACTATTTCCGCGACGATTTAGTAACTCATGTGACCGGTTGGCAGGCGGAACACGCGGAGAAACAGGTATTTTATTACATCTACTATTTTGTAACTGATTTTATGTTATGGTGTTTATTGGTGTTTATATATTAGGCAAAAATGTATTCAATGCAATCACATGACATCGGAAGTCTTCAGTGCACTCGAGTGTCTGCCGAACTCAAAATGGCGCGCTCTCTGGTCAGACTCACCGAAATACAGTCTACTCTTCAGGAACAGAGGTTTGTCCACTATTTAGACGAGTATATGCTTTATATTTATTGATTGTTTTCTTAAATAATACAAAAGGATAATATTTGCGAGACAACAGATTAAGAATGTGGAGGAATGGAAGGGACAGAATTCATCCCAAACTTCATATCACTCCTAGTATTTGCAATTTGTTTTTTATATATCATAATTATAACTAGTGGTTAATAATTGCGATCAAATCAATTATATAATACTATTGTATATTTAAAGAAATTATTTTATGTTTACATGAAAATGTTTAATATTTTTTCGATCGAAAATTGTATATTTAATTAAAAAATAAGTAGCTTTTTAATGAAACAACTGGTAGTCCCATTGTTTTTCATAAGTTGTTATTTTATTTTACAAATTATTCACTAATTTAATTGTAAAATCCATTTCCCTTCACCTCATAACGGGTCTCATAAAGGATAAGGAGTTTACTCTAATTTATTTCGTTTAATAAAGCGTTTTGCAGTTTAATTAAGTTTAAATTAAATGTCTCATTATTTCTATAGAAATTTATTGTTAATAAAATGTTTTCAAAATCATTTGTACAAATAATTCATTACTTTTAAATAAAAAAAAAGAAATAAAAAAATATTTAATAATGAAATAATATTTGATTTAATTATTTCTTATATGTGTGAGTGTATGTAACCAAATATGATTGACTTAAAACCGGAACAAAAAAGTGATTTTATCTTTAGTTCATAGGTTTCGGTTGAATTGATTTTCTAAAAATCGATATAAACTTAATTTAAATTAACGGTTCGGTTCCGACCACTGCTAGTCACTGATGGACTTTACAATAGACATACAGTAAATAGTATTTGTTTTATTAAACTGACACTAATTATATGTTTTACAATTTTTTTTATTTCAAAATACAAAAATGTGCGTCACTTAAGATCAGAAAATACGGTAAAGTCATTGAAATAAATATATTATTTGATAAATTGTTGTTTTAACTTATAATCAATGTTTGTAAATGATTATTATAAATTATATCATTTTTTGTGTATACAAATTAACTGTTATTTAATTAACCATACAAACCAATGTAATTAATTTATATTTACAGTATCATTACCTTGGTCAACATTACAGTATATATATATATCCCAATGACAATAATAAACAACAATAAAACACTTCAATTTAATTGTCATTTTAGGTGACAATAAAATCAATAGTTATTATAAAAATACACTAAATTATTGGCTATACATATGACTATATAATTATATAGATTGTAATATTTGGCTAATATTGACAAAACATTAGACATTATTGTAAGTAAACAAAAAAAGTTGAATGATTTGCAACAAAACTTTAATTAACTGTTGATTTGAAAGTTTTAATATTAAACTAAAAAACTATAGTAAGTTGTGGTCAGTACTGAGTGTCCCAAATGAGGAACTCATGTTTGGTAGTCTATTGCAGACAATAATTGTCTATTAATATGATATGAGTGTGTGTTTAGGCCAACCCCTAGACATACCTGGGCTTCCACTGAGTCTATTGACAGACACAACACTAAACACTACCGTCTGATACATAAAAACTTTATTCAATACTAATATACTGTATATAATATATATATATATATATATATATATCGATACTATGACACACTATTGATGTTAATATATATATATATTTGCATAACATTTGTGCCATTAATGTCTTAAATATGATTCACTTGTAATATCACACAAAAATAGATAAACAAAAATCAAGTCAAACAACAATTGATTCAATTATTTAAAGCAATTACTTAAATGAGGTCACAATAAACAGGATTTACTGTATGTCTAACTGTGCGACACTTGAGTTAGACATCCAGTTCTGGAGATCACGTGATGTCTGATTTTCGAGACAACGATGGATAGCATAGACACAACTGTCCATCAATGATGTGCTAATCATATAGTGGGGTAAATGTGGGGTAAATGTGGGGTAAATGTGGGTTAACTCAGTGTGTATTGACTATTGTATGACTTTTAGGGACCAATTGATGACTGATATTATGGTCTCTATTGATGTGTTGTCTCGTCTGAAATGGTCAGCCATTCTCTGTCTGTTTGAGACAACAATTGATGTCTTTTTGATTTTCATGAGTTGTTTCTAACACAACATGACATCACTTACCACTCAATTATATGTCTTGTGTCTCAACAACTGATCCATTGGTGACACTATTAACACAATGATTGCAATTAACGTAAAAGTGTTGATCACTTGAGTTGTCTAATGAACTAATGATTTGAAAATTGATTGTTTGAATCACTCATTGTTTATACAATTTAGACAAAAGCCATGTTTTATACACAAATGAAATCTATTTTGTTTAACAAATCAATTGTTTTATTATTATTACTCTCTATTTGTTTGACCAAACATTTAGCTAATGGTATGTCTTATAATATTTTTCACTAATATTTAAATTAAATTATAATATATTGATATCATATACTGTATCATATGTACTGTATTTTTATAAAATAAAAATGTAATTTAAAAGATATCATATAATAAATAAATAAATGATTTGAATGGATGTGTTTCAGGTTTGAAATGTCACTGCGATATCTGTCCTCCGGAGTCAAACCACACGTGCGATACGGACGGTCTGTGTTTCGCCTCGACATCCATTGATGATAAGGGAGTCATATCACACTCATACAGGTATTGACGGATTATTATATCGACAAATCGTCATAATTACCGATCCTATTGTTTAATTGCTAAGTATTTTAATGACAACCCTTTAATCTACTATTATTTTTCCCTAAAGTAAACCCAATATAACTAATTTAATGTAAAATAGTTACTTAGTTTTGATGACTATTATGTAATTAAATATTGATTTATTCAAAAATAATTTAATGAATTAAATGTATGAATAGATAAAAATATGTTAATTAAACAATAAGTCGGTAAATACCCTATTATATGATATGACTATTATATAGAATATGTTATACTGTATATCATATAAATTATTATATGATATGAAGTGAAACATTGATTTTAATAAAAATGATTAATGAGTGGGACCTGTGATGTGTATATCAATTGGTGATATCGATAGGTGTGTACAAAAAAGTGAATTATATCCACTCGAGAACCCGATTATATGTCAACATTCAGAACCGTTAAACTATAAGTTTGTCATCAAATGCTGTTCTGAAGGCGATTACTGTAATGCAGGCCTCAGACCAACTCTAACGCCACCCACAAGTGGTAAGGATTTTAATTACATTTATTAATACCACTCTTTTCTTCTCTTATTTTGCTGACATTTGAAACAACCAATCAATGAACCATTGAATTGATTGCACACAAACACGATATAAAAACACATGATATGACACATGAATGACAGATGTCTGGACAAAGACAAGATCTTTCCCCCCGAAAACCCCTTATGGTGTAAATCAGAAATATATTTTCCTAAATCAGTTCACCATTGCTGTCAACACAGAGATTTCTGTAATAAATATCTTCGTCCGACTCTACCACCAGTCACTCAACCTCCCTCAGGTGGGTCTCATTCATACATACACTACAACACCTGAAATATCATATGATTTGCAAACATTGGCCATCGATTCATGTGTGATGTCTGTCCTAACTCTTTACTAATCTGTTATTTGTTTCCATTCATTGCACGACTGTTTGTTGAAATGATGTTTATAGTAAAGCATTACCATTACTAACACATACTTATTAATAAATTAATACTTTACTTTGCTTTACTTACATAGTGTATCAATAATACTGTATATAATTTATTGATTGATTTATATTTGACTGATACTCAAAGCTTTAGGTATTAATTTGACTTAACTTTGTTGACAATTAAATTAAGTTAATGACTAAAAGCACTATTTTATACTTTATATAAAATATCCTACAAATTATAAATACTTTACTTAAAGCTGAGATTTCTTATGAAATAATATATAAAATTAAAAATCTATTGAATTGATATTTGCATATATTTTATAATTGATTGAATAGCACATTACATTAATATACTGTTAATAGCATTGCATAATACTTTTCTAATGTATGTTTTCCCGATGCCTACCAAATGATAAATATTTATTAGGTATCTAAGAGATCACAATAAATAAATTGTTGCACACATAGACATCAATGTCTATTATCTTTAATTTTATAATCTTTTTGTTATTTATTTTATACTGTATCTTATTTTTAGTACATTTTATTGTCTTATATTTACACATATCATTATCATTGACCTTTCAATACCTACCTTTCCTGGAACTGCCTGTCATTGACCACATCCAGTGGCTCCTCAATGACCGGTCAGTATCCTGGTAAGGGATTATCTACTATACAAACCAACCAATACCTGTATCTCCCGCCATACATACCTCTCTATATAAACCCTATCCACTGTACATACACTCCAGTGTTTTACTGCCTCTCAGTCAGTGCTTCTCATACTCCCTTACTGTGCACATCGCTGCCAGTCATTACTGCTACTAATACCTGAGCCAAGCCTCAGCACCTATACCTGTCTCACACATACACTCCACGTGTCCTCTTAAATACTTACCATTTGTATCACCATTTGATCCATTGTTTTACAATAAACTTGTTATTTGTTATCAATCGTGTCTTCATATCATTCATACATATCAGTGATCGGTCTGACCATTCAGTCCACTGATATCTACAGACATACCGTTCGCTGGCCAACCACTCACTGTAGGAGAAGACATCGGAGATTAGGATCACTCCTAAGCCTAGCCTTTGGACCACAACTGCAGATCGGATCTCATATCACCTGTTGGTCTCACAACGACTTACTGGTGATCTTATAGTGGATATCTGTCTCATACCGACACATATCTACTAGTGTTTGGTATTGATTAGACGGAAGTACAGGTCTCATACCGACCCACGCTAAGTACGACCGGTCTATTTGGACATCAATTGTCTAAATAGACATTCCTCTGGAACTAAACAATACCACACCACAACAAATTGGCGCAGTCGGCACCGATCAACAATAGATCCCTATCTACGCGTATTGATGTCCACTCCTATTATCTCTGGCTTAACAAGACACGGGACATCATATCTACTTCAAGACAACATATCTGACGAGACAACCACTGAGTCCGAAGAAATGTCTCAATGCGGAGACAACACAAACAATGCTGACCTGACCGGTCCAACCGCTCTCAGCACTTCCAATGGCACAACAGCTCCGCAACTCATTACTGTAAAGATACCGAAGTATAATGGCTCTAAAGACACACCACTCCGTATAGAAGCATTCCTCCAGATCTTCGAGCGTGTATTCACTCATCTATCCGACGACAACAAACTTATTAAAATCGTTGAATTCCTCGAAGGAGACGTCGCCAACTACTATGGATCAGATATACTCACCAATCTATCCATCACTTGGACCGAAGTCAAGGACCTCTTGACCGGTCGATACACCCATTCAGATATACCTCCAGAAGTAGCCGCAACTCGACGACGTCAACAAAGAACTGAAACCATCCGCACCTACTTCGATGGCAAAATGGAAATCCTCCGCCGCCTAACCAACTATACGGACAGCCAACGCGCTAACCTACTTACAGAAGGCCTACTTCCCGAATACCGTGAATACTTCTATGGCCGCCGCTTCCAGACTCCGAGCTTATGGCTCGAGATGGCTCAAGATATTGAAGCAGACAAACAACGACATAACAGACAGCACCGGCCGCAAGGATCGTCTCACTACACATCCGACAACAGAGGCGACCGGTCCAACAAAAAGCATAGCAAACCAAATCAGGACAACAACAACCGCTCAGACAAACGTCCGCCATATTCATGTCGTATATGCCGCGACAAAGGACTTACTTCATGGCATTATCACAAAGACTGTCCACACAAATCATCCGACTCTTCATATGACAGACAGCCCAACAATGACAACAACGGTCACACCTCCGAAGTGACCGGTCCTACAAACCATTTCATCCGTCCGCAAGCAATGGCTACTCATGTCGTAGCGCAAGACATGATACTGATTCCTGGGCGCATCGGACGCTTCGAATTATCCGCTCTCGCAGATCCCGGTTCCACCGTCGACTTGATGCCACTACATGTAGCAAAGCACCTCCGTCTCCGCATCGACACATGCAAGTCGATGACCATCTCATTGGCCCGTGGATCTGTCCACACTTTAGGTGAGGTTACCTTTACGCTCACCATGAATAGGATGCCGCGCACCGTAACAGCACAAGTACTGCCTGGCTTTCAGTACACTCTACTCCTATCCCTCCGCTCTCTTGGACTCTACGACATCCTTATCGACACCAAAAATACTAAAGCAATATTCAGATCATCACAACCGCTGACCGGTCAGCAATGCCAAGCCATTAGCAGTCGCCTACCTATTCATCCAAACCGGCGACCGGTCAGCCCATTGAATCAAAATAATCAACAGTCCACCATTTCTACTACTTCGCCCCGCATAGGATTGGCCGCCAATCAGCCAACACGACACCGTCAGTATCGTCAGTCACATCAACAGGCGCCACAAGCCAGCCGAGTTATTGAGACGCCCAGTGCTCTCACACAGGTAAGCGTGAGTACTACCGCTGTACCGGTAACTTTGGTAAACTCTAAAGCCGATACAAATGCCGCTTGTCGTATGACTACCGCCGACCAATTCCTATGTGAACCTCCAGCCATCCAAACATCTCAACCATCGGACTCTGGACCGATCCCTACTCCTCCAGCTGTCACCCGTCTAAAGCCTTCTTCAACTTTCAAAGAGATGTTCGATAATATCCGCAAATCCAGACCTACCACACGACAACCTACCGTCAACTCTACTCCGGACAACCACTCCAACCGTACCTACAAACAGATGTTCAACAAACAGCCGCCTAATTCAATACCGGACCGATCGACGCAATCATCGCACCGTCGAACCCGATCTCCTGGTCCGCGTCGGACATCTGTGGCCACATCTATCCTCCGCGACCAGTCTTAAAGCGCCGGGGAATGTTGCACACATAGACATCAATGTCTATTATCTTTAATTTTATAATCTTTTTGTTATTTATTTTATACTGTATCTTATTTTTAGTACATTTTATTGTCTTATATTTACACATATCATTATCATTGACCTTTCAATACCTACCTTTCCTGGAACTGCCTGTCATTGACCACATCCAGTGGCTCCTCAATGACCGGTCAGTATCCTGGTAAGGGATTATCTACTATACAAACCAACCAATACCTGTATCTCCCGCCATACATACCTCTCTATATAAACCCTATCCACTGTACATACACTCCAGTGTTTTACTGCCTCTCAGTCAGTGCTTCTCATACTCCCTTACTGTGCACATCGCTGCCAGTCATTACTGCTACTAATACCTGAGCCAAGCCTCAGCACCTATACCTGTCTCACACATACACTCCACGTGTCCTCTTAAATACTTACCATTTGTATCACCATTTGATCCATTGTTTTACAATAAACTTGTTATTTGTTATCAATCGTGTCTTCATATCATTCATACATATCAGTGATCGGTCTGACCATTCAGTCCACTGATATCTACAGACATACCGTTCGCTGGCCAACCACTCACTGTAGGAGAAGACATCGGAGATTAGGATCACTCCTAAGCCTAGCCTTTGGACCACAACTGCAGATCGGATCTCATATCACCTGTTGGTCTCACAACGACTTACTGGTGATCTTATAGTGGATATCTGTCTCATACCGACACATATCTACTAGTGTTTGGTATTGATTAGACGGAAGTACAGGTCTCATACCGACCCACGCTAAGTACGACCGGTCTATTTGGACATCAATTGTCTAAATAGACATTCCTCTGGAACTAAACAATACCACACCACAACAAAATATATAATTTTATTATTAGATTAGAAGTCATTGCTTTTGAATGATTACTAAATATATATAAGTTTTAATAACAGCTATTAATAACACGCAACTCTCAAAAACTACAATTACATAGTATTTATTGAAACTGAAACAATTGAAGGCAATGTTTGTAATATAAATACAATAAAAAAATGATAGTATCATTAGTTTTTTGAAATAACAAATTGAAGTTTATGTGTTGAAAGTGAAGATTTGAATGAATTTCGCCAAAAGGGGATATCGGAGGGTCTGATGTGTTGTTGGAGTTCAGGTATCGCATCATTTTATATGAGTTTCTTGACTGACATCATCTTAATTGTTGCTCTTTTCATAAATTTTTTAATTCATATCATTTTATGTGCTTTTTTGTTGAATATATTATCGATAAATCATATGCTTTAATTTAAACATAAAATAATTGTTTATATCTTAGTACTGTATTTTGTTAATAATTAATTCATTTCATATCATATCATTTAATCAATAGTTTGAAAACAATAATAATAATTTTATAGTTATTAGTTTATTTCAATAACATTAAGCTTAACGATGTTGTATAATGAAGTAATAAAAAAATAATAATTTATTTGTTTAGTCGAGTCTGACCGCGACAGGAGTGCAATAGAAAAGGCACTTATGATTGCAACGCCTGTATGTCTCTTATGTTTAATAATATTAATTGGATTTACTATTTGGCAAAGAAGACAACTTAGGCAACCATTTCCTATTGATGTTGAAGGAAGTGTCACCAGTAGAGATCCGTTATTACCGCCACATTTAGCCGGACAAACACTTAAAGATCTTTTAGATAACACAACTTCAGGATCGGGATCAGGTTTGATGACTTTAAAGTGAATTACGTTAAAATTATTATTATTGATTATTATATTTTACCATTAGGTCTACCACTTCTGGTTCAAAGGAGTATTGCCCGTCAAATACAATTAATTGAGATCATAGGAAAAGGACGTTTTGGTGAAGTATGGAAAGGCAGGTGGAGGGGGGAATCGGTAGCCGTTAAAATATTTTCATCTCGTGATGAGCGGTCCTGGTTTAGGGAAGTGGAGATTTATCAAACAGTTATGTTAAGAAATGAGAATATTCTTGGATTTATTGCTGCAGACAATAAAGGTTTGATAAAATTGATAAAAAAAATTACATATGATTTGTTAACACTACTATTGACATCAGATAACGGCACGTGGACTCAGCTTTGGTTAATTACTGATTTTCATGAAAACGGGTCTCTTTTTGACTACTTGAGCAAAATGACTGTTGATACTGCAGGTATGTGTAAAATGGCCGCATCCATAGCCAATGGGTTGGCACACTTGCATATGGAGATATGTGGTACACAGGGAAAGCCTGCAATAGCTCACAGAGATTTAAAGTCAAAAAATATTCTGGTCAAGTCTAACGGCACCTGTGCTATAGCTGATCTTGGACTAGCTGTTCGTTATGACTCATCGACTAACTCTGTGGACATTCCTCCCAATCCCAGAGTTGGAACAAAACGATATTTAGCACCAGAAGTCTTAGACGAAACAATTAATTTAATTCATTTCGATTCATTCAAAAGAGCTGACATTTATTCATTTGGTTTATGCATTTGGGAAATTGCTCGACGATGTAATGTTGGAGGTATTCAACGATTTATTTTTCACATTTAATAAATAATACAATAATTGTTAACAAATTGTCTTCTTTTCTTAGGTATTCACGAAGAATATCAATTACCATACTATGATATGGTCCCATCTGATCCAACCATTGAAGAAATGCGTAAAGTTGTCTGTACTGACAGACAAAGACCTCAGATACCGAATAGATGGCAATCTTGTGAAGTATGTCGTGTTGTCCTTCATTTTAGTCATTATATAATATTATTATTATTATTATTAAAGGCATTGCGAATAATGTCCAAAATAATGAAGGAATGTTGGTATCATAATGCGGCCGCAAGACTAACTGCGCTCAGAATCAAGAAAACGATTGCGAATTTAGGAGCTCTGGAGGACTTAAAGTTATAAATAGACATAATTTATAAATAATAGATAAATATTTTCATTTTAAATGAAACAATTTTTAATTGATTTTGTTTTTAAATCTATAAACACTCATTCATTCATAACTTTTAAAGTTATATATTGTCGATAAACCATCATTTCATATATACGTCAAGACATTTTTATATTAATATATATATATATATATATATATATATTTACATATTTATATATAAATTATCATTAGATATAAAAAAAAGTTTAGCGACAATTTTTAGCCATTATTTAAGGTCAACCCTCTAGTAGTTATAATCGCATAAATAACATAATAATTATTTTTAAAGTTCAAAGTTTTAGTTTTTGCACCATTTTTTTGTTTCTAAAATAAAAAGTGATATAATTATAATTTTTTGGTCATTTTTATGGCTTATCAAATAATTTAATGCGAAAAATCCTAATGTACTGTAAATTACTGTATGAATTGAATTATGTGTAATTTTAAATAATAAAAAAAATCTCATATAAACTTATAAAATAAAGATATAGTCATTTTACTTATTGTTGGTTTAAAAATACATTTATATTTATTTCAATATTCGTTTACATCAACAACAACAACAAATATTAATTTATTATATTTATAAAATTTAATTAAAGTTGTATTTTATTTTAATATACAGTATATATTTTTCTATAAATTGTTAGTAAATTGTGTTTACACTGTATTTTTAAAAACATGTAATCAATAAATAACTATACAATGAAAATAAGAGAATATTGTGAAAAGTTGAACTTTTTATACAGAAATACAAATATGTTTTATTGATAGAAACTATCAATTTTTCAGCAATTTTACTAAAAAATTAATTAAAATTAATTAATTGATTTATAATTTAAAGATATATAGATATTTGAAATATCATAATGTATTTATTATTTCAATGACAACAGTGACAGCATCTAAATTGTCATTTCATCATATGTTTGGTAAACAAACAAAATAATTATTTTAATACAAATTCGTTATTTTTTAAAATGATTATAATTTATAAATGAAAGTATTTTTATTGTACTGTATATAAAATATTTATCAAAATATATTAATATTTATTTTACATTTGTTTGTATGTCGAGTATTACATAGTAATATATAAATTATTGACATATTTAATAATTATTTAAAATATTAAATAGTTGTTATAATACAGTAGTTACTAAATAAAGCCGAGTAGTTATTTTCATATAGTTTTTATTTATTTATTTTTAAATATTTGCAAATAATTACATTAATTTTGTGGTTGAATAACATATTCAATTTTTTCTTCAAATCAGGCATTTTTACTTATATTAATATTTTTTAATTTAGATAAACTTTAAAGTTTTATAGTAGTAATTGTAAAATGTATTGTGATTTATAAAAATTAAAAATTTCCCAGAATTTGATAGAAAATTATAGATTTATTTTAAGTTGACGTGTTTATCAATTTTTTCAAAATTTTTTCGGATAATAGGGACATATGTTATTATCCATCCCTTCATCGTTAAAAAAGGAAAAAATATTTTATATTATTATAATAAATATTATAAAAACTAAATTATTTTACATAAAGATTTATTGATATATATATAAAAATAAATTTGAATTGAATAAAATTTAGTCATACTATTTAACAATACCACTAAATATAGTTTAATATAAATTTTGTTATTAATATATATTTTTAGAATTCAATAGTCGATAGAACTTAGAAATAGATTCTCTCTTAAGGAGAAAATTGCGAACTTTTGGATAATTAAATGAAAGACAAGAAAATTGAATCATTTATTATAACAACAGATAAATACAAAACATTTATTATTCAATTTATTTAAATTTAATTATACCATTAGTTATATTTTTTTGAATAAGATATTTTTTGTTATATTATGATTATTATAGTAAATGTTGATTTAAATAAATACTGTAATTTACAAATTATTTCAAACATATAATAAAATACATTTTTCATATATCGTATACACAGTATAAACTAATTATAAAAACAAAATGTAACTTGTATACTGTTTCACCATTTATATTAGTAAAAATGATTAACACTGATATTTTAATATTTCAATTTTAAGTTTTTTATTATTAACAGTACAATTAATTTTAATGATTGCCGTATAAAAGTTTAATAAAAGATTAACGATAATAAATATTATTATTATTATTATTATTATGTAGATAAAGATGTTTTCAAAAATATTTAAATAAATTATATTACCGGTAGTTTAATTAATTAATAATAAAATATTATATTTAACTATTACCGTAATCTGATTTAATCAAATTATAATAATTACACAAATTAAGTTAAAATTTTGATGAAATATAAATTATCAAGGTAATGCTGCTAAAATATCGACACACATATAAATATCTACAGGTAAGAAAAAACCCAAAATTGTTATTTTTGAAACTGAGACCAATAAACAAAATATAAATTACTAACAAATGCTTTTTAAAAAGACAGTCGTATTAAAGGCACTTCACATCCCATTAATTATTGAATATCACAAATATTTTATAACTAAATCTACATAAAACTAAATCCATTCAATTATAACTCGTCATGTTTTGGTCCACTGAACTCTTCATGTGAAATGAATCCATTCTTGTCTTGGTCTTCGTGTTGAAAAATTTCTTCGACGAGTTTGTCCTGTTCGGGCAAATCCTTAATACCTGCTTTGGCCGCTTCGGGCATTTGTTTCTTCAGATATGAGCTCACCTACGGTAAGAGTATTAGATTTATCGGTAAGTCTTATAAATTATATAAAAATATAGTAAACCTCTTCTCGTGAAAGAAGATTATCATCGTTGGCATCAATTTCTTTAAACACATTGACAGGAGTTGGTCCATCACCGACAGCAATGCACTCGACTTCAAAAATAAGTGTCGCTTTGGGAGGAATGCGATCGCCGGCACCGCTATCGCCGTAACCCAAGTGTGACGGAATCGTAAGCTTTCTCTTCTCTGTCGGACACATATCAAGCAATCCCTGATCCCAACCTTTGATCACTTGTCCGATACCTAATTGAAACTTAAACGGTTCGTTACGGGTGTAACTAAATTCATGAAAAGACAATTTTGATTTAAATATGTTTTCTTTGTATTAATCATCAAATAATACAAACCTCGAGTCAAACTCTGATCCGTCTTCAAGAGTTCCCTTGTAATGCATTGTAAGCATATCTCCTTTGGCTGATTTGCGACTGCATTCCTCCGGTTTGGACAATACTTGCATTTTGAGTTCAGGAAGTGCTTCATCACCACTGATGACATTCAAATGACACCAAATAACAACTATGCAAATATTGATAGCGAATCTCATTTTGTGGATCTATTAGTTGATGTCTTTACTGATGACAATCACTTAATCAATACAATTCAAGTCCACGTGTGCTATGATTTGTACCTCAAATTACACTGACGTCTAATACAACTAATATTACTCTTAATATACACTTAATGTACGATAACTTGAATTTCATTCATTCATTCATTCATTACGTTATATATGAATCACATAAACATATGATTTGTGTTTTCAATACTTTTTATAAACAAATAATTTTGCGATCAATGAGTGATCACTCAAGTGATGATTATATGATTATTAAGTAACCATTTGATGACCACTGATGGCAACTAACGATAACAAGGATGTGATTGAATTGGAAAGCATTGAAGTACTTGAAGCAAATCAATCACAATATCTTAAACCACATCGACTTCACTACAAACTCGTAAATATCTATATATCATATCTGTTAATAAATTGTCAATAATTATGGATTAATTAATTGAATTATAAACAGAATGGCAGACCATTGATATGGGATCTGATGAAAGTACACGACAGGTGAGATTGTTTGCTATCAATCAATATATAATTAAATATTAAAACATTTATATATAACAGCGTATCAATAGTTTTGTATAACCGGTCGACAAATCGGCTAATATTTGTCCGTCAATTTCGTCCGGCGGTCTTCTTTGCCTTTGTCTGCAAAAGTGTTGATTCAATAGATTTGAATATGTTTTCCAAAGACAATATCAATCAATTTAATGAATTGTTGGTGAAAAACAAAAATCTTGGTTTTACTATTGAACTTTGTGCCGGTATTGTTGATAAACAAGGTTTTCTAATTTATTAATACAGTATATGTATATATATATAGAGTTACCAAATGATTATTATTTTAATATTAAGTTTAATATTAACAAAAAAAATCTATTTATTAGGAAAAACTATTAAAGAAATTGCGAAAGAAGAAGTCGAAGAAGAAACCGGATATTTGGTCGACACTAAGTATGACTTTATTTTTAAAATTATTTATCAAAAAAAAAGTTTAATTGATTACAATAATTGTATTGTTTATTAAGTTGTTTGCAATTTATTTCTTCATTCCGAAGTGGAGTTGGAATATCTGGATCTTTACAGCACTTGTATTACTGTGAAGTCACGTAATTATAAATTATATAATTTAATGATATGTCAGCTATTTTTTATTAATTATTACTACTGTAGATGTGAAACACCTAAAGGAAAGGGAGGGGGAGTAGACGGGGAACAGATCGAAGTGCTTGAGTGAGTATTTTGTTATATTTGTATAATATTTGTTAAATATCTTTGGTATACAAATTTAACTTTTTAATTTAGACTAACCATAGACGAGGCAAAGAAGTTGCTCTATTGTGGGGACTCGGAGGCAATGATGTCGAGACCGGCTGGTCTGCTGTTTGGTCTCAGTTGGTTCCTATATCAACATTTACCAACTCTTAGTTAAATCTTATATTAGTATTTGTAATTTTAATTTAGTTAAAGTATATTTTTATTAAAAATCATTTAATAATTATTTCACAATTTGGATTCACATCAGTGAATAAAATAATCAATAAATCAATGAATGGATAGTTTGCAGCTTTAGTTCTCGATATTATCAACTTTTTTAATGATCTAATTCTATGCAATGTTTCGATACCACGACTTGTTATCAATGGGTTGTCAGATAAGTCAAGAGTTGTTAAATTCTTTGAATTTCTGAAGAGTCGCGCAATTTTATCGCACGCAAAGTCATCCAAATGTTTGTTTTTCGATAGATTTAGTTCTTGTAGTGAATTTAGTAAAATAAAGTTATCCAACGCTTCGTATCTTAACTTTATATCTAAATTTGTAATTACGGTAATAGTATTTTTTATAAAAAAATAGTAATTAAAAAATAATAATAATATTTCTTTGACTAACTCGAGGCGTCCACAACTGTCAATCGATATCTTTCGTCATAAATGTTTGGAAATTGTTTGCATTTAGTGTACCAAACATTGGGTGCGTCTGAAAAACAATATAAATATAATTTACTATAAAAAGTATAGTTTGGTCTTACGTCTGAATTGAACTCTTCCTCCTCGGTATACCACAAGGTGTGCCGTCGCTAATTCGGGACCTAATTATCATAAAAATAAAATATCCGATTATTACCGGTAATACATTTTTTTAATCACACGAACCAATAATAGTATGTCTTCTATTAATATATCTTTGATTATATATCTCTCTGAACTCAATATAATAACGAAGTCTTCGTTTAATACCGGGAATCGATATATCATATTTGTGGTGAAGAAATTTCAATAAATCGGTAGAAATACCACCCTTTTTGTCGAGAATCGTCTGTTTCTTAACAAACTTCTTCTCTTTTAAAGCCATTTCCCAATATGTGTCCAAATCTACCGGACTTTTGATAACCATCGCGAGCGCCCGTTTGTCTTCTTCAGACAAAACATTGGTTTCTTGAGTTGTGGTCAACTCATTGGTCTCTGTCTTCACTGATAATTCTTGTTGTTGTTGTTGTTTAAAATCACTTTTAACTAAATTAACATTTGTTTTGGCGATTTGTGAACTAAAATAACAACAATTAGGTGTTAAAAGTGATCTATAAATAAATGAATTAATTGAATGTCTAAACATGTTATCAATCATTAAATTTAATAATATTTCAATAATTTGTTAATAATTTAAAAAAAATAGTTTGTTTTGAATTGAAAATCATATGTTATTTGAAGGCATTGTATAATAAAGTCAATACATATTAGAGGTCTGAATGAAGGAAACGTTTTCTCAAATAAATACCGGTTTTGTGTTTGTTATGCATTTGTAGACAAATATTGCAAATAATATGTGAATAACTGTTGAAAAATACAATTCATTTGATTAATCAGTGCATCAGTTGACTCGTTATTATTATTATTATTATATTATATTATATTAATTATCACTAATTATATGTATAACAAGTAATTAATTAATTGGTTAAACAATAGTCATCAATGTCTTGAATGTCTTGATATGATTTGACAATAACTGTGTAAACATTTGAACCATAATATGACTCACAAGTGTTGACAACTGTTTTATGTGAAAAATGTGTGTTTTATTGACATTTAATTAACTATTGATTTTGAATTGAGTTTTATTTTTATAAATTTTCAGTTATTTTTAATATTGTTTTTATTGATTTGAGAGTCGCCGGTGAGGACACGTCAAAAAGTGTCACCAATTGGTTCCAAACAATTCAATATATTATATGATTTATTATTAATTAGTCGTTTAGTTATTATCTGAGTTTTAAATCTATTTTATGCCATTTTTGTCGTCAATTTTGTTTTTTTTTTAATTAATTAATTAAAAATAATTTTTATAAAATAAATGACAATTAAATTGTTAGCTTATGTTTTCTAAAGGTATTAAACGATTTAATAGTTTTGATACAGAAATTATTTTAATTGCGAGAGAAGTGTTTAAAATCACATTTAATATAATTAGCAATCATTTGATAGCATTTATTAAGGCATTAATTGATGTGAATATTAGTATTGAAATAACAATTACTTTAATTATGGGAAATAAGATCTCGTGTTGTAAAGCAAATACTCCTCAAAGACATCGCAAGAAACCCGAGATCCACGAGATTATTGACGACCACATCAACGATAGAATCGGACCTAATCTGCAACACATCAGTGAACGCGAACCCGACGACAACGAGACCGACCCATCCTCTCATCCGACCGCTGGACCTCTTTTTATGCAAAGATCTCGAAGTGATATCAGATGTATGACATAATCAATGATATGATTCTTACAATGATTTAATTAATGATTAATTTTATTATAATTGATAGGCCACAGAAAAAGTCAAATTAATGTAAGCATTTTGACAAATAATTTAAATTAATGTTTTAATTAATAATTATTATAATAGTTATTAGAGACGCGACCGCTCAAGAAGCACAGTTCCTGTTCGACCATCTATTTGGATGACAGCACCGTTAGTCATCCCAATCTGAAGAATACCATAAAATGTGTTACACTAGGGATCTATTATCACATCAGAAACCGACATTCAGATCGTATTCTTGATATTTTCGATGAAAGACTACATCCTTTATCTGTAATATTGTATTCATTTTTAATGTCAAACTTAAATTCATTTACTAATTATAACAAATACCACTACAGAAGGAAGGAGTGCCAAATGAGATTCGAGATCCCGATCACCGAACAATATACCGATTTATGAGGACATTGTTCAGTGCCGCCCAATTATCACCCGAGTGTGCGATCATAACTCTTGTATATTTGGAGCGACTTCTGACTTATGCCGAGTTAGATATCGTTCCCCAGACTTGGAAACGGATTGTTTTGGGAGCCATTCTATTGGCTTCTAAAGTATGGGACGATCAGGCGGTCTGGAATGTCGACTATTGCCAAATACTTAGAGACATTTCTGTTGAGGACATGTAAGACATTATTTCAACAATTATCCAAATTTTATTAAAAGATTGTTTCAAATTGTACTTTAAATTGTCATAAATTAATAATTAAATAATAGGAATGAATTGGAGCGACGTTTTCTCGAGTTGTTGCAGTTCAACATCAATGTCCCGTCAAGTGTTTACGCCAAGTATTACTTTGATTTGCGAACACTCGCCGATCAAAATGATATCACATTCCCAATGGAACCGCTGAATGAAGACAGAGCACAACGTCTTGAGGTAGATATCAATTAACAACATAACGCTTACCGTAATATTAATTACATTATTTATATGTTATTGCAGGCAATGTCTCGTTTATGTGATGAGAAATTAAGTGAAATCAATCGAAACGGTTTCAAGAAGTGGTCGAGTCTGGACAGTATACCACTAACACGTAAAAGTGCTGCCATTTTATCGTGATTTAAGTCACTTTATGATCAAATATTTTGGTCAATACATTAAACAAAGCATCGTTTTTGAGCTCATTTCACACTTGATTATAGAATTTAAATATAATTACCATTCTTTCAATTAATTATTATATACTCTAAAGTTTTACATTATATATAAATAAGAATCAAGAATTTTAATAAATTTTATTGAAAATATTAAACTAATAACTTAACGCTTAAATATTGTATTCAATACTTCGGGCATAAGTATGCCCTGTTTGTGACAACTGTCCGGTTTCACAATTAGTTAAATAAAAGAGTAGAGCGGCTGACACTCTGGCCCTCAATGCATGTAACTCGAGGTCATGAGACCATTCAATTCGACCCCATTTTTCAATCTCGAAGTCCTCCTCAAGACGCGACAAATCAACACATTTATCGACAGATATTACCTTTTGGGTCAACGCTAGCGATAGTATTAATGATTTTAGATTTTCTGTGGCAAACTTAAGACCTATTAGTGACCACATATTATATGAACACAAGTGTCGATAAATTAAGTTTCTGGACGTCTCACTGATTGGATTTAAATAAACAGTTTGAGTGATAGGTATTTGACAATTATAAGTCTTTTGGAACCATTCAATGATTGGATTCCACGATTTTTTCTGTAAATCAGATAACTCTTTTGGTTGATTAACGTGAAAGCAAAGAGTGTCAGAATCGATAAAATCCATTATCTTTTGGGCAATGGTTTCATTGAAATCGTTTGTCGGATTATCGATAGCAGTGTTACACAGTTGTGTCAAATGCATTGATGACAGTCTTATTGTCTTTTGCTGTGATAACCATTCATTTGCTATCATTAATGCCAAACAATGGCTATGAGTGTAAAAGACATTACCAATTGGTGTCTTTAGTTGCTTTCCATCCAAATTAATACCAAATTTGTTATCATTTTGAGTGATGGTTACATTCTTGTAAAATCTCTTTTTTTCATTCAAACCTATCATTTGGTTAAATAATAAAATATTAATAAACAAAATCCAAACTAAAGTCACTTTCAGTGGCAAAATCAAGACATACCCGTTAAACATCTTATTTGACATTTTGTATGTCTTGTCAATGACTTATAAATGAGACAATTGTTTACTTTTGTAGTAATATTCATCATTTGTGTCAATAGATATGCCATTTGGTGATCAATATTATCATAACATGTCTTAACTCGTGTTAAATAACATTACTTTATGTTTACATTTGTTTTGAATGTTTGTCACGACATGTGAACAATGCTTTCCATACAAATCAATACATTTGTGAATCCCTGTTAACTCACATTAATATACACAACATTTATGTCAAATAAATATTTGTCTATTCAAACAATTTTATTGTTTTTATTAAATAAAATTAATTAATAATTTTTAAAAAACAATAAAATTATTATTTTTCACATATATTTATAAACTATTTATTTCTATTTATAATTGAAAACAATTATTATTGTATATTCTATACATCAGAATAATGTTATTTGAAATAAATTTAAATATACACTAAACATTTTCAGAACAAACTCGGTACTTTTTTATTTATGTTACTTATGTTTTTTGTGCTACATTTGGTAATTATAAAAGATACCATATTGTCATGAGTTGTTTAAAAAAATGCGACATCATTTATGTAATTATATAATTATTTAATAGAGATATAGTTACACAAAAAACATATGTAATATACATAAAAAGGGCCCGAGTTTTCGGTAGATCATAAGCCGTGTATTATATATAACACAAATAAATGAAAGTAATAATATAAAAATATTGATTCATAATTTTTATTTATTATATTTCATTCAAATTAATTGTAACAACAAAATAACAAATTTAGATTAAAATTTTTAAATAAAATGAATTTATTTAATTTTAATATTTAAATGGAAGACAATATAATTATTAATTATAACTTAATAATATTGATTATAATTTTAGTGCAAATATTACATTATTTATAAATAATAGAAATTCTATTTATATTATATTTAACATTTTATAAATTACTTTTTATGTAATATTAGAATAATTTTATATTTATTAAATATATGTTAATAATTATATTAAAGTCAATTATTTAGTTAATTATTTATTTAAAACAATTTGCATTTAGTATTATTGATTTATTAAAATTAATTCTATTTATTATATTAATTGATATAATAATAATCTTAATATATCAATATGTTATAAGTTATATGAAATATGAAATATAAACACTACATATTGTGTGTTAATTGAAGAGGCGTTTAATCAGATAATCAATTAAAGGCTAATAATTGATTGCAAAACAATTTGTTATATATATATATATATCATAGAATTGTTTGCCAGAAATATGATAAATGCATAGTAAAGAGTGATTGATTGATATCAATGTAATTGCAGTGTTTAATGAGTGCAATGTTTTGATTGCTTTGAAATTATCTGTTTTTTGTAATATTTGTATCATTCTTATAACAATTATAACAATTTTAATAATATATATTTAATTATTTGTATTGTTTTTTGTACTTATATATAATTAGAAATTATTAATATTATTTGATTCTATTATAATAAATTATATATAAGATATTCCCAAACAACAAATAATAAATAACAAAATAACAATATAATTATTAGATAATTAATTAAATTGATTAACTTTCATTAGATATATCGATTTTGTAGATAATAAATAAATGACTACAAATGATATTAGCTTTGTCTGTAATGGATGTCATCGATATATTTTTTTTATAAACTGCATATATACTGTATATTCTGTATAGATATACTGTTTATATGCTGTATATTGTATATACTATACAATACTGTATATTGTTATAAATTTATATTTTATGTATATATATATATATATATATATATATATATATATATATATATAGAGCACCAGAATATGATAACCACTTGATTAGGATTTCTCTTCGGATTTCTTTTTGTGATGCGATTCCTCAATGAGTCTGTCTTCGAGTCCAAAGCATTCGTCTAAATAGGTTTCAAGTGATCGGTAGACATGAAGTCTGACGTCTTCTAAATAATGATTAGAGTCCGGATATATCTGTATTTTTACAACAAATCAAATCAATTTTTTGCTTATTTAACATATTATAAAAATTATATTAACATTATGTAAAACTTGAAAAACTAGAAAATATATATTCGTGTATTTCGGGTAATATATTATTGAAATAAAAAAGCAGTACAAATGTGTATGACTTGAATATTATGTGAAAATGTGGTCTAAATATCGATCGTCTATATTGTAATACTCATATACATTGTAGACAAAGGCCTGTAACTGACAAATGTTACCAATTTTTTCGGTTTAAGTATTAACTCCATTATGTGTTATATATATATATATTAACTCCTTTTTATTTCTTAATAAACATTTTTATGAAATGTTTTTTTAATTATAAATATAAAGAGATAATCTATTATCATTATTGCAACAAAATTATTTAGATTTATGTTTTATAAAATAATTTCTGCAAAATTTTAATTTATTTAATTCAAATTTAATCTAATTATAGTAAAATCAATATTAATAAAAATATATTATTTTAAAATAAATAACATTAATCTATGTCTTTACATAATATTAAATATAAATTAAACAAAAATAAAAGTCATTAAAGTTTGAATACTTGAGATCTATAGAGAACTCCGGCTCTGTTTAGAGCTTTCATTAATTTGAAAGAATGTTCCAAATGAACGGCATCTATATATACATACAATTAATGTATTCAATATATTATTATTATTATTATTATATGATATATAAGTATATAATTTAATTTAATTTAATTAATCAAACCATCGGCAGTGCCGTGAAGTATAAAAAATCTTTTTTGTTTAAATTTGTCGGCTTTTTGTATGAGATTTGCTCTCTCATAGCTAACTCTATGTATGTCTGGTGAACCAAAATAGCGCTCAGATGTAAATGAATCTAAAAATTATAGTTAATTATTGTATTAATAAATGTTGTCATCAGTCAAATGTTAATCAAATACAAACCCCAATAAAGCCAGTTAGTGATCGGTGCCACCGCTAAACTACAATTGAATGTTTGCTGATTTGCTTCAATTAGACTCATAGCTGCTATATATCCCCCATAAGCCCAGCCCCAGATCTGTTTCAATAAATTATTGCATACATTAATATAGATTTATTCAAATAACATAATATAATATCAAATATAATTACAATTTCACATTTTAATTAACTGCAAAATCCTAATGTACTCTTATATGCTATGAATTATTATACGTTTATTGTAAGTCTACTGTTAATAATAATTATTATTTTCGTTACACTTATAAATGCTTTTGATAAACTTTAAAAGTTTATTATTTCTTAAATAATAAATTTTCAGTAATAAATTAAATTTATAAAGAAATAATATAATTAATATGTATAGACATTACAGCAATACGTGAGGGATCGATGTATTTGTAGCTAAGCTTCAGATATTCAATGATTTTCATGTAATCATTGACTTCAATATCTCCAATGCGATGCCACGTATCGTGTAATAAGGTATCGCCTTATTTAGTAATAAATGCATTTTAAGACACAAATAATAAATTCATTGTTCAAAACAAATCATTTTTATCAAACCTACCGATTCCTCGATCTCTGACTCTGACATCAATATAAGCGTATATGAAATCACGTGAACTCGCCTTTAAAATTATAATTAAATTTTGTTAATAATAATAATAATAATAATAATAATAATAATAATAATAATAATAATAATAATAATAATCAAACCAAATAAGTTCCCCAATCAACGTGAAAGTTATGCTTTACGTCCTGATCTTCAGGCTCTGAACCTCTGGTATTAATTTAATATAAATATTTATATATTAAATAATATCCTAAATTATATCTACATAATAATACTGTAGAAAATACAGTATCATATTTTCTATTATACGTTAATATTATTAATATGATAATAATAATTAACATTTTGTGTAAAAAAGTTATATATAATGTGTTGACAGCAAAAATTGATGGATTAATACATTAAAACCAATAGAATTTTGTTTAATTCCAATCAGTTTTTATTTAGATTTGTCCCAAAAATTAATTGAATTTCACAAACACTGATATAGAGATAATACTTTAATTTTTATATAATTATAAGCATTCATTGCTTTAATTTTATGAATTATACTATTGACAAATGTTAAAAAAAATGTGTTAGATATATCATAAAGTATATAAGTTATATAAAAAAAGTTAAAACATAAATATATTATATTCATTTATAGTATAATACATTAATATAAGATTAAATCCTAACATACAATAGTCATAAAAATGTCGAAACTTATGAAAACATAATCAATAAAAAATTATATTTTATGTCACAAGTAGGGTTAGATTGAGATTCCCAGGGAGGGAAGTTCCCAAATAAAATCCCTCCAATTTTCCCGGAAAATATGGAAAATATATTATATTCCCTCCCTTGATCGTTAGAAAGGGAAAATATAATTTGTCATACATTAAAAAGTACCTAATCTCAATGACTATGTGTTTCAATTAGGATTATTATGTTAGTAATAACACAATCAAATTGTGATTCAAATAATATTAAACATTTAGTAAAAACATTAAATACATTTTGTAGACATTTACTATACAAACGTGTTTTTAATTAAACATTATGTAAAGTGAGTTAGGGTACGATAGGTGGTACCACAAGGAAATGTCTTCCCAGGGAATTCCCAGGGAACAGGGAATATAAGGAACTTATGGAAAATAAGACGAGGGAGGGAATCTGATCTAACCCTAGTCACAAGTAGTGTTGGCAAAAAAGAGAAATTTATAAAATAATAGAGAAATTTCTAGAAAGTTTCTAAAAGAAATTTCTATCTATGATATCCCCATGTTAATTTTGTTTTTCTCGATATATGTTATTATGTAACAATACATTGTTTTTACAAGTAATAATTAAATTTTAGTATTAATATATTAATTATTAATTAAAGTAACAATTAATTTATTTAATTATCTTAAATTCTTATATATATAATAAAATGATTATTAAAATTTTAAAAAACTGATTATTATTAAATAATTATAATTATTTTACATATAGGTATCCCATTTTTATAGTAGTGTATAGTATAATGTTATATGAGTAGTAGTGTCTCATTATTTATATATTATTACAATAGCTATAGATATGGGGATCCCATAGTATAACAATAAAGTTAAATTTCTATAGAAATTTCTATATTCTCAGGGAAATTTATTAGAAACTTTCTATTTGCCCATTTCTAGTCACAAGTGTCTCATAATTTAGTTTATGAATAATAAAATTGTATTAGAATTGAAGTAATAATAAAATATAATAAACAAAATCATATTATGCATAAATGTAATAAATCTATTATACACTTTATAAACTTAATTAATCAAATATATTTTTTATTGTAAATTATATTATCAAAAAAAGAGATAATAAATATTTAAAAAGATAAAAAAAAATAATATTTACAGTTAATTTAAAAATATTACACATTCACAAAATTATACAATTTTATTTATTATGAATTGCAATAATAATAATCTGGGAATATATATAACATTTTGGATTTTAACAGAATTAAAGACTTAAACTTAGATTTTTTTAAGAATATTATTTTTATGATAAACTCTATTTAAACAATGTATTACTCTTTCTGTCTGTCTGTCTGTCTGTCTGTCTGTCTGTTTATCTCTTACTGTTCATTCATTGATATTTACTTATAAAATAAATATAATAATATATATTAAAAACATTGTTATTGCTATTGATATTAAAGTATTACTTTTCTTAAATAATTAATTTTATTTATAATTTATATAATATAGTTTACATGTAATGTCGTATACAACTAAATAGGTTTTAATTAAATATAATAATTATGAATCATCTTTATTTATATCCCAATAAGTAGTTTTTATATGCCTTACTATTTCATGAATATATAAACTTTATATTAATTTTTATACTTTAAAGTTAATATTTAAAAAAATATTATTCCAGTCATATAACGATAGTCTTAAGATAAAAATGAGTTTTCATAAAATTTTTCTTTTTATGATATTTTAAAACAAATATATATATCTAAAGATTATAGTGTCATATGTTTTAAATTATTGCATTTGAATGATAATATATTTTCAAAAACAAAATTGTTTCTGTCTAAAAAAATGTTTACAACTGAAATATTTGTTTAAAACAAATTATAAAACAAAAAAGTATATCATATTAAATTTAGAGATAAATATTACATTATTAAAATATATAAGTTATAAGTATATAATTATTTATTTAAAAAATAATTGACAACTACACAAAAATGAGTTTTAGATAAAATAAAATTTTAGCAAATTTATGAATCTATGTTTATGCAGTATATATATATAATTATAATTTAAATACCAAAAAAATCTATGTTAGACTCATAAACGTTTATTAAACATATAAACATTTATCATTAAACATATGTCAATAAAAAAATTTATAATTAATATTAACAAAAATAATATGATAAAAATTTGAATTTATTTATTATATCATTTTTATAAAAACAAAAAAAACATTTTTTAGATTTGCATAAAAATACTTAAAAATTAATATATATACAGTATATATATGTTATGTGTGTGTGTTTATAACTTTTTTAAGATATTTATATATTTTTTAAATTAAAAAAAATTAAAACTTATTTTTTTGTTTTATTTTGTTTGTTAAATTACAAAAACAATTCATTTATTAATACTGGAAGTTTTAAAAATTAATAATAAAATACTATAAAATTATTCTCAATATAACTTTTTATATAACTCGACAGCAATGCATAAAAATATTATAATAATTTAAATTTTATAATAATTTTATGTCAAAACAATTTTGTCTGATTTTGACTAATATCTTACTCTTCGGAAACTTTTAGCTATTTTAAAATAAAATAAAAATACTGTATATTGAATATAAAAGTTGAATATAAATTGACATTATTAAAATATTATGTTTATCACAAAATTTATATATTTAATAAATGTTTAATATATTGTAATTTAATATTTGTGTTTATATGAAAAAATTATAGTTTATTTACCTTAAGTTAGATTTAAAATACATTACAGAAATATATATTATAGATTATGCTAATTAAAAAATACAAAATGTTTAGTTAATTGCAAATTCTTAAGATAGTTTCATTTTAAGAATGTTATCTAATTTTTATTTTATATTAATATTTTTTATAAAATGTCTATTAAAATGTTATATATTCTAGAGAATCACTATTAATATACAGTTATTTTAGATATAATTCAATATATAGACTTCCATTTAGATAAAATATAAAACATATTTTATATATAATATTATAGCAGTAAAACACAAAGAAAATTTATTTTCAGTGCGTTTAAAATAACCAAAATATACGGATTTCCGTAAAACTTGAGCCTATGATATGATTTATAGTAAATTTTAAAATAATCACAATTCATAAGACTGTTTTATTTATGTTTAAAATTATCATATAATATAATCTATTGATTCTTAAACATATTTATGAAAATTTTAAGCAATCATAACTTAAGGTATGTTTGCAGACATTAGTCATAAAACCTTTACTAATATAAAATAGCATTCATTTGTGTTAAATATTATATTGTATTGAATCAGAAAATTACAAAATTGGATAATATAATCATCTTATATGTAAAAATTTGTCAACTTTTAGACTTATTGATAGATTTATTATACTATACTATTAGACTGATTAGACAGTACTATATTAATGTAAAATATTGAAGTTCGCACATTTGATTTTAAAGTTAATTATTATTTTGTCATTTTATTATTTTATATTTTAACTTATGTAAAAAATAGAGACTAATAAAAATAATAATTATTAAAAAAAACATTTAGTTACTCAAAGCTAATGAATAAATATTGATATTCATGTTGTAAACATATGATTAATATGTTTTTATGCATTTTTACTGTAACACTAATTAATATTACAAATTAAATAAAAAATTTAGGTTTTATTATCAGATTGTTTATAATTTAGTTAATTGTTATTTATTTTTATATAATATTATATATGATTTTTATGTAGTTCTTAATGATGATTGAGATAATAAAGTGGAAATTTTTATATCAATAATTTTTTATATAATCATTTATAATAAATTTAGTTATGATTTCGACAAATAATCAAATATATCGTATTTATATTTTTAATTCATCACAATATAAGTTAATTCTTAAAAAGTCTTTTAATATATTTTATACATATTTATCTTAATGTATAACTTTATATGACTTTATAGCATAAACTCTTTAGTTAATGTATTTATTTAAAAAATCCTAAGAATACAAATACTGTATTAATAATATAAGTTATCTATCGATTAAAAAAGTGTATAATAAAATAGACATATAATATAATGATAACAAAATTGACTCACATTTGGACGACTAATGGAAATTTGATTTCTTCATTTTCTCGAAGACCGGGAGGAAGTATTAATTTAATGTTTGCGACTAATAAAACATTTGTTTAATTTTAAGCAAATTTTTCACAAAAAATCTATTGAAACACAAGTGATTGCTTACGCAAGTTGTCGACCGATGCCTGAAAAACCCTTAACTGTGGAAACGCACGGAATTCCGTTAAATTCCTGAGCTTCTCCTCTGATCCCAAATTTAATACTATCAAACAATTTGATTAAACAAACATTTACTTTTAACACCTATACTATTATTATATTATAGTTTGATATATCAATATAAATAGTCGTATGATATTTAGGTAATTTAATTGCTTACATATCTTATTTTCTGCTACTGATCTAATTTCAACCCACGGAATACCTGTGCAATAAAATTAATTTTTTGAGATAATATGTAAATGTTTAGTAAATATGAAACGACTTACCCATTCCCAGACATATTAACATAAAATACTTAGTATTTGGACTGAAAATAGCCGTTTGATAAGTGCAGTTGCGATCTATTTGATCGCATGTCAAACAAATGGCATTTTTTGCTTCGTTAGCAAAAATTCTTGATTTACTAAATATATGCTTTTGTGAGGGATTTCTTGCAAGCGATGCCTCATAAAAAACTGTTTGATTTGTCTCACTATAAGCTAATACTTGTGTCACATCATTATCTTCAATAGTAATTGACTTTTGAATCCCTGTCTATAATATGTAGAAAAATTATTGAATTAATGTGTTCACAAATTAGCCAATAAATAATGATTAAGACAATATAACTAACCGCTATTGATATTAAGGATATTTGTCTTGTTTTGTGTGATTTAATATTTTTTACGGGCAAACCAATCAAATAATTTTTTTTATCGGATGTTACCAAAGGCTTATCAAAAAGTTCACTCCATGTCTTAGATCTCTCTCCAATACATTGTTCAAAATTCTGTAAATTTTAACATTTATTTATTAAACATTTGTTTAATGTTTGAAAACTTAAATTATACACTACATTGCAATACGCTATTACATTAAATATATACTAGAGTTTAGATATTTATAGAAAACAAAATTTATTCCCATATTTTCCTTTAATATAAAAAATTAAAGTACATATTTATTTATTGCATAAACATGAACTTATATTTACACAAAAACCAAACTTTTATTTTAATTTGTTTTAATATTTGTTAATATATTTTTAAAGTTATTATTTATAACAAATTAAATATTTGAATATCACAAATAATTATAGAAAGTATATGAATACAGTTATCTTACAGTAATGTTATAACTTTTAACTATTTAATATATAATATAATATTAAGAATTGTTATCATTTGATGCATAAAATGTTGATATCTGTGAAAAAAGTGAAAAATTTATTTGAAGGAAAATATAGACAAACCATAATAGTTTTCGTAACATTGGTTATACATTAAGGATAATGTGATGGTATAAAAATGATAGTTATATACATTATAGTAATAGCATATTATATATACAGTACATCACTAGTATTGTGAATATAAAAATAAAATGTTATCAAACCTTACGGCACATCCAGTTTGGAGTTTGACTGCAAATATTGATTAGCGAACAGTTCTGTTGTCTGTTCATCCAAACTGTGGCCAAAACATTGTTGTCGATCCACGAAACAGATGTCAGATAATGATCACTAAATTATTATTAGTTGATAGATGTCATCAATAATCAGTTTTAAAAGGATTTTAATTAAAATTGTTAGACAAACCCAATCATATCTGTTTGCATTAGTCTTTGAGGTGACGACAGTGTTGTTAAGTCGACAGTCCATAAGGAAACAGAAGGATTGATTGTTCCCGGCTTTGGATACTTAAGACTTGTAATCTCAGGCATCAGATTATTATTGCTTTCATATGAACCATATTTAAGATAAGTAATTGAATCGACGAGACTGTCATCAAATGAAGCGAAGGATAATCCGGTGCCCAATGGGTTCCACCAAAGGGCGCGATTGCTTTTCCAGATGCGCTCGCCATACAACCAATCGGGTACTCCATTATATACAATCCCCGGCTGACCAGTTTTTATGATGGCGTTCCCATTATCACTAACTGAACGTTTATAATATATATTGTTTTGATAAATATAAACCTAATATATAACAACACATATAAGCTTCACATCTAACCCTATATAAGCCTTCACTTACTATTTGGTTGCCTTTTGGGCCGAACTCAGCCTTAAATTTAGTGAAAATAAAAAATCAGTTAAATTATAATTTATTTAATTAAATTAACAGAAAACATAATAAAAGTAAACTTACAAAATCGAGATCAAGATTACCCCCTAAACTTTTTAAGGTTATTATGTGCTCATTACTAATATTATATATTTTAAATTTTGCTTTATATGAATAATAAGTTGTCTAAATAATAAAAATAAAGAATATTAATTAATAAAAATAAATAAATATAATTAAAAACTAATACTAACTTTTTGAATGTCATGAGTCAATAAAACAAATTGTTTATCGGCTGATACGGAAAACTTTTTAACATTAAATTGTCTCTAATTTAATTAAAATAAATATATTAATATATGATTTAAGTAAACAATTATATGAATGCATATAAAACAGTATTAAAAAAATAAATATAACTTACAATTATATTATTTGGTACAAATATATTTGACGAATTATTAGCTAAATTATATAATACTATTGAATTTTCATCAGTATATACAAACTCGTTATCTGTAAATAACAAACCAATAATTTAGACATTTGTGTTGTTTAAATCAAAATACCAAAAAATTATGAAAAGTGTTCACTAAATAGCTTTTAGTCGATTAGAAATCAAAGTTTAATATTATTATTAAATAAAATCCTCAAAACATAAGTAGTTTTTTAAAAGCAACGATTACTCTCAAGGATTGCATTATTTATTTAACACAAACTAATGATTTTCTTTATTATTGTTTGATTTATTTAAAGAGGTTTTGATTTATTATTATTTCAATACAACTTTTACTTCAATTTAAAGTTCATCTAATATTAGTTATCCAGAGTATCAAAATTAAATATTATCATAAATAAAATTTGTTTTTTTAAATAATTTATAATTATATTATAATATCAAAACAGTGTACTGTATGTCCAATATTTTAATGAATTCATTTTAGATAAAACTAAGTATTTTTATAAGCAACGTTAAAACACGTGTTTAATTATCTTTTACTTAGTATAATAAATTAGTTGTAAATTTTTAATAAAAATATAATTAAGCAAGCTCATGCATTTCATCTATTTTATATTTCCTATATATTTTTATTTTAGAATTTTCAAAAACAAATCTCTTATATTAAAAATTAACAAAAATTAATAAAATTATATTTTATAAATTTATAGTTAAAAACTAAAACTTTAAATTATTAAAATAAACAATAAAAAATATTTTATAAATATTTATTATATAATATTTTTAAATACAATAAATAATACAAAAATTATCTTATAATTGACTATAATATTAACTGAAAAATTTAAATTTAAATTTTATGTAAATTTGTAAAAATATTACCGGTATATTCACATAATTATATATAATAATATTAAAAATTTTATAGATATAAATAAATTTATACAAATAATTTAATATAATTGTCTGAAACGCTTTACTAATTAATGTAAATTAGTTTTAAATATAACAAAAAACAAGTATTACTAAATTTGATGATAATTTTGCAAAATAATATATAAAAATAAAAAAGAGATTTAAATAAAATTTTTATAATACAATTATAAAACAATTGTATTTTAAGTTGAATTGTTTTGCAATTATTGAATTTACGCAAAAAATTTAAAATTGAATTTAAATCTAATATAAAATATAAGTTTAAATTTTTACAAAATTTAATTTTATCAATTTTTTCAAATTATTCAACAAATTCTCTTATTTGCAATTCACTTAATATAAAATCAATATTTAACTTTATAAACAATGTCACAACAAATTATGGTTTAAATAAAAACTTAAAATATAAAATWTCTAAAATTTTATATTAACATATTATTTAGTATAAAAACTAAAAATATAAAAATCATTAATAATTCAATCATTAAATAGTATCACCAGATATCCAAATGCCATCAAAATCTTTTGGTTGAAAAACATTTGCAACAATTTCCTCGATCTTAAGTCGCGGATATTTAACACGTTTGAGATCATCGTCTAAAAAAAGTTATTAAACTTTCATTACAACAAAAATCAATATTTTACAAATAGTCTTAGTTTTACAACAAATCAATCAATTGACACAAAAATAACCATAAAGTGGAAACAATTCAAAAAATAAATATATATAACTATATCGTAACTTTCAATTTATTATCTAAAATAAAAGTTTAGATAWACCTAAATAAATCCTTTTATGCTTTAATTTATATCACAATATACATTATGTAATATTATTTGAAGACATTATTTTTAGCAATGAATCATTTAACAATGCGATCAAATAACAAAAATGTTGAGTTACTATCAGAGTTTTAAGAAAATAAATGCCATAAATGACTGGCACTTTGGGCATCTATTTTATTTGCCAATTTAATTGCTAAAAAGCAACTGTATTTATAAAAATAATGTAATTTAGTGTTTTAGCGTGATAATTAAATTTACAATTAATTTACTTATTTATAATGATATTACCTTTTAATTAAAAGTATACAAAACAAAAATACGCAAATATATTATAAATTAATTAATAATATAAAATTAAAATAATAGGTGTCACCACCTGAAAATATTTTCAAAACATTTGGCAAAATTGATATTTATTRTTTATGCCTGCCATTTTTAAAACCCTGGTTACTATACATTAGAAATTTTCTCAAAAATATAAATATCTATTTTAAAGCAAATTTTTGTTGCAAATAATTGTAATCAAATGTGAAATTAAAAATCTATAAGCATATACTTATGTAGATATCAAACATTTTTTGCCTTATATAATATATTATTTGCAATTTACTGTACAGTCATATACTATTGTACAGAAAACAAAGTATTATTAAAAACATACAACAGAAGCATTTTAATGTTGATAATAATATTGTGAGGCAACTATTTTATCGCTTTAGATAATGAGACCATTAAAAAATAATGATAATATATAATAAAAAATAATATCATAAATAAGTTAAAAATAATAAATAAGTTTATTAATAAATTATATTATACAAATATAATAATACAAATTTTTATTTAATAATWTAATTTAATATAAAGTTTGTGGGTTTATTTCGGCTTAACAGCTATTATTTAATATATTATTTTATTTGATTTCAACTTTAACTCATTCATTCATAATTATTCAAATGCTTCTGTTGTATGATTAAAAACATATGTATTAGACATTAGAGTTTATTGTTTAATAATTATTAAAATTTTATAAACATATATTCTTTGATTTGTTTTTATTAAAATTAAATTTATTAGCATTAAACTTAATTTAACTAAAATTTTGATTTACTAAATTATAATATATTTTAATATTATATATACTTTTATCAAATAGTTCTATAATTTTTCATATATAGTATTATTCAGATACATTCAAAAACATTAATACTACAGTATATACACTATTAAAGTTGATAATTAGATTTGAATATAGATTTACTTTAAAAATTTAGATATATTTTTAACATTTACATAACATGTACTTAATCCTTAAATCATATTAAATGCATCACATGTTTTAAGATAACTATATATATATTATAATTCTGTGTAATAAGTATAATTTACAAAATTAATAAACATTTGTATTTTTCAATTTCATTTATTATTTTTATTTTAAAAATATTTTTTAAATATTCATTTATAATGATAACATACATGATTTAATCTTATAATGATAAATAAATGTTTATGTATCTTAAAATGCTATATTATGTCTAATTATCAATAAATATTTAAATGGAAAATATGTAAATTTTTATTTGTATTACAAAAAATATTTATAAATAAATACAAACCGGGTGTTAATAGTATGATTGAAGTGATAATCAAAGAGCAAATACAAGCGATAACACAAATAGCAATACATATTCCCTTATAATTCTTTTCTTCCTCATTAGACGCGACAATGTCCTATAAAAATCAAGAATATTCTGTTAATAATTATATTAAATTAAAATATAAATTTATAAAAACACATTAAAATAATAAATTGTGTCTCTTTTATTGACTTTGTAAAAATGCAATTCTTTAATAAAAATATTATAAAACTTCTAATTAGTAGGAATTGATATAATATATTTTGCTATATTAATCATTTTGTTAAATAAATATAATGTTTTAATGGTTTTTTCTACAATAATCAATAAATGTATAAAAACGTTTAAAAATAAACCAACCGTTAAAAAATTGTTTATCAAAAATTAAATCAAAATAATAACAATAGTAAAATAGTAAATTTAAACGCAAATAAAAAAAACTGTATATTATTTTTTAAAATTTTATTTTGTTATTTTTAGAACATTTTTTCGTTATTTTAGTTATTAAATTATTATTTTTAAAAAGATTAATACTATACATAGATTAAAAATGATCAATTATAATTATTATTTTTAGACATATAGTGTATATGATATTACAATACTGTATAAATTTACAATATATTTGAAACAATTTGTGAAACTCATTCAAACTTAGATTAAGTCACAATTGATTTATGAAAATTATTGATTAGTATAAAATTTAATGCATGTAATTATTGTTTAAAAGCATAAACTATTATAATATATTCTTTACATAATTAATTTAAATTAATACATAAATAAAACCTTTGTTATGCTTATTAGAGCATAAAATATATTTAATAATTAAATATAATATTTATATAAAGACGTTGATAATAAAAAATAACAATATTTGTCTTTTATTTACTACTCTTAAGTATAAGTAAAACACAAATAGTTTATTATTTGTTTAAAAAATAATTTAATATATTATACATATGATGTCTAATATTTATTTGAGTAATAAATCAAATTCATTAACCAATAGATTATAAAGTCATAACTAATAAACTATAATATAAATTATAATATGCTTTATGTTATTAATGAAAATCGATTGAAATAACAAACTATATATTAAACAATAACATAATATTAGCACAAATGAGATGATGAGGAAAGTCGATATCACTCAATGAGATCCCATTTCTTTGGACACAATCATTGCTTTCATTGTCTTCTTTTATGTCTTTAATTAAATAAATTCTTTGAATTCTATTAACATTTTTGTCAAAAACACATACAAATGGTTTTAACATAAAAATGTAAATATTTTATTTCTTTATTAAATAATATTATTAATAATTAATATTAAAACAATTTGAGAATGTCATGTAATTCAAATTTGTGTTAAAAATGAGACAATTTTGGCTTAATTTCTATTTTAAATCATAGTATAATTTATTTTAAATACAAATAAACAAAATAAATATTAACATATATGCAGTTTATGATTATTGTGAAAAATGTAAGATTTTTATCCATACTATTATAAATTATAAATAAAATCTAAAACTCGTATATTTAAAAGTTTATAAAAAATCACTTATATCTCATATAAATGTTTATTATAATATCAAATCATTTGTTTGACTCAAATACCAAGTATTCATTAGTATTATAGCTGATTGTCATCTTAATGACTATCAGTGCAAAGATATTAAAAATTACAGTTAGTGTCCCCTCTATAGTGTATACAAGTATACGTTTAATCAATTTTGTTATATCATAGGATTTGGTAGTGATAAAAATTTTATTAATTAAATACATATTATATACGTGAATTATTTTTAAAGTATTAAAATATTTATTTTTTAAAGTATATTTTGTATTTTCATTATTTTAATTAATCGAATATATGTTATTAAAAATAATTTACTGAATTCATTGGAATTATTTAGAATTAAAAAAAATATTTCTATTAATTTTGATTTATATTAATCTTACATTAATAAAAAAACATTATCATCTCAATAATTGATGTAATTACTATCTATGCACTCTCATAAAACAATAATCTCTCTCTCTCTCTCTCTCTCTCTCTCTCTCTCTCTCTCTCTCTCTCTCTCTCTCTCTCTCTCTCTCTCTCTCTCTCTCTCWCTCACTCACTCACTCACTCACTCACTCACTCACTCACTCACTCTTTCGCTCATTTTTCTCAATTTCTATAGAAATATATGATAAATGGTTTGATAGTAACGAACACTAAACTCTTATTTTTAGATTCAAACAATATTTTTCAGATAACAACAGACACTAACATTTTGGTTGATATCCTTAGTCTCGCAAACAAATCAATAACTATATGTAGTCTTTATTTTGTCTTTAAAGCACTCAATTTTTATGTGTCTAAACATAAGTCAATTTCATATTACAAATTCATTAATGTTAGTATTCATTGTCATAATAAAAGTCATTTAATGGGAAAGTTAACTAAAAAAGAGTGATTATGTTTAGCATGTGTTAAAATATCTGTAAAATATTTGATAACAAAAACCATAATTTATAGATTAGTTTAAATCTGTAATCAAAAGCCAAAAACAATAGTTGTTTGATAATACACTTCATTGCACTTAATGTTTGTATTGCATGAAAATATTTTTTTCTAAAAGATTATTACTATAAATAACACACAGTTTTACACAATAATTTTAAATAATTTTTTGCTTATAATAATTTAAGTAAATAATGCATTTACTAAAATAAGTCTGAATATAATGCAAAAATATTTAAATTTTAAATAATAATTGAAACCATTAATTTAATTTTTTAAAGTTAATATACATTAAAAATATACAAAATGACAATTTACAATTTAATTATCTGATTAATTAAAATACAAATATATATTATAAGATGCCAAAAAAGTAAATATATTTAATTGATGTCTAAATATCACATAAAAGGCATGAAATGTTATTTTGTTATATTGTAAAGGGATGTGAAATAGTAGTTAATTAAAACTATATGAGTCAACACTTACTTCATCGACAAACTCTTGAGGATTGTTGGCAACGGACTGTTTAGTATCTGCTGTCATGACTTTGAAACCAATTTATTAGTTTATGTTATAAATTGCACTCAAAATGATCACCAAATAAATGGTAACAATTTCTTTCAGTTTTCTCTCTACTTTGAATGACATCAATGATTACACCAAAGCTATGCTTTTATTTGCGATTCAATGAATTTATAGTAAATATATAATAATATAAAGAGAAATCTATTGTAAGTGTGGACACAATATTTGATACATGTTTTTATTAATTCAAATTAACATTAATTGCTATTTCTTTACACAAACTCATATGTTTCTTGACTTTACTTTTGAATATCAATAACATTATACGTCTATACTGTAGTTATCAAATATTTTTCTAATAAACATTTTGCATTAAATACAGTATGACATGTGTTTTTAATTATAAATTATGGCATTTAAAATAACGAAAAAATATTAATGCATAAATCAGAAACAAAAATAATCAAAAAGTTGTGTTAATTTAAATTTTTAAAAACTTATCAATAATGAAGAGAAATCACGTAAATTAAGGATGAGTTAAGACATTACAAAAGAAATAGTGACTTAAGAGACAATTGAAGTAAAGTGTATTAGTTTTAGAGAAACATAGAAATGGTATTAAAAAAATGTTTGAATTGTTGCGATCACTGGTATGTGTAGTGGATGTGTAGGTCTGTGCTCTAAGGGCTCACTGTTTGAGAGAAACACACAAAACTGATGTGCGCTTAGAGTTGCGCTCATAACAGATAGACTGAGACATCAATACATTGAGTATCCAATGTTCCGGTGCTGTAAGTGTTGTGAACATCACATCCATGGGCTGTCTGTGCGCTCAACACAACCATCAAAGGGTTCGCATGTTTTTCGATGTCTTTACTCGTCTAGAGTTTCGGTCAATCGATTGATAGCCAATTAAATAGTAGTTCTCAGTTCATAAACTCCTTGTTCAGTGTATATAACAATTGTAAATAAAAATCAAATGTAAACCAAATTTAGGTTTTATTAGTGTTTTGAAGACATGAATAATGGAAAAAATGACCCAAAATATCGATCAACATTTAGCCCATTATATACTCTCCTATTTCACTAGTATTTTATGCAACGAATAGAAACACTTTTTAAACCATAAATATTATACTAAAATACAGACATAAACAGTGAATTGAAAATAGCATTAAGTTTTGCCTCTTTTTTCTCACGTAATAACATATATTTTTCTCAAAGAAATCCATCATTTATTAAATTATAAGTTTCTCTCAAATGCATTACAATTCTCTTTATTTTTTATTCAACGTATGGAAAAAAATTATACTGAAGTGAATTACATATAAAAACATTAACTTTTACTTAAATAATGTTCACTCAATCATTTGTATTCTAGCATTCAATTATATGATATGTTTAAATTATTATATATTATTTAATTTATAAATAATATTATGTCTATTTATTAATTTATAATAAAAATTTATTAATGTTTGCCTATACTGTGGTTTTGTATAATCTATTATATACTACAAATCAAATGGTTTTTAATACAAAAGTGCATTCATTCATAAAAATTGTAGAAAAAAATCTTTATATTTTTGTGTCTTTTTTGTATAAAATTTATAAATAAAATGAATTGTTTTCTATAGAAATTGAGTTTCTATTTATTCTAAACTATACATAGAAATTAAAAATTCATTTTTTTGAAAAAATTATGTCATAAATAATCATTACTTAGATTGTATTTTGCTTATTAAAGTGTCAAAAATTAATTAAATTTTTATAAAATTTTAAATTATGTATTTATTTAAAATATAAAACTAAATTTTCTTTTATATTTTAAAATACTGATGTATTCATGAATTAAGTATTTTCTTAATATATTTCATATAAAGTTAATATATTTTTTGATTATTAAAAATTCTAAAAAATACTTTAACTACTGTAGATATACTATTATTTTAAATTTATATAATATATCAAAATTAGAAACTCTTTTCTAATACTTGTGTGTAGTGTTGGTAATTTTGAGCAATTCAATTTTCAATTGCCGCAATTGCGTGAAATTGCGCGCATGAGGGAATGTATAAAAATTAACTTTTACAACGTTAAAAATTTGGTTTACTATAGATTAAGAAAATTTGCTAATTTATTATTATTTTTACATAGTTATTAGATGGCAACATTTTATGATAAAATAATTAAATTTTATATAATTAATTTATGTTTTTATTTATATTGCTTTACCATTTAAATTTTTGTTAGTTTTTAAAAAATTATAAATTATGTTACAATTGCAAGCTTTTTACAATTTCACGCAATTTCCGAGCAATGCAATTGCGCATTTTGTAATCATTACATCACTWCTTGTGTGTAATATATTATTAAATTTGTATAATTGTGTTATGTTTTTATACAATAAAAACAATTAAATTAAATAAACAAATAATTAACATCTTAAAAAATTATACAATATACTATAAATCATGAATTCATAAAAAATAAAATTGATAGTAAAAATGTTAGCAATTAAAATATAAAAATTATTAATTTAGTAAATTATAGCTAATTTTGAATGAATTTTGTGAAACAAATATATACTAAAAATAATTAATTATAGTTTTAGTTAAGGGGTATACAAAACATTCACATTTACTGTATTAATAAACTAAACTAATTTAATTCGATTTTAATATATATATTAAATTTTAACAGTATTTTAACATAAGTTATTTTAACAATAAATGGATTGTTTGTATTCTAGATAAATATAACATTTAATTTTAATGAACCAATAAATTCTATCCTAAGGCTGAATCGAACTCACAACCCTCTGGTCATTAGTACGATTGCCAACTCAGATGAGATTACTTTAAAAATATTTTAAATAAAGAAATCCATTGCTTTAAGGTATATGAATGTTCCCATTGAAGGTTTGAATAGAAATTTAACACATAAACTAAACACAATAAAAACAAACAATACCTTTATTTAACAGATTTTTAAATGTTTAAATAATAACTGAGTATATACTGTGTGCGAATGCGGATGTGTTAACCTCTATTGGGCTAAAAATAATTTTTACATACAATTAGACAAAATTTTAACTTTTATTTTTATTAATAAAAATCACTATTTTAATTTTGTTCAATTTATGTAAATATTTATGAAATACTAATAGTAAAAATAATTATTTGTTGTTATCATCAATTGTTAACAAATAAAGTTGTACTTTAATTATAAAACTAACTAAATGACGATTTTCAATATTATATATTAAGCAAAAGTTACATTTTATTTTAACCTATAATAGGGATATTCCTACTCCTAATGCGCTGAACTTCTTTTAAATATTAGTTATTAATATTTTTAAATAGTTTTTCTAATATTTATAATTTCACGTTTTAAGTCATCTTTTTTTAACTTTTCACTTTTAATATAAATAAATAAATATATATATATATATATATATATAAACAAACGGCTCATAAATAAATCTAATTATTTACAATAATTCATTCACCTAAACATTAATTCATTCATAATTTGATAGTAATTTTAATAGTAATCTATCAATTAATATTACTATACAATGTTAAAGTACCATGGACAATTTGTAAATTTATTAACGAATAAATAAATGTTTTTATAAAAATCTCTTATCACATGCAAAACATTGCGTTATTTGATTATTAATAATTAATAAGAAAACACATTGTATTTAAAATAACTATAATATTTTGATAATTTGATTAAAAGAATAAAAAATACAAATTTAATATTATTATACAAATAAGTTTTCAATTGTACATGGTCAATAGTAGTAACGTTAAATCAATACTGTATATTATATAATTGATTCATTAATTTTAGTTTCCTAAATAATTAAAATCAAAATAACTTAATTTTTGAATGATAAAATTTTTTAAATCTCTATTATATTTATTGTTTATTTGTAGTATTAATTTATATACAATTAATAATAAGTTTTTTTAATTTGTTAAAATTTATATAAATTTACATAAAACCAATAAGTAATGAACTTTTCTTATAATTATTACATTTGATATATTCGATAGTAATATAATATAAAAAACTTTTATAATTGAAAAAAGTTAGTTTAATACTAATTATATAAAAACATGTTAATACAAATTTTTATTAATTATTTATACGTTTAACATTAGAATATTATTTAATATTTTATATAATCATTAATTAATTAATAGTAAGACTTGACATAATAAAAGAATTTTATCAAACTTATGAATACAAAAAGTTATTTATTTTGTAATCAAAGTTAGATTAATAGAGACAATCAACTACACAATCAAATCAATTAATAACTATATTTATTATCAAAAATTATATTAAATTAAAATAATGATAAGACTGTGAGTGAGTAAGTAAGTAATGATGGGATAAGAAAACAGTTAAATATAGTTATAGTGTGTCTGTGTATGACACCTGTGATCACAATTTATTTAAATTTATATACGAATTGTATTTTTAATCAATTTATCATTTCTTCACAACATTTTTCTTAGAAATAATTTTCTATAAAATTTTTATTATTATTATTATACTATTAAATCCCAATTTAAATTCAAAAAATAATTTTGTAATAAAAATTATTTATATCCTTAAAAATAAATAATAATTATTATTATTAATTATCATTTTGCATTATATTATAAATTAACAAATAAATAAAACATTTATTATAAGAATCCCAGAAAGAAAATTCTTATATAATTTTTTTAAAGTTTTTATTTTGAATTACTCTAAGAAACAATAAATTTTATAACATATAAAATTACATTTTTATGACAAATCTTTTTATTCATATTATAAAAACAAAAATTAATAATAAATTAATTAAAAAATTTTTAATCTTTTCAATTTAAATCAATTTACTGTAAACATACAGATATATTGTCAATTTATTTTCAGTACACAGTAATGGTATAAACTGTATATAAATTTAATCTTAATTTTGGTAACGAAAGAAAATTTTCACAATTAAATGTAAAAGAATATATAGTCAATAATTAATTAATTAATATAATTGGGTAAAAAAATAATTTTGATAATTTTTGAATCATAGCATTAAAGACAGTTAAAGACCTAAAACATCAAACACAATAATAATGTGTATAACATGTTTAACTATAATTTAATATTATTAACCACATTATAACTAACTGCTATTTATTATAAATCTATTAATATGTTTATTATACAGTATTTGCATTATTCACTTATATAACATATTAAAGAAATCATTTTTTCAAATTTTGTTTAATACAAGTTTGACTTTAAATTTATTTAATACTTTATACTGTTTTATATCAATAATATCATACAGTATTATGCAAACATTTTTAATATATAAAAACGTAGTTATATTTTACGATTTCAAAGCTATCGATGTGTATAGTTATTGACATTAAATGAATGAATTGATAAAAAAAGATGAAAAAATCAAAATATTGTATGACTTGTGTTTTAAAACCAAAATATAAAATCTACAGAGAATTCAATATATATATATATATTAAACTGCAATTTTAAAATCTAAAATCACATTTAACTCAATAACTTAGTTGTCAAATGTATAAAAAATAGTATCAAAATATAATTCTGTATAAATGTTATTGAAATTAATAAAATTGACACCATTTTTAAATAAACATAWATATATATATATATTATATTAACGTATTAATTATACCGCTATATCATTAACATTATATATATTTATATTTATCTATTATATCTGAAAATCAAAACTTATTAAATCAATTTTTCTAAGATTAAATATTTTAATTTTGTTATAAATATGTGAAAATATAATTTACTCATTAAAACGTGAGACAATACGATCCATAGATTTAAAAAATTTTATATTGATTTTTATACAAAATAATATGTGTCTACAATATATTTTTGAGATAATTTAAAATGTAAATTTTATTAGCCATGTTTATAAAATAAACAATACCTCGAATTATTAATATATTATTTAATAATAAAAATAATTTCATGTAACTTGAAGTTATGTAACAAAAAAAATTGAGAATTTTAATAAATTGAAATATTTAATTGTTTTAATATAACTGTCTAATTTTAAATATTTTATTTACAAAATCATTAATTTGTCACATCCTTAATCACAAATAAAATATTTTTATTGCATATTTACATTTTTATTTACAAAAATAATTATAAATATTATTGTTATTATCAATAATTATATAATTTACTAATTTAATTATCAATTAAGGTATTATATTAAACCATTTATTTTTTCAATTATAGAGTATACTTAAAGTGTGGCAACAAATCTATGAATTATCATTTAAATTGATTAATAAATCTACAAAACAATTGTAAACCCAATTAAGATGAGTTGTTTGGAGACAAATCAATGCAATATATGACACAACTTTGTGTTCAATTAAAAGTATTAGTATTAATGATATTTCCATAATATAGTGATTTAACATAAATGTCAATCACTTGTTGTAACCGATGTTAGAGGTGAGGCATACAGACTTTGCCGGCAAATAATTCAGATATAACTCTATAAAAATTTTCATAAAAACAGATTTTGCATTAAATTATTTAGTGGACAAACATGTGTCGGGACTCACGTAATCCAAAGCGAAAGTACAAAGAATATGTAAGAAATGCCGACCTATTGGTGACAAAACAAATCAACTTTTAATTTGATGTATACATCAAATGATGATACGGTCAGACCTGATGAGAACTCGGCAATTGATAGGGTTGACCACCGATCGACTCAACAGTGAAACCCATGGGAAAGATAACTGCGGCCAAACAGAACTGAACCATCGCTGCAAAGCCGAACCAACGGGCAGACGATATCACCGAATGGTTCCAATTGGAGACTATGAAGAGTATTACAGTTGTCGTCACACAAACACATCCACCGATTATTGATATCAATGTCAGAGTCCATTCTGTCTGCAGTCGCGGCGGAAAGCAATACGTGTTTCGGCCATATATAGCAACGCATGACCTCAAGAGTCCCAATCGGGTCTCTCCGCCGACGTCCGACACAATCCAATCGGGAAGTATTAACGATATAATGGCCAACAGATCGGCCGCCAAAAATAGAGTCCACGATATGAGTGTCAGTTTGTCCATCACTTTCACTGTACGATCACTTGAATTGATCCATAGATTAACTGACACTCTGTTTGTATTGTGTTTTCAAATTCAATACAAATATTGTTTTATTTATTCATTCATTTATATCGTTATTATTATTATTATTATTATTATTATTATTATTATTATTATTATTATATTATTATTAGATTCAAACACAACATTCACTTCATTCATACAAATGTTTTAAATGTATTGAAATGAACGGCACTTATAGTGACATCTATTGTAAGGAATGGTTAATAAATAATCCAATTCTTAGTTTTTGTCGTTTATATAGAATTTAAAGTATTCTAAGACTTGATTACAGTCTATATTAATATATTCTWAAAAAACATTTTTGTGTTTGCATTGCAATCAAAACTAACTAATGATTAATGAATTTCATTGTATTTTCAAAAATAATGAAAACTTCTATAAAAATAATTTAATGCTTTTGTGTTTATAAAGTTTAATCAAAATATTATATTATATTTTTATATAATACTGTATATAAAATTAATTTTTAGTATTACTTATCTAAAATTAACAACAAATAAATCACATTTATATACAATTAAACAAATACTTAAAATTTAAATTTAAATTTATTTGTATATTAAAAATAACTTTTATATGATTAATATTATTTTATAAATTTAAGTTTTTTTATTAACATTTTCATATTTTGTCAAAAACATCTAAATATAATATCACCAAAAAATTTGGTGACAATTGATTGCAGGGACGAGTTTTTCGGAGATCAAAGTTAGCATTTTTCTCTATACATCACATTATAAGTAAATTTGATTTAATTGAATAACTTTTTTGTTTTAAATCCGATTGATCTGCAATTTGGATCACATATGTAGATATAAATTATTAATTAAATGACATTTATTTTAATCATTTTTTACAAATCGAAAGAAGAACTTTATTATTCTAACATTAGAAAAATTATAAAAATAATTTTATTTTTTTAAATAAGTCATGTATTTATTGTTCAATTAAATTAAGTTAATATTTATTCTGAAATAGTCTTTTAAGTTCTACTATTTATTCACAAAATTTTAAACTAATATCTATTGAATAATATACTATTTATATAACATTTAGTATTTTAGTTTCTTCATAACAATTTCTTCTCTAATATAAATATTTCAACTTAAAAATAAAAATATATAATAGATGTTATAATTTTGTAAGACTGATAAATATTTTAAAATCTTATTATATCTATACAATAAAATAAAAATACAATTTAAAATTAATGGAAATTTATATATATAATAATCATATCATATATTTTTACTTATATAATTTAAATTAAATAAAGATATAAAAATAATTTAAATTCAAATAAACAATAAATAAAATATATTGTATTTCGTTGTATTTCATGTAATTTAATTGAAATCGTAATATTATATATATATATATATATAGTATAATATAACAAAACAGAAATGTTTGCAAATTTATTTTCATAAAAATTAATTATGTGTAAAATTTTAATTTACTTAACTTATTGTTTAATAATTAATAAGCTACACTTTATTTATAACTCAAAAAATCAACATTTTGTTTGTATGTAATTATATATTAAATATAGAAAATGTAAGATTTTGTTGTTTTTTATACAGTAGTATGCTTTCCAACAAATAACTTAACCGCTGAAAAACGTATATAAGATCTAAGATATGGTATCTCATAATATACTATATATGTATCATAAAAATGTAATGTAATATAATGAATGCAATAAAAAATGTTTTCAATGCTATACAAGAATTTGCATTATATAATAGAAAGCAATTTATAGTTTAATAAAATAATGTATCACTTATTGTATCTGATATACACTACATATTTGTTTTGAGTAATAATTATAAACTTTGAAAATTAATACAAAATGAGTTGACATTGTGTTGCTATTAGAGTTTAATTGCCTAACATTCGTGATCTGCATAAGACATGTAATCATTTTTATTGATTATATACATTGTATATAATACTGTATTATACAATCATTGTTTTTACTAATTTATATATGAAAACAAATTGCTAAAAATCTAACATCAATTAATCTAATTGATGTTTAATATAATATAAAGAATTTTTAATTTTAATTTATCATAAATCTAGTAGTTTTGCATAATTAAAAGTAATTATTGCCAATATAATTAGCAAATATTTATCAATTGATATAATTACTATAATTTTCATATTAAAATAATTTGAAATAACTAAACTTGCTATTTCGTATTTTATTAAAACTATAAATAAAATATAAAAATGTTTGTTAATTGCAATATTTTATAATTATGTAAATATAAAACTACAATACTATATGAACTAAATGAAAAACTAAATTTTATTGTATTTATAAAATGTTATTTTATATAAAAAAAAGTTTAAAATATAATCAATGCATATTTACAACAAAACAATTACAATACTAAATGTACAAATATTATATAAAAAATATAAATTAATTGAAACTAAAGTAAACAAATAATTTTTGTAAATATTTCGTTTCATTCAAACGTTAATTTATTTAAAAATAAAGACTTCATTGAAGTGCTTATCCAATATTATTTATTTTCAAATATTTAAAAATGTTTATATCATAAATTTCTAATCAAAATTATTAATTTCTAATAAAATAGTTAAAAAAATTCTTAGTAGAAAATATATTTAAATTATCATAAATTTTTTAATAATTTTTATTTACTGACCTTTGAATAAAACATAAAATTATAATTTTTATTAATTAATAATTAACGCTAAACAGCCTATTGATTAATATAAAAATACAAATTATAATTTTCATTCTTGTGCTTAATTAATTTATGTATTGAAAATTTTCTTATATATGTTTGTATCATTGTATGGCATTATATTGAAGTTAAATAAATAGTAATATTTACTTTAATAATATTATCTTAAATACAAAATTTCAAAAATATTTATTAAATTTAAAGAGTTTGAAATAATTTTTTAAATGTGAACTTTTATAAGAATATATTATATTTTTATTGATTAATGATTTCATATAAATTTTTGTTATAAAGACTAGCAAAAAAAGTTTACAATTCAACAACAAAAATATAATGATTGGTAATTTTGGTTTGTAGATAATAAAATAGATTTTAGCCAACCATTATGTTTTAGTCACGAATCAGTTATAATCTTGAAGGACATAACATTAATATAAGTAAAAATATTATGCTTTTTATTATTTATACATTTATGACAAGTTTAGACTTACAGTACAAACCTTAACTTAATATTTTGTTTATATATATATATATATCTTATATTTAGGGTTCGGGCAAATTATATCTAATACTTTTATTTAAAAATATATCTTTTAGAAACATAATAATATATATTAAAATTATGTTAAATGTTTCACTATGTAGTATATATATATATATATATATATTTAATTATTATTTAATATAGCAAAAAAAATTTTGTAAAAATTATTAAAATTAATGTATAAAATCAAATGAATAATTATGTCAAGTGATTATTACATACAGTAAATGTTATGATTTTAGTCTATAAATAACTGCAACTGTTTTATTAATATTACTATAATTATTATATTAAACAAAAATTTAATTAACAAATTGGTGCTTTAATAGCAAATGAGAATTATAATATTGAGATTATTACTATCATTAAACAAATTACACAAATTATATTTTATAGTACACTCATAATCGTAATAAATATAATATATATGATATATATATTTATAAATAATTTACATATGTTAATAATAATATTTATTTGAGACAATATAATATTCAATATTTTAAACTAAATAAAAATCATCTATATTTTTATTATATAAAAACAGACACTTCAAATATATATATAAATCAAATAATATAATGAAGTAAAAAAATTAATGACAAATTAATACTGTATAATACATTAAATACTAAGTTATTAAATTTATAAAATGCAATATTCGTAAATTATTTACATACATTGGTAATCTACTGTATATAATATCAATACATTAATACATTTTTATAATTTATAAATATTCTGTGAATGTAATTTCAAAACTAAAAATATTTAATATAAAAAACAATAATTTCAATAAAAATGATGAATGATTTGAAACCAATAGAGAATTTATAGCATCTAATGTAAGATGATTTGTAATATTATATATGAAACACATCAAACATATGAAAAAATAGTTGCAATTATATACTAAATGTTATTAGACTTTTAAATATAATTAACTTAGTTTATAGAAAAAGTAATTATTTTTTATTAATGTTTTATAATAATATATACAATTGTTGTGCAGAATGTTTATACTAAAATATTAAATGTATGTCAAAAAACAACAAAATATTTTATAGTTTTGATACATTACAGATAAATATCAAAGCGATGGGTAATTTTGATAAACTCAAAGCAAAGTTGTATTAAACATATGAATTGAATTGAAAATAAAAATCATTTTATATGTGAGTCGGCTATCAATCGATAAGCCTTTGAATTTTAGGACTTTATATACATTTACATTAAGTTTGTTTTCGACTAAATATACTGTAGTTTTGATTTTGTATAACGATTTGATTTGCCACCTAAAGTCTTGTTGACTATTATTCATTACTATTTAATAAATCATACGTTTTAATTATTTATCATTTTTGGTAATATTCTGTATAATTATTAATAGTAATTTATCATTTCAATATAATTTCATTTACCAAATAGTTGTATTCAAGTAATAATCAAAGAGTTTTTTTTGTATAAGTATACATAACGTAAATAATAGTACAATAATTAAATTACAGTATATTATATAAACTAATTTAGCTATTTTATTCAAATTTAAATATATAATATTTGATTTATATTTAAATTTATCAATTTCTAATTTCTATACTTATTACAAATTTAAGTGTACTGTTTGTCACACTACTACACAACAATTGAAAGTTTTAAAAATGTGTTAAAAACAATATAAATTATAATATTATAGTGTTTATTTAAATTATTGAAAAGTAAATATACTTACATTAAAATATAGCTTAACTTATATTACTAAAAATAGTAAAAAGTGTAAAAAATCAATACCATATGCACTATTAAACCTCGTATACATTATTATAAACTATATATTTGTTTGACTGATATATTTAAAACTTGTTTAAGGATAACAATGCATTTGTAATGCAATTAATTTTTAAAATTTCATTTTCAAATGTAAAAAATCAACTAAAAATTAAAATTTAATTAAAATCTACAATAATCAAACATCTATACAACAAATCTATAATGTTGCAAATATGTTATTATTGTATATTTAATGCTAATTTTATCAAATAATTGTTATAATTTTCTAATCACTTAATTAATAGACAATTTCTTCGATTTTACAAAATATTTTTTATGTAAATTTTTAAAAAATTAAAAATGTATTACGGTAATATATACAATATAATATATATCTATTTATGATTTAAATAAAATGTAAAAATATTTGAAAAATTTGCTATTTAAAAAACTCATTTGTCAATGTTATTTCAAATAAACAACTAAACTAAAATTTGTATCTACAGATAATTTAAATTAATTTTTATGTCTACATATCAAATGTCTAATGTTATCATATCGATACAAAATTTGATAATATTGAAATAAGTTAAATGATATTTAATAAAATTTATAAAACATATATTAACAATATTAAGTTATTAACAACAAATATATACTGCAGACTTTTGAATGTGTAATATATTAGTATATAATATAATATGTACAGTATTTGATGTCTAACGACAAGCATTTAATTGATTAATTGTTAAAAATGCTAAACTTTAATAATAGATACAATATATAAAGTTTAATAAATAAATTTAATTTTAGAAAAAAAATTATTTAGAATTAATAAACAAAAGTTAATTCATAATAAAGAAGTTTAAGTCAATGACATAATTAAGTTGTAAACAAAATTCTCATTTATATTAAACCTGAAGTTTAATATTGATGCTCTCATGTTATTAAAACAATGAAATGTGTTAAATATTTTTGAATTAAATAATAATAAAGATATAATATTATTAATTTTATTAGAGAATAAAAGTTTAAAGAATATTAAAAATTAAAAATGATTAATTGTTTTATACATGTAATATCTAAAGGTCTAAAACAAACGTTTGATTAGTAATTGATAAAAATTTATAACATAAATATTTAATATATAATTTCTATTCAATAGTTTCGTTCAATAAATATTTGTTGATTTTGATACACGAGTTCACAACTCTATTACACTATATCTTGATTTGTTAAAAGTTTTTTTAATAAGTTTGTTAATAATTCAAAAACATATTACATTATTGATTTGTAGCAAAAACGTATTATAATATATTATATCACATTATAAATAATATTATTATACATTATATCATAAAATACAGTATCAATTTTATACTTTATCAATAGTATATATAAAGTTATGTCATCAATTCATATACTATATACTGTATTACATATACAGTAAATATAAATTTTGGACATTAACTTTATCACTTTAATAATACATTTAAATAATTTATAAATCTATTATTTTAAATACTTATTTAATATGATAAATTTATTAAAGATTATAAATAATATAAATAAATATATACAATATTTAAACTACTATTTATAAGTAAATTAAGAAAATAACATATAAAAAAATATTACAATAATTATTATATTATACAGTATATACAAAATAGACTATCTATAAATTTATGTATAGACACTAATTATATTTTTGAAAATTTAAAATGTTTTTAGCTTTTGTAAATTTATTTCATTAAATAATCACATTAAAAATCATACTAAAATACGTTACTTTTTATAAATATATTTTCTATTTATTGCATATAACTTACAATAAATTTTATATAATATAAACATTAGTTGAAACAAAGCTATAATATATCATCTATTATTTGATTATTTAGTTGATTATAAATAACAAAATATTTCCCATAAAATAAATGCACCCTATTTTCAAATCACGTTTGCAATGAAATAAAAAATACCATAAAATACAGTAATTGTCATTCGATAACATTTTATATGAAAAGATATAATGTAATAATAAGCTACCATGGTTATTTAGGAAAATTAAATGTTAGAAAATATATTTTTTATATTTAAACATAAAATTCCAAAATATAATTTTTAATTATATAAATACTTTATCAAATATAACCAATTAATGATATTATTATTTATTACAAAGTTATGAACAATTTGAGTTATCTTTTTTATCAAAATTATTAAATAAATTTTTAATTATTAGTTTAATTATATAAGATTATGACGAATACAATCTTTTATAAGAATATTAAAGTTGGACTTAGAATTAGACTAAAAATTTTTGATATAATTTAAATTATATATTAATACATATATACCGTATGTAACAATATTTTAATAATTTTGTAAAATAATCTTTAATGTATTTATTCTACTTTCGATATCTCTCATCAATTAAAATACTGTATATACTGTATGTTATTGCAATAAATAATGCAAATTATATTTATTAATATTATAATTAAATAACTATAAAAAAATAATCTACTAAAAGATTAATTTAAATTGTGATTTACATTATACATAACACCATTTATAATATACAGTATTTAATGTAAATTTTTATAAATCACATAACTTATGATAAATGATATTTAGAGTTAATATTAATAATACAATATGTGATTATATAATACTTTATTAATATATTATTTCAATAGATTATATTTTATGAAACGTTTTAAGATTAACATAAATGTCAGATAAAAGTAAGACATACCAGGAATGGGTCGTCTTTGAGATAATTTAAATCTTTTTTCTTTAGTTTTGAAGTCTTCGGTTCACAAGAAGATGTGGTTCCGCTATAATTCATGGCTCGACTAAGTTTTAGCACATTATATCAAATTTGTAATATAAGTTATATTTTATGTACTCTATGTCTACATATTTATATATCATATATGTTGTAAACAAAGTTTTATAAAATAAAAATTGTTTGTCCAGACAGTGATCATCAATTTTAGGACAACTTTTGGTTGTTTTATATAGAAAACGATTCCATAGTTTTGGTGAAAGTTATGCCTACAGTTCATACAGAGTCTGCTTAATAGTGTGCGCCTAACCATTGATTCGCATTTACAGTACTACAGTATATATAATATTATATACAGTATATCATATAAACAGCATATCGTATAGCGGTATAGCTTTTAATTTATTATATTATATATAATTTGATTTGTGTGGACACAAGACATTAGACATTTAGTTAACTCTTTAAAACTGAATTCAGATCAAAGAGTTTATAAGTTACGGTATATTTCGTTATTTATCGTCCGATAAATGCAATCATTAAATAATCGTTTGTTGCAATTAAATGATACAAATTGAAAACCTTTACGCATGAATTCAATACTTTAACCACTTTTGTAATCTATTATGTGATGCAATCTCGAGATAAATAATTATCAGATTCCTGTAAATGGCATCGATTTTGTACCACAAGAGCTCTGTAAATAAAAATCTATATTTATATATATATATATAATGTATTATAATGACATATCGTATATACTATAGTATCAATGAATTGACATATTTTTTAGAGCAAAGATATTTTTTATTTTACATAAAAACTAAATAAAGAGCTCTAAATCACAGCAATATAAATAAGAAAATATGATTCAGAGAATAGCATCAAAAATTTTAATTTATAACAAATTTATAAATATATTAAAGTATAAATCAATTTTCTCGTAATAACATTTGATACAATTTTTTATATATAAATTTAAGGATAAAATACAATGCTTATAGTCTTCATTGAAGATAAAAATATATATTTTTATAAATAGTATTGCGTTCTCAATAAGGATTCAAAGGGGTGGAGGAGATGATGGCATTGAGTTAACTGAAGTGCCCTGAGTTAGATAACCGGCTGTTTGTACAGTCGATCCTATAATTATAAAATAATGTTATAATAAAATTTGATAAAATAATTGCGAAATATTAGATATTTAATTAATTAATTGTTTGTTTACCGGTTAAATAACCAGAGATTTGTGTGTTTGTAATAAATAAGTCGTGCTTTTGATCCCTATATTCGGACCAAACGACTGATTTGTCTAATAAATCATTGACTTGTTGTCCGAAAGCATTACTTTTAAGCATAGATTTCAAAATTTGGACGATTTGTGCTTTGGTTGAGCTATTGTGTTGCGATTGTTTCGTATCCAAGAGTTTAAGTAAATAATGAATTAATTCAATTTTGATGGCCTGACTAACCAACTCATCGATTGAATCGATTTCAAAGAGTTTACTTAACGTCTCACATGATATACACGTTAATGTTTCGTACGTTTTAATAACAAAATATATTTGTGTCAATAAATATTTACAACTAATCATTGACTCAATACACGTCTTGTTTTCGCTCATTTGACGCAATATTTGTAGACAACTCTTGGGAATTGATTCATGCCTTCTGTTCGATAAATTATTAACAAATGCTTGGATGTGACCCATGGCTGGAACTGAATCCAAGAGTGCCGACTGTGTTTGTAAAAGGCATGTCAAGGCGTTAGTCACTAATTCTAGTTTCTCGACCTAAAAGACAATTCACTAATTAAGACCCGAAGAAAAATTAATATTAAATGTAATTCAATGGCAGACCTGAGTGGCCTCTTCTTTCTCCATCAACAACTTTGCGGTGTCGAGTAATTCTGTAAGAAATTCTTTAGGTTTCCTAACGACCCAACTCGGGTTCTGTACGTATAGCCGGAGGTAAACACCGGCGATGACAAACTCGCCAAAACCAACGGGTAATTTAATTTCAAAGTCATTGTCTAATTTCCAAACACTCGACGGGTTATTCATTTGTTCGGTATATAACTCTTCACACATTTTTATTAGTGTATCGCAAACACAACGTCTCGCCGATTCATTCCAAATAAGTTCGGGATTTTCTTGTGTTCCGTCAAACAAGTGGACAGCAGTTTGTGGCGAATCTTTCATGGCGTCAATGAAGAGTGACGGCACAAACTTATGCAAAATTAACTTAATTCGCGGACCATTCAGCTTATCGCTCGTCATTTTGGACAACAGTTCGGCCGCTTTTTCGCGAACTTCAAAATTATTGGATTTGGCGTAAAGAGTGAGCAAATAAAGAATCGCACCCTTAGTTAAGGCTTCTTTGATTAACTTTGTGTTAAACATGAGTGGTGTCAGAGCTGTCAAAACAACCAATTGTTTTGTATAGTCATCTGTTTGTTTAGTTGGATGTAAAACCATTAATAAGTAAACCAATACTTCAGATGAAGCAATATCTTGTACACAGTCTTTATTGCCCGAAACACTAGCGATCACATTGACCGCCAATGTCTGTAAATCTGACATTTGGTCCAAACGAAGTAAACTGAATAGTAGTTTGAAATGACCGATACATTGCATCTCGACTCCATTATTATGAATTATAACACAATTTAAAGCGTTTAAACACACTTTTATGTTATTTAATCGATTTGTATTTAAACTACCGGTTGATGTCGAGACTAAATTGAGTGCCGATTGCAGATACTGTGCCTGTGATCCCAAGTAGTCAAGTAAATCTATAGTAAATCTCTTGGGGGTTTCTAAAGGAAACATTGGTTGATCGTTATATATGCGAACAAATATGTCGCCGACAATAAGTTCTTCCTTATGGCTCGAAAATTCAAATGTCGAGCCATATGTTGTGTCCGGACACTCACCACTTCTCATATTTTCTCTCTGTTGAGTCTCTAAATAATCTGTGAGCTCAGCTCTAGTAGAGTTATCCCAAATAAGGTATGGATTCTCTATATTACTATTTAATGTTTTTAATATATCTGAAGTACTGGTCGTTTCTAACTGTTTGGCCAAATATGGTGTCAATAATGCTATTGTTGATTGACGTATCAATGGATAAAATTGAGAGTCAAGTGTATCCGATTTAGAAGATAAGTTTTGGGCGATTCGGGCCACAGCTATGAGACTTGACTTTGCCAATTGATTGGCCACTTGTTGTTGATTAGATTCTTCGCTTGATTCAACGCCTCCTTCCTCGAGAGTGTAATCATATTTGAATAAAAACAATAATAAACTAAAAAGTGCACCGGATTTGAAAAGTTGAAGTTGTAGATTAGGATCGGCTGCAAAAGCAGCCACACATTCAACGGCTACTATACATAATTTAGGCAAATGTTTGAAATATAAAACTCGACAAATATCTCGAGATATTGATGTCATTTCAGAGATTTTATGTCGACAAGCGGTGAAAGAAGCACTAACTGTAAAACACCGGACAATATGAGTACAGACTTCAACAGAAACATCGGTCACTTTAGAAGAAGCAGACAATACAGACACACATCGGTTGAAAGCCTTGCATAATATCTCAAGTCCTCCTTCGCGACGCAATTCTTCAGCGTTAAGAGCAGAGCACTTGACGGTATAAAATGCCGTTTCACAAGCAGACGGTAACAAAGGATAAGGTTTAGAGAACAGCTGGTCGTCGTCTGTCTCTAATTGTAATGTCTTTATAAGCATCGGATATCCGGAATATTTGTATGGATGTAATGGTTCTGAATAGCGGTTAAAGAGTATACTTTGAGCCCGAAGTATAAGAGTTATATTTTGCGGGTCGGGTCCGTTGCACTTATTTCGGACATTCTTTGAACACAAAAATTCATACGCTTTGTTCACTTCTTCAAAGCGATCTCTTCCCTCTGGATTCTTGTCCGGATGGAACTGTTGAGCGAATTTGAAGTATGCTTTTCGTACTTTATTTTCATCTAATTCTCGGCCTTCACTAAAATCTCTCCCTAAACCTAATACATTGTAGGCATCTTCGATGGACATGGAGTTTGGCTTCTTTTCGATTTCCACTTTCCATAGTTCGAGAAGATCACGCAAGAACTGAACCGGATCTTTGATTTCCCAATCAGGGAATCGGTTAATATCACATAAATTCTTTAAATAATAAATATTACCAAACAATTCAAATTCTAACTGAGGATATTGTATGGGAGGTATCGGACAGTATTGATATAATGCTCTGGTATTAGAGCGAAGTCGTGGACTAAAGTCTGCGATATGTGAAGCAATCTTTTCAATCATTAGTCGTCTCATTTCAGTACTCCAAATGGCTTCTGGAGTATCAAATTCACCCAAAAATGTTTGCGCAAACTTTTCCGGTCCATAGTTTTCCAAATAACATATCATAGCTTCTGGTAATAACTGTCCCAAAACACTTCTTTGAAGAATCGATAAATTTGAATTATCTTCAGATCTAAACGCTTGATTTCCGTGACTAATAGAAAGAAGTCGTCCAATTGGTAATAAATTAGATCCGGTATACATTAATATAAAATAAAAGAGACCGGTTTGATAAAGTCGTGGTAATCCTGGATTGTCTTGCATTACAAGAGCTAACAGAGTGGCCACTCTCTCGACAATTGTTGGATCAAATGTCAGTAACAGTTGGACGATATGCGGTAAAACTAATGAATCGGATAGAATGCGCTTAACTTTAGGTAGTGGTCTAATAATAGCGTTATCAGAGTCACGGTTTGGATATAATTCAGATATTTTTATCAATATATTCAAAATTAGAACTGAAAGTTCACTTTCATTTAAAAGTGGATTATTTGAAGCAATTAAAGTCCATTTAAGTTGTGGCACATGAATCAATGGTTTCCAACTTTCAAGTCCCTGAGCCCAGCATTTTGTTTTCGGACTTAAAGTATTCTTTGACCAAAACTCTTTGATCTCAGCAAAACTGAAGGGACCCTTCCTTTCCTTCTCTGCGTCTCCGATATACCATTCCTTTTCTGAAGATCCCATAGCCATTATCTCTGGAGAAGCTTCTATTACATTAGTTTGTGTGGGAACAGTAGCTCTATTTACATGAAGATGTGCTAATGTTATTAAATCAACTAAAACTCGGACACCTCCCGAGTCAATAAACTCTTTAGCGTTGTGTTTATTGACAATAAGTTTTGATATAAAAATAATAAGTCGATCTCTTTCTGTTTTATCTGAAGTCCTCTCTAACATCGATACTATAAACTTAGTGTCATTGAAGGCACCAATATCTTCGTGATAAACACTATAAACAATAGACATCGCCTGAAGACAAGATGCCTTCATTGGTGACTTGGAATTCAACAAAAATCGGTGGTAGAGATCATTAAAAAATTCTTTGGGATCTTTTATAAGAAGTCTATCCGTAAGATTTGATTCACCGGCCGTGTCTTCTTCTAAAAGAAGTCTCAAATAATAAAATCCAATTTTAATTTCTTCATTAAGTGATTGGTATTGCACTTCAAACTCTGTGTGATTCCAACTAATTATTTGATTTCCACACAACTCTTTGTCAGACAAAAAAATTCTCATTTCATTGACTAACGCGTCCCGCAATTCTTCTCTTGTCTTAAAATTCCAGATAAGATCAGGTTTTGAGTGATCCCTCCAGAATTGGTAATATAATAGATTCCAATTATCAGTAGATTTTACTCTTTCCCTTCTCTTTCTTAAGACAACCGGTCTCTGCATAAGCTTTGGATCGTCTTTTTTCTGAATTCCAATTCTTTGTCTCCAATGTTGAAAAACATTATCCAAATGTCTTTCAATGACGCGAACCGATGGATGGATATCACGAATAATATCCAAACGACTCGTATTTTTTAGCGAATGATTTTGTGCTAACTTTAAGTTATCTCTAACTAACAAACTATGAATCGCCTCTTTAGGCGGCTTTTCATCGGAATCCAAGTAATTTAAAAGACCGATTGGAATAATCCTTTTGAGTAAAGTAGAGGCAATTCCATTATCAGTGGTCCACAAACTGACCAATTGTCGGGACAAGTGCTGTACGGGAAGGAACCTTCCATCAGATGAAAATGAGAATAAAGCGATGTGTATATGTCTGAGCAAAGCCCCCTCTGCCAGAGCTAATTCTTGCATTTTTGACGATATATCAGGTGTTCCTTCTTCTATAATGGCTTTCATTACAAGACCTGCACCCTTAACGATAGCTAGTGATGGATGTTGAAAGAGTCGGAATATTGGTCGACCATATGTAGCCACCATTTCCAACAATGTATCGAAGTGTCCACCATCTGTGGTCTCACTATAGGGAGCACACAATGAAAATGTCAAAAAGTCGAGCATTGATGAAACCACAAGAGCGCCGGTGCCTCTGTCAACATGAAGTTTCAACACATCCAACAAACTCTCGAGGAATGCTTTTGAAGAGAGCAATGAACTTTTATTTAGCTGTTCCTGTCGGAGGTCATAGTCGTCATGCATTGGCTGTCAATTAGATTAGTCGTTAATAATTCATTATTTCTATTTTGTATATTTTACTATTGTTTATATAAACTAAAACTAATATTTATTTTAGTCACACATTYAATGTGATCTCTTATAAATTAAATCGTCTAAAATAACATTCATTTAAAAATCTATAGTTAAAGACAGTGTTTTCGATCTCAATCTGAGAACAATATAAACGCCAATATATATAGTTGTGGAGAATTAATTAAATTTTGCTAAAATTATATTTAAACAATACATTCATACAAAATATAATTGTTTTGTTTTAAATTTATATTATCTCAGATATAAAAATTAATTTAAATATTATAAACGAGCTAAAATATTAGATAGCATTGCCAAAATTAACTTATATATATATACTGTATATATTAGTATATGTAAATTTAATTGTTTTCTATGAATTATTTATATTATTCATAAAAAAAACAAATACAATTCATAGATGAATAGACACTGTCTATTAGACAGACATATATTGTTGAGTAACAGATTTTCAAAGTTTGTTGAATATAAATTCATAATTTATAATATACTCTATTTTTAATTGTAATATAATATGAGTCTCTCTCTCTCATCCATCAAATGTTTTAAATAAAACTAAAAACTTATATTACTGTTACTGTCTGTAAATATGTATAAGACTAGCGTTAATAATGGCCAGAGTTAGAGACAGAATATACATTTCCTCTTAAAAAAAGATCTTTAATTGTAATTTTTAAATAAAAAATTATATACTTTGAAAACATCATAAAATCAATTACTTAATTCATTAATTTAATAAATAAAGATAAATAAGATTTGCAGTCGTAATATAATATAATATTAAAATCATTATATAGTTTTTATTCTGCTTTTAACAAAAAACTTTATTTAAGCAGTCATTTAATGCAAAGATTGACATTTAACTGATTGTTTATTTTTAAAATATAGCAAAAATAAAGTTCAGATTTCCTAAAGTAAATATAATATTTAATTAAATAAATAACAAAACGCCCCTTGAATTTCATTTATTGACATTTTTACTTTACTATCATTATTCTGTAATTAATTTTTAAAAAATTAATTAAATCTATTATAATAAATGCACTAAAATTGATAATTAGAATAAACATATTAAGCGTTATATGAGAAATGTATTTTTTAAAATCAATAATATTTAAGTCATTTATTTATAATGCAATGCGAAATATTTGAAATATTTATAAAATAACAGTCAAAATAAGTAGCGGTAATATTGAATATTAATTATAAGTTTGAGATGAAAATGAGTGCAAACCTGCATCAAAGCGCACAACATATCGATAGCCGAGTGAATCACATTATCGTTGTTTCGTTTAAGACTTCTGACAACTTTAAGACCTAAAGACTCTCTAAATCTTGGGTTAGCTGTAAATGAAGAAAAGCCTGCCTTAGAAGCCACAAGTCTTCTGAGGGCTTGAAAGTGTTGTTCTAAATGTTCATCTGATGTCTCAATATGATCGCCATCTCTGTCTGCAAATGAGGCCAAAGAACTAAAAATCATTTTCTCTTTATTTTCAGCGAACAGTCCGTCTTGAGTGACACTATGTTCGAGTCCACTGTAGGCACAGTTAGCGTTAAATCTTCTAATGGCGTCATTGAAGGTCCAATTGTTTGGTGGTGTCTGTAAAAACTTCAAATGTTGGCTCTCGACTTCTTCATCTACTCGAGCATAGTATGGTGCCATACGATGAGCTCTTTGACTGTGACTCATCTTCACGTGTACATCAATATTACCGGAAGCCCGGACGCCATCCATTATCGACGCTAAGAAGGCGTCCCTATCAGTGGACGTATAGCTCCTAATCTCACCCCTAATGTACTCAATTGAAAACATTTGCTGATTGTTTGTGTGTCTAATTAATGCAAAGACATCACTTAGTGGTCTTAATGTTGCAATTAAATAGGAATTTGGATCTCTTTCGACAAGACAAGTGTCTGTCAAACACAATATCCTTTTAATTGGTTCTGAATTATGTCGGGCACTAATTTTGTGGACATTAAACTCAAACAAAGAAGTCACAGAATCGTCATCACTATATCTTCCAAATCGATTACTCTGGAAGTGTTCCGAAGTAATCGTCTCTTTTTTAATCCTAACGACAACTCCCACATTATTCCAGGCACTCTCACATATTCTCTTTAAGAGATCATCTCTTTGATCACAATTGAATAAATGATATCTATTGAATCCACCATAAGATATAACAAAACCTCCCAACAAATCGGATACAATAATTAAATTATCGATATCTTTGTAATGATAACTTGTAATAATAGTTTGTTTAATGGCATCTAATTGGTTGATACCGGAGACTCCGATCTCTAAAAAGACAGGAATTTTACGATCAGACCAGTGATGTTTATAACAGCTGTATTTCATCGGCTCATTGTTTGAACCAGTGATGGGATAATTAGGATCAGAGAACTTGTGGCGATAATGAAGGGCAGCCGTTATGATATCACTTCTGTATTCAGACGAAAATTTCATTGAATCAACTTTTCGGCCCTTTTTGAAAGTCAATTGAAACAATTCGTTACCACCCGTGACCAGAGTGGGACCGGCGCCAGACGGTGACAGCTGAGTCTTGGGAATAATTGGCGTCACATTAACCACTTCTTGATATGGCCATGAATTGGTGCACTCCATCGATGATATATTATGCGTCGATATACCAGAAGACCCGATGGTCAGCACTCTCTTATACCTTAAGACAACGATATGTCAGTCAAATCTATTGGTTGTGTTTTGACAACAAATTGAGTCATACTTTCCTTTCCACGAGTGTTTGGTGACAAAGAAACTGGTGATCTCTGAGTTGTCTTTGAGTGTCATTTTGTCGGATGAGTTCATTGTTGATCACAATTCAAGTGACAATCGATTCAAACATATATTGCTTTCATTGAATTCAACTTCAAGTTAGACATCACTTGTAAACGTATCACACATTCAATACATTGACTATTAATAACAAAACGCCCAAAACATTACATTTCATTGCATTCATTGAAATACAATATAAACCTTAAGTCAATCGGCGCTAACTTTAAAATATACTTCAATTTATTAATTTAATGACAAAATTATCTTTTATTATATAAAACAATTATACAGTATATGCTAAAAATATTTTCATAAATCTAATTCAATAAAGAAATGAGAAAATATTGATTAAAATAATTTACATTAATTTTAATTCATGCTTTATGTGATGTTTATGTCATGTCTTTGAGGGTCTTATTTATAATAATTATTATTACAATTATTTGTGTGTATATTTCATATATATATATATAACATAAAATAATTTATATAAAAATTCAATGAAATTATTATGATATTTACAAGCAAATCAATTTGAAAATAACTAAATATTTCAATTAATTTAATCAATCATTTGTTTGTGACAAAACATCTTTAGGTGAGTTAACCATTGTTTTATCGATATTACTATTGTCTGTCTTATAGTATGGACCAAATCGTGCCATATATTTCTTGACGTAATCTTTAGTTTTATGTTTGACGGCATCGCTACACGACAAGTGCTCCAATGATTTGCATTGTTTAATCTCTTTACCCATTATTGTATGCGTTAACTGTAATTAAAATAAAATTTTTAAATTTAAAAATAAAACATTTTTTAAAAATAAATAAATTAATACTTTTCGAGCCAAGTATTTAAAATCATTATTATTAACAATCCTTCCTTTTTTACAATCAGTTCTTCTGTATTGATTAAGACAATGGACCACATATTCAGACATTTTGTTGCGAAAGTTTTCTTGGATTTGACGCGTCGATAAATACTTCTTCGGCTTAGATGAAGAGGAGGTGTCTGCAGCAGCTGTTGTTGTTGACGGCATTACAGAATTAAGCATTTGTCGTCGTTTTCGTGGATCAGCTTCTAATGCAAGTATGGATTGTAATAAATTAGGTGAACTATGAGTAGAATTAACTGCATTATCATTATCGGGAACAGGATCTGCACTGTCGGCTTCTATTGACAAAGACTTAAATATTGTTTGTTCTAAGTTTGAGTTCAATTTGGGTGATATTTTATCAGTTGTCAAATCAGATGCTAAAACTAAGTCTTCATTATCACTGAATTTAGTGTCATTATCTAAAGTAGAAATTTCATGATTTGAAATATCGGTATCAGTTTCGTCACCTTTGGGTGCAATCCATTGACTTTTGTGTTTAGTTTTATTGTAATAATAAATATCTCCATTTTGGTTGAGTTTGTGTTTCCAATTTTTAGCTAAATTATCATTTAATAATTTGGTCCAATTGTGCGCAAAAGGAATAGTTATATTGTTATCAAATACCATATTAACTGCTTTATTGTGTCTATCAATAGGTAATGGAGTGAAATACTTTTTGCCTTCAATAGTCTCATAAAAAACACCTGGAGGTGGATATATGGGATCAAAAATTGATGACTTCTTATCATTATCTGGTTTACTAATATCATTATAAGTGATCCAATTGTGTGGCAGGTTATCAATTGCTAGAGTTGACTCACTTTCAAAATATGTTTCGCTATCAAAGTTAGCTAAAGGTATTAAAGTAGGTGTCGTCTCAATACTTAATAAGGAATAGTCATCGTTGTTGTCATCATAATTAGCAATCTGTTGATTAAATTCATTCATTGATTCATTTTCTACATTATTATAGTCATAACTTTCGGAAGTAGCAGAAAGTTCTGCAGATTGTTGATAAAGGTTTTGGTCGTTTGGATAATATTGTTGATCATAGGGTCCATAAGTGCTAACATACTGTTCCTGTAGATAGTATTGTTGTTGTTGTTGTGCCTGAATATGTTGTCCATAAACAGCGTTATAATAAGCAAGTTGTTGGTGATACCTTTTCAGCGCTTCCTGATAGTCCTTCTGCGCCACTTCCATCTCAAACATCTTCCGGTGCTCTTCTTTACTCACTTTATTCCAATTTGAGGCTAACATCTGATTCGGTGTCAAAACATTTGCTGTCCGTTTGTTTGACAAATCTTTCATTTCGAAAAGTCTTTTAATTCCCTTCCGTTTAGTGCCAAGAATGCCAGCAATAGTATAGTCTCTGTCGTCAACATTTCTTTTATCGAAATTAAGTGGTAAACCTTTCGCTCGTCTCTCTTCGACTTCTAATGTCTTCCTGTCCGCCTCTTTCTCGTCTTCGTGTCGTTTTTGTCTTTCAAGTCGTGGAATTCTAAACACTTCTTTAAGGTCTTTCCAATTAAGTAAAAGTTTTTGAGCCATTGCTGCTATGCTTGGCTTCGATTTAATTATAGTCTGAGATTGAGAAACATCTGATTTGTCAACAATTAGCTGAGACCGCGGTTTGATTACTAAAGTAAATGAAGAACTTTTGAATTCTATACGAGGACTAGATTTTGTATTAGTAGAGGACATCTCTATTTCGTTTTGAGATTTTTCTTCTTCTTTTAATTCCTCTACAATTTCTTGTGGTGTTGTCGAACATATTTCTGTATTTAAAGTCTCAGCAATTGTTTCATTTTCTTCTATTGTTGACTCTTCAAGTTTTGACAGTTTAGTACTTTCTTCAGGTTTTGACAGTTCGGTACTTTCTTCAGATTTTGACAGTTCAGTACTTTCTTCAGATTTTGACAGTTCAGTACTTTCTTCAGGTTTTGATAGTTCAGTAGTTTCTTCAGATTTTGACTGTTCAGTACTTACAGTGTTGGCGTCAGAGTTAACAGAGTTTTCACTGCTGTCACAGACTACACCCTCCTTTAGTTGTTCAGTTACATCGACCTCCATATTATCTTTAGAATCTAATACATCCTCTTGAGTTGTATTAGCGCATTCGGTTGGCAATTCAGATTGAGATGGAATAGTATCGCTCTTAACGAATGGCTCATCCGTTTGTTGAGCCCATCGCTCAACCACTGCGTATACTTTACTATCAGTTAACATAGTTTTGTTAGGAATCGGTAGAATTTCAAGAAGTTCTAATATTGATGATTTAAGTTCATTATCTTCTACTTCAACCATCCAACTCCACAGTAATTGCAAGCCGTGATAATCTAACAAAAGTCTTAGATAAGTCATTTCTATCGTTCCTTTTATTATATCGATTAGCTTTATTCGAGAGGCCGTGTCTTCAGCTCTAACCATAAGCCGAGCCATTGTAAGTACTTGTTGTCTATTTCTAAGACCTTCTCCTTCAGAAAGTTTGGCAATTTCTTCTTCAAGCTGTCAAACAATTTATTACAAAATATTTATTTTAATTTAATTTTAAAAAACCAATTTAGCAGCAAAGCAGTCGTTAAACAATAGACGGTAATGTATATAAAATATAGTACTGTATAAATATATATAATAATTATGTAATTAATGCTGAAATTCCTTCAAATCTTTTATTTGCATTTAATTTCTTGTAATAGTTTCCAAAAGAGATAATAATATCCAAAAATCGTTTATTTAAAAACAAGACAGAAGTCAACTGTGAAAAAAATTATTTGGAATTTTAAAGACTAATTTTGAGACAAACGACTGCTTTTTTTGCTAAATATTTTTTTCATAATATTAATAAATAATACGAAAAATACTTACAGCGAGATCCTCGAGAAATTCCTCGTCATCTACTGATTCATCCAATTCTTCTTTTTGTTTATTTGTAATTCTTGAGCCATCAGTCAGAATATTTGCACCTTCTGTGGCCCCGATATAACCCCTACAGTTGAATGACTCGCAAAAACATTTTTGAGCCTCTTTTCTATTTAACAGAAATTAAATTAAAATTGTGTAAAATAAATATATATAAAAATACAATTAAAATATTGAATACCCGTAGCGCTGAAACTGATAATCAAAAGTGATCTCTTCTCCCGCCTGAACACATCTCTGAGTAAAAAACCCGATCCTAAGCTCTCCATTTATAGTCCACTATAAGTAGTTATTTAAACAAATTAGAGTCAATAACAACAAAATAAAATCAAACATAATGTAATTTAAACTCACTTTTTGAGTTTCGCTATTTGGATCACAGCTATGGTTAATAAATCGGGTGATATTGCCTTTAACAGTGGCGTCAATTATTTCATCGCTTTTAAGTGCCATAAAGAAGTGGTGCTCTCTCTTCTCTTTTGAATACTTTTGAGTTCTGTTGTGAAAATCCAGCGGATCTATCACTTCGCCGATGTATTCCATAATAAATGAATTTCTAAGATAATAATCAATTATTGTAATTATAATATAAGATTACTATTAGTATAATATCGCTTCTTACGATTGCAACGGTTCCAAAGCCCTTAAACCCCACCCTTTATTAGCGGTCCTAAAGGGTTCAACTTTCGCACATTGTCTCTAATGTAGACAAATAGCAACAAAAATAAAATAAATTAACTATAATTCGTTAAAAAAAATAATAATTTTAAATACTTTTTGAAACCGTTTATTTGCACAATGATCTCCCAAAGCACATCGCGAACCACTTAATTAAAATAAAATCAATTGAAAACATTGATAACAAAATTAAAAATAATAATTATAATAATAATACCATTCAATCATAAGCATCCTATTAAGACAATCGTCTCCACAACCAATTAAACCCTTCATTCTCTCTTCTTTTGTTAAAATACAGTCGCAAACCATTCTTCGCGTCTCTTTCTTACTCTTAGATTTTCGTCTAATTTAAAAAAGAAAATATTTTTATTAAAATTAATACAATTTAATAAAATGTTAAAAACCTTTCAAATAAGTAAATATTTTCATCAATCACATCAAATTCCGGTGGGATTTCTGTTTCTTTAGTTATAGAAATGGGAAGCATTTGTGCATTTTGTTTGTGGTCGACAATGACTCCGTGTTCTCGAGTAAACTCGAGTTCACTGTTTCGTCTCCATCTGGTCTTGACTTTCTCAGGTCTCGGCGATGACTCGTCACTATCCGTACATTTATTTGATGGTGAAGTTAATGAATGATTATTTTTAATGTTAGCGTAATGTGATGGCGGAAGTGGAGCTGTAAAGCACTCCGGATTTGAGTTTTTATGCATGTCTTGTGTCTTAAATTTATCATAATTTTGATCACTATATGAATTAATTTTATCGTTTGAATGTTTTTTCTTTCGTTTCTTCTTTCCTTCGCTGTCACGATCTTTGTCTTTATTTTTGTCTTTACTTTTATTTTTCTCTTTTTTTGCCTTTTTTTTCTTTTGTTTACCACTAATATTATTTGGAGATTCAATCAAAGTGTGTTTTGATTCAATGATTTCATTGCTGGCAATACAAGAGTCACCACTGTTTTCATCGCTATCTTTATGTTTAGAAAATAAAGTCCTTTCTTGTTCTTTACGGGCTTCTAATGTCTTCAAACGACTACTTCTTCTTCGACTGTTTCCATCGTCTTCATCATCATTATGAGTGGGTGTTGACGATTGAGAACTACTTTTTTCTTTTTTAACCGTTTCATTAGTGGCCACTTCCGTCGTCGGTGAACTCTGTCATCAAATCAAATGGCAATTTAAGCATCATTTACAACACATATCACACATTATATCATATTATTGTCATTACCGATATGTTGGTCACTTGTGATATACAACAACTGGCCTGAAGAGCATCGGGAAGTGATATAGCGGTCAATGATGTTGTGGTTGTTGTCTCTGTCATCAATGGTCTATCATTTTCTTCATTATTGGCAATAATGCCGATCGTGTAGTTGACGCCATTGTTCATCACTTTGTTGTCATCATTGTTTGTCGTCACTTCTGTGGTGATGTCTGTAGTGATGGTTAACATAATGTAATGTATAGACAATTTGGTCACAAATCATGTATTGATGTCCACTCTTGTCATGTGATTGTTGTCCACAATGAGTGACAAACACATCAACTCCTGTGAGGACTCACTCACTGCTATTGAACGCCATTTGCAACACAAAAGCCATTCAAACACATAATGAATATATACTGCAATACATTACATGTGCTGATACTATGTTCACTATTATGAGGCATAACTGTATTCACTGTTACAATATAGCGATACTAAACTGTATGTTATATTAATATACAGTATTTACAGTACAGTAGTTTATTAATAAATCAATAAATGTGAGAAATACAAGACTACACCGTTGTAGTGAACATTGGCTTAATAAATGTCATTTAATTGTTTTATTTATTTATAATTAATAATTTATTCGTTAAAAGTAATGTTTTTAAATTTATATGCAATTTAGACCAATAGATCATAAGATTTGGTAAACAGGAACCGAACCAAACCGCTAGAGTTCGGTAATCTAATTACTGTACTATGAGTACAGAAAATTGATTAAAAATTATTGTTTGAGAAAAATAGCAAAAATATTATTGTATTTCTATTTCATTCAATTTGATTGTTAGAAACAATCCTATAATCAGAGTTTAATTAAATTATTTTTGCAATATTTAAATGTTAGTCATTTATAAATCATGTTATTATACAGTATTATAATTTATAAACTATATGTTCTATGACCTATAGGTAATACACAATATGTATCAATTAATAATAATACTGTAATATGTGTCTATTGTAAATATACTTATAGTTCCCGGGAATATACAAAAATATGGGAATATATTTATAGAAAGCAAAACATATCTAAAAATAAAAATCTTAATACTAATAATAGTAATATTATATAATACTTTAGCCAGGGTACTTTATATAACTTACCTAATATTAGTTAACTGTATATCAAGTTACCTTGCTTAGCGTAAAGTTAACTGTACACTATATAACTCAAATTTAAACTTTTAATTGGCATTATCTGTATTACTGTTCTTATAGTTTGCAATAGACATCACAGATATATTGTATGTATTAATAATATAAAGTATAGAAATATATTGTATATTAAATAAATAAATAGAAAAACAATTGTAATTTTTATTTAAATAAATTGATTTTATAAATCTAATAAATTTGTTAATTTTTAAGCAAAATTATACAAATGATTATATAAATGAAACAAAATTTGCACAATATTTTTAAAATACATAAAATTGTGATTTTAATACAAGTATTTTTTATTTAATTGCAATTAAGATCTAAAAATTTATAACAATTATTGTCACAAAACAATAATCTAATTGTTTATATTATTTAATAATAATATTAAATTCAATTGTTTGTAAAACTTACAAATCTATATATATTTTCATATGTTATTATTTGTTAAATGAATATATATTTCGACTATATTTTAAATATATGTGGATTATAAAGTGTATATATATATATTTATTTATATACTGTATATATATATATATATATATACCGGTATTATGAATATCATTAAATTAATGACATCTGCTTTGATGAAATGAGTTTTGGTAGTAATTTCAAGTATATTACAATTAATTGATTATATTATACTATAAATTAAAAAAAAAGGTCAACACTGATAACATTAAATATTAATAAAAATTTAAAACATATGTAAATTAAAATTTAAACAAAAGGAACCGACACCTAATATTAACATTTATAAGTTAATTATAGTTAATTTAATAACTATATACTTTATATGAGGTTCAATAATTAATTTAATTAATCCGTTTGACAGTTTAGTCGGATTTAGATAAAATTTAAATCAAATGTCATTTAATACAAGATATTGGCATAAATTGTATATTAAAGACAATTTTTGTCACATTTACACAAAATCAAATGGATTGGAGATAATATTGATGGTAAGTTGATTTGTAACCATATTTATGTAGTGATATAACAATAAAAATAATACCAAACTATTATTATTATTATTAATTAAAGCACCGATAAATGTGAGCAATTGGTGACAACTAAAACAATGATTAATATCATGCGCTCACAGTTTCGACAATTGTCTTCTTAATTATTTCGCCAAAATTATCGCAATTATCGTTACAGACTTCATCTGTTTTCAATAGAATTTCATTATTGTCGAGATTATTGTCACCTTCAGAACAATCAGACGATATAAATGAAGAGGACTCTTGTGACTCACTATTTTCTTTACTCAATGACAAGTCATTGGTCTCATCTTCAGTCAATGACTCACCATTGAGTGTATCATTTAGAAGGACAGGAGTTAAACGATTATCTTTACAACTACTGGCTGTGGCCGCAGACAACAGGCCATTGAGGCTTTCGTGAGCTGATGAAGAAGCAATTGATAGACTAAGGTCTGTATATTGTTGTACGTCTTCATTAGAGTTGATTACGGGAATAACTTCACAATTATTATTATTGTTGTTGTGATTGTTATTATTTGTTTGCAAATTGTTGTTGTTTTCAATCAAGAGTTGTGAAGTGGTATTTGTTGGACATTGTTGAGCGTTGATGTTTGATGCGCTTGCATTTGTTAATACGTAATGTCGTTGATATAAATCAGAGTAATTATAAATTTGCGGATGAATTACATATTGGGGGGCAAAAGATTGTGCATTAATGGTATGAGAGGACAACTGATTTGCAGCGAACTGTCCATTTTGAGCAAATGCTATAAATGAATTGCTATGACTATTAACAGCGTTGATAGCTGTGGTCGCACTTATTGTTGGAAATGGAGGCAATGAAGCGGTTGATGATGTTATAGCACTTGTAGAAGCAGTTGGTGCTGAACTGCTTTCCATAGGTTGTAGTGATTGTGTGGTAAACTTATTGTAATTGTTGTTATTGGGAGTATCTGAATCATAATCATCACTGGTATAATCTGAGTTCTCTGAATAAGAGCTATCATCGGGACTAAAGGGGGAACTATTATATACATCCAATGAATTTGAATTAGTGGTTGGCTCTGGACTCATATTAATGGTTGCATTTGAGTTATGACTGACTGATGGCATAAAATTATTATTAATACTCTGAGAATTGGCACAACTCATTGTTGGTATCATTTGATGATTATTTGAATAACTACTGGAACTGACATAATTGTCAGCTGATTGGCATTGCTGTGGCCGTCCATTCAACTCCTGGTCTCGTGACTAATAAATACATATATATAAAAAATATTAGTAAATATATAAATACATTACTCAACACTATATTTATTAAAAAATAGACATAACAATAGACATAATAAAAAGTAATAAAATTATTATAAGATTAATAAAATATTAATAATGATAAAAAAACATTTAAAAAAACAAATACAGAAATCAAACAAATAAATAAATGTTATAATAAATAAAAATAAAAACAATCAAAAAGATTTGAGTGGTTAGAGAGGAAGTGTTAGAAACGGTTGGTTCATATGATTGGCAAACCTGTTTCTTCTCGAGTTCGATGCGCATCAATGTATGGATAAAATGAGTCCTCACTCGCAACGGGTTAAACTCTATCCTACCATTAGTGTTGGCACAGCCATCTCGAGTACAACCGCACGGAAAGCTTATCCTATAATAGGATATGATAAATCATTTAATTGAAGTCACGTCAATAAAATATAGTAAAACAAAGCATATGATACCTGTCCACTTGACATTTAATGCCGGCTAAACTGCAGCTACATGTCTCGGGATCACAATATATACGACATTCACAGCCGCAGTATTCTCTGGAGACTCTAATGTCTCGACATTCTTCCTTTTCTTGTGTTTCAATCTTTCTAACACCGGAAGCCCTCAACAAAGCTCTGCGCTGTCGTATGGGAACCGGTTGAAGGAAATAGCAACTGTCAGTTTCCAATTCCGAGTCCGATATGTCGCTTAAATCGTCGTATAATTCCTCTTCAGACTCTGAAGATGAGGTCAGATTTACGTATCGTTTTTCCTGCATTTTTGCGAACCTTCTTTGTCTCATCAATATCTCTCTGTGGACTCTTTTACGTTCTTCTGCGTGTCCTTCCATTGAAAATGTCTTAAAATCTATGTGTTGTATATCCATTCCAAGAGTAGACCCGCCCTGTGATGGCACACATGTAAAGCCCTGAGAGCGCGGAAAGTAGTAAACAGTTACACCATCGAAGATAACTGTTTTCTTCGTTTTAGACTTTCCCGGAGTCTTGAGAAGTGACTTATATTCAATATCAACTTCTGATGAATCAACACTTGATTGTCCGCCTATTGATGAAGAAGTAGTCGGAGCGTCAGCACTTCCATTGCTTACAAAACTTGCGCCAACACTTGAGTTGCTGCCATCATAAGTAGACTCAATCGTTACATTATCTCCAACTTCTACAATTGGATCAGTTCCAACACTTATCTCATTGGAACACTCGTTGGTCTCAATTTCAATAGTCTGACACTCACTTTCTTGAGTAACTATTTCTTCGTTTTGATGAACAGCTTCGTAGTTATAATCAGAATTTGAATTATCACTTAACGAGTGCTCATTTTCTTCGGGAACACTAATAGGACATTCATTTTCATCGCCATAAACGGGACTATTATTCAACTCATAGTTTATATCATCATTAGTGCTGTTACTGATTACAACCTCTTCGGCCACAATTTGTTGTTGGCTTTCGTCGACAAGTTGTGATTGTTGTGGTTCGTAAACTTCATTGTCACTAATGGGTAGTTCAACATATACTTCACTTCTGTTTATATCTTCTAACTGACAAAATGGTTGTCCATTGGCAGTAGTCTCTGAACTACAGCTCACTTTATTGTCGGCACTATCATTGCAATCACTTTCAATCACATTATTGTCCGAATCTAAGCCCAAATCTTCATCAATAGAAGTGGAGACATCAGCAACAGTGGTGGCCACCACTACCTCACAACAAGTGTCATCCAAATGATTAGTCGATGCCATGACATCAACATTACTGGAACTACTGATTCCAGAACTACTAATCTCACTGTTGTTTGAATCGATAACATCGTTGACATTATTATACTGTAGATTGTTATCAATAGTAGGCATTGAATGGCAGACATCATCTGAATGACTGCACTCTTGTATCTGTTGAACGTCACACTCATTTCGCGCCATTTTATGTATCGGTTCATCACTTGAATCGATGTCTTCGTTGACATCATTTTGTTCATATGTTTCATAATTGTCATCAATAACCTCATTGTTGTTCACTTGTCTCTCATTATCTCTGGTATCACTAGAATCGGGTCTTAAATTTTCATTTGATTCACACAACTCATCCCATTTGCGTTTAGACATCTGATTCAGTCGTTACACAAAAAAGCATTCATTTAATTATCACGTCTTTTGCTAATTATTTCAATACTTTTATATTCAATTCAATTCAATTAAATAATATATTAAAATGTCATTCAATATAATAACACTTAAAATCAATTAATAGTTGAATATTACTGTTATGTCTGCCATTAAGTAACTGTTAAAATCATTTTTATATCTTATAATAATAATTATATTTCTTTTAATCTCTTTGTCTGACAATTATATAAACGATTTTACTTTTATATAATTTAATTAATAAAAACAGACTTAAATTAAATGTAATTATAAACTAATTAATAACTAATTAATGTTAACCTATATATAAGGCACACATCGATGACAGTCATTGTAAACATTTGTTACTTACCTTCAAATCATTTATTAATTGTTGAGACAATTGTATGGTTTGTCACTCGTGTCCACTCAATCAACAAATCTGGTTATCATTTAAATGATGTTTAATTAAACGATAAGTTTGTAATTGAAATCAAAATATAATTATTTATATTCACTTGAAATTCATCACAACTTATATAACAACATAACATAACATAACATAACATAAACAGTCATTCAATACATTCACTAATATTGTCACACAATATGTGACTCCATATTGAAAGCGCTTTTTTGGAGAGAAAAGTGACGAACACTTTGGCCAACACTACAGTACACAACATATACTGTACTATAGACTCATTAATACAAGCAATAGCTATACAGTACAGACATATAGCATATACACTCACATTCATACAAACCAAGTATTAGTATTATATATGTTTGCAATACTATAGATTTATACTAGACTTTCAACATTTTTATCATTACTATGTTTTTCTATATAAATTATGTCTAAAATATTTATAATTTAACATTATATTCATTATAATAATTAAAAACCATTTTTCTATATATTTATAATCAATTCTTAATAATTTGATTAAAAATATATTATATAAATATCTAAAATAAAATATTTAATAATTATCATTACTTAAAATATAGTAATATTTAGTAATACATATCTAAATTTATATTTAGCATAGCTAAGTAATTTGAAATTATTTATAAAATTTTGATTACAATTAAATATATTGTATGATATATACAAATATATATAATACAATTATATATAATTTTATATATTCATAATAATTAGATAACTTAGATAAGATAACTAAAATCGTGATTCTTTATGGTATTACAAGATTGGGACCCAATATAACACGTCTAATCTATGCTATAGTGTACATGAAGTTTATACAAAACTTTACTATATTTACTGTATTTATTATTTTTACAGATAGATAGATAGATGTATATATATATATATATATATATATATATATATATATATATATATATATATATATATATAACTGTTTTGTTTATATATTAGTTTTTTATATTAATTTAAAACATATTTAAAAAAATTTTTAAAAATATTTTTTTAGTTGTTCATCATTTCAGTAATTAGCTTACTATAAATGTATTATATTATTATATAATTTATATAACAAACATTATACATATTTTTGTACATTTTGTTAATACGTTTTCATAAACAAATACTATTATTATTATATTTAAATATTGATGATTAACATTGCGAAAATACAAATTGTCCATGTATACTTTAATTGCTCTAAAATTTATTATTAAAATGCTATTAATTTTATATTTAATTGCAATTATAACTTCTAAATATAGACTGATAGTACAGTACAGTAGTTTAAAGGTTAGCGTTTAGGGTTAATATAGAGTTTTTTTTTGTTTGCCCGGAATATTACAGCAATGTTATTGAATGAGAAAATATCAATTTTGCATTTTATTGTAAAAATATACACTAAATCGTTAATATCTTCTAAACTATTCAATCAAGTTATATAAAAAATTAGCTAAAATACATCTATCATATATATCGATGTTTCTATCAAATATCTATCATAAAATTTTCAACAAATTATATTCAATAGCTTTTAATTATATTAATATTAAATGTAAAGTTAGATTATAATTTTGATTGTCAATTAACAATTGAAATACAATAGTAATATATAAAAATTTAACCGAAATAACATTTTTTTGAGTTTATATTCGTTTTTAATTAGTACTATAATGTATATCAATAGTATATTTAAAAAAACATAAAAAGTTATAAATTAATAAATAAAATTATGACTACATTTGCCCAAACAAATCTGATTTATTATATTATTTTTTAGCAAAACTCATAATTATTGACAATTCATTTTATCAATGATTTACTGTATTTAAAGTATTGTCAATAAATTTTACGTAAAAATTAATTAGATAAATATAATTAAATTGTGAATGCACAATTAACCAAATGGTGTAATTTATTAATTTATTATTTTATAGTTTTCTTGTATAATATATTGTAGGGAATTCATGTGGAAACTTCCCGTCTTAAGTTTAACCAAACTCTAAAAAGTATAATATTTTGAGACTACAGGTATTATACTGTAGGGAGAGATCTATTTATGAGAATAACTGCAAAAACGATGGACTTTTTATAATGATGTAAAGGATCTAAGTTTGTGACTAAATGTTAAGTTAACCCAAATTAGATAATTACTAAATTAGATATTATAAACAACTTTAATAATATTTGTATGTATTTTATATAATTTAAATTATGGGTAGTATTCATATGTGAACAATGATTCTCTACAATACTGTAGTTATTATGTACTGTATATTTAAAGTATTGATCGCATTAATAATTATTTATTGATTTCTAGACTTAAATAGTAGTATTGTAGAGTCGTTTTATATTATTTTTTTATTTGATTAATTATCGTTAAAATAAGTGTAGAAAATGATAATTTTTAAAATTATTTATATTAATTATATATATTTCGATAATTTTCATTCATTTATAGCACATATTCATAATAGACTTATTTTTTTGTAAAACAAACACTATATTTGTTTTATTTTCTATATATAAGAATATATAGAATATATGAAATGATTTACTGAAACTCAGAGAACCACAAACAGTGCAATGTTTTGGAAAATACATTCATTTTGATAATACTTTTGTTAATTTAAGTTTTTTATTCCTATAATAATTTATTTATTTATCTAATTTCATCTATTATTTAATAATTATTAACTATTAGTTTGTTTGAATAACTTAATTAAAAACTATTTTTTTAGTAAAAATTGACGAAAAATAAATCATTATTAAATGAAAATTAAATACTATATTATTATTACTACTATATATTCGTGCCGTTTATCGATCGACAAACTCATCTAAAAATAGCATCAAATAATATCTAATGCTTTACATTAGCCAATAGTAAATTCATTTTTATTTCAAACTAATAGTAGGATTGTTGAAATTTGGATAGTTTTAATAAAAGTATAGTTAAATCGATAAATAAAATCTTATATTAAAAAATACTTATCCATTTATTTTTCACTTCAATTAAAGAAATATTAATATAATTAATTAATAATAAAATTTATACAATTTAAAATGTCTTTTAAAATAAAACTTAAACTTAGAGATCAATTATAAATTTTAAGCATTTAATAATAATTTTCTAAACCGCTAATTTAAATGATTAAAAAATAAATATTAGATTATTTAAATACATTAGATTAATAATTTTATTTAATAATTAAATTTATAGTACTTATGACAAAAATAAATATAAATAAAGAGATGTTTTTTTGGTGATACTGTAAGATATCATTCAATTCCGTGAGCAAAGATCATGACGAGTCCCGGCTCGAGAAGCATATCTTCATTCATGTGTTGATTATCAGAAGACATAACAACAACAGCTTGTCTGCCAGGAATTCTTCTGCAGACATAATTATCATAAAGTCTTCTATTCATTTGTCTTATTTCAAGAGTGCTTAACCCCGGCGGCCACCGACGTTCGTGAGAATTCTCCATTAATTCGGTTATTATATGCAAAGGAGCCGATGAATCAATCAATGCTTTCCTCACCGATTCCTGTAATGAAACATCAGGAGTGCTAATCATTCCTCCCCAGCGCGTAACGCGTGCCCTCTGAAGACTGTTTGTCCATCTGTCAACTTCGTCGTGTTCAAAGCTTTCGACTATAGCTGGGATACCATTAGGATTTGCCGCTCGTATGGCACGCACGCAGTCCTTCAACATATTGACCTCACGTTTCATATCGTTGTAGTGTTGCTGTAGTTTTGATATTTGTTCGCTTTGTTTCTCAACATATGATCGCAAATCGCGGACACAATTGTGATCCTAATATTGATTAATAATTTATATTAATTTTTCTGTATTAACCGTTATATAAGATATTTGTAAAACCTTTAGCTCATCTTTGGGTACAATTAAACCACAACCAGAATCACAGGGAACGGGTTTCTTAGGATTAAAATCACATTCATTGCAATGATTTTGAAGATAATCTAATTTAACAATCATTTTGCAGCCGTAGACCGCATTATCGCACTCTATGTTAAGTCTGGACAATAGGTTTCGTAAAATTCTTGGCGCACACTTCAGTTGAGATGAAGTGACCGGTTGTCTGTCAACGGGACACGTGTTTTGGCGGCTCAACCATTCCTATTGATTATTAATAAATCAAATGTATTTATTAATTATCTTTCACTGCAATCATATCCTAACTAATCCTCACTTTAATACAAGAGCTGCAGAAGGCGTGTTCACAGACCGGCGCCTAAAGAAAATTATAAATCATTTAGTGATCATAAATACTATGTCATCGATACCTGAAGTGCGTCCTCCAGAACTCCCGAACAAATGGGACAAATGAGCTCTTCATCGACAGAGCAATCAAATCGCGACGTGTCGTAACCTATTTGCAAATTCAATCAAATCTTCAATTAATCACTTAATTAATTCATTAAACTATTTGTTTACCCATTGTTTCAGTCTTCACTCGATAGTTGTCTTTACTGATGGAAATAGATATGCATTCAATTGGTTATCAAATTAATTGACAAAATAATGACAATTATTGGACAGTAATTACAGTTGTCATCAATTGGTTGTTGTCTTCATTTGTTTCACCAATACATCCGACATATCCTATAGTTATCAAAATGTGTATCAAATATAAGTCAAATACGGTTCAAGAGTTGCGACAGATGTCAACAACTTTGTCTGAAAAACAGCTGAAACTCAACGAAGACATCAATAAAGAGTTGATTGTTATCTCAAACAGACTATCATTTCTTTGTCGACTCATATGTGGCGACACTATTGACCACAAAGACTGTCATTTCATTACTGACAGATTGACCACTCAATCGGTATTTAGTTGTGATTATATCGATTGCAACAAAACTCGGTGTAAAATAAATCAATTTAATTTAATAACATTTAAAACAATAAATCATTCAAAAACTAATGTCAAATGTCTTGTAAGTGATGACTGACCTCTAGTGAGGACAACATTATTGACGATGAATTTAAATCATTTGACAAGTGATGTAATGTCCGCACATGTGGTCAATATTTAAGTGATGTGAAGATATATATGATTTATAACTTTATAAGTGACTGAAAAAGGGATCAAACCATCAAATGCAAGCTATTATGTCTAAACTGATTCGTTTGAGTTCATTGAATGGCAAGACTAATGACACAAATTTATTGATGGCAAGGGATGCCCTCTTTAAGGGACAAATTATTTCTTTACCGACGGATACCATTTATGGTTTGGCCATTTCGGTATTTAACGACGTGGCCATCAAACAACTCTACGAATTGAAAGCAAGAGATATAACAAAAGCCATAGTCATCTGTGTTTCAGATATCGACCAAATGGCCAAATGGTGTGATTTAACCATTAAAAGAGAAGTATTGGACGATCTATTGCCCGGTCCGGTCACTGTTCTGTTTAAGAGATCTAAAGAACTCAATTCCACTCTAAACCCAATGCATGACTTAATTGGTATCCGTATTCCCGACCATAAGTTCATTCGTGATTTATGTCGACTTTGCGGTCCATTGGGTCTGACGAGTGCTAACCTCAGTTCAGAACCGAGTTGTCTGAATGTCAAAGAGTTTTTGCATTTGTGGCCAAAGTTGTCATTAATCTTCGACGACGGAACTCTTGCCAAGTCTGACCCCATGAGGTTGGGCTCAACTATTGTTGACTTATCAGTCAAAGACTGTTTCAAAATCATCCGCAATGGATGTGCTCTCAAATCGACGCTTTCTATTCTTGAAAATAAATATCATTTCAAACAAATATGAAATTTTATATTCAAATAATTTTATTTATAAATGTATTATCAAATGATATTTATAATTGATATCATTTTCTAAAAAAAACATTTATTGAATGAAATTAATTTAAATAAAATTATAAATTCTTGTTATTAGAGATCAAACTTTTGGAAATACTCTAATCGATGAAAGTCTGGGTCTTGATATTTGCCAAAAGGAGTCGGAAATAATGCTAAATATTGGCGGTTAGGATCTGTTCCGTGGATGGCATAGGCGTTAAATTTGGACAAATTGGGCGGTAAATAATCGTTAGGAATAATTCCGACACCTGTCCACTGATTGCCGTCAATTGTAGCCAAATAATGATTTAATGGTAGCGGATATTTAGTAACATTTCGATATCCATGCAATTGAAGCAATAAATACTGTCCTCTCGGACCAAACTCGATCTCTAAATAGTGATCATCGGATCCCAATAGAAATGCTTCGACCACTTCGTACTCCCAAAGCTTATCCATAGAGCCAACAGAGGTATTATCAGGTATTTTCGGGTTGTCATAAAAGGGCGCTTCAATTGTAATCTTCAAGTCTTTCGGCTTATTGTTATCTGTGATCACATATTCAAAACTAACATCAATTGTCTCATTGCTAGCAATGGTTCGGTTATCCCATAATCTGCTTATCGTATACTTCATCGTTGAGCTATCATTTTGACAATAGTTTAGAATAATTATTAAAAATATAAATTCAATCAATTTATTCATAATTATTATTAATTTTACAATAAATATAATTAATTTTACAATAAATATAATTAATTAATCGCAATATAATTTGTTTACTCAAAATATTATTCCAATCTATGATTACTAATCATAAATTTACACTTCAATGATAAATAGCTATGTATCAGACATTGTGTTATATAATAAATAATTGTTTATATATTTGATGTTTAATTTGTTGATAAGATTATTATTTTTTGAGAGCTAACTAAACTATTAACTAAAAAAATATTTTTATAATTCACTACAATAATTGTATAATTATTATAGTAATTTTATTATACTGTAGAATAAAAATTTCACAAAAAATATTCTCATACTTATGTTTGCATTAATAATTACCCATTTTTATGATTGATATTAGCAAACATTTGTACCCTGGTATACATAATTGATTTTAATAAATTAATATTTTATAAACATTTAATACACTACTGTACAGTATATACCGTTGTATATCATAGTTTATAATGACTTTATTTTTAACAAACATTTAGCTAAAAATCAATAATAATTACAGTATTACCGGTAATCAGACTACTAATTTGTAATTAAGTAAATTTCAAAAAATTTCAGATGATTTTTATTTATTAATTTATAATATTTTAATTTTGTTAATAATATAGTTTTGTATCTAGTTTTATATACTGTATCAATATTACAGTACAGTATAATGAGAAATGAGAAATTAATATGAAATTCAGTATATTATTAATATAATACAGTAATTTATAATACATTATAAAGTATAAACATCAATGACATAGTTAATAATAATATATGCCTATTCAATAAATTACTATTGTTTTTAATTATTTTAAATGTAAAAATTATGTTAATAATGTTATAATAAATATTCAAAAAATTTTGCAGTATATATACAATAAAACAATATTACAAGAATAATCTAACTTACTATCTATTTATTATATCTTAAAAATTATTAAATCTACTAAATTTTAGTATTATTGCAATCGATAAAATTACAATTTTTAATAATTTAATTTAAACTATTGGTAAAATGTTAATTCACAAATATGTAAAAATATATCGGCAAAATTGTCTTTCATATAAACTAAATCATAATAAAAATAATAAATTAACAATAACTAGCGATAAGGCATAAAAATATTTTCGATATAAAGTGTTATATTTGTCTGACTATTAAAATATTGCTTAAAGCAGTCGTTTATCATTACATTTATGTTTTTGCCGTTTGAATCACAAATAAGATTCACTTTCATGTGTTGTTTCGGTGCATCAAAAAAGTTTAGCTTAAGTTGTAAAAAGTAGGCATAACTTTGCAAGTGGTGGTTACCGCCCGGTATTTACACCAAAGAAAAGAGAGAGAGAGAGAGCACAGTTGGGTTCAAAATCCAGTTTTCATTAGTTGAGAGACTCATATGAGGTTGTGATTCACAACTAATAACAAACGGCAAACATCTGAACCAAACATCAGTCCACTACTTATTAAGAGTTTTAGCATAACTTTGAAGATAAATGAGTGCAAAAAGTTTTTTTTCTGATAAAATCATTTGGGATTTTTGTAAAACATTTGATAACTAATTTAGTTAAGAAAATGTCATTTATTTGATCACTTCATTACTATATTTATGAGATCTAAGTTTATTTTTATTGTATTATGTGTTTGTCATGATTTTTAATATAAATTAAATATTTATTTCTAACTGAAAATTTTGATTTATAAAATAATTTATAAAAGTTAATTTTTAAAATGTTTGTAAAAACAATATATTTATATTTAAGTATTTTTATGGTAAGTCCAATATTAATATATTATAAGAATATCTTATTATTTTATATATTTATTTTTAGATAAAAAGTGTTATTTGTATTGAAGACAATATCGCATCAAATCTTGACTCTGATGTCAACTCTGATATAAATTTACGGCAAACCAACTGTTCATTCAATGATCTCAAATGTATTATAAGTCGAAACAGACTTTTTTCAAATGCCAGTCAAATATTTATTCAAACAATTAGTGAAACCAAAAACTTGACATTTGAAAGAAATTGTACTTTCGGTCAGTCATATTTGGATATTAGACGACATCAATGTATTGACTGCACGCATAACTGTCCCGTAAACTCAAAAGTTGATCAAAAATGTAACGAAACTCATGACACTCAATGTGTTTGTAATTCGGGATATTTTATGGCCAGTGATTTCACGTGCAAACAGTGCTCAACATGTGATCCAGGATGGGGTAAATATAATATATTTACAGCAAATATATATGAGATTTAATATTTTAATATATATATAAATTTAATACTACAATACTGAATTAGATCCGTATATTAATTATAATGTTGTAAAGAAATGCTAAACTATAGTTAAATATAGAAATTTTATGGCAATTGCAAACTTTTTAATAGCTTTTAGCAGTGCTATGAAAACAAATATTTAGATTTGTTTTGGCGCCGAATAAGTCATTTATTGAAGAGTTTTATTGTGAAAATTAATAATTTAATTGTTTGTCGGAAACGTTTTTGTTTTGTGATAACAAACACGACAATCGTTTAATTGGTGTCCAATAAAAACAACTATATATGAAATTAGTGTCCAATAAACGAAAGTGTGTCCCAAAGGGTCACTGTCAGGCACTGCCCTAACCTAACAGTGCTCTCAATGTGCTATTCGAGGAATTCATGTGACCCTCTAATATCATAACACTGTGAATGAAAACCATAAACTTTTGCACAAATCTTTTCAAAATAATAAAACGTTTAAGTCATCCGACACTCTCTGACTTCCCTTTAATTACAGGTATCCCCTGTCACACACTGCCTGTCTATTGATAGCAATAGTGCTTACATGTTATATCTCAGCTAACACTACACTACACCTGCTATTTATTGAGCCCTCGCTATCACATTCAAGTGCTAAACAATTTATTTTCTTTATAAATATAATGAATTTTATTATTATTATTGACATAATACTGTATAATATATTATTTTTACATACAATAATGTATATTACAATTCTTTACTATAGTATTATATTATGCCGTATGAATAATATTATTTATAAACTTTATATTGTTGTCTATAAAAAAATAAGTTCAAAGTTATATAATATTTAGTTAAATTGAATATTTAAGAAATAATAATCACAAAAATTAATTATCAACAGTGTTAATGACCAACTAATATAGCGTTATGTTATAATTATTACAATTTATAATTAATGTCTCATTTAATAGCAATACAATCGGATAGTTTATAGTCGTTTAGTCTATCAAATAGACATTTATGTCTTTAAATAAGATGCGAAACTAAATTTTATATTTATTTGCTGTAAAAATAATTTATGTTTTTTGCTTTTTTCTTAATTAATGTTTTAAATGGACAGGTATTTGGCGTAGTTGTAGGGGTGCTCGAAACACGGTGTGCCGAAAGTGTCCTCCCGGCACCTTTTCTGGTGTCCAAACCGGTACTTTGGGCTGTATTTTATGCACGAAATGTAATTCAGATGAAGGTATAGCTTAATTGCCATAAGTTTTTCAATATATCAAAAACATGTTTACAATTGAATGCTTTAATTAAATGCTTTTATATTTAATATTAATAGTAATGCTTGAAGAATGCTCGGGAGTTCACGACTCTATTTGTATCGGTAAGTCATATATACATACATTTACTACAATACATGTACTTCTCTCAAAAATATTAGATTATATTTTTTATACCATATATTTATATAGTATATATATACAGTATTATATATATACAGTATTATATATATACAGTATTATATATATACAGTATACCGGTATATATAGTGTGTTAAATTGTATTCTCAATAAATATACAGCATTTTGCTATTTTTTAAATCCAAATTAAATCCAAATGCAAACATATTTATTATTAATATATTGTAATAACAAAAAAATCAATGAAATGCCAAATACTATATCAACTATTTTGTTATAACAAGAAATGTTTTGTTATATAGATTTTTGGAAAAACAAAAACTAAAATTTAAAAAAAGAAAGAAAACATTTTTAGTCATAAAAAGTTATGATTGCATTGAATAGAAGTTAAACCGTAAGAAAAGGAAACATTTGGAGAGAGAGAGAGAGAGAGAGAGAGCTTATTATGATAGAAGTGAATACACGTTGAGCACCGGTCGGTATATGAGTCGCCTGCAGGGCATTGAGTTAATGGCAAAGTCAGAACCGACACCAAATTACAGACTGTAATTTGCAATCACTTGCAATCGCACCGGCAGTTCAGGTGTTAGAATAACTTATAATAAGAGTGTAAGGCATGCATTGCCGGTGCGTTTCAGTCTGATCTGAGTCGAGTGTATCTCAAAAAATGTTTGCCTCAACACTGTATTCCCTCTATTTTTCTCACTAATAGTAATGTATATTAAATAAAAAAAATAGTGGAATAAAGTCAAGTCAGTCCTGTAATTATGGGTTACAAGTCATAGATTTGCTCTTTTGGTCGACTCATCCCTAACGCCCATCCAGTGAGAGATAGACTGAGAGGTGCGAAACGGGCGGAGAAAATGCTTGAATTAAAAAATGCTTAAATTCACAGCAGGTTTACATTGAAATATACATTCAATACATTGTATGAATGCATTGTCAGAGTCGAGTGGGAATACATTGAAAGAGAGAGAGAGAGAGAGAGAGAGAGAGAGAGAGAGAGAGAGAGAGARGAGACTTATTTTAAGCTTTCATTATAATGATAGGTGTAATCCAACTGAACCTCACTCTTACTCTAAGCCAAAAACACTATTATTACTGACAATTAATGCAAAATAAGCCGACTTTCAAAACACTATTCACTATTTCGGCTAAAAAATCATTTTTATTATTTCATATTTTTATACTTAATCTATAATTAATTAAGTTTTACTGTATTTCAATTTTAATATAACTACATTTATTTTATATTTTTGTTTTATTAATTAGCATTTTAAATTAGCTTATTGTTTAAAAATATTAAATATATAAATACAGTAATATAATAAATAATGAGAAGATAATATATAATTTGTACAAATTGTTTTATATTGCTTATATACCGTATATACAGTACTACTACTAGTAGTAGCCAGGTAACACATTATTGTTTAAAAAATATTTATATCCTATTTAGATAAAATATGATTATATTATAAAACGGTTATCTTGAATCAATATAGTATATAAACTTCATAATTAAATAGACTATAATTATAAATTTAGTTTTAATGTATTTTCAGTTAACAAAATTAATTAATTAATTAGTTTGAATATTTTTAATTTTTAATTATAAGTTCATCATAGTAATATCATTGTAAATTTATTTATTAATTATCACTAAAATTATATATAAATTTTATAGTATTTCTGGTTTTAACATTTGATTAAATTATTTCGATATTTTTAAAACTTTTTGGTTTTCATCCTTAAGGGGTTTATAATTAAGTTTTATAGTATTAATTGAATTTTAAAAGTTATAAAGTTATAAGCGATAAATTTATAACTTGTAATAATTTTAATTTATTTAACTTTATTATAATAATGTGTAGTTTATTCATCAGAAAAATATTATTACATAACTTAATAAAATTAAATTTACTAATTGAGATTGCATTTAATTTTAAACATACTTAAAATGTCTAATTATAATATAATAGTTTATAATATTAATTTTATAACGATTTTTTACAATAATATTATTAATAAATTAAATACCAATTTTCAACAGATAAACGAAAACTTAAATATTCATTGAATGCCATAAAAGATGACGACTTTATTGAAAATACGGGAAATTCATTATATATTTATTTTGGACTTTTGATTGCCATTGTATTGGTTTTATTCGTATATATTATATTTCAATTGCGATTCAAAACAATAGTAAAGACTGAGTCAAACTTTAATAGCCAACAGACCTTCAAATATCCGGTCAATTATCACAACAATTATAATAAAGAAGTTCACTCTCAAAGACAGAGACAATACAATTATATTCCAGTAATCAAAACAAATAAAACAATTAGTAATTACAATAAATATTCAAATGAAAAAACAAATAAATGTCTTATAGGTATTATAATTAACTTATTTGTTATCACTGACAGTATTTTGATGACCAAAAAAAACATTGTTTTTATCAGATAAACGTTATAATGAATTGAATACATTTTCGAGAAGAGCTTTTGAAAAGAATCTCAACAAAGAATCGCAGAGTTGGAAGAGTTTGGCCAAACAATTAGGTATTTATATAAATATCTATTATTTATATAAATATTATATCAAAAATTAATACAAATATATAATTTTATTGTAGGATATTCTGATGAAAGTATATTAATGTTTGAATCTATGGGTCGTCAACGCATGAATTGTGTCCAGTATTTCCTCAATGAGTGGAGTAAATGTGAAAATTCAACCATAAATTTATTACTTAAAGCACTTCATAAAATTGGAAGAATTGATTGTATTCTTATAATTGATCCGTCATTAAGGGTCAGTCCTTATTAGATATTAATGTTATTTAGTTGACATTAACATTGTTTACATTGTTTTACATACATTATTGATAGTCTTATATACATTAATACATTTATTACTTTTATTATTTAAATGAACATATGATTTATATATGAATATCTAATTATTATTATACTGTATATCCATCTATTGTATGCAACATTTTGACATTCAATTGAATTTTGTATTTATTGTAAATAAAATGATTTATACTATTTTTTTATTTGTACAATAGTTTGAAATAAATAATAAAATAAGACAACAATTTGATTGAAAAATGATTTATTTATTTTTCTTATATCATATATCCATAAATTTTTGTATTTTAGTGAATATATCGATAAAGAATATATGCAATCATTGAATGGAATATAATTATAATTGAATTATAATTAAATCATAAAATTTTTCGCATTCAAAATACAACACATTTAATATTTATTTTTATCACAATATTTTTGTATTTTTATCTTTTATATCATAAATATTTATAAATTATAACATATTTGTTTTATATTCCTTTAGCAGTAGTTAACGAATCAATACATGTAAAACATAAAAAAAATTACAATATATTGAATCATTTGTTTAATTTTCATAATATAATCTTAATAATAGTAATAATACAATAATAACTTTGTTTGCCATTTATACCATAATTTACAAATTTTATACTTTAATTATATATTTATATATTGTAATAATCTTTGATCACATTATGATTCACTCTTATATAATAATATATAGATGTTTCATATATGCATGAGATATAGATATTTATATATTTAGATATAAATTATCTTAAATTAAAATATTTTCCAAATAACAATTCAGTGTTAATTCATGTTTACAACTGATAACAAGAGTTCAGTTTAATTAAATATATATTTTTAAACAACTTTTTTAACAATAAATAAAGTATATATATATGTATTGTTGTTGAAGTGATTACTAAATTAACACTATTATCATATGAAAACCAATTAATTAAAAAATATTAGCCTATATTACAAACAATTAAACACTTCAATTAAATAAACCTTTTAGGAATTTATAATTAGGAAAATTTGTTACCCTTTAGTAAAAAACAAATTATTTCACTTTTTTGTGTTATTTATGTATCTTTTAATAATTAAAAATAAAACATAAGTTTTTATTGGGATTTAACTTATGTTAAAGGCTTATCCATATCAGTGTTTGTCAATAGACTATTATAATTAAACAAACAAAAAATGTTAACATTTCTTTAAAAAATAAATTACATAATAATAATATTAAAGAAAAAATATTTTATGGCATATTTAAAATAATTATAAATAATTGTCAAAACAAGCAAAAAGATATTTTAAAGACAATTGTTGCTTAAATTTTAATTAATTTATAATATCATAATTTAGTAACTTAATAATCATGATATATGATATTTATATATATATATATATAGAATTCTGTATATTAGAGAATATAGATAATATATAATAAATATTTAAATGTTTGGAAAATATTTGTTTTATGAGTTTCAGATAAAGTAATTAATAATATGATGTATTTTTCACAAAATGTCAATCATTTATACCCAAAAAGACCGAATATAACAATGGTTTTAGGCATAGGCAAACTCAAAGGCCACGAATGCATTGATTGAAACATTCACTAAATCTATTAGTTTATTAACACTTCATTTTAATTATAATAATTATATTAAATTGTAGAGAAAAAAATTTAAGTAAAGCTAAGTTTCAAAACCAATTGCACCCCAAAAATAAAATAAATAATAAAACCAATAAATAATTAAAAACAATACTTTAAGAGTATAAGTTAGATCATTAATTTAAATATATGTAAATTTGTTGTTTATTAGACTCTTATACTTATTTAAATGAATGTTTGTTTATAATTATGGGTGAAAATAACACAAACAAATCCATAATTTTGTTCAATAATATGTATATTTAAGTGAAAACATGTTTGTTTGGCTCAATTTAAAGTTTAATACCAGACCTTAACAGTCAATTTTTCAAATAATTCATACTTTTAATAATGAAAAGTTTTAGATAAAAATAAACCTAATTCAACAAATGTCGACAAATCAACTCAACAAATAAAGACACCATTTATTTGACTTTCGAAGCAATGGATCTGTCATTTCTTTCGTGGACATCAAATGAGTGACGAATATCTTTGTTTCGATGGAGTAATCTATTGGTGCCATTCTCTAGAAAGCTGTCCTTTAATTCAATTCCAGTCTCTATATAAATGTGGATAAATTAAAATATCAATAAAATAAATAGTTATACAGTATATAGATATATGAAAACTAACTGAGTTTAGGGCGACTTGAGTTGGATGTCATATGAATTGATGATCGCGAAGAAGTCAATGAATTGATTGATGAAATCGATTCTTTATCCTTTGGAATAACATATAATGTATTTCGCTCTTCGTTTTGATTGAGTTTATCTTTTGCCGAGCGCTGAGCTATTTGTGAATAAGTGAGACGTTTAATAGAGACATGAAGTGAGTCTCCGTTATCATCGCTATTATTATCATTTAATGAGTTGTAGTCATGTATTTGATCATCATTTCCATTGCATTCAATTATTTCACACAAACTCTTATTGGAGAAACCATTTGGAGAACTGGGTTGAGTGTGTTGTGCACTGGAATGTACTCTATTATCATCAAAACAATCAGAGTTTATGGAAAGCGAATCGTTAGTGCCGTTGAACTTAGTTGGGGTCGACATCGTAGAGGAAAGGTATGACTTATCTTTTGATTGATTCCCCTCAATCACTTCAGATGAAATCAAATCAGATCCCAAATCCGACTCTAAAGTACAAGTATTTAGACTTTTGGCAGGAATTATATTACTATAGCTGTGATCCAAGTCATGACTAGTTTGGATCACATTACTACATATACTTGAATTAAGACTCGAATTTGAATTTCTTCTGGTTTGAGACACTTCTTCATTATTGCAGCTCAGGTTGTCTTCATTACTAATAACATCATATTCACAACTATTTGCTTTCATGTCTTTTGGTGACTTTGGACCAATCAATCCATTGCTTATATTATTTACAGCATTTGTTGCATTCATTGAGCTATTAGACACATTTGACTCAATTTTGATGTTATTCGTGTCATTTTTGTCACTCTTATGTTTGATGGTTCCCTTTACCACATCTGCCAAAGAGGAACACTTACCTACACTCTCCTCATTGTCATTAGTATTATCGTTTGAGCGGTTATTTGCAGAACTGGGTAAAGGAGGAAAAGAAGTGGCCTTTAGATCGAAAGGCTCGGTGTGTGAAGTATTGGTCATTATTTTAGTGGTAACATCAGGTTTAGGAGCACTTAAACTATCACTAGAATTACTTGCATTTTCATTGTCTTCTTTACGTACTTTTCGCACTCGATTTCTATTATCGCGACTCTTCTGAGCCGTCAAGTTATTAACCGTCGGTGAGTTGCATCGATTGTCAACTCGACTTTCATTATAATTATTATTATTTAAATTCATCTGTGGTTTTGTAGAACAAGAGTTGCAATTTTGAGCTAATCCTTCATGTTTTGGAGATAATGTATTTGTTAGCACAATACCATCGACAGCACCATTAGGTGAAACACTTGAAGAGTTGCAATTGTCGTTATAACTCATTGGTTGCAATGTTTTTGTATAGTAGTGTTTGTAATTATTAAAATGTGTATTATTTGCAATAACTTCAGAGCCAACAATTGATCCTTTGGTTGAACTATTGGTTACAGCTGTAGCTGAACCGGGACTGCCATTTGTCACATAATGATTATTGTTATTAATATTATTAATAATACTATTGATATTAGCGGTAATGTTAGTCAAACCCGAATTACTATTGTTATTATTAGTGTTGATATGAAAATGCTTTCGACTATTAGCTTGAGATTTGATTTGATTATTTCGTATGGAGTTCTTTGATGCGTAAATGTTATGGACAGTTGAGTGGGGACCGTATGTGTGCGGAGCCAAACCATTGGCCACAAATACTGTACTCAAATCATAACAAGCAGATGGTGTACTTGGAGTCCATGTCTGAAGCATTGATGGTGGATAAAATGGGGGATATATCTGCTATTCAATTAAATAATAATACAATATTAATACAATTATATATATTGTATATTAATTCAGTGGACACATACTCTGACTGTAGGCACGTTTTGATAAGTAGTAGTAAAGTTGGGCTGAGATATACCGGTAGTTGGCTGTGGGGTTGGAGTGAAACAAGTCTCGGTATTTGTATTTGTATTTGATATGCTATTTATGCTATTATTTGCTGAACTAACAGTTGGACCGACAATTGGTGGGCGGAATCCATTCTGTTTAAAGTTATTTGAAACCGAGTGAACTATGGGTTTGGCTTTAATTCGTGCCATAATTGGTTTGCCTGTCTTTGGAAATACTTTAATTTCTTCACGAATATATCGATAAGCTCTTTGTGCGTCTTCATCATTCTCGAAGGTCACATACCAGCTCTGATTGTGTGCAAACTCACAGCAGACAAACTTCGGACAATTCTCACCATTAAATAAATTCTCGATATCTTTGGCTACAGTGAACTCCGGTATTTCCCTGAGAATAAGTACACATCTTTTGTGAAGTGGTCTCACTTTCTCTCCCAAATCGTCCACTTGTACTGATGGCGACTGTCTTAACACATCGACAACTAATTGCTTGTCATCAGTCAAACGTTTGATTAGTTCAAAGTTGGCTACAATTGCTATCGAGACGTATTGATCCGAATCCATCTGTGATATCAAATATGTGTCTCGAGAAAGATTTTCTCGCGAAAAATAATACTCCAACTGCTGCTGAAGTGCTCGTCGTAAGTCTTCTTCAGATTTTTTCGACATTGGATTAGTTTCTTTGAACAAAGAAAATAATTACTATAATTAAAATATATCAGAATATAAAAGATTATACCATTAATTAACTTACGAATAGATTTGTCTGGTTTGGTCTTATCTGATGATTCATCGGTAGTCTTGTTGGCCAAACATTCATTGGTTTTGTTCGTCACGTTTGTGATCATCACTGGATTCTTGTCTTCATTCGACCGATTGGTTAACATTGGCATCGATTTTTGGCCTGAAGTATGAGTGCTTATGTTATCCTTTTTATTGCTGATCTTCAGTTCACTTTCCAACACATTATCTACTGTTTGACAAATAAAAGACAACAATTCAGTTGTTAACTCAATTGCAATCAAATATCAAATCAAATGTTTTATGTGACAATCAATCAATTTCTATGAAATGATAATTCAATGCAATAACAAACACAATAACAACTTATGACGTAATATCAAATCATAAAATATTATTTATTAATAATTATATTTTCAAATAAATTATCAAAACTAATATTATTTTTTAAAAACAATTAATTTAAAATTATAAAAATGCTATAATTTGCTCATATTTTATAATATCAACGCAAACTACTGTTGCCATCGACGCCCATCTAATATCCGGATATTATATTTAATCATAGAATTAATTACATAAAAAATATTAATTAATATTAAATAATAACTTAATTTATGTGTTGATTTCTGTATTAAATTAAATATAAATACTATAAATGACAATTTATATAATAAGTATTATACATAAAAATTCTATACTAAAATCTAACTAAATAAATAAATTAAGCAAATTTTAAAATTATTTTGTAATCTGTTATCAAAAAAATATTTAAAAATAATAATTTAAAACTATTTTAAAATCATAACGTATTAAAACAAATAAATATTTAATAATAAAAAAATAATATTCACATAAAATATTATATATTTAATAATTTATAAAATTAATTATGTCTTACTCACAATTGACATAATTATTAAGGCATCAATAATTAATAGATTTATATATGATATATTTATTGTGTACACAATTTACCGGTAATTATAATATGCAAACAATATAAATAAAAATATCAGTCACAAATTATTTTAATTGTTATAAAAAAATATATAAGATTGAGTATTCATAGATAACCTTAAGTTTGAAATAAATTTAGCTCACATTCAATGGTAAAATAATATTAATATTTACCTCATATGGTATACACATTGCAATTGTTTTAAAGAAATATTTCATTTTACAAATTGTGTACAACTGTTAAATCGATATTAGATTAATATTTCACTAAAAATTAATTTTTATATCATATTGTCAATAATGTTTGTCTGCTTTTGTGTCGGCAATTGTGTGAATATAAGGGATTTATTATATTTAAGGCAATTATTATATTGAAAACAATCTGAAAATAGTGTTGTGTCTGAGTCGACGCATATCTATTGCATATACAGTATATATATATATATATCACAATATATTGCAAAATCAATGATACAATCTATGTATGCATTTAAATGTCATACAAGACTGTCACTCATCTTAAGAACCGATATATTTTATATCAAAGATATTGTTAAACCAAAATAATTATAAAAAATATTAATTAATTTTTACTTTTAATTGTAAAATTGTTTTGAATTTTCAAACCTTTATTAAAATTATTGTCCAAATTGTTTGTATTTATCTTTTTTATGTCATGATTTGAACACCTTTTTCTTGTTAATAGTTGTGTCGTTGCAATTGCTATCAAATAATTTTAAAAATTAATTATTAAAATCATTTAACACTATATTTAGTAAAACTTACAATTGTTTGTGGTTTCACAGCTGTTAGCACTGGTTGTGCATAAAGTTGACTGTAGTGTTGATGGTTTTACCTGTATTTTAATGAATACATTAATTAATTTTAATTTATACAGATTTATTTCATATTATGTACGGGTAATTCAATAATTTCAATTTTACTTATGTATTAAATAATAATATAAATATCAGTTTACATTTTATATATTTATCAAAATGATATTAAAATAGCTTGAAACTCAAATTTATATAATAATTGTTTGCATGTTGAAATTAAGCCAATCAATATATGTAATAAAATTATTCAAGTTACTTAAATTACATTTATATAATATTAAAGCATATTTTTTATAATTAAAATAAATTCAATATTTGTTAAGTTGCATAATAAATAATCAAACAAATGATTTATGAAAACTATACAATAGTAGTATAATTAATTGCTACTTTAATTGTAGCAAAATTTAAAATATATATTTTATAAATATTATATAAAACTAATATTTTTCTATCTTATTTTAAGTTAAGCATAATATTAGTTATTTAATAATATTAATATATACAAAGTAAACATACATTTTCATATTTTATTACAACCTTTTATTAAATAAATAAAAATATTTTATAGATAACAATTGGAAACAAATAATAAGAATGTTTACTCAAATTAAAATAAAAACCGCTTAGAATTATAATACTATATTTGTGCTTAAAATAGTATGTAATTATTATTATAATTACTTTAAATAATATGTATATTTAAATTTATGTTCATTTTGATAATATTTTCGTAATATAATATTTAAATATCAACATAAAATCATGTTTAAAACGTCAATTTAATTATTTATTTAAATACCTCTTAATAAACACTAAACAAGTGTATGAAACTATACAAAGGTATAAAAAAATTAATTAAATGTTGAAAATAGAGGAAAGACTAATAATTTAGACTATACTGTAGTAAATACACTGTAGTAGTGGATGGACGGATACGGGGGCGGATAGACTATATATGTCATCAATGTGTTGCTCATATCATATATGTATATATAGTTTTATCGATATGCCTGTGCACTGATCAACGCGTGCTCCTTAAGAATGGACCAAAAAATCTATGATTTCATAGTAAATGTGTTATCAAATGTGCCGAAACTTCACTACATGTCTCCCACATTATGAGGGCGTCATAACCCTTAACCTTTCGACCACAAAACACTCAATCAATAGGTACTTAAAAATTAATACTTTAAAAATAATTAAAGGTAATAATGAATAAATTTAAGAATAATACAGTAAATGATTGAATATTAAAAACCAATAAAATGATAAATCAATCCAATAATTGAGTACCTTTTGAATGATGAAACATCTGGGACTATATGAACAACAAATATATGTATCGTTTGAATTCAATATAGGAGACAATGATTGTAATGGAGTTCGCACTTCATTTGCGGCCGAAACTCGTGATGTCGACCTATTGGCCGGACTGTACGGCCAAATATTTGGTCGACGCGGTGGCAAACGGTTAGACATTGCCAGTGATAGACATGAGGACAAGTTTTGTATGAATTGTTGTGATCGGTGTCGATGTAGTTGTGTATCATTGCTACGAATGGCACCGTTTGGACGCATCCGTACGGACACAACACTACCATCTGCTTAGTTAATACACTAAAGTTAGCCCAGTATTAGTTAACTGGCATCACATTAAGTGATTCAACTAATTATTATTAACCAATTAATATAGCAATTAAACCACAAAAAGTAAAATATTGTGAAACAGCTGTCAATCTGTTGCTTAACAAATCTATTCTCTATTTGTTAAAAACTCTATATGTCTGACAACAATATTGTCTACTAATATATGGTATATATATTTATATATACAGTAGTATAGAGTACTCGACTTAAACATTATCTATCGATTTGGTCTAACATTCGCCTACATTCACATCACAACACAAACACCACTCACATGTTTGTACGCAAAGCCTACGTAAATCAATATCATAGCCATAGACATAGCCATAGACATGCCCAACACCGACCATACCTACCAACACAACTATACACCATATCATTCATTCATACACTAAGTATTATAAGTATTTATCAATTAACAACTAATGTCACTGTCAATCATCAATAAATATAGCTAATTGTCATCAATTGATTCAAATTAATTCAAACCGTTCAACAGTCTCATCTCATATGTTTATATCAATAAAATCTATAACTTTTCACTACTATTTCACTAATAATTTAAATTTCAAAGACAGCCATTATTTACAATTAAATCTATTAAACAAAAATTCATAGTATAAACATAGTTGTAAAACATTAGTTTTCATTACAAATTATTTCAATTACATCTTATGCATAATTAATTTCATTTTAATTACAATCATATAAATATTTATTGATTAGTCAATTTAAAAAAATCTTATATTTGAATTTTTTAAAACCCAATAAATTACAATATTATGAAATTCATTATATCAATTATAATTTTAAATCATTTTCCAAAATTAAAAGCATTTTAATAAAATATATTTAACTATACCTATTTAGATAAATTAATATAAAATAATTGTAGTTTCTAAGCAACAATTTTTTAAGATCATATTTTAATTCATGTAATCACTAGATAACGCATGTGTTAGACAATCTGTTACTATATTTATAAAAAAAAACAGACACTCAAGTGTCTAATATTTATTAATTTTATAAATAGTTACTAAATATTACATATATATCCAATAAGTTAATATAAATGCATCAATAATGTAGTATATTAAACAAAGCCCTATATAAGTATTATTATTAAAACCAATAAAATAGTGTTCACAAAATATTATACATTATCTCTGTAATGAATGGTTCAAAACATGAAAAATTATTTTCAAATACAGTAATAATTTGATTGTTTTATTTTATTTACTATATGGGAAAAAATAAAAATCACATATTTTATTTGCAACGGTTAATAACCGGTTAAAGTTATTTTAAAATTAGTGTTAATTTATATCAACGAATAATTTCAATTATGAGGATATTGTAAAATATTATACAAAACTGCAATATTTTGAGTATTTCTGTTTTATAAATATATGAATTTATAGACTATATATTTTTATATATTATTAATCTTATATATCTTTTAATGATAATTATAAAATATTTATGTATATTTCATTTTAACAAAAAAAAAAACATTTTACAATTTAAAAAATTTGAGTAAAAATAGAAAAAAATAAATTAAATATAATTAGTAATTAAGTTGAAGTATTAAAAGCAATATTAACTTAAAATTATGCCGTCATTTGATAAGATGTCTGAAAGTGTAATCAAATGTTAAACACAACACATGACGACCTCATTCACTGAAGTCATTGTCATTTAGTGCTATTTAAGAGCCGTAACAGTCATTATAAACTGTTGTGTACTCATTATATCCTCAATTTTTGACCATTTTTTTTGCTATTAAATAAGTCAACACTAAATAACTATACATTAAATATAACTCAATTAATGTCGCTTTTAATAATATAAAAACAATATATAACACGTTTGTTTACATTCAAATAAAACAATATTGCCCTTGGTAATTTTATATTTAAGTAAAATATTAGGTTTAATATAATTAAAATATTTATAAATATTACATTATAAATCATATTGATTATGCAATTTTCATACTAACATAGCATACATAAAACCATAAATAAATTCAAACATTTATTATTACTATGAATTCATATCATAACTTCATGATTCATAAGTCTAAAAGTGAATATTTTAAATGAGAAAAATTTAAAAAAAACAAATGATTTGTTTTTCAATATAGTTTAGTTAATAGAGTACTATATTATAGTAGTCTAATTATGGCAACAAATGTTACATTTTCTCACACAAACCACAACTTTATTTAACCTGAGATTAATTAATGTAAACAAATAGTTTTGAGTCCATCTTAAAAATTCTTTGAAAGTTGTTTTTAGTCAAAAAAAAATTGTTTCATTGAGTTTTGGTTGTATTTCAAGAAAAACTAGAATTCAATTAAAAAATTTTATTTATTTATTTTTTAAAAATCGTTGACTCATTTGGAGAGTGTTTTAATAATGGTTTACATTTTATATGAATTAAAAATTCATTTAATTTTATTGATAACTTAAATGCTACTAAACATTAAACAAACCAGTCATTCATACATTCATTTATTCTACTCATTAATATTGCAGTAAATATCAGTAAATAAAATTATTATTATACGATCCATACAAGTCAACTATTTAAAAAGTCATTAAAAATACTTTAAATATTAATAAAATCAAATAAAAAGTTTATATATTGTATAGTTAAATTTGAAAAATATATTTAGCAATATTAAAACATTGGAAAATTTGCATTTTACTTATTTAAAGTTTTTGGGATGAATTTTTCAAGTTTACTATAAAAATCTAATTTTTTAATTAATTTTTAACGAATAATAAATTTGGTGATCATTAAAATTTTATTTAAGCAAATCAATTGTATCTTTTTATTTAATAAATGTTTTTAAATAAATATAAACTTATATAATATATGTTACAATATAAACCTAATGAAAATTGGTGGCCAACATATATATATATATATATATATGACAATTTAAATTAAGACAGTTTTAAATTAAACTACAAAAATTTAATCAAAACTATTTTTAGGTGAAAACTAATATATTGTGTATAGTATATCATATACTATATGTCTAACAAGTGTTGTTAACCTTAATTAAGATAACGTTTAATTTTGAGCGCAAACAACAAAAATTAATATCTATTGAACTCATAGCGAAAAATTATTTTTAGATTTAACTCTTATATCATTCAAAAATTATAGACTATTAACTAGTTTTTAACACTATGTTATCAACTTTTTTTTCAAGCAAAAGCACAACTAAAACCAAAAATTATTTATAAATCACTTGTTATGTACTTTTAATTAATATAAATATATTATACTTGTATTAAACAAAATAAAAATATATTTTGACATTTATTATTATATACTTTATAATAGTTTATAATAAAATATTCAAAACGTGTTATTTAACAACAAATCAATTAATTGTTGTTAACATAATTAGCTACATATAAATTATAATAAAAAAATAATTTGCAAACAAACAATTGATAAGTAGTGTTACGGAAAGATATTATGATTGCTATTATGAATATAACAGTACAATCATAAAGGTTTGGCTCATATAATGTAAATAATATAATAATAATAATAATAATAATCAGGAAGTGTTGTATCGTTTCATTACAAGTGTGTCTGCTTTGGTAACATTGCATAGCATTGTATATGCATTGCATTGCATAGTATGCATACATTGCATACATTTATTGCTTACACACCAAAGCATTATACAATTTATTATATATTTCAATATTTTATAAATACATTGTTATATCATATATGATATCATATACTTTTTATTTTTATAAAAGTGGTTATTATTTAATCAATACAAAAAAAACTTACCGATTGATAAACGATATGATAAATCAATTAGTTTTGACCACAAGATATAAATAATAATTGCATTGAAAATAATTGTTTCACTAAAATAAGCACTAATTTGCATAAAAGTTAACTCAAGTTTACATTAATGAAAGCTATAATCACACGATTAGCTCATATAATAAATATATATATATATACTGTACAGTATATATGAGTCTAAAAAAACACATAACTTATATGAAAAGCGACTAATTGTCCCACTTTTGACAAATGCATGGATCAAACAAATGTGATGATTGATTGCATTGATTGTATTGATTGTCCACAAAATGTAATGACGGGTCACTTATGGGTCAGTTATGATGACTCACTATAAGCACTGTATTTATTGACCAAAACTATTGCCAAAACACTGTTTTAAACTACACTTGACTTGACTTTCAATGCATTTAGTCCTCCATTGACTGCATATATCCATTGAACTCATACTATGTGTTGAATAGACAACAAACACACTGTCAATGTATGTCTGTCTTGTGTTTACTACATATTGCCAACACTTCTAACGTTTATTATTAATGCAATACATGTAGAGTACTGTATGATATAAATACGTTATTTATGAACAAAATAAAGTCTAATTATATTATATTAAATTTATTATAAGTTTAAATACTTTAATATATTTACAATTTTTAGTCGATTAACTTAATTAATTACAAACATTTTTTAGCAAATATGAAACTTACAATTTAATCAAATTTAACATTACATTACATTACTTATAACATTACTAGTGATACATTGGTTGCATTCAATGTGTAATCATAGCTAACAATTATTTTCACTCTTAAGCTTTTGCGGTTCATTTAACTTTGCATTTACTTTAATCTTCTAATAGACTATACTTTTATATAACATTATATTAAATACAATTACAAATTATAGGTAATTTATATAAAATTAAATTTTAATTACAGCCATTTTTATAGTGTTAACAACATTTATTGTTATACAGTAGACAGTAATTGTTAAAAATAATAATTTATTTTATTAAAGACTATCTTTAAGAATAAATTTTTTAAAATATATCATACATCTAAAATATTTTTAATTTTTAAAATTTTATTTCATCTGGTAAATTATTTATAAAAGTTATATAAGTATATTAAAAATATTTATCAGATAAAATTCAATGAATTAATACAATATTATAATTTCATAAAAAAATATGATATAGAGTTTCACTAATATGTTTCTTAATTAATTTTTCATATTTTTTAATTATAATATTTACAATTATTTTACAGTACTTTTAATAATAATAAACTAGTTTATCCCGCATAACATTTATATAGTTGTGAATTCTGTTACTAATTTTTAAATATTCATAAGAAATTCGAATGACTGCCAAATTTGTTTCCAATCCTATCCAAGCATAAGATTAACAACAAAATGCATTATAATGAGATCTATCGCTATGCATATGCAATAGTCAATCACAATTGAAAGTCTGGTTATAAATAGTTACGTTAGTTTTACTCGACAATTATGGATATCTAATTTCTATAAAAAAAAGTTTTGAAAAATTTTTACAAAACTAGCACAGGTAGCTAACCTCCCCGTTCTCTGTGACTCATACAATATAGCAAAATGTAATTACACCGCTTATACTTACCTGTCCCTAAAACATACCTGAGCTCAATAAACATTTAAAATTTCCCATAGAAATAACATTTCTTTTAATAAAAATTGAAAATATAACAATATATTTTTAGGTTTGAATTAAAATATGGTTGTTGGGGAAATGTGTCATACATACATACAGTCAGAGACTATTATCTTAAAGTATTATCTTGATATATTATAACAATAAATTTAATTTACAGTAATAATTATTAATAATTAGTCCATAAATTTTGTAACTTTTATTATAATAATTGCAAATTCTAACAAATTGTATTAATAATCAAAATGTATAAAATTATATTTTAATAAAAATACTATAATACTTGTATTTATTATATATCTTTATAAATGATTATAAAGTGAAAATACTTTGAATTTGAATAATTAATTGCTAACTATTGTAAATTTTAGTATAATATTGAGTTAAAAATGACTTTTATAACATTATATATAAAATATTTGACTTATATATACAGTATTATTGTTCAAAATCTTTTAAATATAGATAAAAAACAATACATTATTTTATTTTTAATTAATTATTGGTCATTATAAGGTTAATATACTGCATATAATTTATATTATAGAAAAAGTGAAAAATGAATTAATTCAAAAATTTGAATAAAAATAACTATTACTATTGTAAGGGTACTGTATTATAGGTATATAAAAAAAATATTTTATTGATAATTGATATAATATATTGTAGTAAAGTATTGACAATATTAGGTAATAAATGTATTGTTTGTTTGAATTGAATTGAATTGAGTACAATTTACCGGTACAATGATTATAATAATATATATATATATATATAAATAAACTAAACTGTAGTATATATAGCAGCAAATCATAATTATTATATTTTATATAACTATCATATAAATATAATATACCGTATATGTTGTTAATAACAACTTGTTATAAATTAAATACTACAGTATAGTATATATAAGATACTTTCATACAATAATTGTACATATTATTCATCATTATATACATACTGTATATACTAGTGTTTTAGTTTAAAAGCTCTTATTGTATATGAATTAAAATGATTAAAACATCTAAAAAGAGTTTAAATATTATAATTTATAATTTATAATAATAAATTAAAATTAACTTTTAGACACAAACTGTTTTATCGTTATTTAAATGCGCAATATTTTAAACCATAACATTACTAAATTAATTACTTTAAGATTTATGTAAACAAAGATATTTAATAAATGAAAAACATTCATAAAATATTTCTATTGTACTAAAAATAATTAATTAAAATATGTATCAGCTTTTTAAATGCTATATTTACTGTATATCAAAGTATTATTATACTATATATTTATGTACTCATAAGTGATGAAGATTTTACTGAAATTTTAAAAATTAAATGTATAAAAATGAATTAATTTGCAATTTATTTATTTATTTGAAAATGTTTATCTATACATTAATAATTATTTACAAAATTAATAAATTCTATTGTATATCAATGTTACAATTTATTTCATTAAAAATAGATTTAATCTCAGAATTTAAATTTAATTATAAAAATAAGTGTCAAAATAGTAGTGAAATTGAATAGGTTTTACAAATTATTTTATAATAATTTTATGAAAAATGAATATTAGTTTTTTACAACATTCAGTAGTTTTTAATAAAGTATTATACCGTACAGTATATAATATAGTATAAAATTGACAAAAGTATATAAAGTATATTATACTGTATTATACTTAATATACTGTAGTCTAATATATAGTGTAATCATTGAATGATAATGTTATGCAACAAAACGTATGCAATATTTACAATGTCTTCATAGCATTTGTATTGCTATTAAATTAATATTCAATTCAAACGTCTATTTATTTAATGCATATATTAGTTATATATTAGTTAATAATATTGAATCAAATGTTTGATTTAATCAATTGGTTACTAAATGATTGATTTATAATTGAAAACATTAATAATAATTCAATTGTAATAATTTATAACTGGTTTTGTAGTCAATTGATTTCATATGACTTGATATTATAATAAATAGTTTATTGATTACTGAATCAAATTTTTGTTGTCAATTGGCTAATGAAGACATTAACTGTATGTAAATAAATACAACAATTGAATAGCAAAATGAACGCATCGGACGACAAGATAGTGGCCAACAATGAGACCAACAACGAAGCAAAGCCTATGACTTCGACCAGTGGTTCGCCGACATCAGCGACCACTTCGGACTTCAAACACTTGAGTCAAACGATAATGAATTCGTTGCAATGGATTAATGATTTCAGTCCGACTTTAATCTTCCAAAACTTTATGTTGTCTTCAAATCCCTTCCGAAGACGAAACAGTAGTAAACAAACGACTGATCACAACATTAATCAAAATAAGACAATGAGTTCAATGCAAACATTTGACACACCGGTGGCCAGACTTCTTAACGGAACTCTAATTCCCACATTAAAGTCTACTGAATTGATAGAGTTGGCCAACTTTGGCATCGTTGAGATCGAGGACAAAGAGAGTGGTGTTGGACATGACTTTAGAGTATGTGTTAATAAATTGTTTCTTAAATGATAACCAAATTTTAATATTATTATTGTTGTCAACAGCTAATCGAGACATTATCTGCCAATTGGTGCGACAGTTGCGGTGAATTTATGTGGTCATCGGTTGCTAAAAATAGCAAAACAACAATAGTTGACGAAAGCAATACTTTATCAAAATCTATTTTTGGTAAATATCTTCGCTGTTCTCATTGCAAGTATATATGTCACCCTCGATGTCGAGCTTTAGTACGCATTGACTGTCAGCGCATAAATGACACCAATTATCTGTTTCAACCACTTTCTCGTTCTTCTTCACCCATTTTCTCTCAAACATTAATTAATAAAATTAATAAGTATAATGAAAAACGTAAAAATATGGGTTCAGGTCTTGGAATTACTTTAATAGATGAAAGCAAACAATCATTCCGAGGCTTTCTTCGGGTTCATCTTAACCTTTGTCGACCAATTAATGTGATCGCTGGCCGAAGACCTCCATCTATTTATGATATAATCAATGACGAAGACACTAACGGAACATTAATAAAGAGGCGAACGTTAACTAGTTTTTATATGCCAAGAGATACCGTCAAGAATTTACACATCACCAGTGAAAACACTAGTCTTTATGTGATTAAAGCTATGCTTAAAAAGTTTAAAGTTGTTGATAATCCACAAAAATTTGCACTTTATTTGCAAACTAAAGATCCGGTAACTGATTTGACTTTACTTAAACGTATTGGAGAACAGGAGAAACCATTAGTTATACAATTGGATTGCGATGAAGATGTCGATGAAAAGCAAATAGTATTACAAGAGAACGATACGGGAGATATCGCTTGGGATGCCTTTGAATTGCCTGAACTCAACAATTTCATCAAAATCCTCGACAGAGAAGAAAAGGAATACTTGACTGAAATCTATATGAGATATAAACTATTAAAAGATACCATAAATACAATTATTGTCGCTGAAGAACAATCTATTGATTCCAAATTAGATGTCTAAATATATAAGACACGAATTAATTGCACAAATCATATATTTGTTAATATATTTTGATAATGATTTACAATAGTTAATAATTGAAGTGATATTTCCAGTACTATTAATATCAATTTTAAATTTAGACTTTGATTTATATTACCTGCAGTTTTATTGAGTTTGGTTTATTGCTTAAAATAGGTATTACCGGTAATTCAATTTATTAATAATGAAATTATCACAAGTACCGGGTAATATTTTTTTAATTGTCTTAAATTTTAAGCACCTATTTAGCACTTATTGTACGGTATTATTATTTTAGTTTTATTGTAATGTATTTATTTTTGAATTATAGTTTCAACACAATTGTTATCAAATTAACTATAGATTTATTTGCAGCTCATTTCTAAACAAATATAATATTTATATTGAATTTATATACAAAATACAAAAAAGGATATATATTTCCTAAATATAGAAATGGATGTATTTATATATATTTACTATTTATTTGATATAATATAAATCCAATATATTCAGCAATAATTTTATTTTAAAATTTAATTATCTATACATAGATTAACACATAACTACTAATTAACTGAAATCATCAGAAAACTAATTTTAAAGACAATTTTAAAATCAATTAATCGATGACCTAATGGTGTGATTTATGGTCATCTTTGTCCTTAAGTATAGTTTCTTCACACACGACGACAACGAGGAACAGACCGAAGCCATATAGTAGTCCGGGAGCCACGAGACCCCAAATACGCCACGTTTTTGTCCCCCAATTTTTCGGATCATATCTCCAGACCTCATTCCTGACCAATTGATTAATCCATGATATTCATTATTAATGTAATTTAAACATATATTAAATCAAACCTAAGCCACGGATCTTTGAGTCCACGTGCGGCCAACTTTTTCTGGACGTCAAGCAATTGAGGGATATCGTTGACTCGGTATTGTTTATAATCGGGAATATGACACCCGGGCGGCAATTGGAGTCCATGAGTGGGAGGTCGCGGTGCGGTCGGACCCGTAGTACTGACCGGGAATCCCCACTCGGCTTTCTTCAAGAAATCCCAACGAGTGGTCCGTTTGGCTCCCAATGACTGTCCCATTGATTAACTTAACAATCAATTGATTTCATATAATGATTACAAAACAATGTTTACAATAATATCAATATTGCAGTCAATGTTTTGCATACAAAATACTATTCAAACAAAACGTCTGATATTTGAACACATATTTTGTAAACATTTTAATACTATTTTTTGATTACAATTTGAGACGTTTTTAACGTTTTGATTGATTTGAGTCAACGATTGTTGCAATCAATTGTCAACTGATTTATTGAATGAAGTGATAATCAATTGAGTGATCGGTCGACACATTAACTTGTGGTCAGCGATGGGTAACTCTTCGTCATTAAAGTCTCATATGTCTAACGCCGAGAGGACCGGTGTTTTTCAGTTAAGTCGGACTAATATCACTGAATTCCCCACAGATTTAATCAAATTAAGTGCTAATCTAAGGACTCTGGACTTGTCATACAATAAACTTAAGACTATTCCTCCACTTATCGGTCAATTTAATAATCTTAAGTCATTGTCATTAAACAATAACCGATTGGTATCAATACCACCAGAGATTAGCAATTTAATGAAACTGGAAGTACTGTCTTTGAGTAACAATATTATTAAACAGTTGCCACAATCGATGTCCAAACTAATAAACTTACGATCGGTTCAATTGTCTGGCAATGAGTTGACAGCATTTCCCACTGTCTTCTCTAATCTCAAGCATTTAGATGTCATAGACTTGTCTCACAATAAAATTACTGAAATCACTGAAGAAGTTAAATACCTTAATGTTTCTGAACTAAATCTAAATCAAAACCAGATATCAGTTATCAGTGAATCAATAGCCGAGTGTCCAAAGCTTAAGATATTGAGATTAGACGAAAACTGTTTACAACTATCGGCTATCACTGATAACATACTGAAGAACTCAAAGATATCGCTGTTGGCCGTCGACGGCAACCTCTTTGAACTCAAGGATTTACATCATATGAATGGCTATGAAGCCTATCAGGAAAGGTATACCGCAACTAAAAAGAAGATAATGTGATGACAAACAAAACAATTTTATTATTTATGTTATTTAAAATTTTAATCATTCAATTCATTCGCCTTATTATGTAATTTGCTAATTGTTTTTAATTGATTTTATGTTATGTTTATTTAAAAATATTTATTATGAGAATAAAGAGTATAATTAAAACAATTACTTAATTATCATAAATAATTACAGGTATTTTAATTTATGATTTTTACCAAGTATTTGACTTTTTTAATACTTTTTAATCTTTTAAGATGATAAATTTTTTATATTTTATAACTACTGTATATGTGATACATTAATATGTATATTATCGTAGGTATAGTGATATTTACGGTAATAATATTAAACTTAACCAAATTAATAAGTAACCAAACAAATCACTTGGAAGTTAATATAAAATATTTAAATTTAAGTTATTTAAAGTTTCTGATATATGAAAAAAGGATTCATAACACAAACACAGTTTAACAAAACATTATCATATATTTATATATAATTAATACATTTAGTTATTAAAAACAATATTTGGAGTACAAAAATGGTCAGCCCTTTAAAGTCATTGTTTTAATACAATGTTTTTTTTTTGATAATTGGAGTAACAAAATAATATTGATTTATAAAAATATATATAATTGATAGTAATAATAACATTTTAACCTATAATTTTAATTATCCTAATTAAGATTAAAGTCAATTTAAATAATTTGGAAAATGAGTCTTAACTTTATTATCTAAGTATAAAAAATTTAATACCAAAAACCTTAAACTAGTTATCAAATCCATTAATATATCGATAGTTTTGTGTACCGTTTACTACGGAATAATGATATTATTAATGCCTGTTTTACATCAATCTGTGATTGAATTAAAAAAAACTATCGATATATTAGCAAACAGTTATTAATGGTTACATTTTATGCTTTATTATGAGACAATAATTGCAAATATAATCTGAAACATTAATTTAATATAAAGAGTAATCATATAAATATAATATAAAAGGGCCGATCAATCAACGCATCAATCATTTAATAAATGGGAATCAATGTCCTGAAGATGAGTTGTTGTGTTCAGAAACCGTGGATTTTAAGCTGTTCTGGTTTTGCGATCTTCACTTTTGTCAAGAATTGGCAAATATTGTTTCGTTGATCTCCCTGTAGTTGAATCACTTCTCCATATTCTGGGTGATCGACAACTGTTCCGTTACAAGCAAACTCCTGATATCGAAAAAAAAACAATTCAAACATTAGTATCAATTGATTAACAAACAAGAAATGGTGACAACGATGACAACACACACCTTCTTGCATGCCTTGACAATCTTCTTCTTGTCGTAGTTGTCAGATATCCCTTGAACAGTGGTCAGTGTTTTTCTGCCGTTTCTTTGTTGTATTCTCACGTGTATCAGTCCGTCCTGAACACCGCTGTCATCCGCTTTAATCGCATCGGCGAATGGATCTAATGATGAGATAATAAACAAGAGGTCAAATCAAATGGTCGTTTACATTGACATTCAGACATAATTACCAAATGTTTTCAAGTTTTGAATGCCAGACATACAGCACTGATTGTGTCCACCAAATGACCAAACAATGAATTGATTGCAATCAAAGAAGTGATGTCTTGTTTGTCTTCACTGAGTATGCAATCAATGCAATAGTGAGTCACTTATGCTATAAAATGGCGAAACAATCGTTCAATGAATGCAACGCTTAATGTAATAAAGCATTGAATATAACATTCAATACATTTGTCTCGGACTACAACTTAATGACAACGTTATCATTATTTCAATTTGTGTCCCCAATAGTCCCCCTAATTGTCATTCAATGCATTCACCCGCACATAGCTCTCACATAAATCGTTACTTTTTTTGAGAAACGTTTCACACTATCGCACATTTCAATGCAATGACTTTTGACAATTTGTACTCTTTTAACACAAATAGCGTTACTTTTAAATAATTTATTGAAATAAAATTACCGGTAAATCAATAGTTAACTAATATTTTATTATCAATTAAATCTCTAATAATTATTATTAACTAAAAATTTAAGTAATGATCTGACAATCGGGTATTAAATCATTAAAACTAAGCACTAATAGGTCGAGAAATGGATAGTTAGCGGCAGCCGTGCCAGTGATGGTTAACTTATTCAGAGACCTAATCCAATGTAATTTTTCAATACCCCTGTGAGTGATCATCGGATTGTTTGATAAGTTTAGTGTATGAAGAGTACTGTTCCTAAAAAGTCGCGACAACTTATCGCACGCCCAGTCGTCCAATAAATTGTCCGAAAGATCTAATTCTTGCAGTGAATACATCTCAACAAAGTTGTCCAATGATTCATATCTGAGCTTTAAATCTAAAAATAAAATTAAATAATAGATTATAACTTATTTATCAAATTAGTGACCATTAAAAGCACTAACTCGAAGAGTCCACTGATAACAATCTATATCGTGGATCATAACGTCTAGGAAAATGTGATAATTTTGTTGCCCAAGAATTAGGCGAATCTGTTAATTAAAAACAAATTGATTATTAAATATAATTAATCATAAAATGTATAATAATATGACAAACGTGTAAACTTGACTTTCCCTCCCCTATCGATCACGAAGTTTGCGATTGCAAGCTCTGGACCTATGGATGAATGGATCAAATATGATAACTATTGTCTATAACTAACAGATGTCACAAACCGAGATCCGCGTGTCGTTTAGGATTAAATTGTTGCATATTTTTCTCTCTGTAATGAATATAATTTTTAAGTCTTTTCTTCCAACCACTCAAAGACCAGTCGGGCTTAAAATGAGAGACGAGAAACATGAAAAGGTCTAATCTTTGGTGAACCCATGAGGACGGATGGGTAATCACGTTATGTAACTTCTTGTGGTCGTTATATACATTTAGTTGCCATTCTCTGTCCATTTCCTTATCTTTTTTGATCACTTGATCCAACATTTCTTTCACTTGAATTTCCATTTGTTCTTCATTTTTATTCAATTCATTGTTACCGTAGTTTGTGGCCAATTGTTGGCCATTTTGTGTATTGTTTTTAACTAACCGTTCGTTTGGTTTAACCACTTGTGAACCGATGTATCGTTTAGTTATCAAAAGTCGACAATTGATTGAATTACTGACTTTTCTTAACATAATTGCAATCAAAACAACACAAACATTGCATCACATGTTGTGAATGCAATATATTATACACTGTATTGTAGTTATGAGAGTCTAAGAGATACACTATTTTTACAATCAATTTTCAATTTTATATCTCAATTATTATTATATAATACAGTATTTGAAGCTTTTAAAAAATCATTAGTTATTTATTAATTTTTAAAAAAATTTTTGTATGATATTATATAAGATAATATTTAATAATACATATTTTGTCAATTACCAATATTTTACAATTATTAATATAACAATAAAGTATTTGCAACTACCGGTAAGTTTATAATTAATTTATAGAAATATAATGTAAAAACAAATTTTCCCTGTAATTTGCTTTTATTAAAATATTAAAGTTTGTCAATTTTATTAATAAAAATTAATTTGAATTTTTAAAAATATGTTATTATCTACAGATCAGTACAGTAGTGATGAAATAAAACTTTGCAATGATTTTCAATTTACAATAAGACAGTCAATTAATTAATTTTGTAAAATTTTATAAATTTATTGTAAATTAATTTGACAAAATTGAGTCCATTATAAATCAATTGATGTCCAGTGATGTATATATATGACTACTTTTGCGGAAGTGATGTATAAATCCTGATTCCGTGCATATCTTTGATTTGTTGATTAAGTGCCTAATATTTAGTGATAAACGTATATAAAATGATATACAAAATGATTGAAAGCAAACCTTATTAACCATAATATGTTGCTTAAGTGTGTTAAGACCCGTGAACTCAATTGTCTGGACGTATATCTCAAACATAGCGCCACAACCGCCCGATATGTCCTTCACCTCAATTTCGGTGGCCTTCGGGAAGTGTTGCCGAAGAATGTCCTGAATCCTTGTCTCGGGTTTTATCGATATTTGAGATATCGATCGGAAAATGAAATTTGTTTTAAACAACTAAATTGTAAACCAATATATGATAAACAATTACTTCAAGTCTTATATTATATAAAAATATCTGATTTTTTGAGACAAACCTCTGAACATATTTTCCTAAAATTCATTATTAAAATTGATATTTAATTTAATTATATTATAATTATGAATAAAATCTATTTAAAAATATCTAAACAATTCAATGACAAACACATGATTTTTCTAAAGTTATCAAAATATAGTGAAATTGAAATTTGTTTGTCTATTAATAAAAAACGTCTCAATACAGTACTTATTAATAAATGATAAATAATGTAATATTAGTACTGTATTACTAACAGTGTTGGCAAAGACAAAGTGTATGTATAATACAAAGCGTATTATACAGTATAATACAATGTAAATTACATGACAATTTTGGCTTACAATAAAAAATTTAGCGCCACCTATTAACAAAAATACTAAGATTCACAAACAAACACATGTTTTATAATAATAATAATTTTTTTATTTGAAAAAATTTGAAATTAGCTATTCAATTTAATTCTGATATTGAAATATATTAATAAAATAATTAATATTAACTTTTAATAGTTTTAGAAAACAACGATTCTAATAACGATATTGAAATTATATAATTTTAATAAAAAAATAAATATTTTATCATTGTTAATGTAATTTTTCTATAATTGTAAAATACGTCCAGTACATTGTATTTTACTGTATTTTACTGTATTTTACTGTATTTTACTGTATTTTACTGTATTTTACTGTATTTTACTGTATTTTACTGTATTTTACTGTATTTTACTGTATTTTACTGTATTTTACTGTATTTTACAAAGCCAAAATTGAAAACCTTGTATTTTTCCAACCTTGATTACTAATTATAATAATTGTTTTATTTAATTATTTAAATTTAATTTATTGTAATAAGCAAATAAAGCAACAATTATTGTAAAATGTTTAATAATTATTATTTTGTTTTTGTTGATTAAATCCTAACTTTAGTTTAAATATAAATTATTTCAATCTTATATTAATTGGTTTTATATAAAATTCTTAAATTTAATTTTAGTATATAATAAGTTATATTAGTTTCCAATATTAATTAGATTTATAATAATAATAATAATAATACTATCAATGATATTAAAGTAAAAATGAAAGATATGTTTCCATAACAACTTTAATATTATTATATTATATATTAAATAAGTTTAGGTGAGTCTGTCCTCCGTTTACTTATCTAACGTCTCCTGAGCTTCACTTGCGCTTTGCATCCAATTTTTAGTTCAATAGTACTCTAATATACAGTAATAATAATAATGTAATGAACTGTATGTGCGCTCCAACTATGCTCTCAACACACTTGTATTGAATTGTATTTTATAACATCTATTGCTAACTCTGTTTTTATTCAATATTTGCAAAATTATATTAAAATTTTATAATATTTAAAATGTTTTATATTATCATAATATGATTTTTGGATTATTTTACAGAAAATGAAAGAATTTGAAGAAAAAGTAAGAATTTATTAAAAATATTCAATTATTGTGTCTTTAAGTGATTATATAAATTATTTTCTAATATATTATATCATAGATATAGACTAGCAATTGAATGATCGTATAAATTCTGTTTGTTATTGTTATAGTAAATGACTTTATCATAGATTCAGAAATTTGTTTATTTTAATAATTTTATTATTTTGATGTTATTTTTAAAGGCAATAAGTTATTGAATTATATTATGATTTCAAATAAATGTAAAATCAGTTTATAAAATGTCTGAAGACGTCAGACGTCTTTCACCATCTTTTGGATTAAAAGAAGTGAATATTTTTATTTGATTTTATTTATTATTATTTAATAACATATAACTATTAATCTTTCATTATAACTATTGTATTAATAAATGCATAACGTTATCTAAAAAATATAGCAAAATCTAACATTATATTAGCAAAATAAACTATTTATTATTAAAGCAAAATACATTTAATCTCATATCTTTTATTTTTTGTAATAATAAATTTTATTGACATTTTACTGTAATTCACAAAACATCAAATTTGGTTAACATATTTATTACTAATTTTATTAACATTTTGTTATAAAAGATTTTTTTACAGTAAAAAGATTTTTCATTTGATGAATTTAGGTGACACTAGAAAATATATATTAAATTATTAAATCTATATTTTATATAGTATTATATTAGTGTTTACTGTCATAAAATAATGAATTGATATAAAAATGTCTATTAAACGATACATATTGTGATTTTATGATTAGATAAACCTTAGGTTATTAAATTAGAGATAAATCTTAATTAATTAATATTTTAAAATATAATTTATTTAATTAAATTATAAAAATAATTTTTTAATAAAATTTAAATTATTTAATATTAAATTAAAAAATATTTAAAACTAACAGCAAAATGAAATTCATATATAATCTTAAAATTTATTTAAAACAATATTTTTAGAGTATATTTAACATATTTTATTGATTAAAAGTCAAATAGTTTACTTAAAACTTTCAATTAATGATTAATAAAAATGTATATAATTTAGACGACAATAAAGAGTTAATTAATAAACACAAAAACTATTTTATTTTAAAATATTTAACTCATTTATCAAATTAACATATAGAGTAAATATCAGGGTTGAAAAATACAAGGTTTTGAATTTTGACCTTTTATAGAATACAGTTTAATACAATGTACTGAATGTATTAAACAAATTTTAAAACTAATATATATTGTTAAAAAAATTAATTAAAAAAATTAAGTAAAAATATAATTGATAGGAAATGCATTATTATTATTATTATCGTTGTTTCTAAATAATAATAATGAAATAATTTAAAATAAATGAAATTCGATAAAAAAATAATATTAAATCTAAATTTATTATAAAACATGGTTTACTTTGCTTTTAACACTAGATGTATTATACATTGTGTTATACTGTATAATACGCTTTGTATTATACAAATTGTTGTATCTGCCAACACTGGTAAATATACTATTATAGTAGCTTTAAGTATGTTTATTATTTTCTTTCATACTATATGTCAATATAATGATTAATTAAATGCAAATAGTATTCCTTTACCATAGCTTATAAATATCACTATTTTTAAAACTGTTTGCTAACAAACAAATTTTAAAATAACTTTTGAAATAACGTTGATTTTTAAAATATGTTTTTTAATTTATTATTGACATAGGAATTGGTGGTAAATGAAGTTGAACAGAGAAACTGGAAAGGCATACTAATCTCACTATTGGTATTATTATTATTATTATTATTATTATTATTATAAGATATATTTGATAATATAAATAAATCTTTTAATATATAATAAAATTGATTAAATTTCAGGTTATTGCTAGTATTTGTTCGCTAATACTTCTCTCAATATTTTTATTGAGTCCGCGTAAGTCTAAAATATTTTTTATGTCTGTAAAACATTTATTTAATAAACATTTGATGTATATTATTGAATTAAATACAAAATGACAAATTAATTTATTGATTTTGATTGTAATGGTCACATAAAATGATTATTTTATTTGTTTAATGCTAACAAATGCATTAATTATTTTTAGAGCAATATTTGTTTTCTTGTTATTAGATAACACGTCAACTCTAATAAACATTAGTTAACTTAAATGACTATCAGTTTATGAGATTAAGAATCTTAAGCTTTAGTATTTGCAATAAATGTATTATAATTTACAAGACTTTAAATAATTAAAATTAGCATAAAATGATTATTTAATAAATATGCATAAATAGCATTAAAATAAAAGTCTAAATATATAATTTTTATATCTTGTAATTTATTTTAATTTTAAAAGATTTTGGAGCAAATGATAAGAGTCACAGATTAAGTTTAGATGACTTTCTCATCAGTGGTTATAAACATAAAGAATACAACGGCTCCTGGATTTCAGATCGAGAGCTCCTATATTACAATAATAACAACACTTTCTATACCTATAATATCGATACTAAATATAGAAGAGTTTTAGTGGATGGCATTCATCTGGTATTAAAATATATTGATATAAACCATATCATATGATTTAATGATTGAGATATTATTTATTTAATTATTTAGCGAACAAATGGTATAAATGTGAAGAAATTTAGTATATCTGCCGACAGAAGGTTTTTATTGATTGCAAGTGATATAAAAAAGACGGGAAGTCTTTCATATTTAGCTAAATATGTGATATACGATACCAAAAGCAATGCTGTCGTTCAGCTATTAATGCCCGACTCAAGTGATTACATACAACACGCCAGTTGGTCACCAAATGCCAATCAACTTGTATGACATTATTATCATTTTATAAATATTATAATATATTTGTTTTCAAATTAACAAATTATAATTTCTCTAAATTTATAGCTTGTTATCCATAAAAACAACATATATTTGTATTTCCGAGTCGGAGATCAACCAATACAAATCACGTCCAATGGAAGGGAAGGTTTTATTTTTAATGGTGTTCCCGACCTAATGTATGAGGGTATGTTTGAACAGTTAGTCTTATAATAATGTTGATAATAGCATAAAAATAATATATTTGTATAAAACAATGTATATGTAGAGCATATACTTGAAACAAATTTGGCGTTTTGGTGGTTTAATGACGGTTCACGACTTTGTTACGCATCATTTGATAACACATTAGTGGATCAAATGCCATATATTATCTATGGAGACATCAATTCTACAAATCATTTTAAATCCAATGATAATGAAAATCTAAGAATTTCTAACTATCCGTATCCTAAACCGGGACGAGAGATATCAAAAGTGACGCTAACTGTTGTCGATATAAGTGCACCAAACTATGTGAGAACCCGCACACAGATCTTACCTCCGGATGAATTGAGAGGTTTAGACTATTATATGACTGCACCGATTGCTTGGATCACCAAAACAAGTATTGCTGTCATTTGGTCGCGAAGAACACAAAACTATACAATTGTTAGCATTTGTAAAGAGGAGAACAATTGGGTTTGCAATAAAATAATTGATGAACAAGTGATTGGACGGTTGGGTTGGCTTATTGTCAATAAACAGCCCATTATTTCAGATAACGGAAAATATATATTTATTCAATTGCCTGTCGCTGACGGTATATACGGCACCTTTGATCACATCGCTATGATTTATACGGAAAGCGGTAAAAAATATTTCTTAACTCACGGACAGTTTGTTGTCACCAAAATACTTACTTATCGTTCAGATCTTAATAAAATGTAAGTCATTATTATAAAGTATTTCATATAATATATTAATTTATTACTAATTAAACCAAATAAAACTCATTTAACTAAATCAAATTTGTTCAACAATTTTATTGATAGCTATTTTATAGCCACAATATACAATCAACCGGGAATCAGGTATTTATTTTATTATACAAACTATTAAAAAGTTTATTATTATTTATTGAAATTAATTTAATTATTTCAATATTAGACACATATTTTCAGTAACGGATATGAATTCAAAGATTCCGAGAGTGATTGACTGTCTGTCATGTAATAGAAGTGAAAAATGTTGGTTCAATAATGCAGTATTCAGTCCTAATGGCAGATACTATTTGTCCGAGTGTTTGGGTATATATTTTATTTATATAATATAATAAAATATTTGTTAATTTTGAAAAAATATTGATTTATTGCTTCAAATAGGACCAGACATACCATCCGTTTATTTAATGTCTGTCGACGACAATAAATTCATCGAAACTCTCGACAATAACGAAGAATTACAAAATATATTTAAATTGATATCTTTGCCTAAAATGAAATACATGACAATTCCCAACGGAAAAGGTTTTAATATTAGAGTTGAACTTATTCTTCCACAAACTCTCGATGAAAATGAGGACACAAAATATCCGGCTGTTATTGAGATGTATGAAAATTTTTAACAATTACTTAATTTATTATTTAACAATTATTAATATTCACTCATTATATATATATATATCAATTAATTAGTAATAATCGACCCGATGGTCAATCGGTAAATTATGAGCATAAACTTGATTGGTCTCGATATTTGGTCAGTCATAAAGATTATGTGGCCATTCATATTGATGGCACCGGTACTGGTTTTCAAGGAAATAAATTTATGTTTGATATAATGCCAGAATTGGGTAAACTGGAAGTCCAAGACTTATTATTTGCTATAAAGTAATTATTTATTTAATTCAATTTAAAATTAAATTTATATATAAAGTTATATATTTATATATATTTAATGCAAATAAATTGTTATAAATATGATGTAATAGTTATCTGAAAAAGTCAGTTTCATATATCGATGAGGACAAGATTGTTGTTTGGGGTCGAGAATATGGAGGGTTCTTAACGGTGTCATTATTGGCGGCTGAATCTGAGAAAAAAAATCCAAGCATTACCTGTGCTATAGCTGTCTCTCCCATCACTAACTTTAAGAACTATTGTAAGAGTTATCATATAATTCTTATATTTACTGTATTTATTGATTGATTAATTCATATCTTAAATTTTGATAAAAAATACAAAAAAATACAGTTTCAGTATTTTCTGAGCGTTACATTGGCTTTCCTTATGCTAACGGAATCGATACGATATATCAGAAAACAGATTTGACGCGAATGTCAGACATGTCCACCAAATTTAAGGGCAAAACCTTTCTTCTGGTTCACGGGACGGCCGATAAAAGAGTTAATATCCATCACTCCATGCTTTTAATGAAAAGCTTAACTGAAAATTCAGTCCAATTTAAAGTCCAGGTAATTCTTAAATATATTTTTATTTTAATTATGCATAAAAACTAGATTTTGTTGAATAGAAATTTCTAGAAAATTTCTCAAAAATAAAATATTGAAATTTGACTTTATCATCAAATTTTACTATGGGATCTCCCTATAGAATAATTATTATTTATTGATATATTATATATAGTAAACTACTAAACAACTGAAATCAAAATATATATATAATGAACAATTATATATGTAATAAAATGTAATATTCTAACTTTTAATAGTATTAATTAATTAAAATATTAAAATATTAATAATTATAGTGTATTACATGATAACAAATATCGAGAATACAAAATTAATAATTAGAAAATAGATAGTATGTTAAAATTTTGGTTTATTCAGGATTTAGCTAACCCTAATAAAATTTATTTTTGTATCAAAAAACATATTTATGATATTATTGATAAAAACACCTAAAATCTAATCAAAATTTAATTTAAATATCTACTCTTTTATACTATATTACACACCATTTATGTTATATCATGTTTTATGAGCTCTATTTGTTGTTGATATACATTATATGCTTTATTAGATTCTAAGTTTAATGTTTTTTTTATTAAAAAAAACTCAAATTTTATTATGAATGTCTAAACATTGAATTAGTCTCAATTAGTTCTGTCACAAAATAATACGATCCGTCACAATATTATTCATTTTTTATTCTATCGAAACCTTTCTTTTAGAAACTTTTTAATATTTTTTTAGAAATTTATCTTTTGGTTAACTATAATAAAAACCTTTTGATTGATAATATTTTGATTTTTTTAATTCAGTTATATCCAGACAGTGATCTTATAGAATCTTGGGATCAATCAGTTCGCCGCCATTTTTACTTAACAATGGAAGACTTCTTTGCCAAATGTTTTCAAGTGGAAGACGAAGAGGAAGAAAGTATTATTTCTTTGACATCCGTTTTCAAAAAGGGAGTCCAAAAACCTTAGGCGTGAATATACTGTACTTTAATTAATATAAAAATCAATTCATTTAATGAATAATATTCTTTAATTTTATTCTTCAAAATTATAAATACAATACAATATAACACTAATGAGACCAATATGTTAATTATTAAATCAATTTGAAACCCCATTCTCACCATTACTAACAACGACAACGTAAACGCCTCACATTTATTATAATAAATGCATTAAATGTATAATTATAGCATAAAATACAATATTAATGGTATAAAAATTATATATCTTAAGTTAAAACTACATTAATATGTTTACTCTACAATAAAAATTGTTATAAATTATCAATTTTTATTAATTATATTTTGTTGCTTTTGGTGGATATAAATATTATATAATATATGACAATTTGTTTAATAATTATCATAATCAATGATTATTACTATAAGTAAATCTTATTATTATAATTTTTCAGTATTGTAATTATTGTGTAATGAATATATATATTTAACGATAAATTTAAAAATGAATTTTATTAATATTATATAACAAAATTCATTTTATGAAATTTTCTTAATGTAATTATATAATGAATGCATATATTGTATATTTTAGACTATTTATAGCTGTTTTACGTTTTTACAAATACTAAAATTAAATGACATACAACTGATTTTTATTAATATGAAAAAATTACCAAAAAAATCTTATATTATATACAATATAAAAACAATAATTATGTAAATTAAATGTATGTAAATATATAGAATTAATTTAAATATTGTTATGTCAAACAATAATTTGATATTTCCATGAATTAAATGTTTAATAGCTATATATTGTAATTTAATATTTTATTAATTTTATCGTAATATTATAATTTAAAAGATATAAATATTGTATAAGTTATGTAAAATTGTAAAATGATTGTATATTTGTCCGATTATTTATAATGTTGTTATAATCAGAAATATGTATTTTATCAATATTAGTGCCAAAATAAAACATTTTTGTAATAATCTTATTGTTTATATACTTCACAATGAAAACATTATTAATATATATTTTTATTATTACATTAATTTAAATGTATATAATTTTACTGTATATTATACATTATATTTACTTTTACGTGAGTATAACATTTGAAATATAGCTTAACGATATACAACTTGTATAATACAAGTTAAACATTATAATTGTTTTTAATAAGAATAGACTATTATAGAATAGAATATTACATAATACTAATTATCATTATTATAGATAATTAAAGTTAGTCATATAAGAAATTTTATATATATATATATATATATATATATATATATATTGTATATAAGTTAGATATTAAAAAAAATATTAAAATAGTGTTAAGCAATTTATTCAATTCGAAAATTTTGATAATATTGCGATTTTAATAATTAAAAACATTTTAAATTTTAAAATCATTATTTTGACAGTTTTTATTTCTATGTTTACTAATGTTAACAATAATATATAATATTATAAATTTTATTATTGACATATATTAAAGTGATAAAATAAAATGCTTTAAGCATGATCAATTTTTGAATGGGACAAAATTTTTAATGTATGTCACGCTTGCATTTATTAACACCATTTCAATTTCAATACACGTAAAACTTATATAACAATCATCAATGATTAGAAAAGTGTTTTTAAGAAAACAAAATTTTATATTAAATAAAACCTAATTATAGTTAATTCAAATCAAACAAATCAAGAGTTTGATAAATATTACAAATATATGTAATGTAAAGTTATTGTAATATTGTTAAAAAATAATAGCTGTATAGTTAGTTTAATATAGATTACAATCTATAAATTAAATTATATGTTGAATAACTACTAAATTCTGTTGTAATACAAATTAAATATAAAAATGAATAAAAATAATGTAAATATTTAGATTTTTATTTGAATTACTTCAATAACACAGCTATAATAAATTAAAATGTATTTATCATAATATATTACTATATTAATTGTTATACAGTATCTAAATATTAAACATTGTTTGTAACATAACTTAGATACTGATAATCTCTTAAAGTTATATATAAATAATTGACTTTTAGGTTCAGTAAGTTTTCTTTTCACACAAACAGTACGATTAAAATGTTATTACAAAGAGATTTACTCTGCAGTCAAGTAATGATCATTAGTTTTGTTAACCATTCGTTTGATGATCTAATGGACACATACTGTATGAGGAAACTAATTGTTTGACTCAAATAACACATTTTTATTGTTAAACTAAACATCTTTTTTGCCATTTTTTCATATTTCCAAATAAATAATAACCAAATGGTGACAAATATAATACAAATAATATTTATCCAATTTTAATATTAAAAAGTAAAAGATATTACATATTATTGTGAAAGTTGTGAATGTTAAAATTAAATTTAGATATTTTTAAAGGATTATAGGTATTGAACTTATTTAATACATAATTAAAATAGACATTTAAAAATTTCAAATATATAAATACTTTAAATGTTAATTAAATGTTAAAACATACAAAATATTATTAAAATAATATCTGGAAAAAATCTATAATTAGTAAAAATACAAATATAAACATTTCCGCGATTTTGTCTATATTATATAATTTTTAAATTTCAATGCTATTAAAGACTAATGTTTAAAAAGTTATATAGAGTTTGAGTTATTTAAGATTAAAAATTTATGATTTATTACAAATCTTTTGATACTTTAGTATATAATTTAAATATAATTTAAATATTATTATATTAGTAATTAATAATTATTATGTATAATTTTATATATAAGTTCAAAATATGTCTATACTACTAAACTGAATTTTTATAATTATTTCTTAAATTTTATTTAGTTATATTTGTAATCTGAACACATGTTTTGAAAAAATAACAAATAAAAACATTCAAATGATTAACTAAGACTATCTCAAGACTATATTTAACTTAACTTTAAGCCATCAATTGCTACAACTTTTATATTATCATTCAAAAAGAGTTCGTTAGTGAAGACTACTAAACATTTTAAATACTTACTCTCAATAATTGTGAATTATGTTAAAATACAACTGAATTCAATGTTTAAAATTAAACCAAAGTTAATTAATTTTTAGAATTTTTAGAAAATCATATCTTGTTTTGAAAAAATTCTAAAATTTTCAAATAAATCCATTGCAATAATATTTGTCAATTTGCGTTAAGCCGATCCATTTGGATAGTTAGCAAATTGATGTCTTTAACAATTTTAATAATATTTTTTATTTACACTAATAAACGAAAAAATTTTATATTTCAGTAATCCGTAACAACAATTTTTTAAAAATTGAAAAAAACATTTATTTGCAAAACTTGTCAATAATGCAGTAGTCAAATATATAGTTAAATTTGCAAAAAAAATGTTTTTTAAGTTAATACTATGTGAAAATAAGCACTATTTGTAAAAAGTAAAATTAAAATTTGTAAAAGTAATAAAAATACTTTTTAATTTATTAAATATTTCGATAAAAATCAAATTACAAATTTAATATTAGTTGTTAAATGTTAAAATGTTTACAATCAAATGTTAAACTTTTTAAATTGAATATTTGATATTTTTAATCAAAATAATAATTATTTTTTTATAAACAGGAAATATATTATTATAATATAATATTATATTATAATATTATTATATTATAATATATAAAAAATGTATGGTTTTTTGTGTATAATTAAAAATTGACAAAATTATTTTAATGATAAATTATATTAATTAATTTAATTAATTATTTTATTATATATATTAGTATAGTTATATATTTAATAATTTATAATGCTTAGAATTTATATATTGATAGATGAATTTAGAGTAAATATGTTTAGAAAATATCAAATACTAGTTTATTGACATAAACTAAACAAACAAAATATCATCAAACTTTAAAATCAGTTGAAAATACTAACCTTATTATTGACAAATTGAATTCATTGAAAATCAAAACTTTAAAAAATAATAAATGGATTATAAATATTAAGAATATGTCATTTTGACAATTGATACAATAAAAAGGCTAAACTGTAATTTACTCTTTTGAATTTGAGTCATAAAACTAAGTATAATATGTTATATAATATATTGTTTGTTTGATTTTTAATTTACATATTTGTAAATATAATAAAATTCTACATAAAATTCATATATTATATACAGTGTACTCTGTGTACTGGTACAAAATATATATCATATTTTGTTTATTCAATAATAAAAAAACCAAATTTAAGTTATGCAATAAAATTAATCAGAAACACCAATTTTGTAACATTTTGTTTATGTTAACGTTTTTATATACTAAACGAATGACTATCTCATTGTTTATAACTATAAAAATGAAAAATGATTTAAATTATATTTAACTTATGTAACTAATTTTTTCTACACATTTATATATCAATATTTGTATTATATATTTGAGTTAATCTTAATTTTATTAGGAAATAAATTAAAACTTATTCCAGACCTATATTTAAATAACTATTCTGCAAACAAAATAAACATTTAGTTTTGTGTAAATAAAAAATATTTTTAACCCAATATAATATTAAATTTTATATGTTTTACTTATAAAACCATTAACACCAATATATAACACTTTTACAATAATCAATTTTTGGTTTCCGTAATTATTTTGATCAATAAATATACTTGAGATACAAATTGTTTTATAAATATAAAAATGTTTAATACAAATTGATTGCTTAAAAAAGATATATTGTGCTATTTGTTTACTATAGATGTAATAATTAAATAAAAATAAAACATGGGACCATTTATTCATGAACCCACATTTACAGTATTTATTTGAGATGTCATTAAAAAACTAAATATAAAGAAACAATTTGTATGTAATGTAATGTAATTTTAAACGTGACATTTCTTAATAATTGACTATTGATTTAAAGCATTCAATTAAATTCAACACAAGTAGTAATCAAATATTTTTTTCTATATATTTAAAGAATATATACTATAAAATTTTTATTTAATAATACAAAAATAATTTAAATACAGTATAAGTGTATTTTTATATATTTTATTTAACGAAATTTGCTGATAGATATAAATACAAATTTTTAATATAATTATTTTTATGATGTTGTACTTTATAGTACTAATAATGTTTATAAAGTTTATAAACAAATCATTTTTTGGAAATACAGATTTTTTAAAAATGATTAATTTATTATATAAAATTTAAAACACATAAATATGGACTTTATTTAGAATAAGTCTCTTTTAGTGGCAAATTAGCAAATTTCTAATATCTCATTGACTTCTCATAAAATATTAACTAAAAATTATTTAGTATTTTATAAATAGTATACAATATATATATATATAATATTTAATTTGATAATAATGTCTATTATATTGTAAAAAATCAGCTAAAATATAAATCAATGTTTAATTAGAATTATCAATTAAATCATTTACTATATTAGTATTTTTTATTATTTTTATTAACTGAAAAAATAATAAATGATTGTAAAGAGTAATTTTGAATTACATAACATATAATAAAATAAATGATTTCTAACAACAAAAAACATTTGAATCCTCGTTAACAATCAATAGATGAAATAATAGTGCATTAAATGACTTTTCATTGTAAAGCAATTTATCAAATATATGTTTGGACTGAATATCTTCAACTGATCTCTCAATTGTATTATTGAGTGTTTCGTTGACTGAATGCGCGACCCGTTGTTTGGCAATCGTATAGACTATAGGCTCAGTCGGTGTTTTGGTTGCCATAGATATACACGAATCGAGAGATCGTAGGCTTTATTCTGGGTTTTGAGCCAACAGTCAAACCATCGCTTCATTTATAGAATATATTCTCATATATTCCTAAAGTTTACTATCGATAACACATCACATCATTTCCAGTACACGTGTTGTTAGTATTGTTAATATATATATTATATATAGAAAAACACAAATCAAACCATTTCTTAAATTTCAAATTATTTTAATTCAATGTTTTAAAGTTTTGTCATTTATATGTATTGATTCATCTTTTATTCATAAATGTTTCACATTTATTTAATAATATATAATATTATTATTATTATGTTTCAATAATTATATTTTTGCGCAAACTTTTCACACATACTATATTCAAACAAGTGTTTTATTGATTATTAATTTGTAACAATTCAACACTTTCTATTCATTTATAAAATAAAGTGTAAGTTTTTTTTTGCATATTTAATAAATGACTATAATTACAAAATCATATGAATGACTTTAAATTTCTTTTAAATATATTTTTAATTAAGAAATTTTAAATTACCTTAATTTTATCATATTTGTTTTATATTAATAATTTTTTATTTGTAGGATACTAATATATTTTACTTATTAACAATTGATTATTATATAATTATTTATTCAATTTACAAAATAATATGTTAAATGAATATGAGTTTAATTTAAATTATTTATAATTTTTATATTTATATTAATTTTAAGATCTTTACATTAAATTTGATATCAAAATAACTATTAAACTTTTATTATAATTATTGTTAGTTTAATTAGTTTTTACTTATATTATAGAAACCTTTTAAAATTTGCATAAAATTTTTAAATATTACTTCAAATATTACTTTTGTATTTATGCTATTTATATTTTAGTAAACACTCAACCTTTGCTGATTAATTGATAATTATTTGTTTTAAATTAAATAAAGTAGAACTAAATTATAAAAATAATTTATTAATATATTTAGTGTTTAACAAATAATAATTTTACGGTAAAAATTTCTAAAATAAATATTTATAATTTATAAATTTTGAGTATAGTTTTTTAAATTAAATTTTTTATTGTAAATAAGTTAAATCAAACAAAAATTATTAAATTTTAGTATATAAAATATATATTGATTTTTTTATTGATGATGATTGTTTTAAATATATTGATATAAATTATTGTTTAATTTTAGACAATTTTAAATGTTTTTATTGTCAATATTTTTTAACAAAACTATTATTTTAGTTGTTTTCGCTTTTGACCGCAATTTTTGATTAGCTATTCAATTAAGACGTTCAATGATTCATCTTTTTGTTTGCTTTAAGACCCGTTTCCTATTGCTTTAAGTGTATCATCAAAATAATTGTCTCAATGATGTTCAACAAAATTTTCACACTTTAACAACATTTAAGTCATTTAATTCCTTGTCATTCAATATTATTAAATCGCTTATAAAATAATTGTCTCAACTCATAGTCAATACTTTCATTTTATAATACCATTTAATTGTTTATATTATAATAAACTTTTAGAAACATAATTATTAAGTTTATTGTCACTTTTTTCAAAGCATTAAATTTTTATACAGAATATTTTATTATTTTTAATGATTATAATTTATAAATTACTATCAAACATAATTTATTTTCAAATAATAATTATTTAATGTATTAGAAACATAACTTATTTTTATTACTTAACTAAAAGCTCTATTCATACAATTTTTGTTATTCATCATAATTTTTTGTTTATCATTTATTTAGTCTTTTATTATAATTTATACTTTAATATGACTTTAATTGTATAATATACAGTATTGTATAAATTACAATATATGAAACGAGACTCATAAAAAGCTTATTTATGTTATCATACTGTATATACAGTAGTTATAGTACTTAGTATTAAATAATACAGTATTTTTGTTTTTATATAATATTTATAAATGAAATTATAATTGAAATACATATAAGTAACTACAAAACTGATTGATTGAATAGTTAAGTAAATATCTTTACAATTGTTATCAAATTGTTTGTTGAATTCGTTGAAATTGTAAATGAAATGAAACACAGATTTCTTGGATTTATTAAAATGACTTCAATTTTATTTCATCTCTTTGTAACAATTCATTCACAATTCAGTCATTAAGTCATTAAGTTTAAATTATATTTAAGATTTTTGCAAAATAATTGTAATTTTTATTATAGTTTAAAGCTTATATTTTTTAATAAAATTTTTGTTTAAAAAAAGTCAATATAGATTCAATTTATAAAATGCTAATAAAATGTTTATTAAAGTCTATTGTATTTTATTTGAATTTGAAAATAAAAAAAATATAAATTCAATGCTTCAGATAATTTAGCTTATATTGTAAACAAATAATAATAATAAAAATTTATTACTATGAAATATAACAATAATTTAATGAATTTTCTGAATGATTTTGAAATATCTACAATATTTATAAAAGATATGAATTTTGTTGAAATAAATTTCATATCATTCAGTATTAAATATAATAGAGAACAATGAAAAAAAGGACAAAAATTATATTATATATACTGTATAACGTAAATATAGTATTGCATGCATTTTATAAATCTTTACACTAAAAATACTTTATTTTATATTTAGTTGTTTTCATAAATAGTTGATAACAAAAAAAATTTACATTTTACATTCAACTTAAATTGAAAATTAGAAATACACAATACAAAAAAGTATAGTATTTAAATTATAGTAACTTTTGATATTAAAATATTTAAAATTATTTTCAATATTGTAATGTCTGAAACTCAATTAATGAGATAATGTATTATAATTTATATTAAATATCTAAAACATTTAAATATAAAGTAGTATACTCTATACAGTTCCAAAAAATGCATTGACATAAAATTTGAACTATTTTTTATTAGATAAAGCAATTTATATTTTATTAATTATCGCACAAAATAATTCATTAATCATAAATCCATTATAAAAGTTATTAATAATATCATATTTAATGCTAAAACCTTTCAAGTGTTAAATTTGTTTGCAATACAAAAATTGCTTTTTTGTAATAAAAATTATTTTTATTATTGTACTATTTTAATATTAATATGTAGTATAAATATATTTTAAAACAAACTCAAAATTCGTAAAATTTAAGACATATTAGCAAATAAAACCTGAAATATTAATAATAATAACAAATCATGTATTAAATACAGTTTTGTTGAATTATTTAACAATAATTTCTAAATTTCAAGCACTTTAGTAAAGACTTTACTAAGAATTGGATTCATTTACACATATAATGTTTTATTGATATTTTTTGTGTAAACATTTTAAAAGTCCATTTTAAATGTAGTATTAAATAAATTTTACTAAACAAATATTATACAAAACTAATCATTTTTGAAAACATTTGTAAATAAATATAATTTTGTCGTTTTTATGTTATTAATGTATTTATAATTACTTATATATGTAAATAATAATCAAATAATATAAGTAATTAAAAAATAATTAATCATAAAAATCAACTTCAAATATAAAATTAAAATATAATTATAATAAAATTAAAATATAATTATAATAAAATTAGAATTTATTTATAATAATAATATTTAAAATTTATATTAATACTTAAAAAACACATTTATGGTTAACAACAGGTGATCACTGTATAATATAATTTTGATTTTATAATGTATTGTCCAATGATATAATATGCATAAACATTAACTATAACACTATAAAATTAATGTTTAATATAAGGATATAATGGATAACAATTATCGTTAGTTAGTGTCTTCAAAAATATTTAAATTGTTTTCAAACATAACACTTAAAATCATAAATTGTTTGTTATTTACTGAAAAAAATGTTTGCATTTTAATATATAATTTATATATAACTTTATATTGTTTTACAGCAAATCCATTAGCATTAAGCGTCGGAAAATGTTTTTAATGTGATGAAGGATCGACACATACAGTGATTGTTTCATATAAAAAGGATTTAGTTGTTATATTATAGCATTTATGGTGACAAATGAGTGCTATTGTAAAACCAGTTGAGTCGGTACCGGCGCTACCGCACGGAGAGATGGATGCACTACTGCTCGGGAGGATTAAGGTTTGACTATATTTTATACACTTTTCATATCATTTATTAGAGTCTATTAAATACTACAGTATTTATATATAGTATTTAGATTACATTAAATATGTTTAAATATAATCTGTGTTTTAATGTATATGAAAATAGCTGTGACCTGTTGAGACATTTTTACATTTATTCAAAATTTGTATATTTTTATTAAAAAAAACAATCTGTTTGCTGGTCAAGCAATTATAGGCTGTGATCAATAGAATAAATGAAATAATTTACTAATGATAGTAAAAATCATTTTTATTTGATACGTTATTCATAGAAATTTAAAAAATTAAATGATTTAATATACAGTATTTATTTTGATAAAAATTGTATTATAAATAGTTTATATCTAAAAAACTTTAAAACAAATGTAATTTATAAATAATTTATATTTTAAAATTTATATACCATAGCATAAAATTAGTAAGTTTTAAGCAATGCTTTTAAAATAAATAGATTTTCACTTAATTTATGCTAAAAGTGAATATTTGACAAAATAAATGACTCATAATTTTCACTTACCTTTTAATATCAATACAAAGCTTTCACTAAAACTTTATATTCATTATTCAAGTTTTTGCTGTCAAATGTATGAAACATTGTTTTTTGTTTAGTTTTTTTAGTAAAATTGATTATTTTTGTTAAAAATAAATTAAAAATTATAATCATTTATTTTATGAATAAAGTCAGGGATTATTTTATTGTTAACACAATTGTTATTGAAATTTATGCAAAAATATATATTTTTGAAAATATTGATATAATGTCACAAAATAGACAAATGAGTTGTATTTTATTTAATTTAAAAACTATAATATTTACTGTAAAACTACAATTATATATTTTATAATTATATACAGTACTTATTCATATTAAATTTTAAAAAAACAGTTGATTGTATTCAAACATTTTTAAAAATCTTCAATTATAACTAGAGTTATGCATCTTCGGGAGTTTAAATGCCAAAAATCAGGATAKAAATGGGAAAATTAAATTGTTTATTCTTGATATATTACTACTGTAATTAAACTGTATATAAAATTAGTTTATTTGCAAAAAACATCAATTTTCAACTTTTAATTCATTATTTGAATATAAAAATGCATTTAATTACAATTATAAACTACACTTTGTTTACCCATTTTTACCAAAAAAATACATTAGTAAATAATTAAGTACTGTATTGCAATCAGAGTTTTAAGAAAATAAATGCCTGCCCTGGCAATGCCCAAATAGATACCATAAATGCCTGGCATTTTGGGCATCTATTTTATTAGCCTGCCAATTTAAATTGCTAAAAAGCAACTGTATTTATAAAAATAATGTAATTTAGTGTTTTAACGTGTTAATTAAATTTACAATTAATTTACTTATTTCCAATGATATTACCTTTTAATTAAAGGTATACAAAACAAAAATACGCAAATATATTATAAAAACGTTTTATAAATTAATTAATAATATAAAATTAAAATAATAGGTGTCACCACCTGAAAATAGATGTCCAGGGCATGGTAGAGGCAGGGCAGGCATTTGGCAAAATTGGCATCTATTGTTATGCCTGCCATTTTTAAAACCCTGATTGCAATACATTTATTTAAAACACATACAAAATTACAATTTTTGTAGCAAAATATTAGTACTATTGTCTAAATGTTGTAAAAATATTGTATTAAATGTGTATTTAATTGTTATCTAAATGAATATTTTGCAAATTTCGGGAAAACACTTATATAAAGTTTTTTGGGATTTATTAAAAAGCACTTAAAATCGGGAAAAGCAATAAATGTCAATATTATTCTAAATGTTAACATTTGTATAAATATTAAATTTTCGACAATTTAATAAATACTAAAGTTTCGGGAATTGCCGAGAGATGCATAACTCTAATTATAACATAGTTTCTATGTATAAATATTTTTTGTCAATTTTTTTGTTTTATATTTAATGTATTGCTTTACTAAATTAGTATATGATTTGTTTAACGAAAGTTATTGTAAAAATATACATTTATTCTAAGCTTTTGATCGGCATTTAGTACAGAATTTATTTTAGTCGGACATCACTTGAGGACATTCCAAAGTCAAGTCGATCTCTGGAATCGTTTACTCAATTCTGTGTTAATATTAAAAATTATATTTATATGTATCGTATAAATTTCATAATGTATTGTATTTTAGAATATAATTCTTTATTAATGCAATGTTTAAATATTTTACAAAATCATATTTTAATTTTTTGACATAAAAATTTATAATAATTTTAGTTTTGAAATCAATAGAAAATCAAACATCTAATAGTATTATATATATATATATTTGACATTTCAAATGTGTAATACAGTGTATTAAAACACAACAATAATTGTCAAGTGATCTAAAAAAATCATAAATAATTTAATAATTCTATTTATTTAAATATATTATTAAATTATATTCACAATTGTCAGTATTATAGATCTGTTTATTACAGTAATGATTGATATACAGTAAATGATATCAAATATATTTTATAATATCTTAAAAGTTTATGTGTATGACATCTAGAGTTTTAAATAAGTAATAAATTATTATCAAAATAATATACATGTAATAAAAATTTAATTTTTACATAGTGTATAATAAAAATTATATAAACTCTTAGTTTTTTAAAATAAATTTTTACAATGATAAAAAATTTGAAAATTTAAATATTAATTTATTTAATAAAAATATATAATTTTAATAATATTTGTCTCAAACGCAAATTTTAAATTACCAGTAATTGTATAATTAATTTTATCAAAACTATAATTTAAATATAATTAATACAATTTAGTATAATTTTATTATTATATAACAGATGTCATGTCATTTTTCAACAGAATTTAATTTCTGAATATTCTGTTCAAACATTTTGATTTTGTTTAAAAAATTTCAGTTTTAACTAACAAAATATTTATTTAGTTAATATAATTTTTAGTACATATATATACTAATATAACTATCATAAAAGTATTTATTATTTATTTCAAATCTTATCCAAAATAATTATAAATATTTAAGAAAATTTATTTTTATCTTTATATACAGTAATTTTTTTTAAATCTTTAATAATTTAAATAAATTATATTTTATATGTTAACTAATGTTTAATTTATGAAAAAATATAAAAAATAATGTAAATGAATGTAAACTACAAGAGTTATGATACCATTGAATACCTAATGTCAGACAAATGACATTAAATTGAATGCCTTTTACTGAGTGACGATGGAGTCAGTGGTCGTAATGTTAGTGTCTATGAGTGGTCTATGAGTGCATGCATTCAATACATTCAAAGCATTCAGCAATCGATTGCTTGCTTTCATCCGAAAATACCGTCAAAACTAAGCAAACCTTACTTTTGATATATTTGTGTTGAAGTGTTGTTGAAGTGATACCCAAAAAGTTCAATATTTATCATTATTTTATGTAATCGAGTCCCCAATGAATTTGCTAAAAATTAAACAGTTTTTTCATTATTAATACTGACTTTTTGTTGTTTTAATGATTTGTTAAATTAATGTTATGATTGTTATAACAACAGATCTGACATAAAAGTTATCATTTTATAGTTTAGCTCTCATTTAGTTTATTGTGTCATAAAAACTATTCGCTACTGTTTTAGGTTACCTATTAAATGCAATAAAAATTGTAAATAACATTTAAGTTTAAGAAAATTGATGCAAAATAATAATCATAAAAATAAATGATTGATAACAACATTATTTCAAAAATCATTTGATTTGAAATCTTTAAAAGTAGTGGTTTTAAGTCATTTGTGTTTTGAGTGATAACCGAAACAAATCAAAGAAAGAAAGAAAAGGTTTCACAAACTTTTTCTCTAAACATTAATTGACTTTTATTTTATAAATTGATTTGTTTGATAAGTTTTGTGTGAATTCAATCAAATGGGAAGCAATATATTGAGCTCTAAGTCAGACATTGAAGAAGGTTTGGATGTCCACCCAAACCAAACCTCCATCAGCTCTATTGATAACGATTTCAAAGAAGTTAATGTGAGTTACAGTATATCATATGAGCCGTCAAATACTGTATAAAAATTTGATTCAATAATTTTATTTAGATTTTTCATTTATTTTGACTAAATATAAATATTGTTTATAAAACAAATGCATGTTTATATCATACATATGCAGTACAGTATATACTGTACTGTATATCACATACATTATACACAAATACAAAATAATATTTTTTTTCGTTAAAATTAATGCTAATTTTGCATTTAGTTTTTTGTCTAATTTACTAGAAATCGCAGTAATTTAAATTATTTGATAAATGTAATTTTATTTTATTTTTTAAATGTACATATATTAATACATTGATGCATTAAATTTAACTTATGATATATATAATTAAAGTGAACCAGTTAATTTATTGTTATCTTTTCTTGTATACTCAGATAAAATTAATTAAATTACAACATGTAATCATTTTTGTAATATATATTAATGTGGTTTTGCAAAAATATGTATTTATGTTTTTATATGAATTATTAATATAATTGCAAAAGTTAAAATACTGTATCTAATAATACTATACATTTTATAAATCAAAATGTCTAAATTTTTATAACACATTTTTACTTAGAAATTTAAATTATTGTATTAAATATAATAAACTAAATACAGCTAATTTTTATAAAATTAATACAATATATAGATGTCAAAAACATAAAAATATTATTGTAGTTAAAAAAATAATGATTATAGTGTTATATAAGCATAATTTGCCAATAAATATATTTTTTTTTATATAAATTTATTTATTTAATAAAATAGCAAAACAGCAATAATAAAAAGCATTTTTGTTGAATTTCACCGAAATATTATATATAAATGTTTTGAAATATAATTATTGGATTTATGTCTCATTCAAATTACTTTTCAATCGTCTAAATAATTTAAAACCAAATGATTTATATTGTGAGATATAAAAAAAATACAACTATCCCTTCAATCAATGATTCAAATAAATTTATGTTAAGTGATATATTAATGTTTTTAATAATATTTAAAAATGATTTTTTATCTGTGTGTTTAAAATAAATAATATATATTAAAAATATATATTAAATTGCACAAAAAATATTTTCAACGTTTTATTTAATTAAATATAAATTTAATTTATGCTAATATAACTAATGATTAAAGTAATCACTACTGTCTTGATTTCCAACTAAAAAAACTATTTTATCGGTTTATCGCTAATAACTGAGACTTAGTATTTCCACCTAATATGACCAATGGATGTATTCCCGAAATTTTATTATAACTATAAATAACTATTTTAATGATTTTGAAAATTATAAGCATTAAACTGTAAAATATTGCACAAATATATGTGAAAATATAAGATATTTACAAAAATCATATAAAACTGTAAAATGTTTATAATTAATATTATTTTTTGTTAACAATAGAAATTATTATATATTTGTGTACATTATTCTTGTAAATATATACTGAAAACAAGTGAATCATATATTATTTGCAAATATTAAAAATAATTATTTGGTTTTTTTAGCAACTATCAACATTATAACAACTATTTTATAGTTTAAATAATTATTAATCAATACTTTAGTAATCACAATAAAGGTTAAACATTGAATAATGAGATATTGAATAAATTGTTGAATAAATATGATTTAATTTAATTTAATACATATAACAATAATTGTAAAATACTATTGGGTTAGTTCGGCATTTTAAAAATTACCTTATCTTAAGACTAATAATAAAAATGTTTTATTTTTAAATTGTTTTTTAACAGTTATTATGAATTTAAAATGATGTTTAAAAAAATTTCTTTGGGATCCATATGTTATTTTACTTTCTCGATAGTTATTGATAATAATTAAATATTATTATTAATATAATAATTAAATATTATTATTAATATAATAATTAAATATTATTATTAATATAATAATTAAATATTATTATTAATATAATAATTAAATATTATTATTAATATAATAATTAAATATTATTATTAATATAATAATTAAATATTATTATTAATATAATAATTAATATTCAAAAATAACAAAATTAATCTATTTTATTATTTATTTTGTTATTTATTTCGTTTTTTAATTTAATTTTATATTAATTTAATTATTAAATTTAATTATTAAATTTAATTATTAAAAATAACTAAATTGTAAATAAAAATAACATAATTATATTAATTTTATACTTAGAGATCCCATCTGTAAGTAGAATAGTGTATATTATGTATTAATTTCAGTTTTACATTATTGACAAAAATTAAAATTTCTATAGAAATTTATTTGTGAGAAATTTACTAAAAATATTTAAAGAAAAATTTATTAGAAATTTCTATATGACCATGTGTTTAAGGATATAATTTTTATATAGAAAATTAGTAATACACCCTGTATAAATAATAAATTAACTAATAACTTATATTAATATATAAAGTTTGATATGTGTTACTATTTTTATGTTAATAAATAAATGTCTATCGCTATAAATGTTTTAAATTTAATAGATTATCTTCACAACAATTTTTCTTTTATAGACACAGTTTAATAAATTTTAATATAAATTAAAAATAAAGTTTAAGATTTAATATAAAAAATATATTGATATTATAACATAAAACAGAAATATTGAAGCTTTTATTCGACAATTTAATGCTAATCGAAATATGTGTTAAAATAATATTTAAGTAATTATATAAATTATGACATAAGTTATATACCGTATTTTGTTTTAATATATTTAAACAATATGAAAAACATTTTATTAATAAAACTTTACATAAATTTTGTTAATAGTTATAACTATTAATACATTCAACACTTTGTTAATAACAATTATTGTTGTTACTATTAAATTGTATTTAATAAAAATCAATTAGATTGTAACTTATAGACAATATACAGTATTTGTGAAATCCCACAATCTATGATCATTTTGTAAATTATTAATTTTTTGAATTTTTTTTTATTTACTGACAGACTATTTTTAATATAATAAATTTATATGAAATAAGTGCATAAAATTAAAGTATTCACTAAATTACAATATTATGAATATTGTTGTGATAAACTGTATATTCACTCAATATTATTGTTACAATATATTTGTGGTAATTAATCAAAACTAAATTTAATTATAAGCTTAGAGTTAGTCATATACTGTAATACAGTAACTGTATATATATGAGTAAATTTTTCTTTATTTAGCTATCATTTGATCTCTTTATATAATCTGATAATTGAGAACTTAATTCAATAAATTTATTCTAAATACAGTAAATTGTATGCAAAATATAAATATAAACATATTTTTAATATAAATATAAACATCAAATAAAATAATCACTTATTATTACAACAAATAATTTGATTTCATTTAATATTAAAATATTATAATCACTTAGTATTGATTTAAATTTATGGTAACTTTAAATAAATAATGACTAAATTAAGTTTTACGTATAAATATATATAAAATATAATGAATTAAAAAAATAATTTCAAATAATAATATTTAAACAATTATTCATTATAATAGCTTAAATATTATAATTACTTTATATACTGGTATATTAATATAAGTACTAAATATTAAAAATTAATATAATCTAAACAGGAGTTACCAGTAGTGGACATAGAAAGTAGTAATTGGAAAGGAGTGACAATAGCAGTGATGGTAATCCTAGCCATTTGTGGTGCAATTGTATCATCAGTTGTATTGATAAATCCTGACATACAAAGTAATAATAATAATAATAATACATTCATTTCCTAAAGTAATCTGTTTTTCATATTATAGCCCAATTCAGTGCCAAAACATATAAAGAGAAATTAAAATTGGATCAGATTTTGCAGGGGGTTTACTCTACCAGTGCTTTCAATGGCAGTTGGATTAGTGATTACGAACTCATCTTTAGAGACATTTCGGGAAATTTAGTGAAATTAAATTTGAATGATTCGCCTCCGACTACCATAACATTAGTTCATAACTCGGTTTTTGTGAGTATTTTTTCTTATTTACTTCAATACTATAGTATTTTTTTGTAATATTTTATTGAAATTTTATACTCATTGCCTATAGAGACAAAATGTAGTACAAAAATATTCATTATCAACGGATAAAAATTATTTGTTATTAGTTTATGACATGAAAAAAGTGAGTATAAAACCTAAGTTATCATAGAGTCTATAGTATGATATAATAATATTGAACACATATTTTTAGAAAATTTTTATTATAACATTTTTATAGCTCTTTCGACATTCATATATAGCTAAACATAAAATATATAACATTTCTTCCGAGTAAGTCATTTAAATTTATTACCTTTTTGTTGTTAGTTTTACACAATTATATGAATATATTTTATATATAATAAACATCTTATTAAAAGTAATTATTTTAATGCAATATTAGAGATACAGAAATACTGTATCCACCCAATGATCAAACCATAACAGATCTACAGTTTGCCAGTTGGGGTCCAAAGCCTAACAGTTCACAACTTATTTTTGTTGCAAAAAATACCATTTACTATAAAGAGAGTGTATCAGCAAAAACGGCAAAAATTGTAATTAATGGCAATAATTTGGAAAACATATTCAATGGTATTCCCGATTGGGTTTATGAAGAGGAAGTATTGTCGTCGAGTAACGCCATTTGGTGGTCACCCGACGGATCAAAGATTTGTTTCGCACAATTCAATGATACTAACGTCGATGTCATGCAATATCCCTGGTATGGCACCGGAATCGACAATTCAAACTTATATACAAAAACTATTCAAATAAGATATCCAAAAGTAAATAAATATAATAAAAAAATTAATTAAAATTTCATATTTTATTTTATGTATTTTTTCTTAAAGGCCGGTAGAGCTAACCCAAAGATAAAATTATTTGTCGCCAATTTAGATAGTGATGAACCCTTCCGTTCATTACAAGAAGTCATACCTCCGACCCAAATAACTAATGAGTATGTTTTAAAAAATTATTTTTTATCAAAGATACTTACCGTAAATAAATGTTAAAATAAAGTTTATTTAGATATATATTTAGATTTAGAAATGAGAAGTGCTATCATTAACTTATAAATTTAATTGTATCACAACTTTAATCTGAATTATACTATAATTTTGATTTCTGCTATAATTTGATTATAAAATAACAAATACATCCATCAGAATCATTATAATAATTAATTCTATTTGTAAACAAATTTATTAAATTTTCAATGTAAATATTAACAATTATAATTACCGTAATAATCAAATACTATACAGTAGTACAGTACCGGTATATAATTTAATACTATACTATATATTATATAGAATATAGTATTTTACTTATATATATATATATATATTAATATTAAATTTTAAATTTTAAAAATTGTTTATTAAATTAAACTTTGCGCTATTGTTTAATTTAGCAAACATTAGACTTCAACTTTTGTTAATTAGATATTTATACTCAAATGATAGCGATTATTATTTTACATCAATTTCATGGATCGACAATCAAAAGCTGTCGGTGACGTGGCTTAAGAGAGTACAAAACTATGCTATTGTAAGCATTTGTTTGAATAACCAGAGGAATTGGATCTGCAATTTAGTGAGTTTTTGTTGATTTAATTTGTGTCAAATATTTAAATAAAATTTTCTCAAGAATTTGGTCCAACAAAGTGAGGGCAAAGGTTGGGTCGACGCCTCTGAAGCTCCTCTTTTCTCAGGCAATGATTATTTTGTAAGATTGCCTAACAATCAAACCAAAGAAGAGTATCGACACATCGCTCGCGTCACACAAAAGGTTTGTTGAGTTGTTTTTTATAATAATATTGATTGAATTGATTGAATGAACAGATGGGCGAACCAACCTTTATAACGGAAGGACTGTTTGATACTTTACAACTGTTAGCCATAAGCCGTAATGAGATAAGTGGTGTTCAATATCTGTATTACGCGGCCACAGGACCGGCAAAACCAGAAGAAAGACATATATTTAAAGTGATGATTACGAGCACTAATACTAAGACATCATCTCAATGTTTGACCTGTAATTTGGGTGACAAATGTCTCCACAATTCAGCAATTTTTAGTCAAAATGCAAAGTATTATATTCTTGAATGCAATGGTCCGGACATTCCTAATATAGAATTACGAAAATCTGATGACAACTCATTGATTAAAACTTTACAAACAAATGATCGCTTAAAAAATTTGTTGTCTAATAAAATTTTGCCAAAAATTGAAAAAATGGTTATTCCTATCCATAATAATAGTATGTTATTTGTCAAGTGATTAGAAAGACTGGAATTTGATTTTTATTATAATTATTATTTAATAATTGTTTGAATAGATTTGTCAGTCATGTTATATATACCGCCTGAACTCAACAAACACCAGATCGTAAAGTATCCACTTTTGATTCAGGTTTGGATCACTAATTATATTCAATATTCACTATAATGTATATAACATTACATTAGGACTATTAACAAATTATTTAGCACTCKCTTTAATCATGTGTTTGTTAAATAATTATTTCAGACTCTTTTATCTAAACACGACAACAATTGCTTAACAATACAATAGCTAATAGTATTTAGCACTCAATTTTTATGCAAAACATTTAGACATTATGTTTGATTCGTTAATTAAATAAACTATAATATTTGTTTCATTACTAATTTAAACAACGAATCATTACTAAATCATTATGTCATTCAACGATCAAAATTTATTTATTGGTAGTTCTCACCAGTTATAGGCAATGGGTAGTACATCAACGTTATGTAATATAGTAGCTATAAGACCACACACCCGGAGCCCACAATTACAACAACACAGAGAACCAACGTTTTCTAATAGTCACGACTCATACCTATTGAGAGTTAAGACTTATAAGTGACAGCAAACACATTAAGTTTAGACTTTTATAACACAAATATGTAATTTAATATAAATAAGTGAAGCAATTGAATGAATGCATTGGTTAAAAGTAACGCAGTTTTTATAAGAAACACAAATTTTGGTTTTCATATATTTTTCTCATACAGTATTTCATTTCCACTATAAATACCTCCATTACATTCATAACAATACGCTTTATTTTATTATATATATATCATTCAGTTATATTATATTCAGCAAATAATGCGATATATGTCTTGAATACTAACAAAACAAGTTTTCAAAATAAGAAAAATATTAATTTATTGTGAAAAGCATATCATTTATATAAAGCAAATTATAACAGTATATACTTTTTTCTAAAATTTTAAACATTTAAAAAAATATATTACTATTATTTATGAGATTTAAAAACAGCTGTACAGTCAATATAATTACACTATATAGATACAGTATTTAATTTACTCTCGATATTATATTATCTGTTTTGTGTTATTTACTATTAGTTTTATAGCCATATGTATCGCCAAAGTGCTATCGTTTACTCAATTTCTGGTCTCAAATAAGTTTCACATTTCTATTATTCATTATTTTCTATACAGAGCTTCAGTTAATTCACATAAAATTCATTCTTTAATACCAAATGTGTTCATATAATAAGTTATACTAAAAACACATTTTGTATTATAGCTTATAGTAGTAGTATTGGTAAAAATTACATTAAAATTATGCTTTAAGTAAAATTGTTTTTCATTATTTTAAAAGTTATTTTAATCTTATTGATTTCATGATCTTTTTAAAAGTAAATAATAAATTTAAATTMTTAGTCTTATTTGAGATTTTCAGACATAAAAATTATTTTTTAGTTAATTTTATGGTATATACTACAAAGTATACCTTTTTGACTAATAAATAAATTATGAGTCAAGATCTAAGATTTACAGTACATATTAAATAATAACATTAATAAAATGACATTTATATTTATATTTTATAAAATACAGTATATATATATATATATATATATACTTTTCATTTATAATATGTAAGCCATAAATAAAACACAATTTCCTAAAGAATTTTAGGAATTTCTAGAACTTTGCAAATACTCGAAATAAAAATTTGTTTCTTATTATTATATTTTGTAGAAATATTACTAAAAAGCAATTTTATTAACTAATGTTATATTTTTGTATTATTTATTTTAAGAATGCAAAATATGTAATAATAGATTAAATGATTAAATTGCATAAAAATATAAATATTGATAAATGTTATCATATTATTTAAATATGTTAATCAAACAATATTTACTAATAATTCAAAAAATTTGAGTCATTATTTAATATTTAAAGTTTTACAGTTTATTAATATTTGAAAATTAAATTAAATATCTCTAGAAATAATTATTGTATTAACAAATTATTAATACAAAATTACACACTTTAGTCAAATATTTTTTGAATATAAAAACAATATAATATTATATTTCTTAAAATTTAATCTAAATATATTGTGAATAATATTAAAAATATTAAATTTTCATAAACGTTAGTTTAATTGTAATGAATAAAACTATAATGTATTTTCTATAATAATTTGTTAGAAAGTTTTTTAGAAATTTTCCTTTTTTGCACATTATAATTGCATCACATTTGTAAAACTTTTAATATTTTTTAGTATACATTAGTTATATTTATATTAAGTATATCTTCTAATTGAAGATTTTTTTTAAACTAATAAATTAATTTATATATACAATATATAAAATGTATTATTATTATTAAGATAAGTAAGATAAAAAATAACGTTTATTTATTGATGACAGGTTTATGGAGGTCCCGGTTCCCAAATGGTGACCGATAAGTTTCAAGTTAATTGGGGTACATATTTGGCCTCAACTAAAAATATTATATATTGTTATATTGATGGCCGCGGAAGTGGTAATCAAGGAGACCGACTGATGCACCAACTCTACCATAATTTGGGAACTGTTGAAGTGGAGGATCAAATAGCAGTGGCAAAGTTTGTCACTTTATATTTTACATAATATTATTTAATTATTCAAAGCATTTATAATATATTTTTTTTATTACAATTTATTTGATTATTAGTTTTTAAATTTAAATTCAAACGTTTAATTAGATATATCGTAAAAATTATCTCAATTTAATAGATTCTATATTAATATTATATAGTAATTAGATAATACTCTAATATTAATTAATTATACAAACAATCATTAAACAATACCTGTAGTTTGAAAAATGCTATTTTCAGCTCATTTATTGTAGAAATGAGTTGTCATTTAGTGTTTATTTAGTAAATTTAATTTAATTTACTCATTCACTAAAAGCTAGACTTTAATATTATTGAAACAAATACAATGAAAATGAAAACTATTGTTATAATTAATTCATTTTCAAGAGACAAATAAAAAGTAAAAATATTATGACAATTGTTTTACTGTTGATTATCACGAAATAGAGAAATTTAATATGAAATTCAATATTTATTTTTATTTCAGTAAACGATTGTATTTTCTAAAAATAATTATTTTTTAAAATAGGGTTTTATTATTATAGTTTTGACAGTTATTTAACATCAAAATAAAGCTAAACTAAATAACATTCTTAAATGAAATTTTAAACAATTAATTACATCTATAAAATTGTATACAAGTTTTTAATTTTATTTAACAATAGTTAACATTAATGTAATATTTTCGCTTTTGTTAAAATATTTGATATCGATTTTTGAAGCAAATCTTATATAACAAACTTGTTTTTGTCACTCAAATTATAAGATTGCAAAAAAAGAGAGCATCCGTTATAACATATATGTTTGTTAACGAAATTTACGATTTTGTTTAATACAAAACTTTTGTGTCTGTATTATAGTTATTATGTTAAATGCTTTCAAGCAAAAATCTATTTTTATTAAAAATAATTTAATAAAATCTGTAAATTTTTCAAATTTTAATTAACTCACTAATAATTAACACATGATTGAAAAAATGGTACAAAATTAGCTAATTTTTAAGTAAATAATTTTATAAATCATTAATTATTAATAAAAATATATGGAATTATCAAAAATTAATATTAAAATTATCGAAACAAAAATTATTGATTTTAATTAATTATAAATCGATAAATTTATTTTGCTTTTTATTTTATAATCTTTTAATTCAATACAAGAAACTCTTTCTTACAATTTTTTAAATAATACAAAAAATGACAATCGTTTATATATTTGTTATAAACATTATTTAAGATTTTAAATTGATTTCTTAATGTTAATAAAAATGTTTTACAGATATTTACGCGATAAATATAATTATATCAATAAGGATGCCATAGGAATCTGGGGCTGGAGTTATGGTGAGTACAATCTTATGGTGAATACAGCAAAATTAAATCAATACAAATAATGCAATGATAATCAATAGGAGGTTACGCCACTGCATTGGCGCTGGCAATGGATGTAAACAATCCGGTATTTTCCTGTGGAGTATCTGTAGCACCGGTCACTTCATGGCTTCTCTATGGTAATCATTATTATTGTTATTTTTTATAATCATTTAAATGGATTTGTTATGTATTTTAGATTCAGTTTATACTGAAAGATATATGGGTTTACCTAAAGATAATATGGAAAGCTATTTGAAATCTGATGTTTTGAACAGAGCTCACAATTTTAAGGGTAAAAAATTTCTACTATGCCATGGATCAGCTGATGGTATGTTGTCTTAAATTACTTTGCATTACTAGTGTTACAGCATATTGTAATAAATATATATATAAATACATACTTTATATAATAAAAGCTAACATATAATATGTATTGTATAATTTAGTATAATATATTATTGTCTATTGTCTATATTACTGTATTAGACTTGTATTAATATTTATTATATAAGTTATTGATTTACTTATAATGGTATTAAAAACTATTAGATAACGTGCATTTACAACAGTCAATGGTGTTAATGAAGGCACTGACCAACGCTAATGTCATGTTTCAGACACAGGTATATCCAGATGAGAACCATTCACTATCGGGAGTGAAACCACATCTCTATCAGACAATGGAAACCTTTTGGGACGAATGCTTCCAAACGGAAACTTTTGTCGAAGACATTGGTCTTCGGAGACGACGTGTTGTCAAACAGAGTCAGAGCTTATAAATAGTTTAATATTTTTAGAGTTAATGTTTTTAAAAAAATCATACCAACAGTTTGTTATGCCTTATAAAATATTTGATCAAAAAGCAAAGTCAAACGTCAATATTTTACACCATCAATGAAAGTACTATAAAACATAATATCATATTTAATGTAAATACTGTAACATAACATCATATTATAAGAAAATATTTTCTATAAACCTATTATAAAAGAAAATCACATTTTTATACATTTGTTTTAAAAATCTAATATTTACGAGTTTTCTGAGAATTATTTTTACAAATATAAGCCAGTATTGATAAATTTATTATTTAAATACTATATCTAAAATTTAAATCATTTATTAATAGTTACCAAAATTTAACTAAATAAATAACAAAAATGAAAATAGTTGCTAATACTGTATTTATTACTGAATATAATAAATAGTGTGAAACTATAGATAGTGTCGGAATATTTGAAACGTTTTTAAAGTTTTCAATACATGTTTTGTTTGCAATGAATATTTGAAAAAAGCTAAATATAGACATAAAATAGATTGATATAATTGTGTTATATTTTATTTTTTTATTTGTTGATTATATCGACTGTAAAGACAAATATAATATGATTGTAATTCCTTTTAATAGATAATTAAAAATCTATTTGTATAACAATTGTCAAAATATTAAAATAAATCGCTTTATTAATGTTAATTTTGTTAAATAATTTATTTAAATTAATCTTTTAATAAATATACAATAATCCACACAAAAAATTTATAAAATAAATTATAAGCATTTATAACAATTTAGCAAACATTTAATGCAATCAATCATTTTGATAATCAGCGGCACATCTAAATCCTAGATTACTTGCAGATGAATCCTAATAATAAACAAAATTACATTTATTTTAGCATAAGATAGTATTTATTAAAAATTATACAAAACAATTTACTTAGTTTTGTATTGATTTTTTGTTATATATTATTTAAATGCCATGTTATGTCATGTAACGACATGCTTAAGAAAACTAAATGGTCTAAAAAACGTATATAAATTGGAGGTAAAAGTTTTAATGGTTTATTTAATTTGCTCTTATAATTGATTTTGTTTTATAGAATTTTGCTCTCAATTAAAATTATATTATACTTGCTATTAGTATTTAGACTATATATTGCTTACAGTATTCTTATGTATTAAACAATTAATATGAGTATAAATGCTATAAGTATTAAATATTAGACCTACCGGTGTGTTTTGACTTCTGGCAGCACATCTATATCTATAACAATAACTTTTATGGCACATAAAGGAACCACCCTTTTTCACTCTATCTGTTCCCGATTCCGGGCCTTTTGGGTCAGTTGACGGTTCAATACTGTGTTTAGTTGTCCACCAATCGGCTGTCCACTCTATTTGATAGTTTTAATAAGTAAATATATTATAGCAAAAAACACAATTATATGAATACCCCAAACGTTTCCTACAATATTCTTTAATCCAAATTTATTTGGAGGAAAAACATCAACTGGTGCTGTTCCTATATACCCATCCTCTCCTTATAATAAATAATTAGTAAATTAAATACAATTATTAACAATTAAAAAATAAATTAATTACCAGTATTATGATTAGGAAATTCTCCGTCCCATAGATTAGCATAATGTTTGTCAAATGGTTTTAATTTGTTACCCCACGGAAACAGTCTATTTTTAAGGCCCGCTCGACACGAATATTCCCATTCAGTTTCCGTCGGAAGTCTAAGTCCTTTCCAATTGCAATAACTGTTAGCATCAGTCCACGAGACGTGTACTACCGGGTGATCCCATCGCTCGTCTAAATTTGAATCAATGCCTTCAGGTGTTCTCCAATTAGCATTATTAACGGGAAGCCTATCATTACATACATATGGAAATTATTATCATATTTAACTCTATCGTATTGAACGACTAATTTTAAGCCAAATTATTTTCAATTAATTATTATTTCAAATTTTTGATAATATATAATAATTATTATTGTTATAATGATGATAATTATTTCAATATACTATATTTAGTATAAAGAAAATAATACCGGTAATTATTATAAAGTAAGTAATTGTAGTATAAAATAATTAGTATTATAATGAATGTCATATATCATACCACCAGGGTGCTGCTGCCACCGATTGTGTTATATTTTGTTTGACAAAATCACTTAATAAGTTTCTCAAAAACAAATGAATTGCCAAAAACTTCAGCTTCGGTCACATAATTGGTTTTTTCAACAAATTGTCTAAACTGTCTGTTACTGACTTCAGTAATATCCATAAGAAATGTATGAATTGTGACATTTCTTGCGGGTCCCTCTCCGTCGGCCACAAATACCGGTTCGTTTGTACCCATTGTAAAAGTATTGCCTTTTATGACAACCATATTATCTGTATTTCTTTTCGTACAAAAACTTTCACTTTCCTTATGATTACTAAATTCATGACTTTTTTCCTGACTTTTGTCACTATTTCGTGACATTGAATGACAACTTCCTTCATGTTTAACATTTTCTTCTGATTTTATTCTTAATGTTTGCATTAATAATAATTTCATAATTATTGACAAAATTAACTTCGTTTCCATCTTTTATCTAAAATAATAATTAAATTTAAACTTTTATGTTATTCTAATTGTTTTTAAATATTTTATTATTTACAGTATTTTAAATTACTAATAAATGAATTAGAAGATAGAGTATAAAAAATTATATAATTATAAAGAAATAGATATTTAAAAATAAATTTTAATTACATTACATTAACACTTTAGTATACAAAACTACTTTATGTCACCAAAACTTTATAACACTTCAGTCAAAGCTAAGAGACATCATTGCGAAAAAAATATTTGTTTGTTGTGTAACTAAATTATACAGTGTTTGACCGTTTAATTTCAAAATACTACTTATTTATTTCAATTATTTAATAATGTTTAATACATTATTTGTTAAAGTTGTTTACACATGCATTCAATAATATACTGTATACTCAATATCAACATTAAAAATCACAATTATTAGTATATTTATTTTTAGTTAATATTTTATTACTTATTTTTTGTAAATTATTTCTTTAACAATTATATGTTAATTATTAACTTGATTATATTATGTAATATATAATATTTGTTTATAAATAGCTATATTTACTTAGAAAACAATACTTTTGTCATTGAAATAGTTTAAAATACCTTATAATGATTCATAGTTTTCATAAAATAATTAAAAATATGTGAYGTGATTAAAAAAAATCTATTTCATTGCACTTATGTAACTAATATTTGAATTTGTTATATAATTTTTTGTATATACTTCATTATTTAATATTTTTATAAAACTATAATAATATCTATTAATTTAAACTAAAATAAACAATAGTTAAATATATATTTTTGTAATTAAAACTTATTTGAATCTATTAGACTTAAACTTATTGGAAATAATGATTAAATATTATATAAACACAAAAAATAATATAAACTATTTAGTATTGTATGAAATGTTAATCCCAAACACCGGCTTCCCGTACGGCTTACAGCACTGGTATGTCTATGACTATTAGTGCAACTGTGCTGATAAAGTAGTACTAAGTGAGTACCGAAACACTAGTGACCACAAATCAACACCAGATAATTGTTGCTATTAAGTGATGTTAAAGTAAGTTAAACTTACAATAATTTTAATAAAATGTGTGAAATTTATAGTATCGATACCTAATTACGAAGTTTAGAATATTTTTAATTATTATTTGATTTGACATATATTTAATATGTTGTTAATATAATATAAATATAAATAATATCGATATTGTATTTAATTAATTTTTTATATCATTTCATAACAATATATTAATAAATCAATTAATTTGTTGTCAAACACTTTATAATCAATGATGTCCTGAAAGGTTACTTCTGCGCAATGCAAGCAAAAGACTAACTAAACCTATCTTTAATAATGACTTTTTGTGAGACAATAGTCTCAATGAGATTATAATTGTCTGTGAATTGAAAGCCCATTGGATTAAGTTTTTGTCTTTTTATTTGCAATTTATATATTACAAGGATTTGGTAGACTTTCTTGTAAATCACTAACAAAATTATAGCAAATATCATAATAAAACTAGTATTTTATTTTTATAATGACATAGATGTCTACCAAATTAATCATAACTCATGTTTTATTTGTCTAATTTATTTTATTGTTATAACTATTATTATTGTTGTTATTTTTCAATGATTTATTAGTCATTTAAATTCATTTAAATGGCTTTAGATTATAGTCACTAAATGTACAAAATTATTAACATTTTATTATATAATTTATACCCAATACACCTGCTTTTTGTAATTTATGATAATTTTGCGAATATTTTACATAATACTATAAAATATTAAGTCTAAATGTATGGCATAGTAGCAAATGATACTCAAATATAACTAAATATAATTAATAATCTTAAAAAACTATAATAAATGTTAGAAAATTGGTTTAACTATTTTAACATTTTAAGGAAACAATTATTTTGTATGATATTATTATAGTATTTAACTAATCGATTTCAATAAAATCTAATCAAATACCTGTAATACACAAATTGTTTAATAAAATATACTGTTATATCATGTTTTTAGTTCAGGTTTACAGTGAATGTCGAATATTAATACAGATATACGACTACTAAATATAGATTTTGTTTCATTGCTATGGATTTAAAGGCAAAACACATCAAACAAATGTTAGGATAAACTTTGTTTTCATAAATTCTTGTATATAATGTTTTTCACAATTTCATTAGTGAATACTGTTATTACTGTTATTACAGTATAAATATTATTAAATTAAATGAACAAAGTATATAATTTTCACAATAATATTAATTTCTAATAAAAATGTATATTTAGTGTATATTTAAAACATTTTAAACCATAATTTATGCTCAAATTTGTAAATTTAAAATTACTATTACTGTTATTTCTTATTAAATGGATGATCTTGATTATGATGATGAGGTAAATCAATAATTTTATTTAATGATTGATTATATATTTAAATGGTTACAATTTTACTATAACTTCTATAAATGTATATTATTTTTATATATTATTAAAAATTCGCTAATTTGTAAGCTTTTAGGCCAAATTATTTAACAATAACAGTATATTTTTTTTATAATTGATAATAAAATATAATTAGCAAACTATTTTCGCTTATTAATATATTAATATTAAATTATTTTTTGCAAAAATATTTTTTTTATTAATTGGATACAAATTCTTATGATTTTGTGTTATTCGTAATTAAAATCTTTTTAGCAAAACTTCACAAATTAAACTAATATTATTTGAGAGAAAAATACAATACTAATTACTTTGTAAACTATAGTATTAGTTTGATTATAAATTATATTATATTTTTAAGACATTAATGCTTAGAAATATAGACTGATCCAATTATATACATTAAATTAAAAATTATATTTGACTATAAATTTAAAACATTAATTAAAATACTACAACTAATGAAACAATATACAAATTAAGTGAATAAAATTATCAGTAATTTTTATTTTATATAAAATAAAAGTATTATTTATAATTATCTTTATAAACACACAAAATTATAAATCAAATTAAAAATCAAATTAAAAAATATATTATTACAATAATTTACAAAAATGTTAGGAATTTGAAGAAAATAAAGGCGAAGAAAAGCACTTCAAGGGTGCAGTGATTGCACTGTTTGTTATTGCAGTCATTTCTTCTCTTATTATACTTTCAATTATTTTGTTAACTCCTTGTAAGTATCAATTGATTTTATATTATTTATACTATATTTATATTTATATTATATTATAATTATTTATACAATACTAATATATTTGTTAATAGCTAAAAGATACAGTCCATTTCATAATGACAACTATGAAATCGATGAAATTATTAACAATGATTTCAAACCAATATTATTTAATGGCACCTGGATTTCAGGTATTATTTAAAACATTTACAATAATTAGTCTATTCTTATCAAACCATACAGTTTGTAAAAATTATATATATTTTACAAAATTTATTTATTTTGTAACAGACACTATCATATTTTAATTAATTATTTAATGAAATTTTTAAAATATTATTTTTTTAAATAAATATATTTTGCTTGTAATATTTATCGTAATCATTTATTTGTAACAAAATAAATACAAACTGCGATAATATGATTTTTAAATGTATAAACTAATATTAAATCATTTGCTTATTTTGATTTTAAATTAATTAACTAATATAATTATTACATTTAATAAAATAGGACATGAATTGATATACATAGAGCCAAATGGATCGCTTGTATCATTTGATGCTAAAAACAATATCTCATTGATTTTAGTACACAACTATATAATAGTAACAAAATATTTATTAAATATAATATTATCAAAAATTAATAATAAAATTAGATATAAATTATTATTTATATTATTCGTATTAAAATTTATATTTATTATTAACATATATGAATTAATAATTCTTACTATTTTCATCTATAAATATTTGACTTTTTAATATTAGATGTATATTATTGTTTATTAATTAGTAAATGTATATAAATATACATTTCATTTACATGAAAAATTTAATAATTTGCATAAATTTCAATTAATTTTAGAGACAATTTGATATTCAAAAATATTCACTTTCATCGGATAGAAATTTTGTTTTATTAATTTCCAATTATAAACAGGTATTGTTTATTAATTTTTTTAAATTAGTTTTGACTATAATATTATACAAAATATCTTATTTCTACAGTCATTGGAATTCATATTCACAGCAGATTTCATTATATATGACATTAAAAAGGAGTGAGTTTTTATAAATAGTAAACTAATATCAAATTATTTTGTAAAATATTGATAACAAATAATATAATTCTCGTTGTTTTGTAAGCTTATATCAGTTTTTTGTTATGCTTTTAAAAACTCAATTTAATTAAAAAATATATAATTAGTAAATATTTTTTAACTTATCGTTTGTATTAAAAATATATTAAATTAAAAACATTTCTTTTTATAGTAAAATATTATCTTTCTCTTATATTATAAATATCAAAATTTTAAATTTAATTTATTAAAACAAAACCCAATTTTAACTGACAATTTATTTTTTAATTTGTGATAATTTCAAAATTTGTTAATAAAATTATCTTTTTTAGCAATATTATTTATTTGTATCAAACTTGGGAAAATATAAGTCATATTGTTATACAATGGGCTGAATGGGGACCAATAGGAAATGCATTAGTAATTATATAATTATATATAATATTAAATTGTAAACAAAATATATAATTTATTTATATAGATATTTATTGTCAATAATAATATATATTATTTACCGGAAATTGGAGGAAAAGCAAAGCAAATAACAACTAATGGAAAACTGGGAATAATATTCAATGGAATCGTTGACCTACTATACAGAGGTTTGATTTGTCTCTTAAATTAATTAAATTAATGAACATTACTATAAAACTTATAAACTAAACATATACAGTAGATAATGATTATTTTAATGAATTTTTTAATATAATATAGTGTGGAATATTTAAAAATTTAATTAACTAAATATATAATAAAATCTATAATGAAACCAATTAGTTTAATAAAAATATTTCCAACCCATTTAAATTAAATAAAAACTAACAACAAATAGTTAGTATTCTCTGATTATTATTTTATTATACAGTATTTTATTTGTGTATTTAATTATTTGTAATTCAAAATATAACGTTATAGTATTAGATATTTAAATAATACAAAAACAAAATTATGCTATTGTTATATATTGTATTTAATTTAAATCATTATTCTTTGTATGTTTCAATAGTTAATTATTTTTTTAATATAAAAGAAAAAATAAAAGTAATACTAATTGTATTTTCGGAAATTATTGAGTTTTTGATAAAATGCAATTTTCTAAAAAATTATAATATGGTAAATTTATTTTAATTTAATAAAATCAAGTATTAAAATACATGTATTAAATGTATATACAGTATAAATAGAGTATTGTAGTAGATAATTTCAAAGTTGTTATTAGTTATTCATATAATAATGAAATTTTACATAAAATTTAATATTTTTGCGAAATACAGTATAGTTGTTATTAAATATCTAAAATATATACTTAATATACTCTAAAATTTTGAATTAAGTCCTATTCACATAAAAATTACTCATAAATTATAAGATTGCGAACAATCTAAATGTAAATTTAAAGTTGATTTTTACAAATTATCATATAATATCTATAAATATTTGAAAAATATAAATAAATGTATTTTATATAAAACTATATTTATAGAGATATATTTGAATGTTATAATAATAATACTAATATAGAGAGCATATCAACGAAAGAGTCGCTGTTCTGGTGGTCGACGGATGGCTCGAGTCTATGCTTTGCTAACATTGATAACACTGGTGTCGCCGACAATACAATTGTATTTTATGGCAGTCCAGGCAATGATAGTGAAAGCAATTCACTTAAATTTGTTAGATATAAATACCCAAAAGTGAGTCCAAACATATAAAACATTTTTTATCAATACTATTATCACAACACATAAGAGACCAATTAAAATAAGTGCATTAAATTTGAAGGATCAACACTATTAAAGCTAAATGTCTTTCTGAATGTATTAATATATAAATTTTTATTTGTTTCGACTCTAATTCTAAGGCAAACCAAATCATTGGAAAGATTACTCTTTGGGTTTACAATATAAGTTCAACTCATATCAGACAAATAAAACCTCCAAATGTATTACAAAACATAGATTTTTATGTTATTTCTGTTAATTGGCTTAAAAACGATTCACTAACTGTTTGGTGGACTCCCAGACACCTAAACAATTCAATCATCACTACTTGTGCTCTCAGTGACGACTGGATGTGCAAAGAGGTATACCATTAGTTATTTACATTAATAGCAAAAAAGCATTAAAACTATTAAAACGAGAGAAAACATCATCTAATAGTTTATCAAAAGTAATTCAAATATTATCTCTTTTTTAAAGACAAATAGGATTTCAAGTGTTTTGAGTTTAAAAAAGTTATCGCAAAGTATTATGCTATCGGATGACGGACTCACTGTCACTGTCTTTACTATATCTTTAAAACCTGACTCACAATTGGGTAGATATTATCACATTTCTTACTTTAGATTATATGTAAGTCTATCATAATATATATATATATAAATATATTTATTTGTATAAATGAAGTGCATTTCCCATAATTAACTAACAATAGTCAAGTATTTATTTGTTTAATATAGTTTAGTGAAATAATTATCAGTAAACTAACGAAAATAAAATTAATAATACAAAATGTGATTAAAATTAATATTAACAATTTTCTTTATGTAACTGTTATCTATTATTAATAGCACAACTTTATAGATAAATTCATAACAATAGGAAAGTATGACGTGACTAAATTATTATTTTTTGACAAATCGACACAAATTTTATATTTTCAAGCAATAAATAAATCAATAAAAGCCGAAAACCCTAATATAGAGCTCCGGGAGCAACATATTTATAGAGTTAATGTCAGTGACAGAGATGTCCAATGCATGACATGTCGGCTAACGTTCACTGATTGTCATTATTTTGAGGCCTTCTTCAGTCTTAACGCTCACTATTATGTGATTCAATGTTTGGGACCAAACGTACCAAAAGTATATTTACTTAAATTAGATCAACAAAACAATTGTATGGGTATTATAGTTTAGTTTTTACTTATATAATGACATATTTAGCAATTTATTTGACCAAAAAATTGCTTTCAATCAAAAGCTTTTGAATGGGAAGGCAATGAAGGCCTACAAAACAAATTGACTCATAAATTGGATATAAAACATCATATATATGTTGTCAACACATCCAATAATAAAAGTATGATATCTTTTCTTATATTTATTACTAATACTAAATAATAAAATATTTAATGACTGTCTTTAGAGACACAGTAAATGCATAATAAAATTTTTGTTTTATTATAACATCCATTAATATACAGTACAATACTACGGTATATACTGTTTTGTATTATATTATACAATATTTAACTAATTAAATATCTTTATAATGATTTGCAAAAATATTTATAAATGGGTTGTTATATGAAATATATAATTTAAATTTTCAAATTAGCAAAATTAACGTTAAAACTAAAATATAGTTGTAATACAAAATCACATTAAATACTAATTCTTCTATTTATTGTTTTATTTGATTCACATTATAAGTTTGAATTGTTATTAAATATTGAAACATTGCTAAAAATAACAAATAAATAAATTATAATTGTAATTCATCACATACCTTAAGTACTATTATTATAATATTATATTTATATAAACACTACAATTTAAAAATTTCGTTTTAATTGGAGTATTATTAATAAAACCTAAAACATTAGTAAAATATAAAAATCCAAACAAAATAATTAATGTCGAGTAATGCCGATTAGTGTTGAGTAATATATTATCTATATTGTTGTACTAAAATAACCAATGTCTTTAATTTTTAGTAAAATTCAAAAATGTTTTCAAATAATTTAATTATTTGAAAAAACAACATTTTATTTATTTAAAACTAAATAAAACTATTATTTATGTATTTTATATTTTTTCATCATTAATTTATATATAAATTTAAAAGATTTTCCAAACAAAAATATGTTTAAAATTTATTTTTTCCTATTTTCTTTATACTATCTTTCTATAACTAAAATAATTAATTTTGATTAACTAAAATGTAAGACTTTGGTATTTACTCTTATTTTGTGATAATATAGATATAAACAAACAAATGTATAAAATTTATAAGATATATAATTTTGGTAATAATTTAAACAAATGATAATTATATTAATATAAATATATATTTAATTATTAGAAATATATATCAAGTTATTAGTTCCGCCAGAATTTGATGACGAAGTGGTCGATAAATATCCGCTTATTATTGAAGCGTAAGATATACTCAAAACAAACGCTAGAATTTGTTTAATGACTTATATATAACATGTATTTGACTAATAGTAATGACGATGAGACACAAGTTTTGAGTGGCAAACATACCATAGATTGGGCCCATTATTTGGTGACTAAACATCACTATATTTACGGTTGGATTGAAAGCAATAATGACAACTTCAGACACAAGAAGATTAACAACAATTATGAATCGTTTAATGAAAATACAGACAAATACAGGATTGCAATAAAACATATCAAAGATGACAAACGTTTCATAAACCCACACAAGATGTGCATTTGGGGCAAATCTATTGATGCTTTTGTGGCCATTTCTAGTCTGGCCTCCAGTGATATACTTAATTGTGCAGTTTTAGTCTCACCCGTACTTAATTGGAAACTTATGGGTAAATCATTTAATATATAAAGTATGACATCAACTAACAAATATTTTTATTTTCAGATGTAGTCACTTATGAGTATTTGTTCAACATTTGGCAATCATATGAGGCAATTAATTTTGATAATAAACTTAATTTAATCAATAAAATTGAGAAACTCATTACAAAACACATATTAATAATTCATGGTTCGGCTGATGGTATGTTTTGTTTTGTTTTTAACTATTATTTAATAATATATAAAAATGTTTTTAAAAAATTGTTGTCAGAAAAAGCTTCAATTCAACACTCAATGCAATTCATTAAACAACTAATTAGTAAATACACAGACAATGACTCCTTTGGATTTGAACCACTTTTGCAGTTTCAGATATATCCTGACGAAGATAACTCATTATCGACAATAAGACATCATTTTTATCAAAGAATTCATTTATTCTTTGAGTACATATTCAGTCAGAGTCATAGACATCATATGATTTCATCTAATGAATGACATTTTTTTTATCTATAACAAGTGCACACTTATATTTATATACAGTAGTTATCACATAAATAAAATCTATTATAATAAAAAAGTTGTATTTCACTTAATACTGTCAAATGAATTTAAATAATTAATGTTTTGAAGTAAAACATTTGAATTTTATTCTTATTGAATCAAACATTTGCTAAGTAAACCTTATAAAACAAACAAAATACTATAATTTGTAAATAATTAGAAATAAAATATTATAATAAAATCTAAAAAATTAAACAAATATAACCATTCAATCATCTGTTTAAATATTAGATTGGATATGCATTTTTCGGAAAATCAATAAAATTTCAAAATCTCATAACATTTTAGTAAAATATCTATATATATAATTAATGATCGAGAATACGAAGATTTCCGGAAACTATTTTCGACTCTAGTATAGCACCGGCGGGTATGTCTATGCGATCGCCATGATTTGCAATTATGATAACAGTGCCTAATAAGGGATAAAAACAATTATAATTAATTACAAAACGTATAACCAATATGTATTAAACTCATTATAATACCTTTCAAAGTGACTCCCTTTCCAAAGGTGACGTCTCCACTAACTGTCAAGTGATCCAATTCTATGATATCAGGAATACTAGCAAAACGTGACAAAAATTCGCGTACTTTAGCAAAATGCGAATCACCCAATTTGACTAAAGGCACGGTAGGAAAGGCTCGTTTCGGATTCATTATCAGAGTTCCGCTATTTAGTGAATATAAGTTTGACATAACTAGCAATAGATCTGATGTTTTTTTGACGGGCAAAAAGCGACTTCGGGGGACATTTATACCAATGGCGCCCTCAAAATCTTTCATCGCTGAACCAACAGCTGTTTCCAACTGAACAATATCTAAACCAATATCTAAGTGCTTATTATTAACAATTATTTCCATATCTAATGTTCCCATTTGTACTAATTCTTGAATCGTTTCGAGTTTCAGCCAAATATTGTTTGTATTAAATATTTTGAATTTTTGGACACTTTTGAACTCATCGACGTGTACTTTAGGCACCTGTGCGATCTCAAGAAGTCTAACGTGTCCTTCATATTGAATAAGAGTACCACCCTTTACGTCAGCAATGGTTTTATCGGTCACTTCCATTACATATGAAGGATGATTTGTCTCGTTTGGATCAAGCAATGAATTCAATATATTCAGATCAACAGTTGCGCCCAAATTGTCAATATTTGACAAAAATACATATTGACGACCTATTAATCAAATTGTTAATTACTATATATAAGATTTATTATAATTAATGCAAACCTTCTTTAATAAAATACTCGAGAAGTCCTGATTTATAGAAAGCCGGGTAGAAGTCTCCGTGACCGGGAGGATACCAGGCATCGTTGTCTCCAGACATTGAATGTGCGATTGGCATTAGGCTTTCCTTATTGATTCGCGGGTAACGGCTTTGCATAAATGTATAAATTTTAACTCGAAATCCTCGATATTTACGTAACAATTTTTGTGTGTCTTCATCGGTATTGAATGAATTCATCAAAACAAGTGGCACATCAGCATCGTATGTCTTATTCAGATTCTCTATTTGTTGTACTGTTAAGTCTAAAAATGTCAAATCATTTCTCACTGGTATCACTGATTTAGGTCCAGTACAACCCATAGATGTACCTATTTATAAATATAGGATAATAATAATAATATAAAAATAATATGCTATCCATTTATACCAAGTCCTCCATTAAGTTTGACGACAACTAATTGATTGAGCATTTGTCTAATGCTATCTTTTTGTGGCGCTTTCATTGATGCATAACTTCTGACAGCATCTTCAGGAAGGGGTTCAATCTTTTCCCATTGAACTGACGGTCCAACTCCTTGAAGATATTTCATATACAACTGTTGAAATCCTTTGAACTCCTCTTCATATGATTGTCTTTCTATAGGATTAGCTGTTCTCAACAGTTTGTCCAACTCCTGTGCCAACTGGTGTTGAGCGTCCCTTTTGGTCAACTCTTTGAATTCAGTAGTTGAGCTCACTTTGCGCTGATGTCGGCTCTGATTGACGGCCAAAGCCGTACCATTGTTTGACTCGTTCGTCATTTTGTTAATTTCCTATTCATTTCAATTTTATGTCGTTAACCAAAACCATTCAATTCATAGCTTAGTTAAATCAACTGTTTTATAGATACAATATAACTAACCTTCCAATTATCGCTGTTAATACTCGTAAAATTTTGTAATTTATGCATTATATTAAACAAATTTTAATTTCCAATAAAAACCACAAAAAATCAAATTAAATGACTGCAAGACAGATACTAAATGCGACAATACCTCAAAGTAGTCTAATTTCAAACCAAAAAACACGAGAGGAATGGCATTCAAAAGATTAGAGCCAATCCTCAATCAATTACATAAAAACTTTTGAACTTAAGATTAGTTTAATTAATTGACTATTGCTTATCAATTCAATAAAAATCTTATATTCAGTAGATATCATACACAAGTAAAACAAAAGTTATATTTTATCCGAAAGTAATACTAAATACAGTATAAAATGTTTAAACAGTGAATTGAATAAAAATGTCGTCATAAATCATTACAGCTTAATATAAACATATAAACTTACATTACATTTACACATTTATTCAAATTACACAATTATCATCACCAATCATTTTTAATTAATTATAAAATATTATATTTTTAGGGGAAATATGCTGATTATACACACATTTTGCATATACTATAATAATAATAATAATTTACTTAATTTAAAAAAATGAATAATAATCCAAAAGTTTGTTAAAATTATTAAAATATCATTATAAAACAAATCTATATTATATACCCTATTTGTTTATAAATTATTTTTATTTAAAATGATATTTTTTAAGTTATCTAAATATCAAATATAAATCATAAAATTTCCTTTTTTGACAACAAAATAAAAAATTAAACAATATTTTGAAACTGATATCTTATTTGCAATGAGGCATTAAATTGTCAATTCATTGACTTTCTATATAACTATTTGCGGAACAATATTTATAAACTAATTATTACTTTTATTATATAAAATATAATTAAAGCTAATATTGTTTATAAAAAATCAATAGATATAATAGTCATTATTAATCATAACTTTAATGATCTCAATTAACTTAGCCTTGTATTCAATAAGAGATTGTTTTAAACATCCAATTGTTAAATATGTAGTATTAAAAAATATTTATCAAATTAATACAATATTTTTGTGATTAGCAAAATTTGACAATTTTTATGTCAATTAGATTCGTATTTATACTTAAATAATATAATAATATAAATTTATAAATAATATGTAAATAATGCTGAAATATATCCGTGTTAAATAACTATAAACTTATAAATAGCATATTTAAAAAATAAAATAAAATATTGATTCAAATAGTGATGTAACCAAAAAAAACTTGAAAAACTAAGTTCAGTCTGATATTCAAATCAAATATTTGTCAAAACATTGGATGACTTGAATGGAAAGTAACACAAAAAAAACTCAAGGATTACTTCATTAAACACCAATTAAATGGTTGTCTATTTCACTATAATATTAATAATATTTCTATTATGACAGAGAATATTGCAAATTAAATATTTACTTAAATTATATCAATAAAGCGTTAAATCAAATTAATTTTATTTTATTATAACTATTTTCTCAACGATTATCTTACATTTTATTATAATCCTAAAATTTAAATATTATGTTCACTAACTATAAAATATATTTGTTAATTAAAACTTTATATATTAAAGTAAATTTCCACATTGTTTTGTAACATTGAATTTATAAATTATTATGCATTTCATTCAATAGATGAAAAACAATTTATTTTAATTCATGTCATTATAACAATTTTAATATAAATAATACTAATTACATAATAATAATAAATTTAAAAACGTTTGGCTCTAAAATGTATAATAAATTGAATCAAAAATTATTTTTATGATAATTGTATCAAATGTTTGGATAATATGAGATAAAATGTGAGACTCTTATCGTTAGCTAATTTTAGTGCAGTTTATACTATTAATACAAGTGTTTATACATAATGTCATATAATTATCAGTAAATGTCTAAAAATAATATCTTTTAAAAAACCAATTAATAAGACAATCATTGATTAAATTAATTTCAATGTCAAATAACAAACATATAGTTATATCTCATTTTAAAGCTTTAATATTTTATACATTTATTTTAAAATTTGTTTTAAAAATCTAGACTTACCTTAAAATTAGCGGCGATTTAGTGTCTAAATTGAGACAACAGTTGTGACACAAATAGTGGACACAAACGACAAGTGATTTGCAATGCGTTTGAGTCGACAATCACTCACTTAATGACTGCTTATTAATGACACTGTATTTCAATGAAAATCATTGAATGCTTTAATAAATGTTTTTAATTTATATATCAAATCAAATGTCACTTAAAGTTCAATTGGATTTCATATGACTTTCACTGAAAAATCGAGTTTATTCTTATCATTTAAAATAGAGGTCAATGTTAGCCAATAATTGTGTCCATATATTATGTCATTGTTTTTGATACACTATTAGCAGTGATGACAGTATAGAGGGGACAGTAGTATGGAGTAAATGGTGTGACGTATAGTATGTATAGTCAAAGACATGTGTTTTAAATGCCAATACATTTGTTAATAATTTTGCGCTCTTTTTGTGTTTGTCTTTGTGTTTGTCCGACAAACTGACGACTACTGTACACAACACGTGACAACAATTGTCACTAATTGTCATCAATTGTCACCACATTTGATCACAAAAGTCATTAATTAATACTCCAACACAACTGTTCAGTCATAATGTCTTCACAAAGTTGTGAATCAAATATTTGTCATTATGTAAGACCAAAGTCTAAGACACCTAATTGTGTCAAACGACAGAAGAAGAAGAAAGAAGAGAAGATAAACGCATCGTTTGTCGTCAAACATAAGTCTTTGATAACCGAATGGTTCAATAGATTTGATGAACAAATCACTAAAGTTAGAGACGATATGTTATCTCCTCTTATGAATTCATTGTATAATTTTGTGTCCAATAATTGTGTCACTAATGAGATGAGAGAAAATAATTTTGACACTAAATCGTCGCCAAGTGTTGGCCTCATTCCGACGGCTCTCTTATCAATTGGTTTGTCATTTATTGTCATAGATTTAAGTTTAATTGTTATTAATTATTAACTGCTTTTATTAGGAATGAACTCAAGTGAACATCACTTCATATGTGATCTACTGATTGAAACCATACAAGACTTAACCTCATCCGTTGCTTATATCAACGCAAAACAAAATTCAACCATTAATTCAGTATTTAAAACAATTTGCGATTCAATTCTTACAGAAGATGTCATTAAAAGAGCCGATTTAACTGAAATTCAATTGAAATCACTGACATTTGAATCATTATTTAAGATATATGAAGAACGTGTTATTAAAGCCAATACTAATAACTTTTGTCCGCCGATTGTCCTGTTTTTTGATGAAATTGAGAGTTTTGATCACTCAATGATCACTACTTTGATTCTTATAATCAAAGATTACATTCAAAAACTTCCGTTTATATTAATAATAAGCAAATCAAATGAAACGTCTTCATTGCAGCACTTATTGCCCTCCAAAGCAACTGACTATCTATACGTAAATCATTTTCAATCTATTTGTGGCCAAAAATTAATCGTCAAAATAATATGTAAATTATTTGTCGATTCTTCATTGTCTTTCAAATTGGGTCCAAATGTTTTGGATTTTATGCTCAAAATGTGCCAAAAATTTAATTCTTCGATTATAAGTCTTCAAAATATTATAAAGTATTCAGTGTTTAAACATTTCCAGACAAATGAATTAGCATTACTTTGTCAATCAATTAGTTCTTTAAAGACTTATCTAAAAGATATTGAGTTAAATGAATTGAAAGTATTAAGAGATAAACTGAATATCAGTTATGATTTGAATGATAAAGAATTTATAAAAGAAGTTATCAATAAATTGACACATTTTCAGTCAGTTAACAATCAAATTGTATTAACTTTAAAAATTGTATTATATTTAGTTGATGGACATATTGATGAAACAAAATTAGTTAATTTCTATATAACATTATTCAAAGATACTTATGATTTTACTGACATTTTGGATCAATTGAATCGGTTTTCAAAAGAACGTTGGAATTCATTATTAAGTTTTTGTTTAAATGGAAATTCACTTAACGATGAAACAAATCCAATGATTGCTGTATTGAAATTAAGACTAAAAGAATTGATTCAAATTAAAGATAAACTTGATTTGGAACCAACTGTGGTGATCGAGAAAATGGATTTAATGAATGTAAAGAATAAATTAACTAAATTTAAGACTCGTTCGCAATGGAAAGATTCAATCAAACCATTAAATAAACAAAAAGTTTTATCGGCTTTTGAAATGTGGAGAAACGTAACAATCGATACAATTAAGGATACTTTAAGTGAAATAAAAAATTCAATTGACAACTCATTTCATCAAATTATGTATTTTGATTGTTTGGATTTAATAAAAAATCAAATATTTGTCGATCAAAGAAGTCATTTAATGCAGACATTATCTGACTCGAAGTCATCGCAAACTGATTTACACCGACTTTATTCTCTATATAATAAAAATCATTCAATTATTAATATGTATGATATGTATAACAATTTTATATCATTTTCAAACCAATCGGAGTCATCACATAAAAGTCCAAAGAAAGCAAAATTTATTGAAAAGAAAAATGAAAATATTGTTCGCTTTTTGAATTCAGTTTCAGATTTTGAATACATTGGTCTCATTGAACCATCAAAACGCAAATCCGATCATTTGATACGTTTGGTTTGGTTTTAGATTCAATTTTATTTAAATAAGTTATAAAATTTTAATTTGTAGAGTATATAGGATTTTGATATTTAACATGATTTCATATTTATTTTAATTTATCAAAATGTGGAACACTTTCGATTATATTTACAATTTTTATATATGATAAATATAAATTGTTGATTTTATTAAAAGCGTGTTTAAATTGTTAATAATAATTTCAATTTAAATAATTTTTATATTAAATATAAGGATTACATTTAATTTATATAATATTAAACAAAAAAAATTAAAGTAATAAATTRTTATTTAATAAATATTTTGTTTGAATTTTAGATATTGGTATACTTTAAAAATTCATATTTTTGTTTTAATATAAATATTTTAAAAAATTATTTCAATTAATTTTAATTAAATGAATAATGTTATCTACAATATACTGTACAGTAATATAATACTATGCGCTATACTGTAGTTACTATTATACAAATATGTGACAAAATATATTATTTTTGAAATCAAATATCTAACATGCAATACATTATTTGATTTAAATACAATAAAATTTGTATTTTTGAAGATTTTAAAAATTATTCAAATATTATATGAGAATAATATTCATTGCTTTTGAATATAATTTATAAATAAATAAAACAAATTATTTTGAATATACATTATTTAATGTACTTTACAATATTAGATTAGTGTATATATATATACTAAAAATAAAATACAAAATATTTTTATAATAAATGTTGAATTTTTATACAGACTTAAGGTTTATAGTGGTCTACATCTTAATGATTATATATATTGTACTATATTTTCATTGGATTTTTAGTTCAAACTTCAGAGATATTATGATATAATATGTTATCGATTCAAATGTTGCGATGCGTGGATCACATCATCACATCCTCCACTTTAAGTGCAAACTCTATCCCTGTTTTCCTTATATTTCAGCCATCCTTTCAATTCAATGAGCCTTTGCTGACAATAATACAATTTTTGTTTGAAAATGTATTTTTGTCAATTTTATATAAATATTAGATATTATTTTATTGTTTATCTTTATTAAGTTTCCTGTATATCTAATTGTATATAACATTTTATAACAAATTTTAATAAATTAATAAAATGATTAAATTGAAATTTTTAATTATTGACTAATATTGAAAATTCTGTGAAAATTACACAATGATATCATTGACTAATATAAACATATCTTATATTTTGTTCATTTTAATAGGTGAGACAATTAAATTATATATTTCTTTTGGTATATCATATATATATATACTGTAAATATCATAGTTTTATTTAAGTTTTTATCTTTAAACTAACTAATAATTAATTTTGAAAGTATTAATTAATTCAAATTATTAATTTATGTTCAATAAAGCATTGATTGAAATGACATTATCATTGAAATGCTATATTTGTCATACAAATGATAACAATTTATGTATTGATGACAAATATTTGGTCGATTGTCCATCAAATCAGGCATACGATAGATGTATGACAAGAGTGTTTAAGAATCGTAAGTATTTTTATATTAATTATATATTTTTAATAATTAAATCAATTATAGTAATWAAGTATAATTAATGTAATTTTTATCATAAAAATAATTATCTAAAAGTAAAATTTGAATTTGAATTTGCATTTGACAGCACCGGATGGTTTTCATATTAAAAAGGAGTGTGCATTAGCTCCGTGTCATTTACGGGACCCGAAACTTGATTTCATAAAATTCAAAGACCAGTGCAGAAACAATGACGACGATTGCATACATTGCTGTGAAACTGATGGATGTAATAAAGATTCAGCACTTGCTTTGGTGTCCACACAAAACACAATTATCACAATCGTAACAATGGTTATGGTCTGTCTGGTTATCACACATTTAGCTACTCATCACTAATTATTTTGCCATTTATTAATTATAATGTTTTCAAATTAATTGACCCGTATTATTTTTTTTATATAAAATATACCATTTATCATAATCCATTCAATACAATATCAATTTAATATTATTTATTAATTTGTATAATAATTTAGTTTTTCATATAATAAGAAATTTTTTAGTTTAAAAAACTTTTTCGATGATAATTGAATTATAGCTAACTTATCGATTGAAACAAATGTTTGAACAATTCATATAATTAATGTCTTTAATCATAAATAAGAGTGTGATTCAAAATGTGCCAAAAAACACAAGTTTGTCATTCAATGAACAATTGATTTTTAATTGGAGACAAACCAATAATTAATTAATAATTTGGAAGTTAACTAACAATATCTAAATCAAACAATAATAATATTATTGATAAAATAAACTAAAAATGTAAATAATTATTTAAAAAATTGACAATAGTTGATTAAAATTTTACCATTATATTATTATTTATATTCAATAAATAATAATAATATTAATATGATTACTCCTTTTAAAGCATTTGATGAAAAATAGCAAATAGCTATTGTAATAACACGGTATATAAACAATTTATGCAAAATAGCAATTTATTATTAAATTATATTAAATAAAAATTTGAACTTAAATTTTGAATTTATAAATGAAAATACTGTACTTCTGTTAATTTTTTTTAATTAATTTTATTTGTAATATCAATGTATAGCTAATACACTTTATTGTTAATAAGTTATAAAATTGTTTTTTTTTGACAAATATAATGATAATACTGTAAGTTTATAAATCTACTAAAACATAATAAACTTTTTATTGTAAATAATTTCTAACTCTTATTATTAATGAATTAGCTAATGATTAAAATTTAAATAATTAAAGTTATTTTTGTTAATCAACACAAAACAACAATTTAAATAATTGATAAAATTAGTGAACAGTCTTAGTAGTCATCAATATTTATTACCTGAATGGCAACCTTACCTGCAATAGTGTTGTATAACTACTAATGTTATGGTTTATTATACAATTGAGTTGAGGCACAGGTAGGCGAGTCTTGAGTACTAATACAGGTGTGGCTCGTGTTTGAACCTCACATTAAACCAAACAATTGTTATTTATTTTTATTTTTTTATATTTATCTCATATTTTTAATAATCATAATTAAAAAATATGTAATATTTCTAATAAGTGTTTACAATGAATTTGAATCTCATATTTAATTTATTTGTCAAAGTTTTGATAATCAATTGTCTCTTAACTTTTTACAACGGTATCAATCAATCAATTTTTATTAACACATTTAACATTATTAATATAACTGTTGCTTATAATTAATAAAAATTATTATTTTAATGATATATATAATAGTTGGATGTCTTGAGTGTTATGTCTGTAAGAATCAGGAGAACAATAAAGACAAATGCGTGGAAACGGTCAGAACGTGTGACTTAACCGAAGACCGATGCCTTTCGGAAGTTCGTTGGGGAAGTCAGTACTCAAGACATACCATTGACTTGATATTTGATAATTAGTTAATTATTAATTATAAATTTCATTTACTATCCAAATCCAGGCACACCCTATTGGGCGCCGACAGGAGAGAAACAATTTTATGTATCAAAGCGATGCGCTTCAAAGGTATTATCGTATATGAGATCCTATTGTATCCTATTATATGTATAACTAAATCAATTAATTAACTAAATTTAAAACATTTAAAAAAATAATAACAGAAATTATGTGAAAATGCAATGAGAAATGTAACCAAAAGGTGTGACAGAATTTGGTATAACGATTGGGAATGTGTTGAGTGTTGTAATGGTGACCGATGTAACTATTATATAACGGTTTGTTATTATTTTACTTATAATATTTATTTAATATTTTATTAAACTATTTAATTAATTTCTTTTGTCAAATAGTTGGCATCCAATCACTTAATACCAGGATATGTGACAATATTTGTAACATTATTTTTAGCCTTATTTTTAATTCAATAAAGATGTCATCTCTCAATAATAATTTAATCAGCAATCAAATCACAATACCGTCCAAATAATTTACACTATTTTTTTATTAGCATTTATTTATATAATTTGTAAATATTTTACCAATTTTTTAAAAGCAATTTATTCAACAAATTTTTGCCAAAAATAAACAAATAAATGAATTAAGTTAACAATTTAATAATTATTACAATTATTTGAAAGCATCGAAATGTTAGATAAGTTAATCAAATGTCTTATGGTTGGCCTGTTATGAGCGCAATGCCACGGATTCATCAATTGACTCATTTGTGTAACAATTGTTTTCATTTGAGAATTAAATAGAGACTCACCAATCATTACACTTGAACGACAAGCTCTGGAAGCGATTACTTTTTTAAAACCATTCAGTTTATAATTAGCCAACAATTCAATTGGTGTTTCAATTATTGTTCCGACAATCTCTTCAATATCTTCCTTACCGGCCGTCCATTCTTTACTAATGGGTAGAGTTGCCAAATAAAGTCTATGTCCTGGTTTTGCAGTTTCATCGGCAAAAATACCAAATCCCAGTGATTTGAATGTATTCAAGTGGTCAATAACTACTTGTTCGTTGGCTGAACTCAACTCCAGAGGCAGCGGTGCAACAAGTTTTTGGTTCTCAATAACTGTTTCCTCCAGAAGTTTTTCATAATTGAAGCGCTCATTAGACGCGTGTTGATCGACAATAAACAGATCATTAGATAGTTTTGTAATAATAAATCCCAAATTGAATTGTCCTATAATTAGCATCTCTTCAAATGAACTTTTTTTTAATTCATTATTTAATTCATTTTCTGCCACTTCGTTCTGAGATAATTGAATTTTAGCAGTAAATCTATTATCAATTGTCGATTCATTGTTTTTCAAAGTTGTTTTTAAATACTGTGCTTTAATTGACTCAATATCTATGTCGACTATATTACCAATAGTGTTATCATTATAATCATTATCACAATCGTCATCAATCATTATTGAACACTCAGTCATACACTTCTTAGGCTTAGAAGAATCCAGACTATCAGTACTTCTTTTATTCGATTGACCACAAGTAATGACTTCAGACTGAGAACTCATTGGTACTTCTCTAACAATGATAGGAACTGAAACTTGTGTCAATGGACAGGCATTTTGATAACTACTATTAGAATCAATTGGTATAATATTATTTGATTGTCTTTGAATGACATGAGAAACGTTAGAAGAAGATTCATTGGATACTCTAACTGGTGGTCTATGAATAATATGTTCATTTAAAACATTCATAGCTGTTGTAAAAGACTTCGGATTATTATTATTTGATTTTTTAGATGTATTCTCAATCTCTGTATCTATTCTGGGAGTTATTGGAGGCGTCACGACAACAGCTTCACGATTAATCTCTTTAAATAGTGAATCACATGGCGATCGACATCGAGGAATGTTCAATGGCTGAGACGTCATTTCAGTTACTTCTTCATCTACTGATCTTTCTAATGAAGAAATTGGTCTAACGTTTGAAGTGAATTTAGTCATTGAAGTTAATTGACAATTCGTTTCTTTGTTATACAATCGAAACAACAAATCCTTAATTATGGCAAATATCTGGTCTTCGTTGGCAATCAATAGTTGTCTCTTATCGGGCGATAAGTTAAAATCAACGCAATTCTTGTTAATTTCAATATTAGCTAAAATAAATGGATATTGATTTCGATTAAATGTCCGATAGATATCATTAATAAACTTTTGGATATTCTTCACATCGCATGGTCTGTGGTTAACATAAAAGAACTGTCTATCAGTGGCCGCGCGGCCGCAACCGGTGTCACACTTTGATATGAGTCCCGATATTCTTAACGTTTGTTCACTTTCTCCACACAATTGTTGGCATTCATTGAAATCAATTAATTGATTCAATTGTTTTGAGTCAAACACTTCAATGATATTGTTTTTAGTACTAAGACCGGGACTCGAGAGTAGCGTTTGTTTCGGTTTGTTATTCATTTGATTCGTCAAATTAATCCTTAGTCCAACTGTTCCGACACAGTATCCAATCACAAGACGAATCATTTTGTCGAACTCTCTCTTAATATTTTTGTGAAACTCTTTTCTTCGGACAGGAATCTTGTAAAACAAGTTTTGTATTGAAACAGTTGTTCCAACATTTCGGGCAACAGCTTCTCGTGATATAACATTGCCATCCGAGTCAAACTTAAGACTGGATCCGATAGCTTGACTCAGATGTCGTGTTTGAATCAACAGATCAGACATATTGGCCAATGAATTGAGTGCTTCGCCGCGGAATCCATACGATGTAATGAAAGGTAACTCTTCGAAGTCATTGAGTTTAGATGTAAAATGTCTTTTACATAGATTACTAAAGTCTTGTTCATCAATTCCGATGCCATTGTCAGTGATTTCAATGATATCTTTACCAAACTCTTTGAGCCGAATAGTGATGACAGTGGCCTCGGCGTCGATGGCGTTCTCGAGCAGCTCTTTGACCACATTTGTTATCGAAGTGATCACTTGTGCCGAACAGATGGTCTTTGCTGTCTTGTTATCGATTGCTTTAATTCGTCTCTCGTGTCCATCCATTAGGACTTAAGACATACAATCAAACAGTTGTTTTCATTCAATGTTTTCATTCATTCATTACTTATTTACCGCTTTTATTGCAATACTGTGTTTGCATTGCAATCACGTGTTCATATATTATGTGATATTTTTATACAAATTGTATTACAGGTTATATCAAAGTATGCAATACTTGTATTATTATTTTATCATAAATTATTTAACACTTGTAAAAATCACGTATTAATTCAATTTTTATATTAATTTTAGATTTTATTATTACTTAAGTTCATTAAAAGTTAAGCTTAAGGCGTGTAAACAAATTCAACAATAGTATAATTGATAACAAAAAAACATTAAAATTTGTAACTTATTTTATATAAAAAATAGGGTTAAAAATACCGTAAGTATTTCATTTTAAAATATGAAAATTATTTTTTAAATATAATCAATAATTTCAATATATATATATATGATTATAAAAAAATTAAAGTTTGGCAATTAATTCATCAGTAATTCATTTTCAGTATTGGACTAAACGATCAAATAGTTGATGGCATCAGTGACTAAATCAATGTCAGACTTGATATGAATTCATTTTCGGTGGAATTGAGATATTAGGCGTACAGTTATTATCCGAAACTTTTGAATCCTTTCGAAGCGACCGAAAGGCCATATCGTCGCGAATTAAGTGAGGAATCGATGATTTACATCGAAATCGTACTTTGTTTGACTCTTTTGGATCCAATTCGGCTCTAATATAGTCATTAGATGAAGAATGGCAAACAATATTATTGGGAATACCAAAAGGTGGATGTCGTGGTATTACGTTATTGGCTGATGATTGACGGATCCAACGGCCAGAAAGGTCATCATCTTTGATATTAGCTTTCGATAAATATGTCAAATCATCATAATTTGTATTATTATTATTATTATATTGATTATTATAATAGATGTCATCATCAGATGAAGACATTAACAAATAACTCATTGAATAGTTTTTATTATTATTAATCCTTTTGATTGAATTGAATCCTTTGATGACATCGTTTGCACACAAATACGAATGACTTAGACTTTTGTTATACTTTCTGAACGCAAAGTCATCTTTAATAATGTCCGGAATGGCTGACCGTCGCGCGGGTGGAGTCCGTGACATCGTTGTCCATCTGTTACCACTCGGACCGTAATCATTGCGAAGCGCTTCCAAGGTTTCAATTGTGGCCATCGATCGCCTCTTATTTAGTGACTCGTAATCGATGGCATTGTTATTGCTATCATTGTTGACATACTTTTGTCTCCGATCGACACTATCAGTGATATCATTATTATTGTAATCATTGGTCCAAAAGAGCTGATGTCTAATCGGTAGATCCCTTCTCTCAGCTCTGTCTAAGAGATCACTGTCTAAAAGTTGTTCATTAAGTTTGTCATAAATAATCTCCAATTCAGTGATGGCGTCACTTCTTGTATGGCATGGTTTGAGATTAGCTTTATATCGATTGTTGATATTATCTTCTGATTTAACAATCAAAGCACTCCTTCTTCTTAACGCTGCATCAGTTGAAGGCTTTGTTTGGCAACTCTTGACATAAGACATAACTGGTTATCAAATCAATGCATAACTTTGTCACTTAAATAACAGATTTGTTTTGATAGCAAATGATTTAAAAATAACAAAACAATTGTTTTAAACAACAAATTAATTGATGTTTGACTTAACGTTTGATTGAATGCATTAATGCGTACATTGTTTGAGACAATACTTAACACAAGTCTATAATATAACTGACATTCAATTTGAATGCATTACTACAGTATTACTACTGTTTTCAATATGTTATGCCATTGACTACACGATTGAACTCAATTTACATTACATTCAATACAATACTATTAATATTACAAACTTTAGAAATCGACTTTAATTTCAGTTGAAATCAAATATATTTTATTTATTAAATCAAATTGTTTTTCTGTTTTTTCATTGAAAATAATTGAATTTATTTGTCACAAAAACAGCACATTTACTATTAAGTTATATGACTTGCAGTTATATTTATACTAAGATAAACAGTATTATCAATCAAATGACACAAATATTTATGATTTTTGGGACAACTCTTTAAAACTTTATTTTGACAGCACTTTAATAATGCGATTCTCATAAACTTTTTGTCAAATCATGTCTTAAAATGCTTTAATAAAAAAATATTTTTCTAAAAGTATTAAAAAACACATCTTTATTATAAAGTACTGATTTAGAGACTTATTGTCGATTAAAAACATGTTAAATATTATTACCTTTAGCTTAAAATAGCATAAAAATAAAATTATTATTAATAATGATATTATTATATTGAATATTCTAAAAATAAATAGTTGGCAACAATTTGATTGACATAAATAAGATTTATTTATCAAAATTTGACAATTGATAAAATATATTTTATATTATATCTATATCAGGGATAAAGTTTTATTTTTAAATAATATAATTGTAAATCGTGTTCAATACAAACAAGTACTTGTATTAAAATTTATGAAAAGTATATATACATATGTAATATTACCCTATATAGTATATACTAAATTTATATTTACATATTGTAATAAATGTATATCTATTGTATAATTATTATATTATAAATTATAGACTATAATATACAGAACAGTATTGTAAATATAAGTTATTGTAAATTAAAGAGAAGCTATAAAATATTTTGTATTTTTTTAGTATTACTTAAATACAGTAGTAATTTAAAATTACATTTACTTAACTTAAATGAAATATTATCATAATAACTGTTAAATTAAGTAATAACATATTTGCAATTGCGATAAACAAAAATGATCAAGGTTGTTAGTTTCCAAATTAATTATATTAATTATTTCGTGATTAATTAATTACTTAAATTGAATAAAATTATTATTGCATTAAATGTATAAAATATTATAGTTTTTTAAATACATAATACTTGGATTAATTTTGACAATTAAAAAATTAAATAAAAATATTTACTATTAATTTTAGACATAATAGATATGAGATTAAATAATTAAATGTTTATTAAATACTGTACTTAAATATGATATAAAAATTTGTTAAAATAAGCAATAATTAACAATACATGAGATAATAGTAATAAAAGATTTGATAAATTGTCTCAATATTTGCTCAAATCATTAATAAGATAATGGTTTACGTTATACTACTGTACATACAGTGTATGTATTCAGTGATTAATTGTAAAACTGCATCACTTTTTTAATTATTGAATTACATTTAATAATAAAAATACATAAAAGTTATTATAAAAATAATAAAACTATAGGATTAGTAATTAGTACTACAAGTAATAGGAATATAATATGAAATTTTATAGTTATCCGGATTCCGGGATAACTCTGGGATATGTCATCAAAATTATTATTAATATGTAATACTATGTAATACTATGTAATATTATGTATTAGTGCTATAATATACTACATGTACTGTATGTACAAGTATTGAGACAAAAGTTAAACAAATATCAAATGAGAAACCAATGTATGAATTGAACACTAAATTAATTTTTTTATTTTAAAACTTTCAAAAAGATAGTATTGAATGCAATGCAAACATACAATCATTTATAGGATATGTTGTGACAGTTGTACCAAACAGTGGGGTTTTAGTCATTGAATAACACATTAGGGGTCTATTGGGGGCAACAATGAGTGTATTGTTATTGTTATACGCAATGAATGTGTGGTCAATGACTGAGTATTGCCATTGAATTGTCGTTTATATTGAAGACTGAGTTGTCTTTGAGTTTAACTACCGTTAGGTCTGACCTGAAGTACAGCTCATCACAAGTGACGCCAATCGTGCCGTTTGACTGCCTTATGGATACCCACGGCTGACATGTCTTTTCCCAACAAATGTCATATCACTCACAACAACAACAATAATAATAACAACAACAACGACAACGACTTTAACGACAATAGAGTCGGTGAACAACAAGAGATTGATTGTCACACAAACCAAGAGATTAACAATTTAGTCGACAGACACACAACACATACTGACACCGAATCGATCAACAGATTAGATGAGTCCGAAAGTGTTGACAATCATCAACAAAGTGTGTCTTTTATAGATGTGAAGCCAATTCTTAAAAGAAAGAGTTTAGACGAGATTGAGATTAAGACATTGCCATCGATTCTTAAAAAGAAGGATAGCTTTGATTATCTTTCCAAACACGCTATTCTTAAGCGTCATTCATTGGGATCAGAGTCTGATAATCGAAATCCAAAACAATTTCTGATAACTAAAGAAATAGATATCAGTTCAACGCCTTCTTCGAGTTCAAAGCCATCGAAAATTCATTCAATACTCAAACACAAGAGTTTTGATGAGAAGTTTGTCCAATCGAGAGATGACCAGAGTTTGCCTAAACCTATACTCAAAAAGAACTTAAGTATTGAAGACGAGATTGAAAAGTGTCTGAATATAAACAATGGAACAAATGGTTCAAATGCCGGCTCCAGTAGTCAATTAGCTAACAGTCCAACTGATAATAGCAATGGATATTATAGCAGAACTCGAAGTATTCTCAAGTTTGCATCAGAGCATCAAAAGACAGTTGTGATGAATCCAAAAGTTGAAGTCAAGAGTATTCTTAAAACTGGACACAAGAACGACTCAAAACCAGTCAAAAGTGCTCTTAAAAAATCCGACCTTAACTTTGACACTAAATCTGAAGTGAAATCAATACTCAAGTCAGAGAGCATTGGATCAAATGAAAAGATCAATTTGTCAGACACTGACTCCTCATCGAGTGATGATAACAATGATGTGGATCTAAGTGTTTCCGCCAATAGTAGTGTCGAAACTCAGTCGCAATCACATGAGTCCAGTGGTGTTTGCAGTGATAATAATCACAAAAATAATGATAATTCCATTGAAACAAACAATTCTTGTGCTTTCAAAACAAAAGATGAAAAACCAAATCAAAGGTAAAAAAATTATAAACGAAGTGTTTCTCAATTCAATTATTGACTCTAAAACACTCAATAATTATGAAATCAATTATTACTAATATTATCAAACTTTTAAACTTATCTATTGATAACTTTATTAAATACTGTAATTGACTTTATTGTAAAAAATTCTAACTGTTTTTATATAATTATTTTATTTGAAATTTTTCTATAACTAAAAAAGTGAACAAAATTTTTGATATAATTATGAATGCTGTAATTATATTAAAAATATAAATTTAATATATCGATGAAATTAACTAAATATTTGATTTTTAAAATTTGTTTAAACCATTGATTGATTTTTAAAAAAAAATATGTATTAAAATAATTATAAAATTGTTTTAATTATATGAAAATGATTTAAAAATTTTGTATACTTTTTCTATATATTTACTTAAATACACTAATTTATATATATTATTTTATTAAACTATTTATATAATGTATTTATTAAAAATAATGTAAATGATTTTTTTATTACTTGTGATTTACTGTTATTTTGAACTGCTTTTAAGAAAAATATAATTTAAAACTAAACTCTTAAAGTTGTTTTTAAAATATCTAATTAAAGATTGCATTTTGAAAAACTGCCAAAAATCTAGTCTACACTTCACTAACTGACTCACAAATCTTTTTCACTTTATTTCTATTTAAACTCATTTCTCGCTATGACTTCAATTCTGATGGGTTTTCGTTGAAAAGTTAAGAGATTTATAATTATCAATAATTTTGATGTTTTGATAGGTTTTTGGCAAATAATCGACAATTGGAAACAAAACGACCAAATAGTTGTATTGTTATGAATACTAATCAATTGGTTAATATTGATGACCAATTAGATGAACAATCAGAAGCAGACAAAGATGTCGGTCAAAGTATTTTCCATCGATTGGCTGCTCTTAAACAGAATGGAGAGGAAGGCTGGAAGAAAAGGATTTCTAAATGTGATAACAAAGAAGTGACATTAAGAGTGAAATCTAATGAGAATGTTGGACGCGTTCGCACCACAAGTATTGCAGACAGACTCTCTCTCTTAGAAGATTCGAGTCAAAAGTGGAAGAATAGAGTCCAAGAAAAAGATGTCAAACAGTTTACAGTGGAGGGAAAAATGCTCGAAAAGGACACTCCAGTTAAAGTTATACCAGATGTTCAACGAAAGACACCAAAAGCTACGGTTTTTCGTAGCGAAAAAACTGCTGAAATGCTTAACACACAATTAAGACACTCTTTAGCTGTTCCAAAACTGGTGATTCCACAAACTAATGGTTCAAATTCGCAATGTATAAAACTAAATGATAATAAACCAGTTGTTTTGCCAATTCTTAAAACAGATGACGACAATTTCAATTCATTCTTTTCTATTGATACTTTCAAAAGTGATAGAAATGAGATTATAAGTAATGAATCTTTTGATAGCTTAAGCACCGGAATGTCAGATCTGTAAGATATTTAGGTTTGTATTTAAACAGTTTATTAATTATTTTAATATCATTTTCAGTTTAATTCAAAAGAGATCAGTCAAACCTCAGGGCCGACGTAAGGCCACAACAAATCCAATTCGAAGTTTAAGTGAAAGAACTGATTTTATTGTCGATTCTTATGTTGAATTTGATAGTAAAGAAAATGACAAAATAGATGATAAATTAGATGAAAATAATGTGAAACCAAAGAGATCCAAAGATTTGGTCAAATCGTCAAGTTTTGCGGCATCAGCTTTGGCCGGACTCGCCACTCGTGAGGATATTAGAGGATTAGCTGGAAAATTGCGAAGTTCTTGTTCCTCTCCTAGAGATTCGTGGAAAAGCTATGATATGCCGAACTCAATGCAAACTTTAATGTTAGTACAGATAAAAGGGCGTCGAAGAGCTCAGACCCGATTAGTGGAACCGACCATTAAATCAATGAATAGCGGCGACTCATACATACTTGTGTCCAGAGATAGTATATATGTTTGGATCGGAGAGTTTTCCAATGTTATTGAGAAAACCAAAGCACTGGAAATTGCAAACCAAATACAAGAGAAAAAAGATCTTTGCTTTCGTTCATCTAATAGTTTAGTTATCATTGACTGTCAGAAAAAAGAATCAATTAATAAACAGACAAATGAAATGTTTTTAAAGCAATTGAATGCAAATTTTAAAAGTTGTATAAATCTTCCGAACAATCCAGAAGAAGATGAGATATATGAGGACACAATTATTGGTACAAATATGATATATCGAGTAAATAATGAACAACTGGTTCCTTACGAACCATTCTGGGGTCAAACACCGCGATATGAAATGCTTGACTCAGAAAAGTGTTTTGTATTTGACTTCGGCTCTGAAATGTATGTTTGGATCGGAAGTAAAGCACAAACCGTTGAAAAGAAGTGCGCTCTGGACTCAGCTAAAGATCTTTGGAATAAAGGCTATGATTATACTGAATGTGATATAAATCCTTTTGGACTCAATATCACCAAAAAAGACACGAAACGTCCGCATTGGTCGTGGTTTATGAAAGTCAGTCAAAACATGGAATCTATTCTATTCAAAGACAAGTTTGTCAACTGGCCTTCAACTCCAAGTGCAACCAAAACAAAGAAAATTGAAATACCGGTTCCTAAAAATATTTATTCTGATAATAATTTTAGCACAATTGACGCAAAATCTTTGATTGAATCAAAAGCACACGAACCCGATATGATCTTAGAAACGGCACATTTAGGACGTGGAGTTCGATGGGATGATGAACTTGAAGGCAGACATATATCCATTACCTCATTAGATGTCAAATGTTGGCTAATTTCAGATTATGAAAAACATGAACTTTTAAATCCCGATATGTATTACTTTTATTCTGGTGACACTTATGTTGTCCGTTGGCATTACCGACTGTCACGTGTTGGTCGAGAATTGAAAACTGGAAATATATCGCGACATTCAATGATAGGAAGAGATAGGATTTGCTATTTCTTTTGGCACGGATTGTACACTAAGAGCACTGAAAAGGGAGCCTCAGCTCTGATGACCATTGAATTAGACAAAGAAAAAGCTCAACAGGTTTGACATTTTCTTATATAATAATATAACCTTTTATTTAATTAAAACAAATATTATTTATTGTTTCAATATACACCTCCAATCATTAAATTAATAATAAGAATAATTTAATTAATGACAATATTATAACCAGTATTTAATAATTATATAATTACTTAATCATTAATTAGTTTTTTTCTGTCTGAATATATAAAAATCAATGAATACTATCAATGAATTTATAGGTTCGGGTATCACAAGGGAATGAAGATCCGTGTTTTCTCAATATATTCAACGGTTCACTCGTTATATTGAATGGCAAACGAGGAAACAAAGAAATGACTAATTGTCAGAAATGGAGATTATTTTACATAAGAGGTGTTTTGCCAAATGAGGCATCACTTGTTGAAGTTATTCCTAAAGTTCAAAGTTTAAGAAGTCGGACAGCTTTTGCTTTTGTTAACCCTTCGAGTCATTTGATATATGTTTGGTTTGGATGCAAGTGTTTGGATGAAACTCGACAAGTGATGAGACAAACCATTGAAAATCTCATTAAAAATAAATGGTCTGAACTTTTAAAACCAAACGTCAATTATACGACTAAAGAGATCAATGAGAACGAAGAGGAATCAGAATTTTGGAATTTGTTTGAAAGTCATGATAGAAGACAACGAAGAAAACTCTATTATTCATTACTCGATAGTCCACTCACTTATAAGTTTAGTCCAAGACTTTACCATTTAAGCTCTTCGTCGGGAGAATTCACTGCTAAAGAGATACTGTGTTCGCAAAGGAGTTGCGATTACGTGACTCCTTATCCTTTCACTCAAGAAGACCTTTATAGCGCACAACAGCCAACATTTTTCTTATTAGATAATGAAAGCCAAATATTTTTATGGGAATCAAAGTATGCATTTACTAAACAAGTCGTCGATGAATCTGAAGTCAACACAACCACTGGTTCACAGAATATTCGTTGGAATGCAGAGCGCAAGTATGCTCTCGACTCAGCCCTCGCTTATTGTTTCGGTAATCAAATAATAATAATCACAAATCAAACTTATATGATATTAAAATATTTTAATTAAAAACAAAAAATAGCCAAAAACAGTAAACAACCACCAAATGGATATGTTGTTTGTGCCGGACTCGAACCCAACTCTTTTTGTGCACTGTTTCCTCAGTGGACAACCAGACAGGATGTGTCTAATCTGCATATTAAAGTAATCTTAATTAAAACGATTGTTAATCCTTATAAACTTTTGTTGTTGTAACCAATAGGACGGTCGCAAAGCTGGAGAAATGGTTTCAATACAAGAAGTTTTGTCTCAATACAGAACTAATTATAGTTTGGATGAATTACGTAAAAAACCACTTCCGGAAGCACTCAACCCATTGTCACTCGAATCGTACTTAAGTGCCGATGACTTTAAGGTACAGTAAAATACAAAATATTTGTTAACATTATTAATAACACTATTAATATTTGTTTTATACTGATATAACTGTATAACTAATATGAAAATACATTTGAATTAAAATTAATTTATATAATTGTCTTAATATAGGAGGCATTGGAAATGACAAGAGAAGAATTCTATGGTTTGCCGCTTTGGAAACAAACATATCTCAAACAAAAAGCAAATTTATTTTAATGGCATTTTGTGTATAATATAAGTTATATTAACTATTTTTATAGACGCATAAAACAGGCAAAATTGTCGACAAAAAATACCAAAAAAGACCGAATTGAAGCTGTGATGCAAATCTAATGTTAATTATATATCAAATCTCTGCCTTTTATACAAATATCTATACTATACTATAATTCTTAGTTTTATATTGAACTCAAAATTTGGATATTCTTTTAAATATTTTTAATCGCCTTTTAAAGCTAAAAATTATTTTAATATATTTAATATAATAGTATTAATATTAATTTATAATATATCAACAATTTTAACACAAAATTTAATGTAAGATAATTGTAGAGTATTAAACATTAATTTATTATTATTATTATTTATTTTATTTATAAAACAATGAAATACATGATATTACCAGATAAATACTAACATTATTGTTGATAATAGGGAGGCCTGTTGTATGGGTTTGTGTAGGGAGAGATAGGGGTCCATGAAGGAGGTCTATAACCAAAACTATTTGTGGTAGACATTGCTGGCCACTGAATGGTTGGCTGTCCATAGTTTGGTGGTGAGACATAATTAGGCTGTTGTGGGGACATAATAGGTGATGATTGACTTATATAGTTGCGACGAGTGCTCACCTCATCCTGAATGGGAACAGTAATGAGATTAGATCGCGAAGACACCACAGGTATCGGACTCTGGAATGAAGTGGCATTATATGCGGCCGTTCGCGATGTTGAGGTCACATTCAAAGAAAGCTCTTTGGACACTGAAGTTGGCACCGGTATTACGTTAGCGATATTACTTGTGTTGAGTGTATTTGTTTGTCTCCTGATGTGTCTGTGTTGGATGTGTGCCTGAAGATCGCGTTGACTCAGATATGTTCGCTTACAGGACTCCGTTTGACACATGAAGACTGTACCCAAACCGCTCTTCTCAACTCTCAATACTTTTTCTCCACAACGCGGGCACTGATTCTCATACCGTTTCGCACAATTCAGACAAAACACATGTTTGCACGCAATCTATTGATACAGACATTGCAAACCATTATTTTCAAATCATTTACTGTATAACTAATGTCTAGAAATCATAATAAAGACAAACCATTCTTCCGTAAACAAGAATAGGAAGAAGACATTTCTCGCAACAATGAATGCGTGGATTAACTACTTTCTCTCCGATCAGATTAACCCTATATTTCCAATTGAGTTCTTCTTTACCGTGCAATGGATTGGCGCCAGGATTTACAAATGAAGAGATTGAATGTGATGGCAGATCTGAACCCAAATCATCGCTAACTAAACTCAAAAAAAAAACAAATAAATGAATATCTAATTCAATCAACACATTAGACATACAATCAAACTCTTCAGTCTTGACTTCAACTTTGGTCTTAACAATGTCTTCGCATGAATTTTCATCGATGTCTTTGCTTTCAATGATTGTCTTTTTGTTAGTCTTTTTAGTACTTTTGGTCGCCTTCTTTGGTCTACCGGGTGGTCGACCGCGTCCTCTACCCCTTCCTCGAGTGGGTCGACCTTTCGGTTGACTTTCATTGTCTGAATCCATAGGAAGTGTTGACAATAATTGTGATTACAATTCAATCAATCATTCATTCATTAAAACACTGAAAATATTAATAAATATTATGAATATTATTAAACTCGTGTTTCATTCATATATACTGTTATTTGTATTATAGGTTTGCAATGAGTTTGTAAAGTACTGTACTGTATGTGTGAACTCAAACATTAACTTTAAGTTATAATTTTAATCATATATTTAATCAAAATTAAAAATATCTATTAATAAAAATAATTAAAAAATAAACAAAATTGTCATCTATTTTGATTAAAAATAGTTTATTATTAAATATATATTAATGTATTTTCAAAATTATATGATTTTTTAATAAGTTATGAGAAAATTATTGATTTGAAATAGCCTTCACTTTAATGATTAGTCGATACCATTAATACAAAGGACTATATTTTTAAGGGAAGTTAGCTTTCAATCAATTGTATTATCACTTGAATTGTATTAATAAAAGTCTTGATTTTTCCACAAATATATTCATTCATTAGATATAATTGACACATCCATTGACAACATATTTATATTGTTTCAAATGATTATAATTTATTTATTTATCAAATTATTTACTTAATCATGTTTTATATTATTTATTATATTTCTGTTATAATTTCAGTTATTTGTAAAAAAACAACATTTGTTAGTAAAATACAATATTAGCAAAACTAGTAAAGGCTATGTTTATTAAAAATTTATAAGAAATTTAATATTTTTATGACAGCAATGGTATCATAAATTTAAAAATACAATAATTGTAGTTAGATTAGCCATGGTCACATTTTACAATCTTCATAATAAATTAATAACTATTATAAAATATTATAAAGTAGTTATATTACTGTATTTTCAAAAATATATATTATATATAAATTGATAATATTTTTGTAAACTGAGAAATTGTAAACATTTTGAGAGTAATTTGATATTAAATTAAAGCATTTGAATGTAAATATTGATTGAATAAATAAATAGTATTAATAATAAAATTAACATTTAAACTAAAATAATTGAATTTATTTGATATTATTAAATGAAAATATGGTTAATTTGTATCTCTATATATAATATGATGATTTGTTTTAATTTTTCTATATTTTTCATAAACTATATCTAAATTATATCTAAATTTAAATGTATTTAAATGAAAGCATAAATAATTTGAAAACTTGTACTAAAATATGATTGAATGCGTGCGCTATAGTCATAGGATATAAATGCTTTCAATTCGTCCAATCAATGAATGAATGCATAGTTTTCTATAGAGTCAGTCATTTGCTATACCTTTACGTGTTTTAAACCGATCTATACTTTACTTTACGTGAGTTTTGATTACAGTCTTGAATAACATTTAGTATAATAATCGTCAATACATTACAAGAGTTACATTACAACACTTTATTTGATTTGTATTTAACGTAAGTATTAGACATTAATTTTAATTATATCATTGATTGTCATTTGTATGCAAACTATAGTTTAATTTCATTTATTGTTTATTTGATTGACTTATTTATAAAAGTCGGTTACTTTTTGTTTGCAATGTTAGCCATAGATTGGCTCAGCATTAGTGTCATCACCGGTGATGACAACAATTGATTTGATTTTTACAAAAAAATGCATAAATTTATCTAATTGTGTGAATAATTTGATTTGAAATTAAATATTTTGACAGAAAATATGAGCAATACTTATGAGTCGACTATTGATTGTATGATAAATGAATTGCAAGAAATCAAAGACAATGTGGTGACCGATATTTGCCATTTCGACTCAACTCAAGTCAATGTCCAATACAGTGATAATAACGATAAACTAGTGATAAAATTTAATGTATGACCACTTCTTTGTGATTCAAATTTATTTTTTCGTTATTTGATTTGTTTGATATGTTTTCAGTTAAACCGCCGAAACAATAAATCCGTTGAGTCTTCAGATTGTGATAATCACAGCAATGATGAAAACAAAGAACCAGACAATGGATCTTATGGTGACAGTCACGAAAAGACTGGATCACCTGATTTAAGTCATAACAAGAGTGCCAACGAACCGAGTGATAGCCGAGACAATGGCGACAATCAACCGATTAAAAGCCGATTAACCCGACGTACTATTTCTGAGTCAAATAATGAGGTATTGAATTGATTTGCATTTTTATTGAAATACCACTGTCTTGTAATTGTGATAATCATATAAACATTAATAATTAAATAACATTTATATGACTACTATATACTGTAATAATTTGCCGGTTTTACACATATCTAATGTATTATTAGTTTAATTATTTAAGACAACTTAATAGTAATAAAATAAATAAAAATAGGCTTAAAGTGATTTAACTTAAATTTATTGATGACATGTCCAGACTTTAAATAAGGTTATCATAATATGGGTCATAATGTTATAAAATAACTTCTTTTACAATTACATAACTACCGGTAATTGACAGTCTTTTTTAAAAAGTTTATGAAATATATTTAATAATTATTAGTAAACTATATATTGTATTAACATTGAAGGGAAAAACTCAAGGAATATTAAAATACTCTCATAATTGGATTCGTCGGACAGTTTCGGAATCGAGTTGTGATGTCATACCAATAGATTTGGATCACATCTTCGATAGTCAATTGTCTTATGAAGACGTGTATAGTGACGATGACTTAGATTTGGACAAAAAGCCAAAAAAGAACGTCCGTTTCAATGAAAACGTGTCAAAGACTGTATTTCGACCCAATTCTAGTATTTTGGGCCGAAGATTGAAGAACCAGAAAAAAGCTTTGAAATTGAAAAACCGGAAGAATGGCAAAAACGATTTGACAAATAAAGAGCAACAGAAAAGTACTGATTGTGAGCGCACCCGACAGGACAGTGGCTATGATAGTGAAGACAACAGCGGACACAATCATGAAATGGATGATCCAATCAAAGTCATTGAAAACTGTATTGAAATCGAAACGGGTATTAAAAATCTTGTTTTTGAATAACCTAACGGATAGACATTTGGTTAGCAAATTCAAGAATAAATCTCTCAATTACCAGTAATTTCCTGTGTATTATATAACCAAAAACAAAACAAAAAAAAAAAACAAAAAAATGTACAAATATTAAGGCCTTTTTGTGAATCGAGTTATCGATTAAATCATTTAATTCCTAACAATTTATTATCGTATGTTATATATAAATATATAATTGATTAAAAAAAGAGCACTAAATTGTGAAATCATTTTATTGTATTAGAAACTTATTTTTTATAAGATGATTGTAAATATAATGCTTATATAATGACTTAAATAGCTCTATAATCACAACAAAATTATTATTATATAACACTTGTGGTAGTTTTCAAAACTATAGCTATGTATTTAATCTGTGATGGATTTCATTGTTAAGTTTTTCTTCAATTTATGTAAATAAGTCTACAAATTGTTTATATTTTGATAAAAATATTTGGATGTAAAACTAATATGAATTTGATGTATAGATTTTATGATGTGTTTAATAAATTTATGACAAATTCTCAAAAATAAATAATTTAACAATAAGTTTGAACTAAACTCTATAATATATAGTGTGATAATAATAATAATAATCTTGATTACAAACCTTATAGCAAATGTTTAATATAATAAACAAACAAAAGTAAAGCTTAAATTTCAAGTGTATATTTTTTGTTTAATAAATCATTATTATATTGTTATCTCTAATAATTAATTGATAAACGAAAACATATATTATTTTAAGACAACATTTTTCGATAATAAATTTAATACTATTAATTGGTTTTTGATTACTTGATTTTTTAAGAGTTAGCTTTTATTTGTAAAGAAAATTTATAAATTGATTATGAATTTTATAAATTTATTTCTATATATTATTACTCTATGTATTATACATTTTGTGGTAAGTGTTGATTATCCAGAGGAAGAACACGAAGAGATTCACGTGAATATTAGTTCAGATGGAAAGAGTGAAAGAGAACCGATTCTTACGACTATTAAAGATGTCGAGCGAATGACTCGATTTATTCTCTTAAGAGGTCATATAATCCTCGATCCGACGCATAAAATCTATTTGAATGAATCCCGAGTCAGTCGACTCATAGCATACTTTCATGACATACAACTTCGCAAAGGATCGGGAAGACCATTGGATGACAGAGATCTAGGATGTGATCAATTCGCTAATAAAAAAAAGAATAGTCAAGAGTTGTGTCAAATGGTTACATCCGAGTGCTTGTCGTCGAGTGAAATGCTAGATCTCGTACCGAAGTCTACAATGGATTTTCATCAGATTATTGCCAGACTTTGTCCACTTATACTTTTCCAACAGACGCGACCCATTTGTTATGGTGATAGTCATCGCACGCAACACGACGAAGAAGACCAAACTCTACAATTAGTTGAGCCATCAATTGAGAGGGTCTGGGGGTTTGGGGTACTATTTGTTACACTTTCCATAGTTGTCTCAATGGGTGGTCTAATAGTGTTACCATTTCTGAATAAAAATGCTCGAAGAATAATATTAACTCTCTTTGAAGGACTGGCAGTTGGAGGACTTGCGGTAATATATATCTAAGTTTTTATATTTTTATATTATACTAACAATATATATATATTTGAAATTACCTGTAATTTACATTAGGGAAGTGCTATTTTGCATTTGTTTCCGCAAGCATTTGATATCGTGGACGACAAATATAGAGAATACTTTTGGCGAACATTTCTTATATTTTGCGGAATTTATTTATTTTATATCATCGAAATGTGTTTAAAAATAATAACTGTATTTAAAAGCAAAAGCCGAAGAAAGAGACCCTCATTGGGTCGGGAAGAAGACAAAGATGTGTTTATAGCTCAGACATTAAGTCAAAAACAAATTTTAAGTGATAGTCAACCAACAACTGAATCATTTGAAATGCAAAGAACTCAAAGTAATTCCGGTGTTCAGGCAGTTATCAATTCAACGAGAGAACAGTTGTTTCAATGTCTATCAACTGTTAATGTGATGAAACCGGTCAGTCCTAACCAATACGTATCCGAAAACAATAAAACGGAGCAAAAAACAAATCCCAAAAAACTTGATTCAAAAGTTAATTTTGTTCCCGGAGTTAGAAGTCAACGATTTGATCAAAACTCTTCGCAAACCATTACCGTTGATACAGTTGCGTGGATGATAGTGTTGGGCGATGCTCTTCTCAATTTTATCGATGGACTCTCTATTGGTGCCGCTTTTGACCGAAACATTTTGGCCGGAATTAGCATTTCAGTGGCAGTCATGTTGGAAGAAGTGGCTCACCGTTTGGGTACATTTGCAGTACTAATTAGGGCCGGAATGAAAATGAAACAAAGTTTCCTATATATCCTGCTGTGTGCCTGTGCCTGCTATCCTGGTCTAGCACTCGGCATATTCTTAGGTGACGAAGCAGAGGATGCCAGTCCTTATATATTTGCTTTGGCCGGTAAGTATTTATTGCATATTAATGATATCGAGTTTTCTAAACCAACCAAAAGGTGGTTTTTTTCTTTATATGGCACTCGTGGATGTAATGCGTGCAATGAACCGGTCGATGGAAAACGCCTCCCGAAAGGGTGTTAATAGTATGCTTCAGATTTGGGGGCTTCAAAACATTGGCATTATATTGTCGGTCATATTCTTAGGATTATTGGCTTTCTATGAAAGAGAAATGGACTTTGAAAGGGTTGAGTTGGAAGAGATCGCTGAACACTCTCTCGAATAATCAATATATTCATTACAAGTCATCAATTGTTTGCATTTATTTTATTTTATTTTATTTGCCAATTAATTGTAAAATATTTATTTTTAAAAAAGACTTACTAAACATTTATTTATATAAATAAAATATCATAAAACTTATTGATTCAATAAGTATTAAGATTTTGCATATTTGTGTACATATTCTTTGACTTTGATTTCAAAGCCATCGCGATCTCTCATGTAATGATCGGCCGCCTCGTCGTTAAGCGGGTCATCAAAGTTAAGTAAATCCTACAAATTGGTGATAATTTAATCATTAAACCATAATTACCAGTAAAGACATTCATAAATGTGATAATACAGTGAATAATGAGTTGAGACCCCAAACAACATCTTTGAGGGTTCTGGTGGGCGCCCAACCCATGCCATCGATTGAACTTTCCCTCAATAGACTCAAACAGATGTCTCCGTCTTCTGAAATGTTTGGATGCCATATACGGGTCCGACATTTAACATAAGGTGGCTATTCATCAATGAAATACATACATCAAAATAATCACATATTTAGACTAATCTTTTAGTTTGTTTTACAAAAATATTATATTCTTTGGGCACTTCTATAGTGAACTTAAACCTTCCTCCGGACCAAAAACAATCATCTGATGGACTGATGAAGAGATCGAAGTGAAACAACTCATTAATGTTGGGAAACGTCACACAACATGTGTCCGGCATTTGTTTCTCCATCTCCTGGACCTCTGTTGTCATATCAAGACATTTATATGTCATATAAAAATAAATAAGACTTTAAATCACTCTTTAGGTGACAAATGGACTCACCTTTGATCAGAAGAGTGTCTCTAATCAATGGTTTCTTGTGGTTGTTTTCACTCTTCTTTTGGTTGATCTTTTTGGTCAAACTAATCATCATTTAAGACAACAATCAATGCAAACAACTTTGAAAAAACTATTTAATCCATTAAAACAATACTTGAATTGTTATAATAATTTCATTTCAATCAATCATATCTTTTATTAGTTACTAATATTTTATTTAATAATTATTTTAAACAATAGTATTATTTCTATTATTTCTCTAACTTTATATTTGTTTGTTTTCTTCAACAGTCAATAACTTTTATATAATGTTAAAAACAATTAACAAAATTTTTATGAAATATCATTAAAACATAAATAATATTACTTTTAATTAATAGATTTGATGTTAAATCCAAATCATTTGAATTGAAGTCAATGTTTATTATTATTATTATTATTATTATTATTGTACAGTAAGTTATGTTACATAATATCCATAAATTACATGCAATTTATTTAACGTTTTTATTATTGAATTTATAGTACTGTATGTGTTATACTGTTTAATACAGTATTTAATTTGATATTTATTATGTGTTTAATATTCCGTATATTATTGTGTACTAACATTAAGTCATTAAATACATTATTAACTACTTTATTGTGTTATTATTATTATTATTATTTTTAGCAATTTTTTAATTTTTATAAATTTTTGTAGTAATTTAATGATAAACTGTACTCTACAGTATATATAAATAATAAATATTATATTTAAAAACTTATTTTAATTATAAATAAAACTCAAAATATTCGAGAATACAAAAATTATTTCTAAATTAAAGATAGTTTATATAAATTTAATTTATATATACAAATATTTGATTATTTTTTTATAATACTGTAAATATTCAATTGTATATAATTGTTTTTTTTTGCTAAATAATACTTTTTGATTTTCATAAAATCATATAAACGGAGTACATTACATACTGTATCTAAATTAACTTTTTCTGTAAATATATACAGAAAATGTTTATAAATTATATGTACAGTAGAGTGCGTAAACTTTTTAAGTTTTAAATACAGTATACCTGCCATTAATATTATATATAAAAATGTTTTTGTAATGTAAGTATATTTGTTTGTTTAATAAAATTATATAATTGAGAATATAATCAAGGGCAAACTTTTATATTTATTCATAAAAGTTATTTTATTTCTATAGTGATTAATAATTCAGATATAATCAGAGATTTAATGATTGCTAACTTTATAATTTTAATAATGTAATGCAATATCCGGTTTAAATATTTAAATTAGATTATACTATAATAGATGCCAATTAATAAAAGTATAATAAACTAAAAATTTTTAAAAATTATATTTATATAATATTTTATAATTCGAATATTATTTAAGTAAATATATAATACAATACAATATATAAAGTTAGGGTTTAAGTTAAATACAGTAATTTATACGGTATAGAGTAAATAGTAAATACATGTAATAAAATTAACAAAAATGTAAATTCATTTTGTTTTTTAGATTATTTTAGATTATTTTTTTTATAATAAATTTAATAAATACATTACATATACAGTACAAGTATATAAAGTATTGGCATTGTTATGCTTTATTTATATCATATTACTGTACTATTATTAATACTAATGTTAAGATTAGATATGTCAATTATAAAATAAGTTAATTACCAATCAATTGTTATTATTAGTGTATACTATTATTTTTAGTATGTTATAATAGTCATTTACCGTTAATAGTAATTAAAATATTTATAATCATTTAAATGGTTAATTATATCTAGTTTATATCTATATTACTGCAATACTGTAAATACTAATTAGTACTGCTGTATAATATTTTATATGTACGTATTTCTACTATTTCTACTTTTACATATACAGAATATTTAATTATAAGTATAAGTATAGATATAATTTACTATTTAAATAACTATAGCTAAAAGTAAAATTAAGATTAGAGCTATCAGTAAAATGTATGTTTATGATAAATTGAAATTAAAGTAAATTAAGATCATAAATTAAACTATTTAAAAAATTAACAATAACCAATAATTATTTAATTATTTAAATATAATGAATACTATTTTTATTTATAAGCAAATATAGTATTAAAAATTCTTTATACTATACTATATTAATATATTCTTTATATAATAAATGCAAATTATATTATTGTTCTATATTATTTTTACTTACAGTAATTATAATTTATTTATTTATTAATTTAATGAATTAATATCTATTAATTGTGGCAAATATTTAATATTTTCAAAGTATAATATATATAGTTTAGATGATAAATATCTCAATAATGTCCAAATTGTTTGTTATACAATAACAATGAATATTATCTAATCTTATATTCCTATAGAAAGTTATTTACCTGTGCTTACTCTGAGTAGTTATAATGTATATGTTATTTGATTTATAAGTACTTTATATTTATTATAAAAACTAAAAAATTAAAAAAATTAAATACTTTTAGTTTATTATTAATTTTTATATCAAATTATCAAATGCCATAATTAAAAAATTTCTTATAATAAATGAGTTTTTATATAAATTATAATAATTATAATTTTTGCATTAATTTACAGAAATTATATAAGTTATATATGATTATATAAATATATCAGGGTTAAGCAAGGTAGACCGGGGTAAAATTTACAAAATTCTCGAAAAATCTTGAAGGGGGGGGGGGGGGTATTGGGTGGGGTAAGATTTTTATTGCATTTTTAAACGGCAATTTTTTCAAAAATCCAAAATCAAGGGGGGGGGTCAAGAGAAAATTCCCTAATATTCCCTTAAATTCCCGAATATTCCCATGTAAATTCGATAAAGTTCCCATAAGTTCCCGTATAAATTCCCATGAAAATAGGTAAAATTTCCAAAAATACAAAATAAAATTTAAAAATTAACAAAAACTTAAATTTTAACAAAAACATAAAATAATAATGTATTTAATACTTAAAAATAGTTGATAAAAGCATTAATGATACACTATGAGTTTTTTTAGTATTTTAGTAATTTCTAACTTAAAATACTTATTGTTTATAGATATATATTTTTATTTTTTAATGTTATTTTTATATAAATACTGACTGAATACTAATTATAAAATTGAAAATATTTTTAATTTTTGTTAAAATTTTAAAAATTATTAATAAAAACTTTGTAATATAAGTATTTATTGTTTTATTAACTTCTTAAACTATCTTATTTATATTTAAATTGTAATATGATTACACTTTTTAACAAATAGGTAATTTTTAATTTTTTAGTTTAATAATTTTAGATGAGTTTTAACGTTATTTTAACTTTTTTTTACTTATTTTTAATCAATAATTATTCATATAAATTTTAAAAACATAAAAACACATACTAAAATTGTTTTAATTAAAATTTTTAAAAACTTAAAAAAATTTCGAAATTTTAGGGGGGTCATTTCTCCTCGTTTTTAAGCGACAATTTTTCCCATTTGTCAAAAAGTGTGGGGGTAAAATCCCAAAATCTCGATCTTAGGGGGTATTTTGGCCTTACCCCCCTTACTTAACCCTGAAATATATATATCATAATATTTTGATTCTAGTAATTAAAATAATATTTAATATAAACATTGATAATAAACAAATTTTAATAATTAATATCATGTAATATAAGCCAAACAAATATTTAGTATAAATATAACATTAAAAAATATTATCAATTTTCTAAGATCAACATAAAAATCAACAAAATAATAGTTTTATTTTAATTGATGACTCACTAACATTAATAAAATACTACAGTATATGACATTCAAACTTAAATTAATAACTTGCCATAAATACCTATTAATGATTTTTATGTATTTAATTGCATGAAAACTATATATTAAACAACTATTGATTTTTCTAAGTTTAATCATATATTGTACAATATATTGTAGACATAAACTTATTATATAACTATTACCATATATTGTTATAGTATTAGACATAAAAAAATTATTTGAACAGTCGTTGCATTTGAGATTATGATCAATGTTACAGTAGTGTAAAATTAATGAAATTATATCAATAGAAAAATCAATCAATATATATATATATAAATGATTTAATAGTTTAATTTTTTGTGAGTTGAAAATAAACTAATCTGTTTTAATTATATACGAATTCATAGAAATTAAAAAAAACATAACTTATTGGTAAGTTTTTTTTGTCGGCAATCTTTTTAGATATTAAAATATCAAAAATTTTAAATACAATTTCATGGATTTCATGTAAACGATATTTATTGTTGAAATTACTATAGAAATCAATGGGATTTCACAATAAATTTAGTTTTGGTGTCACTATTATTAATATACAGTAGAGTATAATACATACTATTGTCAATAAATAGCTATTCACTGATTTTTTAAAATAAAACGTAATGTTATTTAGCGTATGATTACATTTAATTGTTTTTATATTATTTTATTTTTTTGGTGATTACATAAACTGTAAAAAAATGTTATAATTATAGCAATTTGTGGCCAAATATTAGATATAATGATGGTTTGGATTGAATTGTTTTGAAGGCTATTCACCAGTGATTTGTAGGAAATAAGAGTTGTTTTTATATAAATGTAATTATAATTAAAGAGTTGTTGTTTTAAGAGATAAGATAAGTCTGTTTTAAAGTCATTAATGTCTTGAATGTCTCGACTCATACGTGATTATCAACTCATGAGTGAATAGTGTGAAGACATACATGAATTGATCGCTAGATTAGTCTTTAACCGCAAAACTGGAATCAATAGAAGATGTCGATGAAGTGGATTGTGTCACAAGTGATAATGAGATTACAAGAAGTGACTGTCGAATCAATGATGAGATAATTGGTGACAAAGATGTGTCATCGAGTACTCCAGTGAGCGATCGGACCAACTATTGCCACAATTGTCACTCATTTGCCATTAATAACAAAACTAACCCACAATTGACTCATTCATCGACAATAACAGGTCTAACAGTCATTACTTTATAATATCATTGAATGGCATTCAATGCTAACGATTGTACTGTACTTAACATCAATCAGTGATTGTATTGCTATTGAGTTTCTATTGGTTTGCAATCCTTTATATAATCAAAATAATTATTAATTATAATTATCGCTATTGTTATGAATACAATGCTATCCAACGTATTGTAAAAGTATTTTATCGATATTTATAATACAACTCAAACTATTTTATGACATTTTCCCTTTAAATATAATCTTCATATAATTTTTATCATAAAATTGTAATAATTATAAGCAATCATAAAATTTAATTTATATATTCATAGAAAAAAATATTTATTTTATAAAATATGATTTCAAGCAAATTAGTACAATAAGTACTAAATAATATAAAAAATAAGTTTTGTCTCTTTAAATGTTAGATATTTGCAACAATCGTGAAGTTGTGGATGAAGTGGAACTGTTATCCTTAGTTGAAGACTATATACCAAAATACAAACTTCGTTGCGATAGTATCACCGAGTTTTCAGGTAATGATAAAAGTAATGAATTGTTTGTTTAAATACAGATAATTGCAAAAATCACATTACATTACTATAGGTTATGACAATAACGACTGGTATATTAAGACACCGGTGATAGACAACGAAACACCATTTGATTTAAGTCCCGAAACTTTAAGCGAAACTCTTAAATATTTTATACTATCGTCGGAGCGATTGAGCCAAATGACAAAGACTTATAATGACATTGAAATGGTGACCAAACTGCTCGAAGAAGTTGGTGTCAACTAGTTGTCTCATTTATAGCATTTAATATATTAAAAATCTTAATTTTTTAACAGAAAGAGCGTGACCTTGAATTAGCGGCCAGAATAGGACAGTCATTGTTAGAGCAAAACAAAGATCTGTCCGTTCGTAATGAGGAACTGGAGTCGGACCTCACGAATACCAACGAAGCTGTATGTGTTGTGCAATCAGTTATTTTTGTTACCATAATTTTTTTATCAAATAAACGGTTCAAAGAGTGCTTATAATTTATTATTGTTTAATATTTAGTGATAACTGCATATCTAATAGTAAACATAACTCTTTAAAAATGTTATGAAAAAAATATATATAATTTGTAACAATAGTAGAAATCTTAACCTTGAGTTTTACACAAAAAGCATAGCTTTTGCCAACTTTTTTGTTGTTTAATTAATTATATTTTAATCTTTGATTTTAACTTATTTTGCATGAATTGTTTGTTGAATAGGTCGAGAAACTTAAGTTTGAACTCTCAAATGCTTGCGAAAGGGTTTGTATTTTTTTGTTTTGTTTTATTTTTCAATTTAAACTTTATATTGCATTATTTATTGAATTAAAATTACGGCAATAATAATAATACAATATGTTTGCTTAATATTTTAAACAAAATTATTTTATTTTGAATAAATTAATTGTTATTATTATAAATGTTATAATAAATGATTATCTATTAAATAAATAGATAACACAATTAAAACATGAGCTGTCTATGAAAAATGGTTTATTACAAGTCTATTGTGCGGACATTGAGGCACAAGAGTTAGAATCTGAAGAAACACAACAATCTTTAGAAGACAAGTCATTGCTTCTGACAAATTGGGAAGATTTGAATCGACGAGTGGGCTCTTTGGAAGAAGAAAATCTTAGGCTTAAGAACGAAGCGACCTCCAGATCTAAAGACATCGAAATTGAAGAGAAAAAAGAATTGCAATTAATCCACGATTGTGCCAAACAATTGAGTTGGTTTTGATATATCAATTTAATTGTTGTTTGTTATTTATGACATAATTTTTTTTGTTTACAGATGAGGCAAATTTGAAATTATTAAAATATCAGGACGAAGTCGGACTTAAAGGTGAAGATAACATTAGACAACAGGAAGAGATCACAAATTTGGTGACACAAGTGGTTGAATTGCAGCGAAAGATTCGCGACTTAACCAATGAATGCGAATCACTGCAGAATTCACTCCATGTTTCACAAGAATGTCAAACGGAATTATCTCAAGAATTGTTAGAAATTAAAGAGAAATATTCTACACTTTTGTCTGCATTTTATGAATTGCAGTCCGAATTGAAAAAGACTTCCCGATTAAATGTAAACAACTGTACATATATGCCATTTAACGAATCGTTAGCCTCCGAGTTAGAGTCAACTCTAGGAAGTGAATATTCTGATAGTGAATACTCTAGTCTTGGGTTTAGACCGATGAAGAAGAAAAATAATCAACAAAGAGATGAAACGAGATGTTATAGTCCTGATTCACTTCTTTCAGGCGATTCTTTGTATTATCGATACAACAACCCTCAGCCAGTTATTGGTTCAGTACAACAAAGAAGTTTTTATTTTACGGATAAATTACAGATTGTTAAACCGATTGAGGGATCAGCTACTTTGAAACAATGGCAAAAACTCGCGACACCTCATTTAGGAACTATTCTTGAAACACTTCCAGGAGTTCCCAATAAAGCAATTAAAGACTTAAATAAAGAAGTATTGGAATCTACGATAAATTCAATAAAAGTAATGAATGAGAAAGCGATCATTGAATGCCAAACTAAACGCCATATGAATTATGTAACGACAAACTCAATATTCACATATACGACAACTTCATTATCACAAACAACTGATTCAACATATGTTACCAACAGTTTCTCAAATGTTCAGCTCTCGACTGGTATTCAGATCCCAATAACAACTTCTGTCCCTTCCGTCAACTTTTTTTCACAATCTTTGCCTCAAATAAAAGGCGAACATTTAGTTGCTATATCTTCGCAGTCATCACCTCAGGTATAATACTTTTAATATAACTTTTTCTGACTTATTTGAAACATTATTTTTATGTATTTACAGGACAGCGATATTGATATTAAAGTTAGTTCATGCAATTCATATAAATCATACGAATCACTTATTTCTGGTATATATATTTATATGAAATAATAAATATCGCATTTATTAATTTGATACTTTAAATTTATTTTGTAGACATAACATGTATTGAAAATTTGACATTAAAAGACAAATCACCCAAAAAAGAGGTGAATAACTCTATAAAAAGTGATTTACAATTATCTCAAAACAATAGTAACGAATCAAAAGCATTCATCAATAACATTCAATCTCCGAAAAGACAACTAAAAACTAATGAAAACAACAGTGGTTTCGATATTGGTTTTGATGGCCTGGGAGGCATGTCTTGTATTTTGGACAAGAATTGCAACGATGGTGTCATTATGAAATGCAATTCATTGTTAGGCAAAGTAAATAAACAAAAACCAAATTCTTTGGCCCTCAAAAGTCAAAGCATTAATGAAACCAATAAAAAGCATGAAATCGCAGACTTTTCTGTTATAAAAACTTTAAGAAAGGGAGGGTTTGTGTAATAGTGTGTAGTATATACCGGATGTTTAAAGTATCGGATTAAAGGGATATTGCATTACATTATAAACAAACATTAGACTCGCCAATAAAAATCTCACGAATAACTTATTATAACCCATATTTATATTCATTTTGCAACACATAAAGCATACTATTTATAGTAATATATATAGTATATTGTTTAGATGATACATAAGTTTATATATCATTTTTAGTGACTTAGTTTCAAATAGTGATTAATATTAAGGAAAAGATTCAATATTTTTGGTATTGAATTTATTTCTTGATAAATGAATTACTTATAAGTGCCTTAAAATATGATTTGTATTTCAATTTAGTTGCCTAGTCTTCAATTAAATAGTCTTAAAATTTGTATATTGACTGTGAAATAAACGCTTTCATAATTATTAATTTCTGAGGAAAAAACAAATAAATAAATAAATAGATTCCTATGAATGCATTCCTTTTTAGATAATTTAAGCCAAATATTTGCCATTTTGTAGTGAAATTGCATTTAATTTTTTTAATTCACTCATTTGTACTTATTTTCAACTAAACTGTAATAATAATAATAAGAAGAAAAACTATTTTGTTATTTGTAAATCTTAATTGACATAAATATTTTCTGTTATATTGTAATTAAATTTTGTTTTTAACATAATTTTAGTCAAGTTTTGATTGTTGTATATAATAATAATACTGTATTTATTGATTTTAGTAAAATTGTTGTAATACTTTATTTTCCAGTGTTTTGGGTTAATAAATATACTAAGAGTTTGTATCGATTTGAGTCAATTCATTATTAGCGCTGAAGAAGACGTGATGTGAATTAAAACAACATTTCATTAAGTCTTTGAGCGACAAAACTCACGGAACGATCGCACGTCTCACTGATCCCTAACATCACTAACATCTCTAACATCTCTTTCTTTTCTTCAATACGTTTCCCAATATATATATATATATCAAACCAAACACATCAACACTTCTCTGTCTTATGTCAATTGACTCATTGATTGCCTTATATTTAGATATAATTAGATGGAGTCTAATAGTCAAACATGAGTATTATATGTTATGTTATAAATATCGAAAAAAAAATTTTATTCAGATATAATCAATCTATTGATTACACAATTTGTAATATATTTAGGTTACAATTTTAATACAGATATTGTAATATTTAAATTTAACGAATTTCTTATTCTTAATTTGAAATTTACAAAAATGTGATCACAATTTTCATTGACGATAATTTCCAGTGTTTACGAACTCTAGGTATGTCTGTGAGTGAGAAAATAGTTTTGGGAATTTGTTTTGGGAGTCACTTATTGTTTGATAGATAGATACTGCGATAGACTAACAATCAGCCAAAAGTGTATTATATAGTGACGGAGTTTCGGGGACAGGGATTAGTTGATTCAATTCATAGACATTAATTGCAGTCAAAGATCACGGCTTAGTTGAAAACGTGATGAGCAATGGATCAATATTTTTGTTTTAGTGTATATACTATATATATATAAGTATATTAGTCTTTAATAAAACAAATGTTTCAAATATATGATAAAGGATTGCTGTTATAATACTATTAATACTTATATTACGTAAAACGATGGTCACCTAAGTCTAGTCATATTTTATTAAATAAAATATTATAAAACAATTTATATTTAGATATTTTAATTTATTCCTCATATCATATATCATATATACAGTATATACTGTATTATTTAAACATTAACTTTGGTGGTCTAATAATAATAATTTGTCATCAATAATAATTTTATATGAATTTGTTATATAAAAAATTGTTTGAACATTTTAAAAAAATGTCATCATTGCTTAAATTATGTTATCGAAAAAATTTCTCATTTATCATTTTCAAATAAAAAGTTATGACAACTTTAAGTTGTTTTATTTTTAAAAAACAAGTAAACCTATTTCCTTTAAAGATATAATTATAAGTTTTATATGTATTATAAAATAGTATATTATTGAAAAAATTATATGTTTTAAAAGTATGTACTAAATAAATATATTTGGTATTCAGACTTCACTATTAAATTATTTAAGAATTTGAGATATAATTAGCAAATCTTAAAGTATACACAAATTTTTTATTTAATTATCGTAACATTACGTGTAATTACAGGGAAAAAATAACATAACAGATAAATGTAATGATAATTTATAATCTAAATATAAATTATAGATAACTTTTTTCTGGAAACAACATGTCTATTGTATGATTGAATATTTACTAAATAATATAATATTGTATGTAATGGTCATTGTGGTGATTGAGTTTGTAGTACAGTAGTAGTGATCAATTGGTCAAACATAGGGACCCAACATTTGGATGGCTTGTACTGAGTGTTGGTGTGACTCGAGGGGCGCTATTGTTGTGTTTGTGTTAGAAAATAAAGAGAAAGTGATACACGAGTTGTGTGTATATAGAGAAAGCAATTGTATATAATTTATCTGACATTTACTATACGTTTATTGCATTACTTTAGCGCAAACTTCTCTTAACATGACTTGACTTCAAGCAGTTTCAGCTCAAGTCATACAAGAAGTTTGTATAGAGTTTGTCCTCATTTATAGTTTACATCATTTTGTAGTCATTTAGTTATCAAATTGCTATTCAAAAATCCATATCATAACTGATATTACAAGTCATTTGTTTAATTAAAACTATGGGTTATTATGTTTATATGAGTGTCAAACTAGTGCTTCAAATAAACTTTATTATCATTTTGTTTCACTTATATAATTGTGATTCATTTGGAAGTGGAGATTATGACGAGGGGTTCCTCCATAATGTCGAACAAACAGATCAAAAGGTACAACATTTTAGTGATTCAAACATTGATTACAATTTAATCGTTAAATTCAATGTCCAGTTCTCTACTGTCAGTATTATTGATCCGAAGGAACAAATCATCGATGACTTCGGCGTCGATAAGCCTCGTGTCGACACTGATCCAGGTTTTGATTATTATTATTATTATTATTATTATTTCTCTTTCTATTGTTTTGTTGTATTTATTTACAAAATATTTTATTACATTTTTTGCAAATTTAAAAACTTAATAATATATTCAGTATTTTATTACACAATAAGCTAATATTAATATAATACTATTGATAATATGATAAGCAGAGCCTCCCCAACCCCTCCCTAAAGAAAACATTTTTTTCAGATAGTATAATAACTTATAATATAATGTTATAATAACTTCTATTTAAATATTGAATTATTCATTAATTTTATAATCAAATAATCATCAATTTAATTGCTTATTTGAATTTTGACTAATAGCTGTTAATATTGTTAGATACTATAGAATAAAACATTTTATTATTTGAATTAATTCAAGGATAATATATTGTAAAGAATTTTTTTAATGCAATTTTCTAGATTTAAAAAAACTTTATTATTATTTTTAGACACTATCGGTGAGAAATCAACACTTGAAGTGAGTATTTTCATGAATATTATTATTTATTTTACAAGTTATTAGATGTCATATCATAGATAATAAATTACTACTTTTTTAAACAATACTTGTATTTATGTTAATAAATCAATCTTTATTATGAGTTCATGTTTTAATGTGAAATTTATTAAACTAAAAAATAAAAAGTATTTTATCAATTTTTCGATCAAAATTACATATTTTATCGATTTTCCAATTAATATTAATATTTTTTATTAAGTTTACAAATTGTATACATTTAACAGTTAAACACATAGTTATAAATATGTTATAAATAGAGTTTAGTATTTATTTTAAGAGTAGCTCTAATATAGTAAAACTTTGCCATAAATAGTAAATACATTATTATTTAAATAAACACTAAAAACATTTTATTGTAATATAAATCTTATAATATTATACATTTTAAATATATATATACGGGTATATATGAGTTAAAATGATATTTTTATAAAGATTTTCATAATTTACAGACTTTTGATATAGACTATTGACCTTTATATACAGTATATACAAATATACAAAATTCAAACAAATATGTATAAAAATTATGAAAATATTAACTCAATCAAAAAAAAAAGAAAAAATAAATAAATATCTCAACACTGTTGAAGATTTTAGCAAATATTGTACTTTTAATACAAAATTTATTTTTAAAAAGTCAATTGCATAGTATAAACTTGGCATAATTCAACAGTTTATTAACTCAATAAAAATATTTTTTCATTTTTATTTATTAATAATGTTAAATTATTTTTAATTTTTACTAATTATTTTTGCAAAGTATTTACCAAATCGAGGCTATATTATAATATACAATATATAATAAGAAATTATTAACAAGATTTAAATATTTATATACCGTAATTATAATATGTTTATTTATAGATAAAAATAATTAACTTTTAAATAAATTATAAATCTATCATAATATTTGATGGATCGATAGCTCACTAAACACACTTTATTTACAAATTTTCTAAACTATTCATTATATAGTTAATGCAAATTTAGTTGACGAGTAAATTGTAATCTTTAAATAAAAATACAATAAAATACTACAATAAAACTAACAATAAATTTAGGATAAAAAACCAGACATCACATCACCTGAAATCATAACAATTAAAGGCGAAAGAGGAGAAAAGGGTGAAAAAGGAGATACAGGGGAAAGGGGTCAAAAGGTATGACATGAAAACAATAAAATTATTTTAAAATTGTCACAAAAGAAATCTCTATTATAACTGTAAGGGTGAGTGTGTTTATAGTGAAGACATGCGATTATTTTATGAGACATCGACCTCCAGCTCAGTGATCAACACATGTCAGTGCAATATAAGTGAAATTATTTCCAATCCACAAGTTAGAGGTCAAAAAGGAGATATGGGTCCCATTGGACCTCCTGGACCACCAGGTTTGAGCAAACATTAGTTTTTCAAATAATTATAATTGAATTTTATTGCAAAATACTTAACAATAGGACCTCCAGGAAGAGGTTCAACATTTGATGTAAGCGTTTAACTTATTGACAATAAAAAGAGTAATAAATACTTTACTGAATACTTGAATGGCTTAACTATAGCCTGATATGTCTTCTCGGTTTTACGGACCCGGAAGTGATTCGTTTTCTTATTTAACACGAGTTGGAGAACCTGGTCCTCGAGGTCTTCCCGGACATAAAGGAGACAAAGTATTATTATTTTGTAAACTAAATAAAATTTATTAATTTTTCCACAAAGGGTGAGCCCGGCATTGGAATGAGAGGTGAGCAGGGTGAAAGGGGCAAAAAAGGAAAACCAGGAAAACATGGTCTTTCAGGACAACCGGGGCCTATGGGTCCTCCCGGAGAGATTGGATTTCCCGTATTATTACATTAATTTTTTTTAATTTAGGGACTTTTAACTTAATTTGACTTAACTTAAGGGTAAACCCGGATTAAAAGGTGATCAAGGAGAACATGGTCAACCTGGACTACCAGGTTTACCAGGACCCCCGGGACCACCCGGACCTCCCGGTGAATCACCAATTGATTGGTATGATAACACTATTAGCAATACTAGAGGTTTGTGATGTTAGTGTTTTTAACTGTTAAACTACATAATAATTTTGAAAAGTTGTCATAAATAACAAAAAATAAACAAACAATCCATTAAAATAGCTTACAGAGGAATCAAAGGTTCTGCACCACTATCGAGACATGAATCACATGTGCAAACGGGTATCACATTATATCAATAAATCAATAGACTTGATAACTCATTTTAATTTTATTTGTTTATTTATATTACAAGTCTATGTGGAGGGCCCTCCCGGACCTCGCGGTGAAAAGGGTGAAACGGGACATTCGGCTACTCCATCATTGAGTTCATCGCAACTTGTGGTTCCCGGAGTGAGTTATTTAAAAATAATATTTTAAGTTAACAAAAATAATATGTTTTATTTAAATTTAAAGGCTGTTTCATTCAAAGACATGGATTCACTAAAGAGGGCTATAGCTTACCCATTGGGAACGTTGGCCTTTATTAGTGATGAACAGGCTTTACTGATTCGTATGAACGGGGGCTGGCAGTATGTTCAGGTATGTCATATTACTATTATTTCAATAATAATCTAAAATCTAAATAAATAAATTATATTACGGTATATTGAATATTAAATTTTTGTTAAATTATATTACTATTTGTCTAATTTACATATATATAGTTTTATAATATTGTTATTATATATAGTTAGGATCTGTAGTTCATTCATCATCTGATTTCAATCAAATTGTATGTATTTATTAAATATACTGTATTTTATATTATTAACAAAACTTTTTATTTATTTTTTTTTTGTAAAGTCTGTGACAACAACCACATCTACGACAGCGTCTTCTCTATTGAACTCACAAATTGAAACTCTGTCTGAAAACTCAATGAGAGTAAGCATTGATTTGATATTATTATTAATAAAAATAGTTATTAAATTTGATATATTTGTATTACAAGCACCACAATCATAGAAAGGTATAATAATTTAACACAAAAATAATAAATTATACAATAATATGTTATTATCAATGAATAAATTATAAAATTTTAATTAAATTAGTTTGAATTAATTGAAAAAATTGTTAAACAGTTACGAATGGCATCACTGAATATCCCTCTTTCGGGTGATTTTCATGGCATTCGTGGCGCTGACTATGAGTGCTATCGTCAGTCAAGAAGAGCTAATATGAGGGGAACTTTCAGAGCGTTTGTCGCCTCAAGAGTGCAAAACTTAGATTCAATTGTTCGCTATAAGGACTCAAAGCTTCCTATTGTTAACATAAAAGTATATTTAACTTTGATTTAAATTTATTATAAAATAATTATTAACAGTTAATATATTTTACTTAAAATAAACCAGGGTGAAATATTATTTCACTCGTGGAAAGATATATTCACGGGTGCCGGTGCTCCCTTTCCATTTCCTCCAAAAATTTATAGTTTTGATGGAAGAAACGTATTAACTGACTATTCCTGGTATTAAAAACTGATTTAATTTTGAACTAATATACAATAGTTATAAATACTTATAAAATCTATGGATAGGCCACAGAAGCTTGTTTGGCACGGGGCTGACAGGTCAGGGGTTAGAAACAGTGAGGCATATTGTGATGCCTGGAACTCAAACAGTATGGGCAAAATGGGACTGGCCAGCTCACTCATCAGTGGCAAACTACTGGATCAGGAAAAGTATTCGTGTAATAATGCATTCATTGTACTCTGTATTGAAGCCACCAGTCCTGAGGACAGAAACAAGAGAAGCATTGATGACACCAACCGATCCAATATCACACAAATTGACGATTGATTCACTTAATTTAATTATTTTCATTTTTAATAATTATAACTGCCATCCATTTAATATGCAATCAATGCGACAATTTTATTATCTTATATTAACTATAAATCTAGTCAATGTATCATTAATTTTGTCATTTTTTGAAGTAAACTTTTATAAAGACAAACAGTTTATGCATGAATGTGCCAAATCTAATAGTATTTATATCATATATACTGTATATATATACAGTATATACATATGTGACACTTATAAATTAGAAATGGTTTTATACAATTTAATATTAACAAAATGAAATTAATTAGTTTATTAAAACTGTAAACTAACTTAAATTTTGTATATTCAGTAACAATATATAGCAGTTATTTATCATAATTAGCGCTTATCTATTGTAATGGTATTTATTGTCTATCCGTATCTTGTCTTATAAATATTATGTTTATATTTACTTAATATCTACTGTTTGTCCATTTTATTTAAAAACTTATATAATTTACAAACACACACACACACACACACACACACACACACACACACACACATACACACATACACACATACACACATACACACATACACACATACACACATACACACATACACACATACACACATACACACACACACACACACATACACACATACACACATACACACATACACACATACACACATACACACATACACACATACACACATACACACATACACACATACACACTTTACCTGAAGTATTTTTAAAATATTACTGTAGTAATATTTATTGATTTTTTAAAATTAAAAATTGGCGAAATTATTATTATTTTTTTTTTGATAAATACTTTCAATCAAAATTTCTAAATATATATATATATATATATCGGTATTTATTTTGATATTTCTGTAACTCCACAAAATTTATTTTTAAAAATATATTATCAAAAAATTATCATTTTATAATTATTTTTAAATTGTTAATCTACTATTTTATAAACATTTACTATGTATTGAAGATTACCGGTACTTTTGAACTCATTTATTGTAAAATGATCTCAGACTTATTTGTTGTTTTTCAAAATTATTAAAATTATTTATGTTTATAATATTAAATTGACAACAATTATTATTTTATCAAATAAAGGTTTAATTTCCAAATTTCTAATTATTATAAAATAATATTCATTGCATTTTTTGCTCAAAATATAAAATAAATATTACATAAATGTAAAATTTTGACATTTTATCGATACATCCCATTAATATATTTCCTTCCTTTCAATCCACAAACTAACATATTTATAGGAAATCAGTTTTCAACAAAATATAATATTTGTTGAAATGTATGCCTAAAAAAATAAATATTTTGTTTGATTTGAACTAAATTGAAATCCATTTAATGACTTATTATAAGACAAACTATGAGTGAAAGCAACAGAAGACGTCTGTTTGAGCTCTTGAAGATCGCCGGGAATGACATTTGTGCCGATTGTGAGGCCGAAAGTATGGCCTAATTAATCAAAAATTTGTGGCACTTATTAATGTTAATTGAATTTAATTTAGATCCTGAATGGGCTTCAATTACTTTGGGTGTGTTTTTATGTAAATTATGTGCTAGGTAATTTTTAATTATTTTTTTTGGTTATATATTTCATATATTATTATTACTTATACAAAAAATTGTGTGAATGCAGTATTCATCGGAAAATTGGTATTCATGTGAGTCGAATAAAGTCATTAAAGTTAGATAATTGGGATCAATCGCAAGTGATTATTATGGAAGAAAATGGAAATATCTTATCAAAAAAACTCTATGAAAAACATTTACCTATTTATTACCGAAAGCCACATCCAAACGACTCACAGTATATATATATATATTTAAATATACATAATATATATATATATATATTAATATGAATTTTATTTTAATGAAAAATATACAAAAAGTGTTGTTCGCGAGCAATGGATTCGTGCAAAATATGAACGCAAAGAGTTTATCAATCCTTGTTCAGCGCCCTATACTAAGGGGTATTTGGAGGCTATGTTATGGAAGAGAGGGCGTGAAGACGGAAAGTTCCTGCAGAGGAAGTTCGTCTTAAATGAATCCGAAGGAACGCTTAAATATTATGTCAAACAAGTATTCATTTTTTAAAAATTATTTAATTTGTTTCAAAATATCTTATAATAAAATTTGTTTTAATTTGATGATTAAATTATCGAAAACAGACTCAAAAGATGCCAAAAACGGCGATAAAGATGGCGTCGTTAAACATGAACTTCTGTCCGGATAAGATCGCTAATCCTAATGGTATGCAATTGACTTGGATTAAGGATGGATTCACAAGAAGTATATTTGTTTACAGTGAGAGTGGAAAAGTATGAATAATATCTTAAGTATAGTTTTGAAAAAACATTTCAAATTTAATTTTATTTAATGAATTATCCAAAAAATATCATTAATTATAAAAAAAATTACTAAAAGGTTTACCCTTTTTTTAATGACTACTTTTTCAATTCTGTTCAACAATTAATTGTTTAGTGTTTGCTTGAAAATTGAATTCATTCACTCATTTATTACTTAAAAACATATTTTTCAATAATTAGTGTATACTTTGATAGATGAGAGAAAGTCACGTAAATTTTCAAAAAATAAAACAATTTCAGACTTTGCAAACATTAATGAAATTATATATCGATTGTTTCAATTAAGTTCATTAATTGCATAAATAGCTCATTAATGAGGTGTTAAACACAAACAGTTTAAAGCATTAATTTATTTGAATCTCAATTATTTATTAATAGTTTAATAATTACAAATTCGTTATTTGATTTAACATTTAATAAACCGTTGATTTCAATGTTTTGTAATTATAGACTTTGTGTAAACATTATTGTAAAACACATACATTATATTATTAAATAGTTTTCTACAGCATTATTATTCAAACACTATTTATAGGATAAATTTTAATGAAATCTTTATAGAAAAAAATCATTAATTTTAAAAGACAATACACTTTGATTAAACACTATATGATAGGACATCATAGACTGGTATACAGCTATCAGAGCAGCAAAATTGAAGTATTTTCAGATAGCATTTCCCGAAACTCCAGTCGAAGATCTTTTGAAACTTTTAAGCCGAGACTTTGTCAAAGAAGGCTTTCTCTGGAAAACTGGTCCACGAATTAGTGATTCATATAAGAGAAGATGGTTTGTGTTGGATGACAGAAAACTCATGTATTTGGATCAACCATTAGTAAGTCAATTGATCCACAATTATTTGTTTCATAAATTTAATAATACATTTATAGGACGCGTATCCAAAAGGGGAACTATATTTAGGTGATTCCAGAGAAGGATATTCTATAAAATTAGGAGTTCCCATAGGAATGAAAGATTTGGATGGTGCTTTCTCATTTACACTAAATACTCCAGGTCTTTTTATATTTTTATTGCAAGTCTACATATTTATTATATCAATTGTTTATGACATTAGAGAGGACGTGGCTTTTTGCAGCACAAAGTGATGACGAAAGACAATTGTGGATAAAGTCATTTGAGTCAGTGATAAACCAAAGATCTTCGGCACCAAACGATGCCATCAATCAAGAGGTTCGCAATGATATCAGAAATTCTTATGATATTAGAAAAAGCAGAGGTATTTCATTGTTTTTAAATTAAATAACAAATTAATTTTGATTTTTTTTCTATTAATAAGATTCAAGTATTGTTAAACACATGAAACAATTGAAGGAACATTTTGTTAAATAATTTTCAATATCAATGTTTTAAAATTCATTTCAATGTTAATTACCCTAAATTTTATTTATAACTTTTAAATTAAATTAAAATTGAAAATATATAATACTATACAGTAATACTGTATAATTAAAATATTAAATAGATATAAACCTTAAAAGTAAATCATTTTCAATGTTATCCAATAGATAGCAGTATATAATATATTTGTACTCATAAGTGATACTATTATTAATAGTTTTCTAAAAATATGAATATTATATGATTTGTAAATTTTTAGTGTTAAAAAATATTTTATTTAATTTTGTTCAAAAATTATATTTATCTTAATTTTTTATTTAATTAAAAATAATTATTATTTGATTGATTTATTTTTATTTATAACTTATAAATTATAAGTAATAAAAAAACCATTGTTTTAATAAGCAATTTATCGGTCGACTTGTGTTTAACTTGAATTGATGTCAATTGTTAATAGAAATCAATTTATGAATATATAGTATATATTACGATATGTATAATACATATTAATGGAAATGTGATCCACGTTTCGGTTATGTAAAGCAACACAATTGTAAACACAATAATGGCTTAGAATTAAATTAAAATGAATTGTACTGAGAGTGCGGTCAATGGGAACAAACATAGAGTCAGTCAAAGTGCTTATGGATGTGATGTGTAAATATATTTAGCGTTTAGTAAATGCTTTTTTAGCCAACATAAGGATTTTAGGCTTTTATTAGTTGTTTGTCATATAACTTATACCATAGTTTTGTTTTTTGTAGGCTTTTTATATTAATATATAAGCGAATAGTTGCTAAGTTTGCATTGGCTGACCCGTGATTGACCCGTAATTGTCAAAATATAATGCATTTGATAAGTGAAATGTGAAACCAATGGCCAATTTGAGGTTTTTTATGAGGCATTAGTCAAATCGGATAACTTTAACCTAATATAATACATCATTTTCTCATACATTACATCACATTTCTTTTTCAATCAATTTTTCCACTCTTTTTAAAAGCAATATTTTTGTGCAAACATTTATGTTTGGATCAAATAACTCAAACAAATGAGAAACAATTATTAGTGCAATGTATATGAATAATAATATAATATTAAATATAATATAATATAATAATGTAAATAATAAATATAATATAAATAGTATATAAAATAAAAATTATTTAACGTTTTATTCAAGACTTGCTTTCACTAATTGAACGCATAATTTATTTTTATTTCCTCTCATTTTTTCATTCAATACTATTTAAACTATAGCCATATAATCAACTTATTGTGCATTAAGTAATTGTCAATAAAAATGATATTTACTATTATTGTTAAAATGTTGTTTATTTTAAATAAAACTCTAATATATACTTTATATATTATATTATATATATTTATGCATTCATTAAAAGCCCTAAAATTGCATTAATAGCTGTGAGAGTCGTTAAACAGTTTTCAAGTTATCTAAACAAATGTTTTACTTGCAAAGGGAGGTGTGGTCTAAACATTAGGGTTGGGCACATGTATATCGACACCACTGTGTCTGAGAGAAACGTCATGAGTGTATGAGCTATAGGATTGGTGGCTATTGTATGTGTCTACGGAACGGTAGGGCACGTAAGGGATCCCATTGACTGCCTATGAGAGAGGGATAGCAAGAGAGTGGACAACACGAGTGTTGAGCTTATTGTGAATAATAGTTTGATTACAACACTAATAATCGCATGTATTGTAAGTCTATGTGATTGAGGACTCACTCTAAACATTCAAAGCAAATCTCGCGTCAGATTTGAATGCTTTTTGAATTAACTCTTTAAAAGTGAAACAATCTTTGATGACATCTTAAGACTTAAGTTGTGACACAATTGTTGACAATATTGACAACAAGTGTTGCAGACATCGACCGATGTCTCCTCTATGGTCTCCCATATCATCTAATATACCGATGTGTTCGTCACTAAGCTCTGGTGTTCATTCATCACATGACAATCCGGCCACTGCTGCCATGTCCTCAATGTCGTCACTGTTCTCGTCGGTCAATGCATCGACACATCCATTATATGCAGCCATCTATAGTCAAGGTCACGGTCCCCATGCAATGGCCAACACACCGAACCACTCGACTTCTGCCATCCCTTTGATACACAAAAGCGCGTTTCACTCACCCTTTCATGACATCAAAAGCCTTACATCCAGTGCTAGTGGACTATCTATTGACTGGTTAGCCCGCACTGGCCTACTATATCATCGACCAACCGGTAGGTCACTTCTAACTGTCATTTTATTTAGTAAACACAACTTTAAATGTTTGATAATATAAGTAAAATTGGAAATATATTGAACATAATGTAGTGATTCTTCAGTACATGAGGTGTCTGAGGTGTCTGACTCTCTGTGACCCAACTGTCTCTCATTTGTTATATACGACAAACAAAACAAATAATTATATAATGATTTACAATATATATGTCGTCTGGGCTTTCATTAGACATTAATATATATGACATTAATTTCGAGACTAAATTATAATTTATGTGTCTTTTTAATGCCAATTATTAATTTTTAATACATTTTGACAATCAATATAATTCATTAATTTCTTCTAATGTTTTTTACTCTTATTTTTTTATGTACTTATTGTATATTTTGCATAAAATGCAAAAATACGCCAAAATATTAATATTTTTGATCCTATTATCATATATTAATTAAAACGAAACCACGTATTGATGATCTAAATAATGAATAGTTTCGTCTAATTTTGGTTTGCTTGAAGTTTTTGCAAATAAATGAATTTTTAACATTTAATTGTCTATACATTTATATATCAATAATTATATAAAGGTTTTTTAATTCATAATTTGTTATAATATTAAGCTTGTTTAGAGTCTAATGTAAATTTATATTGACTTCAAATGGTTTATCCAATAATGCCAACGACAGTAACTAACTATTTGTTATATATAAATACTGTACATTACATAGTAATAGTATCATAAAAATAATAGATATTTAGTAGATTTAATTTATTTTTATAAATTAACATTGAACCAGACAACAATTAGCATTAATAAATATGAACATAATATTTGCTATAATTAATTTTGTAGTCACAATAAAAACTGTTTACAGATGAATAAAAAAAAAGTTAATTGATCACAGTCAAAATAAGATTAGTGCAAACAAAATATTGATAACAAATTGAAGGCTTGACATATTAAAAATAGGTACTCAAAATATATACAGTTTTTAATTTACATTTTTGTACTCAAATATTAAAACATATCATACATATGAAACATGTTATGTTTTATTTTTATATGAAACATTCAATACAACACAAAATACAATATTTCAATCAATTTATATGACTATAATATATTAAAGCAATAAAATTATGGTGAATTATATTGAATTGTATGGTAGTTTGTTTTATGTTAAAAATTAGTTTAAATAAAATATTTGTTACATTAAACTAACACAAAACAAAAGACATGATAAATAAATATTTAAATGGAAAACATTTGTTTGAAAGCATTCTCGTGTTTGTCTCAATTGAGTTAAATCGTAAAATTCACTTAACTTTATGTTTGCCACTCTTTTTTACTTTTATTTTTAACTCATTTTCTTTTAAATATATAAATCTAATTAAAAGGCAAACTTATTTGCTTACAATTATTGTACAATTTATATTTATTATTTGACGGCTCATTATTTAATTAAAAATTAGTTTTCTAATGTTTGTAGTAATTAAAAAACACACTATGTTTGCCTTGAATTGGCATCAAAGGGGAGAAAAAAGTTAATTAATTAAAGAGAATAATGCATTCAATGTAATCATTAATTGCATATAAAATAGTGAATAATAATTGACTAAACATTTTGATGCTTTGAATGGATGCACACAACAGCTATACAATGATTTACAAACAAATTAGTCTTTTATTAAAGTTTACATACAATACAATATAAGACATGAAGATATCTGATTAGATTTAATCACTATTTTACTATAAATGGCTAACAACTCCTCATTTCTATACTTTAGTTTTTGACATTGGATTTTAATTTCAAGTTTAATAAATTAATTCATAAATTGAATGAATTATTTTTGGCGAGTATTTGATTAAAAATCGATTTTTCCGATTTGAGTGATTGAAAAATTAAGTCAAACCCCTAAACCCACACTTCAATTGTTTGCCATTTAAAATTTTATTTAAAATTTATCCTTTTATATATAAATCATAACTATGGTTGCAATATAAATACAATTATAGTTTCAATGTATCTATTTATACATCAATTCTACAAATATTTGATTGATTTTTTACTAAGACTGAACTCAAAAATCATTTTCAGAGTTAAATGAATTAATATTTAATGAAATAATACAAATAAATAATTTATTTTAATCATTGAATTTTTCTTAAGGAGTGCCTATTAATAATTATATCTATTTTTGTTATTATTATGTTTAATGTAATTTTATATATAGTTTAATAATAACTACATATATATAATAACTAATTGCACAACATATAAAAATATAGTATTTTATATACATTAATATTGTATATTATAAACAAAATAAAAATCTATAATAAAATGTGTTATTATGTTTGAAATTTTATTTATTTCTTCAATACTATAAATTTCAGTTTAGATTGTAATATAAAATATTTATATAACAGATGTAATAGCAAAATGATATGTTTTATAAATATTTAAAGTAATAGATTTGTCAAATATTCAAAAAATTTTATAAATAATTCTAATCAATACATGTCAGCCATATAAAGGCATTCAATTTTAATATATCAACAATTAATAAATTGATATTTGATATATAATTTATTCAATTTGTTTATTTAATTAACAAAACACTTGTTTACATGTTATTTAAAAATAGATATTTATATCATCATAAAACCATTATCAATAGTATCAATATTTAATAAGTATTTATCTATATTTTAAATAAAAATTGATGTAATCACTATGCAATCATGTATTTGAGAATTATTTATTATTAATATTAATTGATTAACATAATAACGATAATATTTATTAGAATTAGTTAATATTTATTATTAAGTTATTCTATTAAAATTTATTCATTGATTATCTAAAAATAATTATATAAAATAATATTATTTTTAAATATAATATAATAAATGACATTTAAGTATGACATTAAATGACGAAAAGAAAATACATTTGAATTATTGACATTTATTTTAATATGATCTCACGTTAATTATTAAAACGTTATTTTACTTAATATTTATTATTTTGTTGTAAAAACAATGAAATTATTACATTAATTACATATAGAAATAAAATTATTCTATCATTGAATTCATAAATTCTGTGTATTTAACTTAATGTATGTGAATAATGACTATTTTTCATATATACTATAATAATATCAATTGTGAGACATCAATGGTTTACAACATTATAAACTCAATTGTTATTTTTGTTATTATTTATATAAGACTTATTGATTTTAAGAGCAGCTATATTATATAAATGTAATCTCATAAATATTAATTATGCAAAAATAGCTATACTATTGAATATTAATAATAATATTATTAACATAATTAACACCTTAGCTATATTAAGAGTAAAACCTTATTTTTATATTTGTTTTTTAAACAAACAGTAGTTTTATTATTTGTAAACATTTACTGACTTTAAGTTTTTATAGTTCAAAACATTTTTTATTTGTTTGTTAAATTATTGCAAATTGTGTTAATACTAAAATAAACTAATTTATTAAATATATAATAATAATATAACTATTATTGCTTTTTAAGTAAATTAATGCTAAATAAATCTTTGAGTATTATAATTATATATATAATTGCTAAAACATTTGTGCAATATATTAAAATTTCTATTTCATTTATGTTGAGGATATTTTCTACTTAAAAAAATGAAATGAAATTATAATAACAATTAACTATAAAAGCACATTATAATAATTAATGTCTTTGTTTTAATACTATAATAATTGTTATTAAAAATAATAATAATAAAAGAAATAAATTTGTGATGTGAAAGGTATTTGTCAAAAAAATCTAAATATAAATTGAATGAATATATAAACATTCTGTATATACTGTATATAGTATACATAATACCCCATTACATACTACTATGTAATATATAGAGTATAAATGATATGTTAGAGAATTTATAATAATATTATTATTTTAAAAAAGTGTTATTGGATTTTGAAAAATAGAGACAAATTAAATATAAATATAATGAATGTCTATTTAGTTTTGCCGTCATCTCTCATAATGTGATTTACTGTACAGTGGATTCTACACTCGTTGTCACCAAATTGTATTGTGAAGTGAGTCTCACAATAATTAGCTCATTTGAAAGTGCATTGATTATGAAAAGTTGATTACTTAAAATTGACAATTGAATACATGATTAAATCTATTAAATCTATTATATTTATAGTTATTCTGGTCATTGCATTAAACACGATAAATATGAATTGTTTGTAGAATCAATCCTATAAGTCATATTGCAATTGTATTTAAATGTGATTGTTTAAAATTTAGTTTTTTATATATACAGTAAATAATAATAACTATTATAATAAATGTTATACTCGAGTGATATTGTCTGAGAATTAGCACAAATTTATATTCTTTAAATGTGAATCAATTAAATGCAGATAAGTTTTTATGAACAAAATTATAGAGACAATGTCTGTCCGTAGGAAACAAATATTAATAAATTATTGTATAAACAAATATATAGTGAAATAGAGAAACAAGTCTAGAGGTATATGTGATGACAAGTGTTGTTATGTTGTGTTCACTATTAGATAGTCTGAAATTTATTTAATATATTGTCTTTATATATTATATATATTATATATATACTGCATATATATAATGTGCAAATATAGGTCTCATTGTCGCTGTACTACTCATTTGTCGTTAAACGACTTTAACGATGACAACAATATCGAGTAAAGCCTTATTCAGGCCTAGGGTTGTGTTTAGTTTGTTAGGTCTACTAGTTTTTGGTAGGTATTGCTTGTATACTAGGCATTGCATGCGTAAACCTCGCCCATAGTAATGCCGTTTGTTATATAATAATACTCACACACACTGTCGGTACTATCTTTCTATAAGTCTATACAAAGTTTGTATTGCTTGGCAACTGTAAGCCCAGGCATCGGGAGCACTGGCATCACAACTATAGTAATGATTGTCAACTGATCACTGATCACGCATTAGACACAAATATTACACTTTCTAATACTTAGGAGAAAATGTGTGTGTGTGTGTGAGAGAGAGAGAGAGAGAGAGAGAGAGTCGTTAACTAAAGTGCAAAATACATGTATTGTGTTGAATGCTTTCATTTATGGAAATTGTTTGGGTTATAAAATCATTGACTAAAACCAATGGGAATTATGTTATGGTAGACAATAGGAAAACTTAGGTTAAGTCAAGTTTGAGACCAACACTTAAACTAACACTTATGTTATACTCATTATTGAATTGTTTGTTATAATGAATTTGTAGAAAAATATAATCGAATTTTGTTCTGTATTTATATTAAATTTATTTTTACTTATATACTGGTATTAACTCAAAGAAAATCATTTTGCAAATTCAATAGTAATTTTAAAAAACTAAATTATATGAATTAAGGGTTTCCTCTATTTCATACAACTCTGAGTAGAGAAAACTAATTTAAATGTTTGCAACCATTATATGGTTGTTAAGAGTATTGCAATTGATATGTGAATGAAGGCTCTAAAGAAAACAATAAAAGTTTAAAATGATTGCTTATATTCTTAGATATGGTCCGAGTCGTGATCCAGAGGTGGTACACATGCTTTCATCACCCCTTATATCTTTACCTAAGGCTTGAAGATAACTATTAGCTTATAAAATATTAACAGTTATTTGATATACAATATTACAAACAAATATATTGTTAAAGAAAACATTTAGACTAAATGTAGTTTTAAATTAACTCTTAATATAAGTATCCATTCATACAAACAAATTATATTATAATATATATATAGAATTACCTGAATATTATACTATAAAGTGCTAATGTAATTGTAATTTATATACTGTAATGTATTTATACTATTTGGTATATTATGTCTATTCTAATAATATAACATCACTCAAAAATATATAAACACAATTATATTCTCATCAAAATAACAACTTTTGAATTATTTATAATATAATATTGTTGTATAATTTTTATTGTATAGACATTCAATTAGCAGATAATAAAAATACATTTATTTTCTAAATAAATCAATATTTAAGCAGTTTATTGATTAATTTTGAATTGTATATACAAGCAGGTGATTCAGCCGAAACAAATCATTGTCCAATAAAAGAGGCCACAAATCGCACGATGAAAGAGGACACGAGTCGAGCTTCAAGTAAGCATCACAATCAGCATCACAATCAACACCATAATCAGCACCATCTGAATGAGCCCCCCAACAGTGCCAGTAGTGCCGCCTCTAACCATTCGAGCGCCGATAGCAATAGTAGTAGAGATAGTAAGAGACGGCGGACCCGAACCAACTTCAACGGCTGGCAACTCGAGGAACTGGAAAAGGCTTTCGAGGCCTCACATTATCCCGACGTCTTCATGAGAGAAGCACTCGCTATGAGACTTGATTTGATTGAGTCCAGAGTTCAGGTATGTCAACATTTTTCTTCATAAGCGCTACCAATTCAAATGACAATCACTTATTGGTACATATTTTGCAATTCAATTAAATATACTGTATTTGAATTAAATACTGTATAATATATAAGCATATTATTCAAATGTTGTAAATTGTGTTTATGTATTAAAACTAAATTTAGAAATAATAATTTTAAAAATCCTATTATTTTAAATTTAATCAATAAAGATGTCAATTTCTATATGAATCACACAATTTATTTGTACATTTGATAGACTATTGTGTGGATTGTCAAACAAATCAAGCAATTGTTATGAATCAGTCTCTGACTAATTACACGCTTTAATTTATACCAATGATTGATAGGACAGCCAACAGTGCAAAACAATTGTATAATATTTACAATTTAAAAAAAGTATTCATTTTAAGCTATTCTTGCTTTGCTAATGAATTTATAATAAAATTTAGATATCATTATAGATATAAATAGTTACAAAGATTAGTGTTATCAATACAATAACCACGTAAATAGTTAAATAGTTATTGTTTTTATAATGAAATTAAATGAAATGAAATTATAAGTTATAATTTACAACTTAAAGATATTATTACTTGTCATTGCAAGCAAATTATGGTAATTGTTATAATTATAATTTGATTATTATCTATCATAATATTGAAATATAATATAACTTTATATATATATATATATGTTATATAAAGAAAAGAAAAAGAATTTAACAAATTATGTGAAAAATATTTTATTTCAAATATGGTTTTCATAATAAAACAAAACTCAATACATATTAAAATAAAAGAGCATTTGGTTTGTGAAGTTGAAAGCATTATATAATTTATTTAATTCAAAGCTAAAGTATAGCAATGAGTTGAGAGAAAATTTTAATTTTAGGATAATTTATATCACTTAATGTAAGCAACTGTTAGCGCAAACATAACTCCTACTGTTAGCCCATCACTGGTAAGGTTCGCATGTGATGTTATGCCGTTCCCTAAGAGCCCAACACAACACCAAATATTCACAATATTTCTTTTAACTATAATTTTTTGTTTTATGTTACTTAAGGTTTTAATTTGAAAACAACTCACAAAAAAGTCAGAGAAAGTAGTGAAGTAGTGTTGCATATCAAACACATTAATAAATGATATAATCATATATAATAGTATACGAGTGCGCAAAAGCGTTACATTTATCACAATATAGTCAACTAAATAATTATCTCAAAGTTTTTTAAAGTGATTTTGATAGTCATGTCCTGTGTTTTGCCTGCTTTTCAATGGTTAAGCCCAAGCATTGCATTGCTTTGTATGGTTTGGTTCGTGTATTAGATTCATGTTATGAAAGATTATATTATAATTTTGTCTGAGAATCGCCTGTAGGGCAGCATTTTGGTCATTGTTTTTGTAGTATAGGTATGGCTAGTGATGACCGACTCTGCAATTATGACTACTTGATAGTCCAGGTGTTTATCTTTTGCGTTGTCGTCATATAATTGAACATATTATCCATATTTTGTATTTAATATAATGAAGTGAGCATTAGTTTGACTGCAACTTAACGTTAATGCTTTCAAATGCTTTAATCACTAGTTTTATAGTATAAACATTGCTTTCACTGCTAAAAATCAGATATATCTACCAAAAGAAGTTTATTTTAGAGAAATCGTGACATTAAATACTCTATTCTCATAACTAACTCTCCCATCTAATGGTGGCTATAACTGTGGCTAATACTGGTTAACAGTGCTTACAATGGTTATCTATAGCAGTGGTTATACTTATACCAGAGTCCCTCATTGCTGGCTATGCCTTAGGTATGTTTGGTTAAGGCGCCACCGGCCCCACCAACCAAACCCATCTTAACATTTATACCCATAATTTAGTTAACTCATAATTAATTTCAAACAACCATTTGTTTAACTCAATAATAATTTTAGGTGAAAGTGATTTCAATGTTGTTTTTTGAGGAAAAAACAAAACAAAAATGTAATACAAGAAAAAAGAGATAATAAATTTGATTAAAGCTTAAAGAGTTGTTACTATTAATATTAATGATGTCTTATATTTGAATTTTCAAAACAACATAATAAATATGTTAACTATTAAATAACTTAATGTATTTATTATAGCATTAATTTGTAGCCAAATCTAGTTTAAAAGCTCATTAAATAAGAATATAAACATAAGATTATTAGTTTAGTCATTGAATATTTAAACTATGATTTAAAAAGTATAAAAAGTTGTTATTGAATTGTTTGTATTATTATTATTGTTTGATATTTTTAAACATTTCAATCATAACTTCGACATCAATGACTTTTCAATGATGTTTGACTTATTTTGAGTAATGTTTGTGAGACTTAGTTTGATGATAGGTTTCAGTTACCTTTCAGTTGCCTCTATCGAGAAATGCTTAAAGTGCTCGCCTATCATGTCTGTTGAGCTGATGGATGCCATAACTGGCCATTAAATAGAGGAAAAGACATACAGACATAGCCATAATTGAAGGGATCATCCATTTGACGCATACAATTGGTTTATCGCCAGAGGCTTTCAACCAACGCTCTCTCATTAAATTATCTAAATTATCAAACTTATTAACCATGTTATACCTCTCACTAGTTTATCATCATCAATATTTACACAGTAAAGTAACATTTATTTATATATATTTAATGTGCTTAAAAACTTACATAATATACTTTCATGACATAGCTTGACTATTTATATATATATATATATATTTATTACAATATATGCGTGTGTTTGAAAGAGAGAGAGAGAGAGAGAGAGAGAGAGAGAGAGAGAGAGAGAGAGAGAAATAGCATTTGTCCGCAGTGTTAGTGTTTAGTACAATATTTCTATCAAACAAAATCGTGGTTTGAATTTATTATAAGCATATATATACAGTATATATAATATTATAATACTATATATTATATACAATGAATTTATTGAAAGACAGCTTAAAAGTTTGTTTTGGACCCAAAATGATTGCGAACCTCCTCTCAGACGTTACTAAGCACTCAAAACTAATGTTTCCTCTGCTCTCTCAAACAGTTTATTAATATAATGTTTGCAAAAAATAATTATAAAAGCCATCAAATTTGCATTAAATCGACTAATTTCATGTAATGGCAAAACAATTAAAGGGTTGTTAGATTTAAATACTTGTTTGTGCGCTGTGTTAGCCATCTATTATTATATATAGACTGATGATATGACTAACACTACAATTTAGACTTTAGAGTAGAGAAAACAAAATGTTTAAGTGATTGATATTTGTGTCGTATCTTATAGTGAACACTACTTTCCTTACTTTTTACAACATATAGTTAAGTCTTATTAAGACTTGTTAAGTCAAAATTGAATATTTAAACATATAATACATACTGCAAATTGTTTTTACTTAACTAACTATTAGTTTAAAATATACACTTTTTGTAAATATAATTTACTTAAAAACTTTCAGTTCATTTTAAATTTATTAAAACATTTGTCAAAACAACAAAAGTTTCAGACAATAGACTTATTTCAGTGCTTCAAAGTCGTCAATGTCTATGTCATGAAATATAGTTTGTAAAGTAATCATATCTTATACAGCAATAAATAGCAAAATAATAAATATATTTGATTTTAAACATATCTAAGTGGAAATGAATTTGTTTATTGAATGAAAAAAGGGCCGCAAAGAGAGTCAAAAAGAAACAGATTATTGTACTTAAAGTGAAATAGCGTTGAATTCCCGCTGTTTTCAAATTTGATTCACTTATATACTTGTTTTGGGCCAAAACTGATGTTTTAATTAACTTCAGTAGTGATTGATTTTTTGCTCGTCTTTTCTTAAGTGAAGCAAAAGTGAAATAATCTATTAGTAAGAGAGAGGACCGCTTGCTTTAAAAGCGATATAAAAAACTGCAAAAAATGTTTAATCATTAGATTGTAAGGCATTTGTTGTTTATTGCTTATGTAGGAAATGTGTTAATAATGCTGTCAGGCATATAAGTTATGTTGATTATAATCACTCGACATACGCCCAGTGCATGTTTATAACATTTTTACAACACACACATACATCCAACAACAATCTATGAGCCCAACCTCGGCCTGACCTCAATGTATGGCTCAGGCAACTGATCCAAACACTAACAAACCATAAGAAGAAGCCAGACTTGGCTTTTGTTCCGATGGATCACTGTTTGGGGCGTTTGTTATAAGACTTGTTATAATGCGGGCTAACAGAGCAACAGAGCAACACAGCAACAGAATAACAGAGCTCTTGAGGTTCGCTCACTATTTTATTATGGTTTGCAAAGAAGCTTTGATTGCAATTATTATTGCTTTAACTGATTAATTTACAGGTGCAGGCATTGGGATTGCTATTTCACACACACAACTATAGCCCAAACCCCAATGCAATGCCCACATTGAAAGCACACACCACTTATATACATACATAAGCCCCCATCCAAATGATTTCTTTATGAATTGCCTTAAGATTGTTGTGAAAAGAAAATCAATTTTTTAATGAAGAAAAACTGGTGAAACAAACCAAAGCAGAGTTTAATTGTTTATATTTATTAAACTAACTTATGTTGTGTTATGTCTTCATTTATAATTAACTTATTTCCAACTGAAACCACACTTTGCGATCAAATATTAACTTATAGTAGACTTGATTTTTTAATTTAAAATCTTATATCAATTAATTATCATTTTTGTCATGTTTTTAATAAAATTCTTAATTTAAAATATTAATAAAACAGTTAATTCCATTAAAAGTTTATTTTTTTTACAATTATATATTATTTAATTAATTAACATGAATTAATCGTGACATACATTATTTCTATAGCATTGTAAAATAAATTTTAATTTTTACGATTGATAATGATTTTAGACCATTTAAATCAATTTGATTTAAAAATTATAAATTTAAAAATCAATTAGATTTTTTTTAATTAAAAATAAACTTTAATAAAATATGTTATCCATAATTTACTTTAAACCATAAAATTAATTTTGAACCCCAAAAGAGTCAACAAAAAAAATTTAAATTGGCAAAAAATACTTAATCGATAATTATTTAATGATTACAAAAAACTATAATTATCTACAATCATGAACTAGTACTTAGTTATAATGTTATTAAATATAGATTTTTTTATCAAAAAGATAAGACATTTTTTAATAAATAAACCAACTTTTCTAAAGAGTATAACCATATCTTAAGCACTAAATAAGCAATTTTTGGATAATTAGCTGAAAGAAGCAAATAAAAAATAAAGAGTGTTTTCATGTGTTATTAATTTGCAAAAATTAATTTCAAGCAAAGGTTTTGGTGTAAAATAAAATTCATATGATTTATATATATTTCTATTAAATGAGTTTTCAATGCAAATGAGCATAAATTAAAACTACCGATTCTGTATTATATATGTTTTTTGTGTTTTAAACATTACAACACTATTGATTTGTTTTAACAAAACGATAGTTTTCATACAAATTAATAATAAAAATCCATAAACTAATGTCAATAAAATTATTTTAATTTTAAACAAATAAATAAAAATTAAAAATTTATATTATACAATAATAAATCAATTTATATATGATATAATTATAAATTGTTGAGATATCCTGTACTTAATTGGTTTGTATAATAAAACTGCTGTAAATTTGTTTTAAAATATTACAATCAAAACATAAAATGAGAGATAAATATATGTAAATTACTTTCATTTCCTGATGCTTTATATCTCTTCGCATTTTTATAGTCATTGAAATATTATATATATATATGTCTCATAAGTTTTACCAAAAGTTAAAGTTATATTTATCTGATTAGCTATAATTGGGCTTTAATTATATATTAGTTTTACATAAAATTAAATATAAGCGCAAATTATATAAAATTTATTGATTTTTTGCTCTCATCTTCTCACTCTTATATTTAATTTGCTCTCAAATTATATTTTATTATGTATTCAATACGTGTTTTTTTTGTTAAATATAATACACTTATGTTATATATGTAAGCAAATATTTTATTTGCAGAGTGTAAGCATTTTTAGTTTGAAAATACTTTATATATATTATATATTAAAATAATAGTCAACAAAAATTTTATTTTAATATTTTATACGTTAATAATTATTTACATCAATAATATTTAGAAAACCATTTGTGTCATCACTGGTCTCGAAATACAAAAAATGGCCAATAATATCATAATGTTTAATATATGCAAAAAAAATCTCAAATAATATTGCAAAGCCTGAGGATATACAGTATATCTTATGTAAAGTTGATAATAATAATAATTGATTTCAAATCACGATTCAAATATCTTTTTTAATCATTTAAAATGTTTTATAAGATTGAGCTTAAATGTGAAATCAAGTCATTAATTTGTATTATTTATTTTATTTTAATTTTATATTTTGGGCTATAATTTGAATGAATGTTATCTGACTTTATTGATTTAAACATTAGATATAATAACTGAGAAATACTATTTAATCATAGAGTAATTATTACAATATTTATGAACATTCAATTTTAAAAAGAGAAAATCTATATTTTGAATAATTTGTTTTTTTTAATTTGCATTTATTTTTCTATTTCTTATACCTATGGGTTATATTTTTTATTTGAAAGTTATACATTATATCCAATTAAATAATTTGATTTGTTTTATCCATTATTTAAGTTTTAAATAATTGTTTCTGATTACTATTAATCTCTTATTACAATTCAACAAAATACCGATTAAAAAAAATAATAATATAATTATATTTTACTTTTATTATTTAATAAACAATATCATATATTTGTAAAGAAATTTCGTGATTCTGTAATAATTGAGAAAATTTATTATTTTGTAAATCAAACGTTTATAGACATTAACACGAAAAAAGAATAATAATAATAATATTAACATGTTTTTCAATAACTAATTTTGTTTATTATATTTATATTTAATTAAAATGCAAAATTATTATTATTATTTCTATTTTACATTTACAATATATTTAATAAATTGTTTTTGGCTTAATTGAAACTAATTTAATATAACATTATATAAATTAGTTAATTTAATCAAGTTTTAATATAAAACTTTTTGACTTGTTTATTAATGGTTTTTAATTTATTAATGTTCTAAAAATGTAATTTTTGAAAATTAATTATATTTATAATATCAATTTAGATATTTATTGGTTATATAATATTTTACATTAACTTGTTATTGCATTCAATTAAAATATCTTCATTATGTTATAAATTCAATTTTTTCATAGACCTGTTTTTGTGGAAATATTTTTAAACAGTAATTCATTTGATGTTTTAGAGACTTAAATTGAGTTATAAAATAAATTTTTATGTTTTTCTTTATGTAAAAACATAATTTATATATATATTTTGATGAGTTATGGTATGAATACCAGTCTATCGGTGTAGCAGTCATGCGAAATACGAGTTAATCATTTGAATGGCTTCGGCAATGGCTGTCAATAGTTTGTCTATGTTTTGAGTAAACGGTTAGGTTATATAACTATAGATATGGCTATGGCTTACAGCAAATACTATAAACTGCTCTTCAATTTAATAGCTTTTTACCTACACTTGTGTAATAAAGTTTTTTTTTCGCTAAAATGAATACTTTTTTAAAGAAAACTAATGTTTTAATTGAGCTAAAATTGTTTAAAACAAATTATAAATTAGTCGATAAAATTTTAATTTAATATTTATTATTGAAAAAACTACTTAAAATGTTTCAATGAATTAAAAACATTGTATACATAAGTTGGCAAACCGCACGACAAATTTATATATATAAATAAAATTGTTGTTTTGTTTGCAAACATGATTAGATTATATTATTAAACATTTAGTTATTATTATTATAAAGAGAGGTAAATAAGAAATTTAGGCGAGAAATAAATGTATTAATAGTGAGTGAGAAGTGCACGCATAGACCCATAATTAATGAAATGTTTGCCATAATCTGGTAGCGGATCTCTTATATAAATATAATTCAGATTTTTGTGGTTTAAGTTGAGATAACAATATAATAGAATTTTTGATATTTTTTCTCCCAATCATTCATAGCATAAGGAATGGGATGTGATTTTCATGAGGTTTCATCCCTAAAGTGCATAAATAAAGTCCATATTTAGACAAAATTGTAAAGTTTTCTTATTAGCGCTTATGGAGTAATAGCTGGAGAGTGATGTAGTTATTCATTAGTTCACGACTACAAACACCTGGTCTGGTATTTTATGTTAGGGTTTGGTTATTCAATAAATGGCCCAAAATTAAGTTGTACACCAATTTCCAGACCAATCTATCCAATAGACATGTATGAGTCCATCGGCAAACATTGCATACTTGGACCTAACATAGACAACATTGGCAACACACCCACCCCTCACAAAACACTTTTGATTTATCGAGTGTGCCGTGAGATGCTCTCAACTAATAGATAGTGTCCTTACACGCAATACCGGTGCCCACTTGAGATGAGTCCAAACTGTTTTAGTCCATTCCATACAATAACTACAACATTATTATTGAAATGCTTATACATGAATACCTCTAAAAGCAGATCTCGTTAAAACAAAAACACAAAAATTAATAAAACAGTTGAGCGGTGGCCTAAAAATACAACACACGCTTTAAATGATTAAGCAATTGAAATACTACTAATGATAATATACTTGTAATTGTCTATTATTTAATCCTTACAATCACATTATTTTTTCTTATCAAATGTTTAAATATTTTTTTCTTTCTAAACAAAGACATTTTCAAACATTTCTTATTTAATGATTTGGTATTTGAAAAAATAATTTATTTTGATGTCTGTATTAAAGCTATACTAAAGTTAGTACTGGCTATCTATGACCATATCAAAGGGCGTCGGCATTCAAAAGATAACTGTTTGTTACATCAATGAAATGAGTTATAGTCTATTCGTTAAATTAAAATTATGTATTTCTCTAAACCCACACATATTGTATATTTCAATATTACTTTTGTGACCAATAATAAAGTTCAATCTCATTTCCAAATGATGGGCAAAATGTAGAAATATTTATAATCTATATCTATATCTCGTTTAGGGGATAAACATAATGTTTAATGATTTGGTTCATTACATAAATATATAAATTAAATTAACAAACATTTTTAATACGATTATGTATTCAAACTATAAATATAATATTTATATAATTAATTTATCCTTATGTTTAATATATCCTATATAATGTTAATTAATACATTTTTGAATTATATGTAATTAATTTTTACACATGCTATGCACTATACAGTATTTTAAGATAATGAAAATAGTGTTTTATAGGGAAAAAACTACCAAAACATTGATTATTTGTTTAATATTAATTAATTAATAAATTGCTCTAAAGTATAAACCCTCAACACATTTAATTATTTTCACTTTAATTATTTTATTTAAGTTAAAGTTAAAAAAAAATATTTATTAATTAATTAAAACAACTAAATTGACCTTGTCAAGTACCTATAAAAATAGGTTAAAATAAAAATATTAATAGAAAGGCATTTATTTGAAAAAGCAATTTCTATTGGATTAGAGATTCATTTAATGGTTTAATTGGACGACCCATCCATCGACCCTTCAATCGCCCACTTATTAAATCAAAACTATGATTAAGTTTTATAAAAATCATCAGTCAATGTCTTACTAATTTTTTTTTACTAAATTACTAAATTGATTAATTTATTTTAATTTTGGAAAAATATGTAAATATTAGCGAATAAAACTTAATTATACTTAAGATATCAAATAATTTTTTTAAACATAAACATTTAATTTTTGAAATTTTTAAAATTAAAGATAAAAATTATTTTAGATAACAAAAATTGTCTGAAAAAATTAGTCATTTATTTTAAATTGAAAAACAAATCTGTTTATTTTGTTGTGTTATCAAAAGTAATTGAAGTCTATTTTAAAGTATTAGTTTTTAGCTAAACTGTTGAGAGTTAAAGTGATTTGATGTCGAAAAATGTGAAATCGATTTGATTTAATTATAAGACAATTACAATCAAATATAGTGCTAATCGAAAGTGATTTTTTGAACTCTATTGTAATGTATTGTAAACGACATATACTATGACTTTAGTAATGTCTTTTAGATCTATAGAGAAGTAGTGATCATTATTAAAGTGGATGTGAGGCTAATGTAGAGGACATTCATTGATGAGGTAATGGCAATATTGGTTGAACAGAGTATTGGATCCAAGTTTAAGAGTTAGGCAATGGAGTGATCCCTCGACACCTTTAGCTTCTCGTTTGCAATGAAATGTTTCTAAGAGCTGACTCAATCTCGAGGGAGTATTTAGTTTAGTCGCTCAAAGCAATGAACAAATACTCCGACAGATCATGAGATCATCGATTCTTATTCCTCTCTTCTGATTCTTCCATGTCTTGTATTTTCTTTTCTAAATTGAGTGTCTTTTCAGACAAATAGAAGTAAAAAGAAGTAATAGAGTGACCAAACTCTAAATAGTGGTCCCAAAGTCCCCGGCTTTTGAATGTATAGATGTATAGCAATCAGTCTTTATTTTGTTTTAATCCAAAAGCACCCAATCGTCCGCTCGTTAAGATATCTGTTGTTGTTGTTGTCACATAAGTGAACTGTCATTAAGCATACAGTTTGCTATTGGACTATAAGATAAAGGCATCACTGGATGTGTTTGACAGTAAAGATAAGTGTAGACAAAAAATAGTGTTTGTATTGAGATTTGCCATTAAGGCTAACGAGCGTCAAATACTCGACAATCACCTCAAAGAGCTACCATTATCTCTGTTTATTTCCTCTCAACCAGTGAGCACTTTACAGCTTATTAAGTCAACCTATGGGTGCTTTGTACCCCTCCTTCTTCCTCTTACTACTCAATGTCTATCAATTGAATAAAAATAATATTTATTTTTAAGCGTTAGTTAAATATTTATATATTAATTTACTATACGTTTAAATCACTGTCAAGAAAATCATCAAATGTTTGGTTTAGTGAACCAGAGCTGATGGACAACGAACTGATGATTATTATAACAGTTAATTGACTAACAATAGACAGACATACCATAAACAATAACATTAGCGATAATCTGATCATTAATTCATAACTTTATCATTAATGAGACGAGAAATATATAAAAATTATTGGTACACATAAAAGACATCCGGATCTTAACGTTAGTCGACTAGAAATAGAGTAAATATATAAATATAGAGTAGTTGTTGAGCACATCCTAAGCACATCCTATGATCAAATGAATTGTTGACATACACTGAATACCAATTATGCTGTATTCATGATATGCTTTCCTACACTTAGAGCACTGGTATATATTATATTATACTTTTTAAGGCTTTCATCCCTAATGATTTCAATATTAATGTACGCTTATTGTGAAGCACCTGTACTTTAAAAGATAAAAACTAACACAACAATAATATAAATATAATATAATTTACTTTAAGTTAGCACTACTAGCGTTTAATAATAGTTTTTAAATGTGAGTCCAACGATATTTTAGTTAGTAATGTAATCATCGCTAAATATCTTTACATTTAAATAACAATTGTTATTTTATACCAGTATATTGTTTGTTATTTTTTATTACTAGAAAATTGCATTTAGATTTGAAAAATAAAATTAGATTTTTATTATACTGTAGTACTACTAAATTACTACAATATGTTATGAAAACTCAATTTTTGGTTAAAGTTTTTCAAATATTCAGTGTATGATTTAGAGGCATATTGTGGACAAATAAATTTGAATAACTGAGCAATTGATGTCATGCAATGACATAAAATATTAAGTGCCGAGAAAATGATAAGTTGAGACCTAATAGGTATGATATGAATGTTTTGCTTAAATTATGCCATTTTGATCGCTTATCCGTTAAATTATTCAGCTTGTGTTCAGTTATTACAAAGGTTCTGGAAAATTCCCTCCATCGTTTTATTTCCAAAAGTTCCCTATTTTTTCTGCTCCCTGGGAATTCCCAGGGAATCTATTTCCTTGTGCTACCACCTATTGAACTCTAAAAACAAATTTTATTATAAGATTTGAATAACAAAATGTTATATTAAACTTTATTTTGAGTGTTATTGTTAAAAGTATTACTAAATTTATTGAGTTCAAATTAATTTTTAAATATTTTAATGAAATTTTATACAAAATATTAAATTTTTGGTACTATTGATTGTAAAAATATATTATATATTTTCCTCTCTAATGATGAAGTTAGGGAAAATAAAATATTGGAGGGATTTTATTAGGAAACTTTTCTCCCTTGGAAAGTTGCCCGAACCCTAGTTATTATATACTTTCTTAATATTTTTTTGCTATTTATTTATAACTAACTGAGTTATTATTTATATGTGTTTGTGTTGATTATATATAACATAATATATTATGTTAAATTATATTTATATACCGGTATATTTATATTGATGTACTGTATGTACAGTACGTATATGTTAATATGTATACACAATATGTGTGTTTATACTTAATTGAGATATAATGGCATTATCACTAAAATATGTAAATAACTGCCGATTTTTGTAAATAATCTTAATATTGAATACACAAAATTGCTATAAGTTTTGTGTGGAAAGCACCAGAAGCGCAGGTGTTTCACTCCCATGTGTTATATGATGTGTGTTATGCTTATTAATTATGTCATCTATGCTAACCCGCACCGGGCAACTAACCGATCCATCACGCCTTCCCTCCTAAACATTTCCAATCCAGACATTTGTGTCTCACTTACAATATCTGAACACATTTTGTGTGAAATTCATGTTTTGCCTATAATTTGACAAACAATGTAAATGTCTATAAATTTGTTTTTTTAAATCTTTTTATTTTTAGTCAAAACTTAAATGCAATATTACTACAAAATATTGCTATAATACTATAATGTTCTCAAATGATATCAAGTATACAGTATATCTTATATTAAATTATTAATAATCTTATAAATAATATTTATATATAAATTCATTAGGTTTTAATAGAAAATATATTATAACTAATTTATTTAATATTATTTTATAAGACGTCTTATTGTTTGAAAGATAGCTATTGTTTAGTCGATATTTGAGATGAAAGCAAATCTGTTTGTAATATTATTGTAATAAAAATTATATGAAATGTTATTTTATATTGTGTTGAATGCATTGCGTGACTGTATTTTATATTTTTCTTTATTTAATTTAATGACCATTTTTGAAGACCAATTAACGGCTAGAAATGAGTTTAATTTTTGAGGGAAAATACTTGATTAGTTGCATTGAATAGCAGTACCACAATCGTACAGTTGATATGCATTTGAAGCCACAAATTCATTGTTGTTTGCAAACTAAATAAGCAACACATCCATCATCTGAATATCTGATCGCATGTTTGGATGTCTTGGATTTCGTGATACAAATTCCGCAACACAGAGACAGACATGTAATTCAAATACAAAACTACACTATAGTTGCTAACAATCGCCACAAAAGTCGACAAACATTGTATTCAATGACTAATCTTTAGTAAAGTATTGCTCCATAACTCTCAAGTGTTTCTCTATTTTCTATATAATATTAAACATCACAATAGATTGACTGCCGATAACCCCCACAGAGTCGAGCAATACATGAGAAAAGCTTTCAATTTTTACTCAATGTCTCAATATTTGATCAAATATTATACATTTGTCATAATTTGTTATCTTTATTATTACTATTATTATTAATACCCAGTCCTACAATTCAAATCAAATATTCATACATTATTTTCCGCAAAATTGACAAAATATAAAAAAGTCAAAAATTGAATTTCAAGTAGAAATGCAATATATCATACATATGTCTCATAAAAAACTATATAAATTATTTCAAATGTCTATGAAAAGTAGCTATTTATCAATACAAGTTTATTATTTATAGAAATAGATATTAATATTTGAATAGTTTAATTGTTTATCATTTTTATCAAAATAATAATCAAAAATTGTTTTTAAATATAAATTCATTCAATTTACAAATAATTACAAATGCTTAAATGATAAATACAAAATATTATATATGTTTTAAATTTTATATATTATTGGATGCGTTTTATGAAAACCTAGGTTTTCAATCAAATTGATAATTGAATAAAAATGAGAAAAAATTAAAGCAAGAAATGAATGCCAATATAAATGAGTGGTTAGTCCTTGTGTTTGAAGAATTATCTTCAATTATAATTGAATACTTTATTTTTGAAATTTGAAGCAATTATATTGTCATTAATTGAGGAAAAGTGAACATATCTTTTTAAACAGAGTGTACACCAAATAAATTTTAATATAGTATGACATCTAAATAGAAAGTCAACATTTAATAATATGTCAGTAAATATAATACCTATAATTTAGTTTATTATGTAAGCGATTGACTGTGTTTTTATCTGACAGTTAAATATAGTGTTTCACAAAACACATGAAATTCATACAATGTTTTTGAGAGTTAAATGATTAGAATATATCGTTTGAAACAGTGTTCACTGTTTTTTGAAGTTAACATTTACTTTATATTTCATGATATGTTCAAAAACTCATCAAATGCTAGATTTTCATAATAATAATAATAATAATAATAACACATCTTAATAGAAAATTCTTTGTCAGACAAAATAAAATGTTATTTTCACGAAATAGCATATCAGACATAAAAATTGAAAATCTATTATTACAATATTATTATCATCATTATTATTGAAATAAGTTATTGTCATTAATGAGATTTTTTTCAACAAAAAATAAATCTATTTTTAATATGAAGAATATTTTGAGCAGAATTAACGTTTTAATTACTTATCATTTAATTGTATGTTTAGGTGTGGTTTCAAAACAGAAGAGCCAAATGGAGAAAAAGAGAAAACACTAAGAAAGGTATGTTTTTTGCTACTTATTTAATAATACATACAATATATTCAGTTATTAAAATTCAAAACTTATTTATCTTTTCAATTCACTCTCTTATTAATTGGTTTGAAATTATCATTGATTTACATAAATCATTTGCTGAGTTCATAAACAAAAATATTTATATCTACATATATATTACGGCAAAATTAATATAATTAAAAAAGTCGTTATATAAAAAATGTAAACTATAATTTAGATATACTAAATATGAATTAATTATTAATTGAATAAAATATAACTTAAATTTTTATATAACTTCTTATGAATTGAGCAAAAATTTATGAGATATTCTCAGTTTATATAAAAAGTTAATCACTTATTTAAAATTAAAGCAAAACTAAAAATATTTCAGCATTTGATTTATATTGTCTTACATTTTATTTTGCTTCAGATATAATATATATATTTTAATTTATATTCATGTTTGGGTGAAAACACTGTTTTATTTATTTTTTAATTACATTTTTATTAGATTTTCTTTTATTTGCTTCAAAACAAAAACTTTCAATTAATCATTAAATAATGACAATGAAAATAGCATTACTATTTTCAAGCAATAATAATATTAGCTGTTATTTTTTAAATATTAATTAAAGTTTTGACGTTTTGAATCATTTGTTTGAGCCAACTATTTAATTGTTTATATGATATGTTATACTATAATACTGTACAATACTATATTGATGTATATAATAATGTTAATATAAATACAGTATATGAATTATCTGTCTAATAATATTATTATTATACTGAATGAGATAAAATAAATTACAAATTTCTACATTAATTGTATTATTAAAGTGTTATATATAAAGTCTTATTATATATTATTGTGGTTATTATTTGATAGGTCCGGGAAGACCAGCACATAATGCTCACCCACAGTCATGTAGCGGTGATCCCATACCACCCGATGAAGTGGTCAAAAGAGAAAAAGAGAAAAAAGAGAAAAAAATTAAAAAACAATTGGAAAGACAAGTAAAGAGATTACAACAGTCAAAGGCAAAGCCAGGTGTGAATACAACAACACTTACCGAAGCCATACATCAAACTCTGTCAGAGCTGAGAGCAATTAATTTCAGCAAAGAAGCCAAAGAGTTGGTTGGCTCTGAACTGTTCCAGTTGTTGACCGATACACTCAATATTGACGTCATCGACATTTTTACCAAAGTTATTCCTCAACAGCATATCCGTAGATATAACACAAATAAATTAAGTGCTTCGCAAAACAAGTCTAACGCTTTCTCCATTGAAAACCTTTTGTCCACTTGTGGTGGAACTGCAACTTCAGGTAGTGGTGATCCCAAACATGACAAGTCATCAGTCAACCAGTTTTCTCAACCAATCGGTTTTCTTGTGAATACACGACCCATATATGAATCAAATGACGACTCTAATGATGACTCTGATTCTGATGACGACAGCTCTGTGGACAGTGAATACATGTCACCACATCACGAATGGGTCAGTAGTCCTGAATTGGATGTCACCGAAGACACTGAATCACAACCTAAAGACTATAGTAATAATAATACTAATGGTGTGAGAGATGTGCCATCAATTAACAACTATAAGCCTATTGATCAAAACAACAACGATAGTGACAACTCAAACACTTGAGATTTTAAATATTTTTGTAGCAAAACTTTTGTATGACTACCTCCAAGTGTATCGTTGACACTGTCATTGATGTCAAATAAAACATTGTTTAACTAAATTTAGTTTAAACATAATTAAAACTAAAAATAATCTGCTTTTGTGATTTAGCTTTTATTCAATTAATACGTGAAAATAATATTTTAACAAAATGTGTCTCATATCAGCCTATTTGCTAATATAGATCTCAAACTTAAGTGATTTTTTTTTATTTATTTAAATCTAATATTTCTTGAAAATCAAATTTACAAATATTAAGACAATACAAAAGTGATGTCAACTAAGAAATGGATATATTTTACTAAAAAATAAGAGATAAACTCTATTTTAAACAAAATGCAGACATTTATTTGATTGCATAATTGAAGTTTTGTATTGCATTTGCACTGTTATCACGATTTTTGACACATTTGTTTTAACATAAGGCTTGAGTGAAATGAAACAAAAATCAATCATTCATTTGCCGTTTGAAACGATTTTTATTGTAAAATCCGAAAATAATGTACAAAATCACAGCTGCAATACATTCATATGAGATATATCTGACATCAAAAATCTACAACAACTTTATTCAATATACAAACTGATGTTTTATTACTTTTTATTACATTAGCAATGATTTATAAATAATTTATTTGAATTTCAGTTTTTATAATCAAAACCAAAAAACCTTCACAAATATACAAATTTTATACAACTATCGCATAGTTTATTGTTTAACAGCATATGGTTTGTCCGATCGCTTATAAGTTTATAATTTTAATATTAATTAATTGTAGAAACTATTTACTATTTTTATCTAATTGTATTGGTTTTTATACCTGTAATAAAAATCAATTTAAGTTAATCACAACTTTAGAAATACGGTATACAGTAATTTTATGTCATGACTAAACACTTAAAGCTAGTTATATAAAAGTTTTTGACATTTTAACATTTTATTCTAATATTTTTAAATTATTATAATTATTAAGATTAAATACTTATTTAAACATTAGTATTCTAATTTATTTATTTAATATTTATTTTTTGATTTAATTACTATTTTTAACATTTTAATAATATTCATTTAGTTTTAAAAAACCAATTTATTAGGTAAATATTATTAATTAAATAATAATTTTATAAATTAAACTTTTACACTAATGCACTTAAATAGATATAATTTATATAAAGGATATAATGTAAAAACTAATATTAATAGCATTATTAAGTTTGCAAATCAATATTAGTTTATATAAATTAATGTAAATTGAATATTAATTTAAAATTGTCTATTAAAATTATTTAATATAATTTTTTAAATTGATATATTATGGTCTAATGCATGAAAATAATTTTTCTATATTATTAGTATTTTGTTTAAAATACTGCGATCGACAGTCATATGCGTCAAAAGCAATAAACATAACCAAAGTTTATATTTTTATGTAAAAATTGTCATAAAATCATTATAATGATTGTCACAAAATGTTTTATTACATTCACAAACAAAAACACATTTAATGACAAAGTATCCTAAGTTTTAATTTATAAACAATTTTCATATTTTTCTAATTTATAACTAGAATATGATTTTGTTTTTAAATAATTAAATTTAATTAATATAATGTTTACTCATAAGAATGAGTTGAATGAAAGGTTAAAATTTATTACTTAAAAGTGTATTTAAAAGTTTAAAACATTTTCAATGTGAAAAGCATGTGTTTAATAATATTATTAATGTATATATAAAATAATAATGTAATTATAAATGAAAACACATAATTAGCTGATAACAGGATTTAATTTATCAACATTTTCTGATAAATGGCTATATTTGGCAATAAAATATGCATTGAATTTACAATTATGTGCAGAAAACTAAACTATTTTATATTATATAATATGTATATTATACTAACAATAATAATTTAACAAAGTCTTAAAATTGTATAATAATTTTATTGTATAAAATCATAATTTAATGTATAAAATAAGTTAATGAAAGAAAAGGAAATTTTATGAGTTGACGACCACATGAAATGTATTTATAACAAGACTATCATTATATAAAAATATTTAAAGACTTGCGGTTATAATGTAAATATCACTTGAATTATATAATATATAATATATCCCAATCTTATGTAGCCTATAGTTATTGAAAACTAAGTTATTAAATATCATATATAAAATTAATGTAATGAATAAATTAAATTGCAGTGCAATAAGTCCAATTGCATTTATTAATCGATTATTTATTTAATGTTTATTATTATTTTTTATTATATAAATAATTTTTTAATGTAAATGTTTTATTTGTTTTATTGCTTTTTGCTTCACAATTATGTCTTAGACCACAATCTTATAAAGAGATATGAATTTAAGTGAAATATATATTTGAATGAATGGCTAATCAATTAAAGTTGAATGCGCTCTCATTTGTGACCACATTTAATGGCGATTATCCTCAAAAATAAGTCATTTATATGAAAAATAGATTAGTTATGGATTTATAGCAAAATGTCGACAAAATGAATGCCATATATAATGGAAATATAGTGTCAGTCATGGGATTCACTGCATTGATGTGATGCCACTGTCGTCCCAAAAGTCTATTGATTTCTAATGTCTGGGCTCTTGTAGTCTCGCATCCCATCATACGTTATATTATCAAAACAGTTACGTATTATATACAGTATATATAAATAAAAAAATATATACTGTTAATATAACTCTAATCTATTTTTATAACTTTACATATGAATATTATATATAATTATGTTTTTTGTTATCTAATTTAACTATGAAAGCCATTTTATGACAGTACAGTGCAATGAAAACAAAATATTTAGTATATAATATCACAAAATTTATTGCATTATAATTTGTTATGCTATAAACAATGTGCTTTGTATTTAAAAACTGCTTTTAATATCTGAAGTCAATTTTTAAAAATATTTTCAAAACAAATAAAGTAATGAAAATAATTATATCGAAAGCAATACTCTATAGATTTGCTTTACGCTTATGTTGTAATACAGTGTATATTATTTGGTAGTTATGTTTGGGATTGAAGGGAGAGAGAGCTTGTTATTCATTAATGCATTTCTATCTCTCATACATCTCATGGCAATTCTGTCTCTTTTTCTCTCAGTTTTGCCATATCTATGCCATATATATAATGTTATATATATGTTATTATATATATTGCATATATTGTACATATGTATGTATKTATGTATGTATGTATGTATGTATGTATGTATGTATGTATGTATGTATGTATGTATGTATGTATGTATGTATGTATGTATGTATGTATGTATGTATGTATGTATGTATGTATGTATGTATGTAGTATGTATGTATGTATGTATGTATGTATGTATGTATGTATGTATGTATGTATGTATGTATGTATGTATATTATAGTATAGTATAGTATAGTATATATAGTTTTATATAGCTATTGGCAATAAGTTAGAGCACCAACTTATACACGAGAGACTCGATTGAATAGAATAACTGAATAACCAATTCATAGTATTTTTCAAATAAAGTGAATATAATATTCAGCGAACATATCATATAATACTAAACTTACTTAACATATGATATCATAAACTAAGGATAAACTGTACGTTATTATAGAATCTCATTTCAAATGTCTTTTATATTTATATGACATTTGAATAACACTTCTGTCATTGAAATTAAAGAAGAGACGGACAGATAGTAAGAGAGAGAAAGAAAGAAAGAAAGAAAGAAAGAAAGAGAGAGAGAGAGAGAGAGATGATTGCTAGTGAATGACATAAACTATTGCTTATATGTAATATATTGATATATATAAATAACTCATAAATGGTTCATTATTTGCTAACTTAATATATTATATAAGGAAAATGTGATTTTGTCAATTTATCAATTGATAGGTAATTGATAAGATAAATATAAAGATTAAATATAAAGTATATAATTATATTAAGGTGTTTTTGATAGTGACTTAAGTCTTCAATGTATGGATTTGTCTGATCATATGAGTAGCTAATGAGTGAACAAAGTTTATATAATAAATGAATTCGTGATTTTTATTATATGTGCAAACATGCCATGCAATCAACAAATTCATTACTATAGTCAAGAAACACCAGTTTCTCTCTTAAATGAAATTAGTCAACACATGTTAGAAATAAATAGTTGAAAACCAGAATCAATACTTTCTCTCTCTCTCTTTCTTTCTTCAGTATAATTATTGTATAGATTGAAAAGAAAGAAAGAAAGAGAGAGAGAGAGAGAGAGAGAGAAAAAGAGAAAGAAAGAGAGAAAGAAAGAGAGAAAGAAAGAGAGAAAGAAAGAGAGAAAGAAAGAGAGAAAGAAAGAGAGAAAGAAAGAGAGAAAGATCTAATATAGATATAACGCATACTTATATAAAAATGTGCGAAAATTCAATTTAAATAAGGAGTGTCTCTAATCTATAACAACATAAACCTCTAAAAGGTTTTTCATAATATAAATATATGAAAAATATATAAATAAAACTTGAAATCGATTATCTTTGAGTCATAAATGGATGTTATAATTAATGACTCAAATAATAATTATAATCACATTTAAAGCAAAGTTTGATTCATTCACAAACCATTTTAATTTACTCATAACTCATATACAATATATAAGAACCTATAAATTTATAATATTTTTTATTATTATATATTATTAATATAAAAATATATTAAATAAATTACATTCAGTAACTGCAAAAATTTTAACTTGTATTGTATAATTTATACATATTTATTTATAAGTAATTTAATTTTCATAATAATTTAGTTTATTGTTATTATTAAATCAATATAATTATATAAAACAAAGAATTTTTATCATTATTAATAGTAATGATATATATTATTATTTCATTTTTTCTTAAATATTGATTTTGTATTATTAAACTATTTATATAAATGAAATTATGAACAAATTCTTAAATAGACAAAAAACAGTAAACAATGAAATCGATATTCACTAATGTATTAATGATTAACATTTCAATGATTTTATTTTTAAATTAATTGATATTTCTATTTATTATTTAATGCATTAAATTTAATATGTTTATAGTACAGTATATAAGGTATTATACAGTAAGTATACACTGTAATATATATACTGTATATATAATTTATATACTGAATATTATGCACACAATTTTTATTTTCTTATTATTTAAAAAATAAGAAAAATATTAATTATAATTTTATACTAATTGTTTTAAATCATATGTTAATTTAATTTGCTATTTCAGTCATAACTCAAAACAAATTTATAGATAGCGAGCGTTCAAATCGAATGAACACAGAATTGATTAATCTTTTATAAAGTTTTATAACAACACCTGTTTGTTGAATGAAAAAATGCCTGTAATCTAGTAATGAATGTATTATTACTATATAAAAGTGTGAACTAAGTAATCAAACGAGTTTTATTACCTCAAAATATATTACCTTTTTTAACAAAGAGAAAGCAAAGAGAGAGAGAGAGAGAGAGAGAGAGAGAGAGAGAGAGAGAGATACAGTACCTGTTAAAGAGTATTAATAATTTAAATAAAAAGTAACTATTTTTCTTGATTTTCTACTAAAACGTTTACAATAGGAGTTTGGAATCAACATTATTTGACTGAATAAGAAACGACTGTTTAATATATGTTTTAGAGAAATGGGTGGAGAAATGTTAGTCAAGCAAAACACCAAAAATTAAGACACATTGGACTCAAATAAAGAGCATATTATATACAATGCAATGGAGATTGCGATTAATGAATAGATGCCAACACCTACTCATCACTATTTGAGTGATACAAACATTTTTTGCAAATATTTTTCAATTGCCAAATAAAATAGCATTCATTTAGAGTTAACTTTATTTCTAATAAATAGTTATCAAAAATAAGCTATTTTTGGAAACGCCTGACACAGTGGGCTTTCAATTGAAATCTACCGGAGCTAACAGATAGCTAATAGAGTTAACAGAGAATGAGCCAACACATTGAACAGCATTTAGAGGTAACAGAGCTATTGCTAACGTTGCTAACAGTACTACCAGTACTAACGGTGGCAATTATTATTTTTGACAGATGGATATAAATTATGGATTTGTGTCCCTTTTTTATTATATATATATATATATATATATATTTGTATGTTTGAGAAATAGTAAATGTTGTTTGAATCCATGGTTAATATCGATACCAATTGTTAGGATGTGAACCAAATTAGCTGTCAATTGAAATTCTGTCGCTTTCCTGTTGTGTTGTTTTGTTTGATTGCATGATATGTCAGCTATTTATTGATTAATAGACAGTTGAAAGAAATTTACTGTAGTTTTTAATAGCTAAAGGCTATGAAATTATTAAAACAACGAATTCATCAATAATTTGCACAAACAGTCGCCTCTTTTATTATAACTTAAGCTTATTATCAAATTTGTATGTTTTTATTAAATCAATTGTATCTAATTTTTATGTGATAATATATTTTTATCATTAAATTATTTATTTCTATAGTTTTAATTACAAATGCACGAAAAAATTGTATAATAATCTTATATAAAAAATTTACAAAGTATTACTATTCAAAATTCATAGCCTCACTCATAAAAACAAAATATTTATTGTATAGAAATCAAGTATTATATTATATTTTTATATAAAATATACATTTTCTATGTTTAGTAATATAAATACATTGAAAAGAGGATTTGATATGCAATTACATCGACACTAAACTTTTAGTAAACTTAAGCCTATTTTGAAAGCAATTTCCTTTGTTTTTATGCTAATCTTTCACGTAATACAAAGTAAACGCTTTTCTCGTAATGCCTTTTAACAGCAAAATCATACAATATTTGACACATGAATACAGTATACATCTATTGTTAGAAGACAACAAAAAATATATAATTAATTTTCATAAAATTTGTAACACCATTACTACGTGTTGTAAAAATAATGGACAAAAAACATTCATGAAATTGACTTTAAATTTATATATAAAAAGAGAGACACATTAGCGGAGAGTGTGTCTCACATATTGTTAAGAGTAGACATTTATTTAGTTTATCAGTTGAGAGCATCAAATGACACAATGAATTGAAAGCCTAAGCATATATATATATATATATATTAAGTACATATATATTACAGGGGATGGTATGGATGGGATGGGATGTTGGGGTCGTCTACGAGGAATTGTTTGTCTCTTTCGTTATCATATATGATGATAATGGAAGTGATAGTGATTGTCGGGTCGGGCGTAACGCGTGTCAACCATTGTTAATGGCATGCATTTAGTGTACGATTAGTTGCGATTTCTTTTCAAACGACACGTGCGGACGACGCGCGCTCTATATTAAGCATTTGATTCATAGACTATAACTAAAACAGAGATACTATCTGACTGTACACTATATAAATTTAATGCAATGCTTACAAAATCTTAGATAAGCATTGAAAAAATATGAACTATTTTTGGTCGACTAATAAAATGATTTCTATTATGTTTGTATATATACTGTTATATGGTATGAAATGGTATGCAATATAATAATAATAATAATAATAATAATAGAATTGAAGCGATAGTTATAATGTAGTGTTTGATGTGTTAGACAATCACAGAATTATTGATTGAAGGCGTGATTCTCATTGAATGTCAGCCAAACACTAATTCCCTTCGGCTCTCAAGTAATGCTGTAATGCATTGCAAATCCATAACTGATATGTAAGTCCTCACTGACGCAACTGATTGACGATTGAGGCACACATTGCCATCCCTTTCCTTAACGACACCGAAAATTAATAGCAGAATTTGTTTTGGTCTTTAATAATACTGTATAAAAGTGGTACAAAAACCAATTGCTTTAGACGTGGAAGCGAGTCATGTATTTCCTGTGAACCAACACTAAGATAACAGTTAGCCTGAAGAGCAAAACTGGACTCAACTTTACTTTCACTCCATTACCACATCTCTGTGTCAATGAGTACAACATTTGTGCAATTGTTCACTAGTTTTCATTTGAGTCTAATATTGATGACAATCTATAACTGTAGATATTATTTACTCTGTATTGGACTCAATCCACTATTTTTATCAAAAATTGTTCTCAATTTTCGATATAACAAAAGATATTGAATATTACGAAATATACAGTTTATATATAACTGATATTATATTGTAATAAACTATAATGTTATAATAAATGAATCAACTAAAATTATTAATATTGTTTTTTAAGTTAATATTGTTAATAAAATAATATTTATAATTAATAAAAAATTAAATAATAATTTTGGTGGAAATAAATTTAAAACATTTAATTTATTGTTTGGACTAAAATTAACAAATTATAACGATTTTTATTAAAATTTTATGTATAATCAGAAAATATGTTATTTAATAAAATGTAAGATAATTGAGCGCAAAGTAAGAAATGTTTATAGTTTTAATGTGTTTATAGATAAACACTTCATATATTTTCTCACCAGAAAATCATTAGTGTTAACATAAATATATTTTATTTGTTTTAAATTTTAAATGAGTTGAAATACAAACAACAATTTAGATAATATATAATTTCATGGCTTATAACTTGTGTTGCATTCAGATATGATAAATAAAATCTGATTTTAAAATTTCCATATATTTACTCCTTTTATATTAAAGTGAGAGATGCGGACCATCACTACCAGTGCCTTCAGCACCATAAGCACCATAAGCACCGTTAGACCTATTTTTAAGGACTGTAACGGCGAGAACTTTGTTCATCGTATTAAATCTGATGTCTTGTAACACAAAACTCAATGAATGGCCCAAATAATAGCTGTTCATCAAAATTAATGCATTTCCACGCGTTGTGGGACTCTATGTCTAGTATTGCTGGCAGTGATCATAACCAGAGTATAAAGTGTTGCTCATATCATACATACAGTACAGTACTATACAGTGTATACTAGTATACACTACCAGCTCTTATACTATACTAGTATAAAGTATGACTGGTAATGAACAGCTGAATCACAAGCAATGCTTATTGAAGTCCATTGGGACGACTACTGCATAATATGGGAAAAATATTAATAGTAAAATAGTAGGGCTTTCCTATCATTTTATATTCTTTTGGCTATTTCTTGTTATAGTTTATAGAGGACAACCATCTATGGGTATAGCATATCGAAGCCAATGCCATAAAAATGAATGTAATATGAATTTACCGCATCTTTTATGTATTTTATGAAAACAGTTGTGAATATAAATGACAAACAAATAGATTGCAAATATTGTCGCATCATTTGTGACACAACTATATTACTAAAACATATAACACATCATATTTTTGTATAACATATACAACATAATAGATTTCTTATATAATATTCAATGTTTTATATGATAACTTAAAAGCTTTTATTGATCTCATAAAAAATGTTTGCAAACAAATTAATTCAATTACTGTCTTATGTGGAGCTCTTATAATATTAATTCATTATTTAATGAATATTAAATATTATATTTTAAAATTAATGATAAAATTTTAATCAAAATTCTGTAAGTAAAAAATAAAAAACTAATAACTAATTAACGAATAAATATTTTCTAAATCATTTAATTAAAAAATCAAATTATGATTTTTTTAGATTAAAATCATTGAAATTAAACTCATTTTATTAATTAAGATATAGAATAATAATAGTAGTTTGAATAAATAAATGCCAACACAAATCAGTGCTTATATTAAATATGCGATAATGAAAGTCAGTTTTGATTTAAAATTTGAAGCCCAAAGGGTTGAGACTAACTATAAAGGAGTTACGAAATTTAGTAATCAATATTAAATGTAATTTTCAACATTAATCTACGGCTATATAATGTATATTTGTCTGTCTATGATAAAGCTTATCATTTTTTCAAAGAGGAATGTATATTTTAGTTGTTATATACAGTATATATATGTATATATCGATTTAATATTAGACTAGTGTTATGAAATATACAGTACATATAGTATGATAATGTATTAATAGTGATAATATTTAATAGAGCCATCACCTGTGAAAAATGGCAAGTCTTTCAACTAATTAATTGTTGAGATATATATTAATTACTTTATGCCGAGAAAAATGCTCATCTCTTGACAACTGGTGCTTCATTTGTTTGTGGGCTCACATATTATATGATATATAGCTATCGATTTTTCATACAATTCAATACAAAGCACAAGCATTGCATGTAATGCAAACACAAAATGAAAAAACAGTTTTAATTAACACTATTTTTTGAAAGCAAAAAAGTTTGCTTTTTAAGATGTTTTTCGTGAGTTTACACACGCCATACCCATCGACACAAACAACTAGACACCGGCACATATTGGCCACAGTAGGACTGGTATGTGTGTGTGTGTGTATGTGTGCACCGGCACTCACAGTTCATCATCCAATATGACAGAGACAGAGCTATTTTTCTCACAACACTTATTTGTAGCATTTTATAGCACTTCTCACCAGTTATTTCAGTTGATTATAACTTAATATATTTTAGTCCCCAAAAACATCAAACTATATCCGCCCAATACCTGTCAGTCCCTAAACTATTTATCAGTCGCTTTACACTAACTTTGCGTTTAGTTCATAACATTCAATGTATTGAATACTATATAAAAAAGAAATAAATTATAACAAAATTGTCAAAAACACAAAATATATAAAACTTTAACAAATTAATACTTGTATATTATAATAACCTTTTCTACACTTTCAATGTTAACAAAAAAATAAGTTAAACTTTTGTTGGTAAAGCCCTAAACATATCACACAAACTATTTATGTTTGGTTTATACCGTATTTTAAGTTAATTTATATATTACAGTGTTTGTCGAGCAGATGTGCACTCAATATTGTATTAATGCAATGCTTTATAATGTGTTGTTTAGTATATAAAAACATCAAATACTGAATATTCATTATATTCAATGTATTTAAAGATCACAAATTGCAACACCGGGTGTGATATGTTTTATTTTTAAAAAAGTGATGGCAAGTATGCAAAGAAAAACAAATTAAAAAATAATATCAGACTATATTATAATTTATAAATTTGTAAAGATTACACATAATTTGTGATATAAATGACTAAATTAGTCAATAGTAAGGCTTATAATAAATTTGATAGTAGAAGTCATATGAAGAATGGTTTGCAGGGGTGCTCTTTTATGGTTAAGTTGCGGCACCGGTATCTATGATGCAAACCAACTGAGAGCTACAATAAAGTATACTACGATATGTTTAACTATCCATTGACTGCATTACTAATAAAATAGTGATTTCTATTCATTCATATATATCAATCTCTAAACACAAAATTCATTAATTGTTAGACCATTTCTGACACCGAATCGCATATAAAATGCATGAAATATATGAATATGAGATAAGGGCTAACATTATATTAGTTGCAGTCAATGAAGTGAAGCCAAATGAAGGGCACATACAGCACATGTGTCGACGTCTGGGACCGGGACTACTCTCCCGACGCATATTTACCCGATTCCCTGTCATATAAATTACTCTCAAAAAATTATATTGTGTTTGATTCTAAAACAAATGTTTCACCAATTTTTTTGTCACCAATTATTAATAAACATTAAACAAAATGTATGTAATATTTGCTTTATTTATTAATTAAATATATTTATTTATTTATAATTATATTAATATTAAAAATAACATTAGTTTTATAACATATACAGTACTAATAGAATCATTAATAAAATGAATTTTAAATTATAATAATTTTAAATCAAGAATAAAATTATATATAATTTATTTTCTTTCAAATCTATTAAAATTCTTTTTTGTTTTTATTTCAGTGAATTTCATTATCACAGACTTATTGTGTATTCAATGCATATAAAAATTAAATCAATACTTAAACATAAAATTAGACTAAATTTGATATTCACTTCACTTAATATTTATGTGCATTATTTGACTCATTAATTCAGTGGAAGCTTTCAAATAATAAATATGAAGATTTGCTATTTATTCAGACAGTGAAATGTCTCTCACTTTCAATAACCCCTTTCCTCAGCTTAGTGTCTCATAGCGTATGGTCTGTCCTTTAACCGGCTATCCCTCTCCAGGTGGCCACAACTCATAACAGATTTATTAGGTGTTCACAAATGGACTCAAGAGAGGAGTCAACTATTTTTTTAGTGCAAATGATTAAAGCATAAAATAAATTAAGCGCTTCTTTAAGTCAAATATTAAGTATAAGAATTCATTAGATGTTTAAGTCATAAGTAAATGCATTAAGTGTTGAATGAATGGTATTCAGTAAAACATTTGATGAGTGTTTGAGCTGTTAATCACTTTAGTGCACGTTTTGCTGTTAATCATAATTATGCATATATTTCCGTCCATTGATTATACAGCCGGTGCCTAAATAAAACATGTCGTACGGGTAGAGCACACACACACACACACACACACACACACACACACACACACACACACATAGACTGATAGCATAGGCACCCAACCAACCAGAATGACGACAACAAAATTATAAAAATTATGTAAAAGCAATAAAAGCTTGTTTTATATTATAATGAATTGGATTAACAACAAACTGTTAAGCAATCAGTTTTTCTCTGTTAACTAATGAACAGTCAATAATAATCTTAACTTTCAGTAATGAATTTAACATTTTTCTAATATCATAACTTATTGTATAATAAAATCATTGAATTTCTATTTTCTATTCATAGAAATACATAAATTGAACACATTTTTGGCGTTAAACTAATGAAAAGTTTATAACGAAGTGGTTATGAAATGTTTTTGTCCATAAATAAAGCGGAATCTCAAAGACAAACAAAAATAAATGATTTTTTATATCATATATATTACTTAGTTATTCTTATATTGAGCCCAACAAAACATAACCAATTTTTTCTGGGAATTTGCTATCATATATAAGCGCCGGTATATAAGATTCTCTGACCCGACATATAGAGTGAGTTATGTTTGACTTACAATTCTTTTAGTTTAAATAAAATCACTTAAATTTCACTCACGTTTTGCAAAAAAATATTTTGTGATATGTGTTTATTATGCAAAAGCAATGAAAAAAATACTTTATCATAAATTGATTGTTTTGTCTCTAAATCAGTGTTGATTCAACATAAAGATTAAGGATTCATAAAAATAACTTTTAGCGCAACAAAAATCCAATTTTGTTGGTTTCGCTCAGATTTAGGGTATTATTGTTTAAAAACAATGATTTGTTAAGGATTTGCTCCGAGAAGTTCACATCTCATCATATGTTTTATGTGTTTGTGTTATGCTTTTACTATAAACTATACTAAACTATAGTTATACTGCTATTATATGTGAGTGTTTATACATTTAATGTGATACAAGTAATGCCGATATTGTTTTGCAGTCATTTGACATCGCCTTCATTTCAAAGCTTTTGCTCATAGGATTAGTGTTAAGGTGTAGTGAAACGGCAGGAATTTCTACCTAATCCTCTGTCGATGTAACCAACCCTACATTCACTGTATGTGTAATGCATTTAGTATTTCTCATAGAAATAGTCGGATTAGGACACCTCTGCCATCACAATACAACAATACATACCCTATTCATTGCATAGACTTATTTAACGACAAACCAAAAACAGTATAATCTTTCGCTCATATAATAGGAAAGCAATCATTAAAATTTGATAGATTTTGATAGGATTTCAATGATTGAGTGAACTAAATGGTGCTATGATTTGAGTGCTCCGGCACTCTAAGGCACACCAGGAGCTAACATAACAGCACTACTGTAATACTGTATTCAATATAAGCTAACACTAAAAAGCCAACATCAGCTCAGCCCTATTGATTCCCACTCAGCATCACTTAATATAGGGCTCATCTCTCTTGTGATAACATAACATAACATGTATTTATAAAAAAAAATATTTGCAAAAAAATGTATTTTCAAAATTGCATTATTATATGATTTATTTATTAACATTTGATGTATTCGTCCAATAAATAGCTTTAATCTAAACGTATGTCTTATCTAAATACAGATATAATTTGTGCGCCGACTCTACATCTCATCATTTGATTCACACATTTTCCTATTTATTATTATACTATTTATAAATATTAAATTCAATTCAATATAACAGGAAATACAAAATTTATTATTTCATGTAATTCTAATCAAATAAAACAATTTTAGAAACCTTTTAATTTGTTGCGATCACAAAAAATAATAAATTTAATCTATAGTTATAGATAGTCTATATATTATTTATAATCTCAAAATATAATTGTTTGAAATAAATTAAATAATAATAATAAATAACTTTTGTTTTAATATTAAGCAATAGTTAGGATTTATAAAGAAAGAAAAAATAAAACTATTTTATTGATTTTATCTTTTATTTGCTCCAAAAAAATAGTGATTATTTATGATTAAGTAAATATACTTCAATGAATAAGTTATAATTTTATTGTTTTCAAAATTACTTTAAGGCATTTTAAGGGCACTTAATGTTAAATCGTGAAATTCATTAAAATTTGTATCCATGTGTCAATAATTTCGATCAAGTTTTATGTTTAATTAATAATTATTAGTAATTTTATAAATTATTTTATTAATAGTTTAATAATTTTAAAAAATTTTGACATTTTTTGTAATATAAAACAACATTAAATCATTAAAAGTTTATAACAGGTTTTATTATATTATGAAACATATATATCAGGCAATTCAATGGTTAACTGATTAGATAAATATAAGTTTAATACTTTTTATTTAGTCAATTAATAAATACAGTATTTATTATATAGTAATTTTTAAAATAAAGTTTAATAAGAAATATTGAAACTTTTAGTATAATTAGTTTGTAATCAATTTAAAAGTAATAAGTTTTATAATAAATGAAGCATTAAATACATTTCACTTTTAAATCTATTAAATTAATTATAAGTTTAGTGAATTTTGTTATATTAATGTAAATAAAATTTATTTATTTTTATGTAAATTGATTTGTAATTAATTCATTAGAAATAAGTTATTTGATTTGCTATAAGTAATGACAGTGTGTATTAAAGTGCTTACATGTAATGCATAAAAATCTATATAAAGGCATTCATTCATTGATGGCTGGGTTTGTCAAATAAAAAAAGAAAACCCGAATTTTGGCTCTATTTTAATCCCTGAGCGAAATAAGTAGGCGTCGAGAGTCGAGATTTTGATTAGTTTGGCCTCTGATGTATGGAAACGTCAAAAGTGATGTCCGATGGACCAGAAATATGATGTAAAGCTCTGGTGACGGCAACATGTGTCTAAGTCTCCGTATCGGTGCTCTCTCTCTCTCTCTCTCTCTCTCTCTATCTCTCTCTCTATCTCTCTCTCTCTCTATCTCTCTCTCTCACACACAGCCTCCCTGTGCCGGTACCGGTTCACTCAAATTAAAATTCGTATACAATTTACTTCTACTGTAATATAGCGGCAATTGATGCAAACAAATGAATGACTTTTTCAATGATGATGAGCTGTAAAAATAAAATCCTTATTATTTATTTTTATCCAATTTAATTAAAATGTGAAACGAGTGAAAAATAATATGGCATACGATGAGCCCTTGAGAATCCCATTTCTATTACTAAATAATAATCATCACTGAAATAAAGCAAATAAATAATAACACATTTGATTGAATCATATATTTAAGTAAATGATTTGTTGGCAAAATTGTTTCTAAATAATAAAACTGAATAACTACTACAGTAGATATCTTAGACCTATTTTAGTGGTAACATCACTTATAATAAAAGTAGACATACCATTCAGTAAATACAAAACAAATTAAATCAAATCAATCAAACTAAACAATGTTTTGTTGGCAATCAAAACATATGTAACGCTATTGACTAAGTATTGAATAGATTTAGTCACCAGAATTAGCTTCACTTTTATGGTCATAACATTTTTAGCCGATTCTTACAATAATAACAATAGTAGTGTTTATTAGCTATATATTTATGTTGAAAACAGTTATGTGTTTTCACATAAAAAGAGAAATTCATCGAAAATTTAGCGTTGAATTAGTTTTTTTGTTGACTTGAAGACAATGAATGGCAACCAAAAGGCAAGTGAAGACAATGACAACCATTGGAAACGTGCATAAAATTGGCCACAAAATAGTGTGCATTGAATGAGACCACCAATTACTAGAAGATTCCTAAAATAAATGCATCGATCCATCATTGCTATCATGATTTACTCGTTATCCTTGTTATCCTTAATAATGTTTATATATTTTTTGACTCCATATACTCAATATGTTTGCTTTTTACTAAAATTATAGTTTTTTAAAAAAATTATACAATTTTCCTAAACATCAGTAAAATATTAATTCATTGTACAATTTAATGCATAACAATTTGCTGGGAATACAAACTATATAATAGCCAACAAGTTTTTTTTTTTTTTTTGTATAATAAGTCATTATAAGTATAACTTATAAAAGATAATGAAAGTATAAGAAATTGATAACAAGTAATAGTAAATTGTTGACAACATGTCTGTAATACAAGTGCTGACTAGGCTTATGGTGTTAGCAATAGATATGTTCACTTTATGATAGCTTAATGTGTGAATAGGAAACAACAATTTAATGAATACGGCATGAATTCAATATTTTTTGCATCACTGCTATTATTTATTGCACTGAATTACTAAAATTAGCCCAACATTGGTATCGTTAACCCAATATGAGTGAGTCTTATTAGTTTGAGAGTACCAATGGAGCCAACAGTGCCAAACATGAGGCAAATCAAATGATTAGTATTGGGCCTCAAAGCAAATCGTGAAAAATTATCCAACATTTTGAAGGGATTGATATCACAAATTAGTTTCTTATCGTAAGCTTATATCGCATTCTGCAATGTTTTTCACTGAGAAAAGCCATTTGTTTAGTGAAATGTATTGTATGGCCAATGCTTCACATCTTTTATAAGTTTTCTCAATTCAATATATAACTTATAATACGATATAATTTTATATAATATTCACTGAGCCTTAAGGTTAAAACAAACTCAACACTCCGTGCATTAGTCTCCACACAAATTGCTTTAAAACTAATTTCAATTTATAATTTTTTGATTTATAATTTATTTAATTACCACTTGTCTTATATGTTGTGTACATAAGACCCAATCGCTAACATATCAGACAAACTATTTTCTATTGATTTATACAATAAACACATACTTAGCACCGGATCATCATTATTATGGGCCTTAAGTGCATCAAATCATATATATATATACCGGTATATACAAAAATATATAAATACAATATATATATATATATATATATATATATACTCTATACTTAAATGTATAAGTAATGTATTTACAAATATTAATTTCAGTGTAAATTCAATGTTATCAAAGTATCCTATTTATGGTGATCTCATGTAATGAATTGTGGAATTCAATCAAATTATCTATTATTTGAATAAATCTATTAATTTTATTTTTGAAACCATTAAATAATATTTGTTTGTGTTTTTATTATTAGATTATTATATAGTAAACAATTTTTATATGTCCGCTCCTAGTTTGTCAAATTGATACCATTGCCTCAGGTGTCCAGTCATAGCAGTGCCGGTACCATCACTATATGCCAGTGCCCAATGCTCAGCCATAAAATAAAAAACTATAAGCATTTCAATCAAAAGGCATTATAGTCCACAAACAAAGTCAAATGAAATAAGCAATAGAAATATATAGAATATACTGTACTATAGAATATAAGTGTTTAATGTGTTTTGATGTGTCTATACATCTATAAAAGCTTATGGATAACAATCTATCGTTATTTCGGCCCTAAGATATAAACGATCATTAATTTCATCAAAAGTCAGACCTATTATTAGATTTGTTGCCCAAATCTAGAGCCCCATAATTGTTCATAAGCTTAGTCTTCAATTACATACATACTATAGTAAATAATAACAATAAAATATAAAATAAATAAATAAATAATACAACAAATATTGTTTAAATAAATATTATATGTAAACAAATACTATAATTTGTAACTTATTATATTTGCTCCACTTTTGTTTTATCGCTATTTTTATTATCAAACACATAATGTAACACATTTACAATAACACATTTATTGACTATTAAATAAATTGTATCTCCCATTTATAATAAATTAAATTTTTTATCAACAACAAAAATTTAAATTTAATTAATTTTTTATGCATATTATTTATATATTATATATACTAATTTATATATATATATATATATAATTTAGTATATATAATTGTAAACATAGTTTATAAAAACATCACATAAATAGGCAAATAAGTGGTTATGTTATTGAATTCATAATATAATTCTATGCATTCAATAATCGTTAGCATAACATAATATTTCTTTATAATGCAAATACAAATTTGTCCACAAATTGTTTTATTGATAAAAAAAACAACAGTCAATAGTAAAGTAATTGGTGGTTAAGTAAATTTATTTAATATTATATATATATATATATATATATATTTCTCTCTTTTCCATCCCTCTCTCTCTCTCTCTCTCTCTCTCTCTCTCTCTCTCTCTCTCTCTCTCTCTCTCTCTCCTCTCTCTCTCTCTCTCTCTCTCTCTCTCTTTCTTTCCCCCATTATTTCTGTGTATGTCTTTCTACTGTTTTAAATTCAGTGCACATTATTTAGTATGAGTTGAATGTTTGTACTAATATTACGGTCACTCTATATAATCTAAAATTCAGTAATAATTAGTTATAAACATTGAGAGTAAATCCATTGAGTGAATACATTGAGTGAATTTACAATTCCTATGCCTTAGTCTATAGTCTAATATATAAGACTTTGTCCTCAGTATGTATTTATTGATAAATAGTTGTTTAGTTGTTATATAGCCATAGATATGATTATGGGTCGGGCACTGGTATTTTAAATTGAATGCATAACTTGTTGAGGACAGGCAACTCAATAATAGCCCTAAAATTAGTAATAAGAGAAATGATGGCTTATATACGTATAAATATATATATATTTGCAAAATTTGACATTTAGACCACTGCTGGGCATAAAACTAACCTACAATTTGTCATTTGAGAAATTTATTGATTTTAAAAGCAAAATTGGTTTTACAACTAATATTAAATTATAAGCCCTTGTAAAACATCTGTGATATTATTAAATATTAACAATATTTCAAAATCAAATACCAAACTATTATTTTATGCGTTTAACAATATTATTAATAATTATATGAACAGCATTTCAATAATTTTAATGGTAAACTGTTTCAAAATAGTATTTCATATAATTTATTATGTTATTAAAAATCAATTTCACTAAATATTTATAAATAATAAACTAATGTTTTATAATAGAAATTATATTTTTTTATGTAAGGTATTTAAATACTTAATTTAAATTAGCATTAACTAGAAATTATATTAATTGAGTTTAAAAATTGAGTGTTTAAATGTTTTAAACAAAATAAAATTTTTGTAAACATATTTGTTTTTAAATTGTTTATGATTTTCTGCAAACTATCAGTTTTTTAATCATTAATATTTAGCAAAAGTGATATATAATGATAATAGAAAAATATAAATAATATTTTAAATGTGTAATAAAATATAATGCAAATGACAATATTTTCATTTACATAATATATATACAACAATATAAGTTTATATTAATATAAATATTATATTATATACAAGAGTTTATTGACCGAAATATTGTTGTTGAGTTTACCATCAATTTTCAAAACAAAAATCATAAAAATTGTATTCAAATATATTTAGTTTTGTAGTCAAAAAAATAGTTTGCAATTCTAATGCCTTTTTGTAAAAATACCATTAAAACAGCAAATAAAACAATCAAATTTTATGTATTTATTATTATTATTATTACCACAAAATTATTACTCAATATATATTTAACATTATCATGTTTTATCCATAGCTTTTCTAATTTATTACAAAAATGCCGATATATATTATATATAAATATAAATATATTTATGTATTGTACAGTAGATTTCTTTTTAAAAATAAAATGTAAAATTTTAAATATCTTGTATTATATGGCACAATGTTAAGTGGCATATATTTGCTAAAATAATTTAACATTAATTTGATTTATATTATATACTTATATAATATAAATATAAAGTGTATAAACTGTATTACAGGAATTATTATAATTGAATAACTAATAAATTAATTTATTTAATTTGTTGACTAATTGTTTTATTAGTCATAACTAAACAATTGATATTTCAAAAAAAATTAAGATTTTTATTTAATTGATAAATCATTAGAAAAACAATAATTTTTTTTTAATTATTACACAAATCTACAGTATATCCTAATATTTGTATCATAATTTTATACACTTGACAGTATCCGACAAATTACTTATTGTAAAAATTAATTTACATATTGATTAATGATTAAACTAGTAATACTGTATTAAATTATAAAAATTACATTTTTCTATTTATCCCATTTTTTCATTACTTACTATTTATGATAATTTAAACTCCAAAATATTGATAGTATAGTCATAACTGATAACTTTGATAATTACATTCAAAATAAGTGGTGACTTCTATAGAGTAATATATGTTTAAAACCATTTGTTTCCCCAAAAGGAGACTTTTGTGTAAAACATTAAATACAATAAACATATGATTTTAGATTTTTTTTAGTAAACAATAAATACTTGATTTTGAAACAAATGTTAAATAATTGATTAAATTATTGTCAATTTGATGCCAATTATGGCTGCGTTTGGTTTGAACGGCAAATGTGTCCGACTTGTGGCCAACAGTTGGACCCGATTTCAATGCAAACGACACTTATTTGGTCTGAAACGATCAAAACCCGGGATTTATGTCTTGTAATTATTTTTTATTGAAACAATGTTTTACTTGTATTACGTTAAAGAAAACTAAAACATTAAATAGTTTTTAACCGCTGACCAGATTTCCTGATATACCGTCGGACACATCCGAGACCAACGAGTTGTTGCGTATACCGATTAACGACTCTGTGACCAACTTTTCAAAACTTTCGGCCGAAAAATGTGTGAAAGCGATATCAAAGATGTCCATTGAGTTTGAGTGGTGTATCAACTCTTTAGAGCAAAGATTTGATGAAAGTTTGTACAATTGTTTGATAACTTTTTTAATTAAAATTAATTTATAAATGAATTCTCAGAAAATTTTGACATATCTTTGGATGAAACGATACAACAAATTGAAGACCGATTGGTTTCATTAGATTACGGATTGTCTACATTGAGGACATTGAAGAATGTCGACAAAAATACATTTGGTTTTAAGTATTTCAATCAATTCTTCAGCAGAATTCAAGAGCTAAAAATCCGACGTTTTCTAAGTCAACCCATTTATTACTATATGCGTGAAATCAATTCAAACAGAGATAAACTTAATAATCAACAGAAGAAGATTGTGGATAAGTATCTCTTGGAGTCCAAACTTTTTGGAGCCAATCTATCGACAAATGAATTGTCGGCATTAAATGAAATACATAAAGAATTGTCAGAAGAAAAAACAAAATATAAATACAATTTAACCGAAGCCACCAAACGATTTAGTCATGCGATCGATGATCCGGCGCTGTTGCAGGTCTTACCCGATGAACTGATTGCTTCAATTGGCAGTCACAGCAACGCCACCGTAACATTGCATTCATCAGTATTTAATCCATTTATGGAGTACTGTCCGGACAGACTGTTGCGATGGAATTTGTGGATCGCTTATAATTCTCGCGGATCACCTCTTAATGACAGCCGACTAAGTAATAGTGTTTGTATTGAAAAAATTAGAGGATTACGTCGTAATGAGGCACAAGTTCTTGGATATGACAACTATGTTGAGCTCTCGATGGAGACCAAAATGGCTCGAAATTTAGAGAATGTTAAGAATTTTATAACAACTCTTCACTCGAAAAGTAAATTAGCATTTGATGCAAATCTTAAAGAGTTGAATGAATTTGCCCGAAACAGTGGTAGCTTTGATGCCGATAAAGTAGAGCTCTGGGATCTACCGTATTGGCAAAGAAAACTATTAAAATCTACGTATGATATTGAAGACACAACTGTTAAACAATATTTTACAACTGATTCTGTATTTAATGGTTTGTTTAATTTGGCCGAACGTTTGTTTAATATTAAGATTGAAGAAGTTATGAAACCACAGTTTAATGGATGGCATGAAGACGTCCGACTTTTTAGAATATTATCGCCAAATACTGGAATTGTGGCCTCATTTTTATTGGATCCATATTCCAGACTAAATTCTAAGAAAAATATGTCTTATGTAGAGTTAGCTCTCAATCACTGTCACTCCCAACAAACCAAACCGATGTCTTTCTTTATTACAAATTTTGACAAACCTTTAGTTAAGGGACAGTCGACTCAATTATCGTTCTCTCAAATTATAATATTATTCAAACAGGTTTTAAATACATATGATTTTAGAGTAAAACTTTGCAATTTTAATATTTATTTTTTCTAAAGTTTGGTCTTATTTTGCAAAATTCTTTAACTGACATAAAATATAATGAAATCAGTGGTTTAGCAAACCTTGAGTGGGATGTCATTCATTTTATGTCTGAATTCTTTGCTCTCTGGCCTTTGAATTCATATGCAGTCATATCTTCGTGCAGTAGTCATGTGACCGATGGCTCGCCATTTCCTGAACAAGAGTTTGACAAAATAAGAAAAGGTTTTATTAAAACATGAGATAAATTAATTATTTATAAAATAATATAAAATTTAATGGTTTTATATATTTATTTAGCTCACTATCATTTTGCTTCATTTGATTTTAAACATGAAATTTACAAAATGACTCTCGACTTAGCTCTATATTCAAGTAAAGAGTTTTGGTTAAACATAAAGGATGAAGTTTGGGACGAATATATGACACCATTCACTAGAGATAAACTGGATACTCATCCCTGTTCTTTCAAAGCTATATTCTCTGATGAATTTCCTGCCGCTTACTACACACATAAGTGGGCTCAGGTATAATATTTTATTTTTTTTCAAAACATGAAATTTTTGTATTACCGGTAAATTATTAATTAAAATTTTTACAGATGTTAGCTTCAGACACATTTCAAGCATTTCAAGACTCAGGACTTGACGATCAAAACGTTATCACCAAAGTGGGCGACCGTTTTAAGGAGGCGTTTCTTATTCAAGGCAATAGTTATAATAGCGAAGAGAGATTTAGAAAATTTTTAGGAAGAGATCCATCTCCTGACGCACTTCTCAAGATTAATGGTTTATATGGCCACCAATCACATCATAAACGAGATCATACTATCGGTATATTTGACTTTTTTTAGATTTTTCTGGTTATATTTAATTACTGTATTTTATTTAAAATTTTGTTTTCATCTTATATTATAGGCAATGATAAAGTAAATATCAGCGAAAAATCAAAAATTATTTAATTTTCAACTAATGTTATATTAATAGCAATTATTGTATTTCTATTCTATTAAATAAATAAAAGTAAAATTATCAACAAAAATAAATGTAAAGATTATTAATACAATTATTTGAGTCAATTTTTTCCTTACATTGTTTAATGACATTTATTGAAGGATTTGTTTTACGTAACGAAAATCATTAATAATTATATACATCTATTAAACATAACCATTAATGTCTATTAACATTTGATAGCATCGATAAAATATTTTAGTAATTTATTTATTATAATATCATTGTTTTATTTGGATTTACTACAGTAGGTTCATTTAGGGTATATGTGATTCAAAAATTACTATATTTAGTCAACTCAATATTGCATTTAAAATTTTTAACCCATATATCGGATTTGAAATTTACAGGTAATATATTTGTTTTTAAAAATTATTTAAAATATATTTTAGTTTATGTTTATGTTATTGATAATGAATAACATATTTTTCAACAAACAACACAAGCTTTTTGGTATTGTAATGAAGTAATTTGTATTTTGTATATTTATATAATACTGCAAAATTGTGATATTAAGGATATATAATCATAAATTTATATTATAAATAAAAATATTTTATTTTAATATTAAACACTTATATCTTAAACCTATTATAAATGACTTAATTTAGTACAAGTAATATACTGTAATATATTATCTTAATCACTAGAAAAATATAGATAGACAACAAATTTTATTATATTAAATAACTACAAATGTACTATTGTATTATTAAGTTATTATAAAATATCAAATAGTTATAAAATATTTCTTTTGTCTATATTTATATATTTTTAAAACATATTTATTTACTTTTATATGTATATTAAATTGACTTTACAGTAATTATTACCTATGCTTACCTGATACCATCTAATTATTTTATTATGAAAATATTACTATTGTATAACTATTATAAGATAAAATTGGTACCATAAATAATGATAAAAATTTTAATAAAATATATATATTTGATAAAGTTAACTAAACTAAAATTTTCTACAATTTGCATTTCAAATAGAAATGTGCAATAACTTGAAAACTACAAAATTCTATTAATGCCAAAATAAACTAGGTAATGTTGCATGATTTATGGTGAATTACCTAGATATATAGTAAAATTTATATAAATATGAAAATCTTTAATTTTAAAATTTCCTAAAATAGGTTTCTAGATTTTTGATAAAATAATTAAATTTATTGGATTCTATATTTAATCTAAAATAAATCATTCATTTAAACAAATTTTCTATTCAATATACTGTAGAATTTGAGATATTTAATAGCAAATTAATATGTTATGATCAGGGTTTTAAGAAAATAAATGCCTGCCCTGGCAATGCCCAAATAGATGCCATAAATGCCTGGCATTTTGGGCATATATTTTATTTGCCTGCCAATTTAAATTGCTAAAAAGCAACTGTATTTATAAAAATAATGTAATTTAGTATTTTAACGTGTTAATTAAATTTACAATTAATTTACTTATTTCCAATGATATTACCTTTTAATTTAAAGGTATACAAAACAAAAATACAAGAAAATATATTATAAAAACAATGTTTTATAAATTAATTAATAATATAAAATTAAAATAATAGGTGTCACCACCTGAAAATAGATGCCCAGGGCATGGCAGAGGCAGGGCAGACATTTGGCAAAATTGGCATCTATTGTTTATGCCTGCCATTTTTAAAACCCTGGTTATGATATAATTTTAACAATTAGTTGTTGATAATTACAATATTAGTTGAATTATACAATTTTTATAATTATTAATAATTCAATAATTATTTGAAGGCTTAAGACTTAGAAATTATATAAAATTTGTTTTAAAAGTATATGCTATTATAATATTGTTATATAAACTATTATATTTAACAATTATCCTAATTATTATATTTACAGTTAGAATATAATAAAATTTATCAAAATCATTATTCATATTTTTAAAAATTAAATATAAAATATTAATTAGAAACATTTATTTCAATAAAATTTATATATATATATATATATTTTTAGATAACTTTATTATAAACGCTTATAAGTTATAACTTTATTATATAACTGTAGAAATATTTAATTTTTAATCCATTGATTTTTTGGATTTAACGCAAAAATAGCTTTAGTTATATTTAAGTACACTATTAGTTAAAAAACAATGTAATAATAGTAATAATACATGACATTCAATATTGTGTTTATTTTAAGTGTTTTGTAACAAATCCTTGAAATTCCTATTTGTCTAATTCCTAATGAAATAGTATTGTATTAAATATATATATATATATACTGTATATCAAAAAAATATATTCAATGATCAATTATTTTTAATTTTTTAAAACATTTAAACTACAGTATATACAGTAAATAAATATATATATTATATAGAAAATATATTGATTATAAAATATTATATAATTTATATAATTAAAACTTTCTGTACATAAGTATTATTTAATAAATAATTTGAAATATTATATTCAATGCAATGAATAATTTTATTTATTTATCTATAAATTACTGTAAATTATATTAATATACAGTTATAGAGTAAAAACATGTATAAAGTTATATAAAGTCATTGAATGAATGTGTGAAGTATTATATGATATTAATAGTAATACTTAATACAAACGTTATGTCAAAACATATGAAAACATTAATGTTTTGGTTGTTTTGGTTGCGATAATAAAAGTCATAAATGGATTTATCAGACGATTTACAACACTTTTACATTGACTATCACTTAACTATCACTTATCATATCTGATCCCAAACTCATACCTGTGATGACTGACGAGACCCGTCGGACACGAGTGGGACTGACCACAGAAGAGGCACTCAAAAAGCTTTACCAACAAATAGATCAACAGTTGACTGAATGTCAGGTATGTCTTAATTGATGATATTTATCATTCATTAGATGTTTGATACGATTGTTGACGATATTGTCAATTGTCAGGTGAAGCCCAAGAGTAGTGAGACATTTCGGTATGTGTTTCGGCAATCTTTTGGTCACTCGAGTATGAGTTCGACATTCCGGTGGACATCGATTGTATTGCTCTTGTATTCAACGTTTGTCTATTACATGGCCTACGCTTACGGCCACTTCACGTCCAGTATTCCCCTCTTCATTGAGGCCACGATTTTGGCAGTCATTCTAGTCTTCAATATAGTGATCACCTTTTGGAACACAAAAACAAGACATCTAGAGATCCAACGCAAAGCTAAACTGTTATCAAAACAGATCAAGAGTTATAATGACCAACAATTGATTGATTTGTGGAAATCATTGCGATATTACCCGAACTTAAACACTCCTTATTCGCCGTGTATTTCACTTCAATGGACTTATCGGGATAGCAAACGGATCAATTTGCCGACTCCACTGCTAGTGTCGGGAGATGTCATTCTTCTGAGTCCCGGTAGGGCTGCACCCGCTAAATGTCGATCCATTGAAAATATAGCTGCAAATCAAAGTCATGCTAATCACACATTCTCTGAATCCAAGAGTGACTATTGTCTAAATATTGGTGATTTGTTTGTACCGAGTGCTGGCAGTGCACCCGACTCTTTCACAACACCACGTCTGCGAAAAGCTGCCAAAGCCATGAAATTTGTGTTACTCGAGACGCCATTTATAAATGATCTCAAAACAGCCATTTCTGTCCAATCGACCCGAAAGTTCGCCACCGCTTTTGAGAAGGAATTGAATTTAATATTTTATAAATACATTGAAAGACTTATAATACCTATTATTTGGAGCGTTATTATGATAGTCAGTGCCATTCATTACGGATATTTAGAGTCATTGGGCGACGAAACGGTGACCACTTGGTCGGCATCTATTACATTATTATTGCTAAGACCTGTTATGGCAATATTGCCACTTCTTCCATTAGCACTGCCTCTATGTTGGCTATTGCTCAATGTCTATGGTTTATCGCATTTATTTCAAATCTGTGCCTCAAATTTTGATAAACAAGACATTACTAACATTCAGGGAAGTCCTGGAAGTATATTAACCGGCAGTAATATTGGCAGAAATAAAGAACAGTATTTTAAGTCAAGTAATAAAGAGTTTTATATGGAAGAACTGGACTCTGAAAGATCTAACGTTCCTCTTATTGATTCAAAATTAAGTTGTTTTGATATGATATTAAAAATGAAAGAATTGCTTTCAAGCAATGATACAAACCTTTGGAGAACCGCTAACTTATTGCATGTTTTGGGAAGTATTACAGCGTTTTGTTGTGTAGACAAAAAAGGTATCCTTTCGTGGCCTAACCCTACAGTTGATAAGGTATACTTCCTTACCTCAAAAAATAATAAACAAAATAAAAACGTTTCACATGAAGAAAGTGATAGCGACTCGGATGACGATTCAGACAATTCTGAGAACCACTCATATCATAAAAGGAAGAAAAGAAAGCATAAGAGCTGTAATTATTAAAATAGATTTGATTTGGTTTTTATCTTAAAATGATTGTTCTTTACTTAGCCTTAATGTCAAACTCAAAGGCCGATTGCATACAATTAGATATAACACATGATCCACATAACGCTTATGGATTACAATTTGATGACACAGAATGGCACAAATATTTACCAAATCTAAAACCTCTTGGATTAGCCATTTTGCTCAATACGTGTAATCAAGAAGCTCAGGAAGAATTTATCCAATTCTGTGATCACGTGACCTGTGAATCACTACATAATGAAGCAGCTGTTCCTGTAGTCAATAAGAGATGTTTATGTGAATTGGCCCGACAGATAGGATTTACCGAAAATGCCATCAAAGGCTATGAATATAATTCTCAAATTGCAATGTTTAGACATATTAGACCAGAAGTTATACAAAAGGGAAAACTTGCCAAAAGTCTTAACTTTCCACGACTTAAAATGCCATTTCCTAACATGACTTCAGCTGTAATTAAAGATATCTATTCAAATACCAATCAAATATTTTCTCAGGGAACTGGAGATCTTATATTAGATGCTTGTAGTGAGTATTGGGACGGACATGACCTCTGTGTTCTCACGGACTCAGATCGCAAAAGAATTCTTGATTTTTATCACAGAAGTAGTTTAATCTCTTATTGTACAGCATTTTCATACGTTCCTCTCAATTCAATTCAGGAAACAATTACTCTAAATGATTGTTACATTGAATTAACTCCCGATTCAAGTCATTTATTTCCTTCACAAAAGAGCTTAGATTCGAGTTTTCGGTCATCAGAGCATTCAAACCATTTACAAGTTATGAGCGAAAAATTTTCGGCCACAAAAAATGCTATTCACGGCCACCACTTGAGTTCTGATTCATTAACAAAATATGATGACATTAACCACCGATCCAATAGACCAAAGTCTTCAGCTTCTAATTCATCCAATGATACCTATCATATAGAGGTTCTTATGCATCAAATGAGTAATGAAGTATTTATTGGAATGACGACAATGCAATATCAGGCCTGTTCTGACTTTGTCAGACTTGTCGAACAACTTGAAGCCGGTATTTGTCTATTAAATAATAGTTTCATTTAAATTGATTTTTTAAACAAATTTCTTTAATCCAAAGCTTGTATCCGTTTTGTTCACTTCTCCAAAGAGAATGAACTAAGAAGTCGTGTCTTTTCCGAGAAGATGGGACTCGAGTCGGGCTGGAATTGTCACATATCTCTACTAAATGATGACATACACAGTGATTGTAATTTAGGTACAAATCAACCGTTTAAAGGCTCAAATTTATCGTTAATACAAGAATCACAAACTATAACAATGAATGCAACTGTTTGTCGGTCTCAAAGTGCTCCGGGATCTGTTAATCTTGAAATCTCAACCGTTAAGTTTGCAGATGACTGTGATATTGAGGGAATTGATGAAAATATTTCTGATGGCAGTCAACATGAGATCAATGCAGATAACGGGGCACTTCTGGAAAGAACATCCAGTAACGAAAGTCGGCGTATGAGTAAAGCCACATCCAATTTGTCTCCCTCTCCCAGTAGAATCACAACGAGCACCGGGACTGAAAACTCGGCTCCCATTGCATTTGATATGTCTAATCGGGCAAAACTTCCAAAAGGCATTGAAAACATAAGACCACATCTTGAAAATGTCGATAACGTTCCACTTTTGGTCTCACTATTCACTGATTGTGATCCATCGGCCACTAAAGAAATGATTCAAATTATGCAGGAATACGGAGAAGTTGTCTGTGTTATAGGCAGTGCCGCCAATATTGCTAACATTCCTATATTTCTTCAGGCAGATGCCAGGTATATGTTTATAATAATACAGTATTTACAAACTGACTGTTAAATCATCTTTTTATTATTATTAGTATTGGTGTTGAACCCATGTATCCACAAGTTTGTATAACAGAACCCATTAAGGAAGCTGATGGATATATTGAATCTCTTCCCGAAAATTTTATTGGACCGACCGATTTGGCCCGACAACTAATAACACTTCCCTGTTCTTTATCATTGTATCGTCAAAATTCAATGATCTTTTATCAGCTGATTCTTGAATCACGCGATTATATGTTAAAAATGAGAAATAGTTTTCAATTTTTTCTTGGCTCGTGTCTAAGCCTAAGTTTGGCCCAACTATTAACTTCATTATTATTTTTACCGCCACTGTTATCATCAGGAGTTGTCTTATGGTTGGCCTGTATTATTCTTCCTATTCTTAGTTCATCACTCATGGCTACTGAAGTGGACGATAAAGTAATGACTATCGCTACGGGAAAGAAATTACATTTAAATAAAGAGGTTTTATTTTTAATGAACACAAATAGTTATTTTAAGATTTATTATATAAATAATTATAATATTTTATTTATCACTTATAGAGTGTAGTTTACTTTTTTATGTGTTATCTCATAAAATTTGCACCGTCTGTATTGGTAAGTGTTCTTTGTTTTGGTCTGATAATTGGACACTCATGTGGTGGTATACCTGTGGGACAACTAACAGCAGGTCCCTGTTGGATGTTTAGTGATGTCAAGTGAGATCAAACAAATGATTTTATAATTATTTAATGATTTTCTAAATATTTCTAATAATATGTAATATGACTGTAGAGCTAACACATCCACATCAGACACCGACTACTTTTGGGCCTCTCATCTAATCATTGGTCAGACCATTGCCTCACTGTTTCTAGTTTTATATATAGGTTATTAACATTTTTTTAAAAACATTAATTTATTGAAGTTTTACTAAATGATAGTTTCATTCAGTTATCATATCAATTGGTTTTGTTCATCGAAATCATTTAATTTGGCAAAGAAGTCCATTGACTAATAAGTGGTGGATATTTATATCATTATCACTGATAATGAGTCACGCGTTGCTTTGTATTATTGAAATTAGTATTTACGTGCGATCAACACGTGTTGTCATAGAATTTGTCTCTTCCATTCCGGCTTATGTTTGGTGTCTGGGCTTTTTATGGCCATTTCCTCTCATTTCAATCAATACATTAACTAAAAGACATGAAATCAAGTATACATTTAACTATTAATTTTATTTGAAATAAATAGTACTTTAATTATTGGATAATTTCAGAGTCTATTGCCGTCAACAGCGAAGGGCACGACTCGAGTTTGGAACCAAACTGGGAATGAATTCGCCGTTTTAGACAATTTTTAAGAGTATTATGTCGTTTGAGAGCTTTATAATTGTTTAATAGATATAATATTAATATTATGCCAAATAATTACAACAAAAATCTATTTTTGAGACTAAAATCTACTAATTTAATATATAATTTTAGAAATTATTGATAGATTTCTTAAGCCAATGGATGGCATTATTGTTATATACATTGAACTTAAATTAATTTTTTAAAGAAAAAATTATCAACATTAAATTTATATCATATATACAGTATATACTGTAGTACAGTAATTGTATTTTTAAAAATTTTAGTTTTTACTTAAACTATCAATTTAAATTATTTGCTACTTTTATTAATAGATATTTATAGATTTATATACAAGTATTTTATGTAAGTATTTGTGTGTATTGTTGAAATTTGCATAAATTTTTTATCTAATAAATTAATAGTCTATAAATATATATACAAATTTAAATAATATAAAAAACTTATAATAAATGCTTTTATAATTTATTTATTGAAAATAGTATACATAATAATGTATTAAATGTTATTAAGAATTTATATTTGCTTACAAAATAATATGATTTAATAATGGCTTTCAATAACTGATATTAAAAATCAATAAGAGCCCGGGTAGCTCAGTCGGTAGAGCATTAGGCTTTTAACCTAAGGGTCCAGGGTTCGAGCCCCTGCTCGGGCGCTTTCTTTTTTCTTAGCTTAAAACAATATACTATATATAAATAGTATGTTTTATCAATGTATTATCATTTTTTAAGCACACAATTTATCTCTAATTTACTTGTAATACGTTATTTAATTTTAAAGTTTAAAATAACTTAATTAAATTTATTATTATTAATTAATAGCAAAGTATTAAATTTATATTTTATACAATATTATACAGTTTATGCCACTTAAAAGTTTAAATTTGAGTAATATTATGTAATGAGTTAGCAAGGTACTTTATATAACTTACCTAATATAAGGTAAATGTATACTAAGTTAGCTTGCTTAGCATAAAGTTAAATGAACACGATATTATTCAAATTTAAACTTTTAAGTGGCATTATCTGTAGTAATGAGCAATAGTTTATAATATATTTTTTAACATATGATATACACTTAGAAATTATGGCAAAAACCATTAGACAATTAATTAAAATAAACGAAAATTCAATTACAGGAATACAACAACAATCACGAGTCGTCTAACTTTCTCTTCAAACTTTGAGGATCTGATGTTTTAATTGTAAGACCGGATGAATTACCAGTAATTCTTTGTGTTAAAGACATGGATTTGATAGCAGAGCCGTTATTGTTAGAGTTAAGAAGTGATGTACCGGTAATGGATGGTCGCGATTGAGTCTTTGATTTACTAGATTTTTGTTTATAATTGCATGCAATAAGACTGTATCGATCGGCCGGAAGTCGGGGTCCGTTATGCGACTTAATGGTAGGCAACGGCTGGTTATTCTTTGTGCGAGCGATTTCCAGTAACAGATCTCTTGGTGGCGGACCTGTAAAGCCTTTGTCCACTTGAAGCTGAACAGCGAGAGTAATGTCATCCGCATCGATGGCTTTCTTCTTAGCATAAGAGGAGAACAGATGGGCGTCTTCTAATACATTCGACACATAACCTATTGTCCAATAATATCAGTTAACAATGTCATCAATAATCAACAATTTATAGTTAACTTACGGTATGTAAACTCAACCATTTGGTGGATAACTCGCGGTTCATAATCAGTGATCGCCATATCTTTAAGTATTTGTGTGACAATCATAGCATCCTTTGGAGTCGACTTATTACTCAAAGATGTGGTCAAAGTTGTTGCCGTCGGTGTTGTAGCCGTTGTGGCTGTCGTTGCATTTGCTTTGGCCTCACTTTTCGTCATCTTTTTCGTAGTATTACTACTTCCTCTGCAATCAATTAATTGCAATCAATGTGAAACAAATGGTAATCAAAGTATATTAATACTTGTCCATCGCTTTTGGTGTAAGAAATGATGCAGTTGTGGATCAAATGAAGTGATGTTGTGATGATTGTGTTGATAGTCAATGGTATTGATTGAATGCATTGACAATGAAATCAAATGCAATCAATGATTCAAAAGTAACGTCAAATGTATTGAATGTCTGATGTGTTATAATGTATTGATTTGAAGGTCAATATTGTTTGTTTGGACAATCATTTTAAATCAAACCATTGTTTTGGTTTATATTTGATTGTAATTATAGTAGAAATCAATTGTATATACAATTGTTTATTAATATATAGATATATATATATATATATATATATAGTTAGTATATATGAATGAGTTATAAGTAGTATATATTATATATATTATTGAAACATATTATATGTGATGTTATGAATGTATTTGTTGTAGAGTTGAGTGACTCGATAGCCATAAGACATAGCATTTAATAGTTGTGTTAAAAGCAGTGATTCATTGACTGACAGACAAACACAACTCAGTTATAACGCAATACGTGTTGTGTTTGTGACCACAAGTGTCCACAAACTGACCAACAATACCATCACCAAAGTCTTCACTGCCAAACCATACAACTATCACCTAATTGTCATCCAATTTGATAATTATGTATCATTTATAGTCGACCACAACATAACAATGGAGTTGCGAGTCGGTAACAAATACAGGTTGGGCCGCAAAATCGGGTCGGGCAGCTTCGGGGACATCTATCTCGGTATGTCTAGACTATTGTTTTACTATTTATAAATGTTATTACTTATATGAATGAATTGGATCAATGACCTATCTTAGGCACCAATATTACAACAGCTGAGGAGGTGGCCATCAAACTGGAGTGCATTAAGACAAAGCACCCGCAACTGCACATCGAAAGCAAATTTTATAAACAAATGTCCGGCGGAGGTATGTATTATCAACACGTGTTAACATTTATCTAAATTAATGCACTAATTATTGATTAATAGTTGGCATACCTGTAATCAAATGGTGCGGAACTGAGGGTGACTACAATGTTATGGTTATGGAACTGTTGGGTCCAAGTCTTGAGGATTTGTTTAACTTTTGCAGTCGAAAGTTTAGCCTTAAGACAGTTCTTCTATTAGCTGATCAATTGGTAAAATTGGTTGAAACAATTGAGATGAAACATTTTTGTGTCACAATTGTGTCTTTGTCTTTAATAGATCAGTCGTATTGAGTTTATTCATACCAGAAATTTCATACATCGAGACATAAAACCGGATAATTTTTTGATGGGTTTGGGAAAGAAGGGAAATCTGGTTTATATAATAGACTTTGGTTTGGCAAAGAAATATCGCGATACCCGAACACATGCCCACATCCCGTACAGGGAGAACAAGAACCTGACGGGAACCGCCAGATATGCTTCCATTAACACTCATCTGGGAATCGGTACGAGTTATGCACAACATTTGTGTTGATGTGAATGTGTTATAAATTGCTTTATATTTAGAACAAAGCCGTCGGGACGACTTGGAGTCGTTGGGTTACGTATTGATGTATTTCAATAGAGGAAGCCTTCCGTGGCAAGGATTGAGAGCGGCCACCAAACGACAAAAGTATGAGCGAATCAGTGAGAAAAAGATGTCAACTCCTATTGAAGAACTATGTCGTGGATTTCCGGCAGAATTCTCCTCTTACCTCAGTTACTGCCGAACACTCAGATTTGATGAAAAGCCTGATTACTCTTATTTAAGACAATTGTTGAGAAATCTATTTCATAGACAAGGATTTACTTATGATTATGTGTTTGACTGGAATATGTTAAAGTTTGTATGTATTGTTTATTACCATTTTATTTACATATATATTAATATAAGTTATATATATAGTATTTATATCGATCACTCTGTTGCAGTGCATGTACTTTATTATAATTATTTTTTAATGAAACTAATTTATTAGCATTGATTTCAAATTGTAATTTCAAATGTTATCAGTAAATGTATTTCATTATCCATATTTGATAATACTATATACGATGATTAGGGTATATTTGATTGATTTCTAGGATAACATAATATTAGAAAATGCATTATTGAATATACCGGTAGTCGTAATAATAGTTGTATATTTTAATTACATTTCAATTGAAATTATGATAAATAATGATTACTAAATTTGATGAAAGGGTGGGAATCGTACTCACAATGCAATTGATGGCACAAACGGAGACCGTCAGCTTCAGAACCAAAGCACAGGATTGCCTCAATCAACACCACAAGCGGCCAATAATCACATTCAATCACATCATTCACATGCATTGAATCTGACCAGAAATGGTACGACCGTTAGTGGCAATGGCGGCGGCACTCCTGGTAGTGCTACTCCTGTGGCTAGTGGTGTCCAAACTGGAAATTTTCCACAAAGTAGTAGAAGAGCAAGAAATAATTCAGCAAATGCTGCCATCAATGCAAACGTTGACAACGGATTACTCACTGGTATGTAATAATAATAATAAATACGGATAAATGTATTTAATAATTAATTATTATTTTGATGGCTATTTAGGCGGTGTTCAGATACCACCATTTGTGCCTCATATGAACGACCAAAACATTGATTTTCTCGCGCATCCTTCGTTATTACCATCGACTTCTAGAGGCGATAGGATTACTCACAGATAGGATAGGATTACAATTTTTAGCAAAAATTATGTGACATTTAACTCAAATTATTTAAATTATTATTTTAATTATATATAATAATAATATTCAATTTGTAATGACAATTATTTACCGCATATATATATATATACCTAATGGTCATTCCTTTTAATCTATTGAATAATCATAAGTTTCTAAATGAAAAATAGGCTCTTCATAAAACTTTAGACTAAATTTTCTAATAATTTTTAATAATTCAAATCAAATTAACTTTTAAACAAATAGTTAACGCCTAGTCTTCTGAATAAAAAATAATATAATCTGTTTCTCATTTCTTAAATAACTCAACTCATCATAACTTGATTTTGAGCCACAATTTCATAAAAAAAATATTTTTATTGTTTATATATATAATTTGTATTAAACCAATTGTGTATATTTTTCACATTATGTCGATAATAGTTAATGGATTAATCATTGCTTAGATTACAATTTTTGATGCCTTTTACTCAATAATATTTGTTTTTTGAATACAATTATATGAATTATTATAATTTAATCGAAATAATCAAATAAAAATTGTCATTTTTAAGTTTTTTATTAAATACGTAAAATAATTTTTTCATTTAAAATGTCTAACAAAAATAAATAAGTGTTTACTGTATAGTATTATTTAAAAAAATAAATTACGATAAGGTATGACCAAAAAAAATTTACGCAGTCGGCAGGATTCGAACCTACGCGGGGATACCCCAATGGATTTCAAGTCCATCGCCTTAACCACTCGGCCACGACTGCTACACATAAACCCTCACATCTAACACACAAACAAATCAATGCATTGCTTTGTGTACTTTAATGGCGCTATTTTTGAATAACTATTGAATCAATTATTGCTATTTTAAAGCTTACATTTGATACTAATATTTATTACGATATTTCCTATATTATTAAAAATCATTAAATGTTAAATAAGTTACTTCAAGTATAATTCAAATAATATGAATAAAACTAAATGTTATATTTTAATTAAACTTATAAATGTTTTTTAAAACTTGTATTTTAACAAATATTATGTCGAAATTAATTAAATAACTTATAATACATGTAATGATAAAAATGCTGACAAATTGCTAAACGATAATATATTGTTGAGTCGATAATAATAATAATAATAATAATATAATGATAAATGTTTGACTAATAATTAATATGTATTATTAGCATAATTAGTATAAATTAGACAAATATATAGTTTTAATATAATATAATATAATGTATTATTTTTTCGGTCATTTACTAACTATATATTGAAATATATTTTTCATAAGTTAGTGATTCAGTGACCGAACAGTTTGATTGCAATAACATATAACTCAAGTGACTGTTAGTGTTGTAAGTGTTGAGCGCTTTTGCCATACGATTGGTTCGTATGCTTTCAACTTATATACAGTACTATTGAATACATTGATTGCATTGAATGTATTACTTCATCGCATATAATAAGTGCTGACATTTTGTTTGAATATTTGACTCAAATTTGTTTTGCAAACTAAATGAACCAATAATTTGATGAAACAATATATTAATTAACTATTGATTTAACACCAATTGGTCACACAATTAACATTTGCCATCATTTGATGTATATATTGAAGACATAGTATTTGATGATAACATTTGTTGACAACAATTAAATCGCTTTATTGTCGCAAATCTGACGACAAGTCAATCATTTGAACACTTTTTAGTCATTTTCAGTGAATCCACTTTTCAGTGAATCCACTCTTTCAGTGAATCCACTCTTTCATTGTTTTCATTCATTCATTTCATTACTTATTTGTATTATAGTTACTAATTGTATATAAGATAAGAGACTTTTTTTGTAATTATATTTAATATAAAAAATATAAGACAATGGCTTCAATTGATTATTTTGAAGACAATGTCCAAGAAGTGCCTCACAAAAGCCGTGAAGATAATCACACTAACAATGGTTTATATTGTATTATCATATATATTGATACAACAGATGATTGATAAATGATTGTCACTAATAGGTGCCAAATGGGGTCAACAAGAAAATGAAGACAATTGGCTGAATAATAGACAAGAGTTGAACGAAGATGTAAGTGATAAGAGTAATGAAGACAATGACCACATCATCGTTGACAACACATCACCGGTCATATCGAGTCGTAAAGAAAGATATCAGTATTCAAAGGTATTTATTCAATATATTAATTACTTATTTATTGAGTGTATTGTAAATATAGGAACAATTATATAATATCTTAAAGACAAATCCATTGTCTCGGATTCGACCCAATTGTTTGAGCAGTGAATTCGTTGAGTAAGTCTTCATCGATATATGTCTAACATTGAAAACTAAAATATTTTTAACTAAATTTTTAGTTCTGAATCTAATCTCTGGAATCCTGAGAAATGGATGTCCAGTAAGTCTCCGGTTGTAATTACATCTTTGAAACATAGAGACAGTAAACGCGATGCAAATGAGAGTTTGGCGAAAAAGTCAAATAATTTAAAAGATAAGTTGATTGATGAAGACAACAGTATTATATTGAGTCCACAGAGAGGAAGTTTCGGTACGGGCTGTCACGTGTCGACAACAACTACCGCCAGTAATAAAGGTTGTGGTGATGTTCCAAGAGATAGAAATCGAGAGAATTATAATGAGAGAAACAAATCAGATGAAAATGATGTTCAACCGCGACAAAGACGTATTGGAAGCGGAAGAATCGTAAATAAAGGATCTGATTGGATGGATAGGAGTTATGATAGGGATAGAGACCGCGAAAGAGATAGTAGTAATAGGGATCGCGAAAGATATGATCACCGAAATGTTCAAAGAGATAGACGAGATTATTCAGACAATCGATTCGATATGGATGATAGAAATGATAGAAATGACAGAAATAGGGACCGAAAGTATCAGAGAAGTTATAATTCATCGGATAATTACTATAGAAATACTCGACATAAGCACGAGGAGGAAGAAGTACCGGATTGGTTCACTGAGTCGATTGACATCAATGACAAGATTGAACTTCAAGGTTTCAAAGATGATGACAGAGCCGACAACAAAAACACTAAACAAGTTGTAGAACCAAATGAAGTCAAACCAAGAGAACCTAAAGAAGTGAAATCACAAGAGATTATTATAAATGATAAATCAGTAAACAAAGAGAATAACACAAATATAGATGATTTTGATGTAAATGCATTGTTTAAGAATAGCGATTGGCTTACAAATGGTATAATTGATGAAAAAGACATAATGTCATCAATTAACAGAATCTCATCCAACACTGACTCTGATGGTGAGCGCACAGAAAAAAGTCGATTTAACCGCTGGTTTAAAACTAATGAAAACAACCAAACGACGGCTCAAAATTGTGATAATTTTCAACAAAATATGTTTCGAGACTCGAGAGAGAAAACTGTGACCAATAGTGGTCTTCCAGTGACGGCAAATACAAATGAAGCACAGACTGCCTTTACTCCTGTATATAATGGAAGTCATAATTTATTGAATTTACTTACGGCTAACAATATGACTCATATGTCAATGGACACGATGTCGGCTAATAAGTTGGATCTATGCAAAGCTGTCAATGTATCTGAAATTGAAGCAAATTTTAAGCAAAATAATGCCAAAGAAGTTAATAATGACAGACAAGCATTTGAAAAGATAATACAAGAATTAAACAAAAAGACAGTACAAAAGTCAACGGATAGATCCGCTTCTAATCAATTAGAGTCCGAAAATAGATTGTCAACCAATGCACATCCAGATCTTAAACACAATATGTATACTTCTATGGCAAATGAAAGACAATTATTAAATATGCTTAAGAATCCAAATCATATATCAAATGATACCAATATCGGTACTTCACATAAGGTTGATCCCCGAAGATTTGTTAATGTGGCCGATATTGAAAGTAATATGAAAGCAATGCATGTAAGAGAAAGTACTAATGACAGGCAATCGTTTGAAAAGATAATGCAAGAACTGAACAAAAAGAGTCAATTAAAGTCATCCGAAAGAATGGATAATCATATTAACAATGAAACTAAGATCTATCACATCAATAATCAAAATATTGTTATTCCTAAAACACAGCAAACAATTACCGGCAATTCTCCCACCATTTTGGACCTAATGAAAGAAGAGGAATACAAGTCGAAGTTTTCAAACCAATCTAATGCTTCCACACCAATACAACAATTGATAGCTCAAAGAAATGGTAATGTATTTGTTATGCCTCCACAGCAAATGATGAGATCAGAGCAACAACAACAACAACTTCTACTTCAACAACAAATTAAACTCCAACAGCAGCAGCAACAACAACAACATCAGATGCACCAACAGCATCATCAGCAACAACAACAGATTCAACATCAGCAGCAGCAACAGCATCACCAACAAGCGTTGAATTTGTTGAACTTACAGAATATGGCGAACCAATTGAATAGACAGAGACAAAGTCGACCACCAAATGTGATTCCTTCAAATCAAGAGGTGATTAACAATACTAACTATATGTTAGAGAAAACATTATTAGAGCGAAAACTACGGGAAATGTCTCCAACACTGAAAGCTCAAACATTACAAGCTTTTCAAATGATGGACAACAATACTCCTAATAGTGGCAACACATCAATCAAGTCACCATCGATGGCAACTTTTTTGCCGACATCAGTGCTTCGTAAGTTACACTCAGAGAAAAATAGTACCGATGCAACGTCTAGTCCAACTAAACCTCTTAACGATTATTTAACTGCAAAACCAACAGCTAATCCAACACCATTGAGACCAATAATTAAATCAAATAATGTGATGACAACTCCAATGGCATCTAACAGACCACCAGTTATGCAGAACTTAACCTCATCTCAGATGTCATTCATTGGAAACAGTGATCAGTCTATCAACTCATTGATGGCATTCCAACATAACTAAGATTTTAAATTTTGAATACTTTAAATGTTTTACATTGTATGTATGTATCAGTGATTCTCAATTAAATATCAATCAAAACAATTATATCGATGCTTAAGATCTTTAAAATATTAATTAATAAAGAGATACACTGTTTGTCATCCAATATATTGTACAGTAATTATTGTTTGCTTATATTTGGTGTCCAATACTACAGATTACTACAATTTTTATCTAAAAAAAGCATTTCTAATTATCGGTATTTATTAATAATCAAATATTATATTTAAAATGTATTGTTTCTAATAGTATTTCATAGTATTTAACATTTGAATTGAGTTAAAATTGATTAGAAATTAGTAATATATTATGCGATTGTATTGGATATGAAATACAAGTATATTTTTATTTAATTTGTTGTTATTTGCAATACTCTGTTATTAATACTTTAATGATGGGTAATATATAGGTGTAGTGTATGAATAGGTTATGCCATATAATGTTTTGAAGGGGTGTATGTCATATGTATGGTATGTGTTAATCAATGGATGGCCCCATGTGTTGGTGCAGTGCTTGTATGACAACAACAATAACAATAATAAGTGTGGGCTTCACTGTATAACATATGAAAGCATTGCAATTTGCAATACATTTACAGTATTGTTATGAATATACACTGTATTTGATAGCAAAACATAACACACTGTTGTGTACTATAGTGTAGATGTAGTGCTAGAGTGAGAGCAAGCATTGGATAGCATTTATAGCAATAGTGTTGTGTGTATTAGTGATAGCATTGAATGCATACATAAAAGTACAGCCATTTTGTGTGTGTTTCTCGTGTTTTGTTTACAAATAACAAACTCATAACAAACACATCGCTGACCACCAAATCGGTGACCAATTGATTGTTTGATTGTCACAACACATATGTCTAGTACGAGAGGTGCCACCGATAGTGACGCCTGGGCTCTATTGGCGCTCAAGTCGGCGCCGGCCAGTCCTTCATCGATCCAATGGGCGCCCAATAACGAGTCGGCACCCATTGCCCGACTCGAGACCCGAGAGTTTGAGTTTATGATTAGACAAAACCGTATTGTCATCGGTAGGAACAGCTCCAGAGGTGAAGTGGATGTCAATATGGGACACTCGTCATTCATTTCACGAAGACATATTGAGATCCATTACGATAACCATAACTTCTATATGATCTGTAACGGCAAGAATGGTGTCTTCGTTGACGGAGTCTTTCAACGGAAAGGCGCTCCACATCTTCAGTTGCCAAAGACGTAAGTCATACCTGACTCACAAACACGACCGCATCGGTCATAATAAGACATGTTTTGCCCGTTATTTAGTGAAAGTGTTGTTTGTTTTCAAACTAATTGTTTATGAAATGTCTTTATTTGTTTTATATTTATTGAATGCATTAATTTATTGACAATTTGTTGTCATTATTGTCATATCATGCCATCGATGTCTATAATAAATGGTAATCATTGTCTTAGATGACAATAAGGACCAAACCAAGCAATTCTGTGATATTATTGTAGTTAGCCTTCAATGTGTGCTTTCATAAGATGTTGTTTTCATTGAAAACCCGATCATATCGTGACCTCATTATGAAGTGGTTATGTGTTTCTCCAGTTATACCACTTCTAGCACTGGCACATACAGTGTAGTCAATACTACTATATAGACGACAACAACAACAACACTGTGCATACCTGAGTGCTATGGCTTGAAATTGTATTTATTTTCTAAGAAGTTGTTTATAAATATAAAACTAAATGACTTTAAACCACTGAACGGCTTCTGTGTAAACAAATTTTTCATAACAGGAGAAACCCTTTGCCATACCTTAGCTAACCTTTTTTGTATGCCATCCCTGTCTTCCCTCTCCCCCCGTATCTTAACTTAGCTCTTCTCTCGCCTGGTTGTTGGCAACCGTTTGGTCCAACTATTGCTATATATTTCTATATTTTCTATACATTTTCATTGAATAAACAGAATTTCTATATTTAATATATTGTTAGATAATATTCATTAATTTTAATTCAATAGCTATTAATGTTTATAATTAATACATTGTTTGTACATTTGATTTGACATTTAATCAAAATATGAAACACATTTGCAATTTTATTTTATTAATTATAAATAACTATACATTTAGTCGATTAATATTTATGAAAGTGAGTTGTAATGAATTTTGAACATTATTTACATTTATAATAATAATAATAGTAATGAAATGAAATGCAATTTAAGTCAAGTTTACTGTTTTGATGATTAGATTTGTTTACAAAGTTTTTCTGTATTTTTTTTATTATTTCTTGTATGACGTCTGGTATGACTTGAAAGCGGGATCTCATGTTTTGCCATTCAGACTATACATTCAATACTTGTTTTAACAAAAACACACAAATGTATTATTATAAGCATATTATTATAGAAATGCTTTCATTCATGCATTTATTTTCAACCATTTCCTAAACTATAGTCAAACATATCATTGATAAACAAGTTGTGATGACATTGTTGTTGTAATAATATTATTATTATCAATATTATAACATTTTATACTTAATTTAATCAATATTTGCATTTATTGTCGACTAATATTTATAAACTAAAAAAGTACTATTTTTTATCAAAACAAAGCTTGCATTTTATCAAATATTAGTAAAATAATAATAATATAAAGTTTTTAATGTTTAATTTATTTAGGCCTTATTTCAGACAAATTAATTAATAGCTAAAATTATTGTTTAAAAAATAGTCAAAACATGTTTGGTTTTAAATAATTATAAATATACAAATTATATTTTCAATGTGACCATAAATAACTTTTCAAATGTTAATCATTGATTAATAGGCTAATAACACAAATTTGAATTTACCATTAATAGCAGTTAATAACTAAATTTAATTTTATAGTACAACGAGTTTAACTAATTAATTTAATATATTGTTTATATGATATGATATATTTGTTTTGATTGTTTGAAATGTGTAAATATTTTAGTCAATGTCAGACACAAAAAAAATAAAATATTAAATAGTTTTTTTGGCTGTTTTTCAAATACATAAATATATTGAGGAAAAGCTAAAGTAAGCAATTAGTAGTATATTTTCAGCGCTTAATGTTATGACGAGATTTTTATTTTTGATTAATGTATTATAATATTCATAATAATAATGAATCTGTTTTTTTGTATTTATTGGACAGTTGTGTATTACGGTTCCCGTCAACAAACATCAAATTAGTCTTCCAATCACTGGTCGATGACACGAATAGTTCTCATTCGTCGAGTGGTAATCGGGAATCGATAAGAAATCAATCGATGGCACCGCTGAAGGTTAACATTCCTGATTCAACAGATCCTGACTTTGCGAGTCCTATTCCATCACCGGCCGGAACAATAAGGTATAAATAAAATAAACTGTAATAAAAGAGTCATTAATAATTTGGTGGATACCTAACAGTGCCGCCAATTCATGCCCCGCCAGTCCTAGAGGTGGTTCGCGGCATCGGAACACATCAAGTGACCTGCAAATGATGGTGGCGTACGCCGCAGCAGCTGTCGCTACTGACGAGCACAGGATGGTTGCGCACAACGAAACCACCGGTAAATCAATAGTAACAAGTATTGGCTCAACTAGTGCTCCAATATCTGTGTCCAATTCAGCAAATAATAGTAGCGATTATTATTTGGTTCCTCAATCTGGAGGACACGATTCAAATGCCAACAGTCCTGGAGAAGTGGACGACTCGAAACCTCCATATTCTTATGCTCAACTTATTGTCCAATCTATTGCCAGTGCATCAGATAAACAACTCACTCTTAGCGGAATTTATTCATATATTACTAAACATTATCCATATTATAGAACAGCAGATAAGGGATGGCAGGTATGTTTGATATGAATTTTAAGATTTAGAAAATTTATAAGAATAATATTGTAATATTTGCTAGAATTCAATTCGACACAATTTATCACTGAATCGTTATTTTGTGAAAGTACCCCGGTCACAGGAGGAACCGGGAAAGGGATCTTTTTGGAGAATAGACGCTCAATCAGAGCCTAAACTTATTGAACAGGCATTTAAAAGGCGGCGGCAAAGACCTATGTCTTGTTTTCGAAATCAATTGGGAGGATCTGCGTCTCGCTCGGCGCCGGCATCTCCTAATCACAGCGGTATGGCCAGTGGTTTGGCCTCACCCGAAGACTTATCACGAGAGTCAAGTCCAGTACCTCAAGAACAACTAGAAAGTGAAATAATATCATCAATGGGTCCGCCATCATCTTATTTAACAGTGCCAACCACTTTAGAATACAAATTCACCAGTAAATCAGCCCCCGGTTCACCAGGTATTGTATTCATTGGTTTCTTATATTTATGGCATGTCTTTTAACATACATTTATTAATAGGAATTATCAACACATCTGATATCACTTTGTTTACAGGTTCGACATCCAATCAATTTTCAAACAAATCACCCAAACTTTTGGTCACTCATACATCTCCTCTATCTTTGTCTACAAATGGTGTTAACTGTAGTGACAAAGAATCCGGTAATTGATTAGAAAAATAATTGATTAATAAATAAGTAATATTTTATTGTCTGTATATTTTAGAAGAATTAAGTTTCGGACGAACATCAGCTCCTCGTGCGATAGCATTGGACAACAACACAATAATACTTCAACAAACAGCATCTCAACCTACTGTCATAGTACAGGCGCCACCACTGTCTAACTCAACAGGAAATGGCAATTCTGTCATATCCCGTGTTTATGGGGCCGAAGCAACCAATGCGTACAATGTAACGACTACTACAACAACTACAACTCAGGTGAAAAGGACCGCCGATATGGTTGAAAGTCATGTCGAAGATAATACAGACGCCGACTCCACTGGAGTACAAGCAAAACGAGTTCGGATCGATGGCACTGATGAGGAAGAGTTCGTTAGAATGAGCTCTTGATTTAGTTATTTTAATTGAATCACATCTTATAATATAAAAGTCAATATTTGACCGCATATTGAATATAATGTTATATTTATGTTTCTTTGAAATGATGTCTTGTTTTTGATTAATTAGAATCTTATGATTTGATTATATGTATAATTCTTATGTTTGGACGTTAGGTCAACAAAAAAGTACCAAAAAATGTTTGTTTGATAACATTGTTTACGACAAATTAATTTAAGAAACGTAGCGCTGAGCCGATAGCCATTTCCTCATAAATAGACGTACAGTACTCTTATATTTTTTACGGTATATGATATGTTGAACTAAACGCTAGTCAGGACTCAACATTGTATCAGACAATTACTACAATCATTGAGTGTACGCCACCCCCAACCCCTCCAATCGTACTCTTGATTATATATATATATAAGTTATGTATTTCATTATTTCTAATTATTAATTCAAATTAATTAACTTTAAATATTTGAAACATTATTATCTTTTTTGTTCATTTGTCCGAACATTCATTCCATAATAAAGTCTAAAAATTGGTTTGATTTTTGATTTAAATTAATCGGTTATTTCAATAACTTTAAATGACAGCAATTATTAGAAAGATTGTTATTGTATGTTATTGACCCCACAATATTGCAATGTTTTACTGAATGGGATAATTTCCAAAATAGTTTGCATAGTTTAAGCCTTTAAAATGTCATATTTTTTAATGATATGTGCGATACTATTGACACTTTAATCACCAGAAGCAACGAAATTACATTTACTATTGATTTGCAAAATGATTGTTAAAAAATGTTTGGCGCGTAATCTCAGGTAAGTTATATATAATTGACGCCAAACCGTAATAACTTAATGTTACTGTCCTCTAATGTATGGATCAAATGCTAAACTTGATTGATATTAATATTTAAAGTTGCGATAGAGTTATATCCAGAGATGACTTCTCAATGAATGAGTTTTTAAAAGATTTTTTTTTTTTTTTTTTTTTTTTGATTTACAAACAGTATTACAATTTGTCGCATAAGGTTAACAAACTTTATTGTGATATCAAATAACAAATTAGAATTCTGTCCGAAATATTGTCAAAACAGTCTTATTTGAAACCGGATTCACAACTATTCAACCCATGGCTTATCGGTCATTATATTAATGAATTTGAATAAAAATTTGTCACCAAATGGCTATTTCTTGTCATTTTGTTTTAGTTTTTATTATAAATTCAATTACTTTGTATATAAATTTCAAAGAACTTGTCATGAAATTGAACTGATTTAAAAAAAATTGTAAAACAACATTAGAATAAAGCAAATAAATAATACTTCATATATGAAACACTATTATTGGATAACATGAAAGATTGTTATCTTAGTTTATATTATAAATACAAATTTTAATAACTTTAAAGTTAATAATGATATTTAATATTTTTTAGTAAACTATTAGCAAAAAATATATTTATAATAAATGGACATAATTTTGTAAATTTTAATAATTTGAATTAGTTATATATTTTTGAAATTTAATAAAAATATTTTTACTAATTACCATAGCTGATAAATAAAATAAAAATTAGTGGATATTAAGATAATTAGTTAAATTTAATCTAACTCTAAAAATGTTAACAATTGTTATAATTTTGTAAATATTTTATTCTTTAGATTTAAATATAACAATTTAGTTGTTTATTAATAAATAAGACTTAAATTATTTATTTGATAATTTAATTTAATTTTGTCATAATTTGTTTTGTCGATACATTTGTCATCATATAATAATAAAACTGATTTAATTTCATGACAAGTACTTTCTAATTTTTAAATATAGAATATTATGTAAATTTATCAATTTTTATATATTTTTATTAATTAGTTACGCTATACTATACTATAAAATGTTTTATATTATCGAATATTCCATTAATTATTATAAACTAAATATTGTTTGTCTATTAAGTGTAATTATAGCGAATTATATGGGAATTTCATTAAACAACAAACAGCTATAAAATATCAAACATTGAAAATATTATCTGAAATTCTTGTCAATAGCTTATCACTACATGTTATTCCTGTTCAGTTTGTCTCCAAGTTTTTACTTTCAATAGCAAAGTCATTGCATAACTGTTTAATGGTTTCAATTAATGTTAAAACTAAGAGTACTGTTGAGGTCATGACACCAAAGGTGAAGGGAGTGCATCACAAGTCTATATAAACACCAAAACAAACCGTATTTCTCGCATTTCTCAAGTTTTGTCAAAATAAAAGTTTGTTTAACTTATAATTAAATTGTTTTTTTTTCACTTAAAGATGTATTTTATGGAAACCTTCATCGCTTTGCTATCCATTAGTTTTGGTATTATATGAAAATATATTAAAAAATTGTCGATTTTGTGTAAATTTACAAAAACAATATATTTCAAAGTTTTAGGAAATTCCCAATCAATAGATGCTAATAAAGATATTGTTGAAGTTATTAAAAAAGTAGATGAAATCGCAAAAGTTGAAAACATTAACATCGGAAAAGTTGAGGACATAGGAAATGTCGAGAATGTGGGAAATGTCGATAATGTCAAAGACGGTATCGGATCTGAAGAGTCAACTGATCCAACGATAGTTTTCTCTGAGACCATCAATAGTGCGACCAAATTGTTGTATGACTTGGACGCACACGTTCAGCAATTAGTGCCCAACAATGCCGACGAAATTTCAACCACTTTGGGCACCACTGAATCGGTCACATCTGAACCACATATCTATAGTGCTATCAGTAGTGAGTTTGAGTTAGCGCTGTCTAAACAGGGAGAAAGTGTCGGTGCTTTGGTCACACAACTCGACACTCTTCAGCAAAGAATACAGGTTTGCATTATAATAAAAAAGTGTATTTTTATGACATTTTTCATAATTTAATCTAATTTTTTAGGATACGGTAACTGAACTGACAAATAGGCGCCGATATATTTTGAGTGCAATGTTAAGACCAATGCTTAACTCTGTCCGTCGTATCAGATCTAATGTCGTCAGAATTCAAACACAATTAACAAGTATTCAGTCGGCAGCAGCTCAGGTAGGAACACGACCCGGTGGGGCCCAGACGTTAGGTGCCGCCGACCAAACTGCTATCGATAGTATTAGAAAACGAGTCGATGATATCCAGAAGCGAATCAGTGATATTATTGGTCGCATTAGTTCATCCCTTAACATTCCTGGCGCCAGTCCCGCAGCTGTCAGTCAAAACAATCAAAATAATCCTCCGGCGGGTCGTTGAGTAACCACTTTATTATATAATTAGCAAACTATTTACCTATTTATTAAATATATTATTTATTAAAATTACTTTCACTATTATTGTCATTCATTACTATCAAATTGTTCAAACTTTTGTGGTTTTGTATATTTATTATGTAATTAACGTTTATATGTTTTTTGTTACATTAAATTATGTACAACTTATTCATGACTTAATTTGCTATAAGCTATTAAAAAATTACAAAACTTAACAAATTTTACAAATTATTTCATTTGTGAAAAACTATTAAATATATTTATAAAATATAAATAATCTATAAAATTGGCAAACTTTGTAAAACTTACTTATTTGGATGAAAATTGGCAAAAAACCATTAAAATGAAAAACAATAAATGACTTATATTTAAATAATACTAAATATAGGAATTGAAATATTTCTAAGAAGTTCATTGGCGGCGACCACTCCATCGGTTTCAATCATACGGATGAATGGGTCTAACATATCGGTGTTTTGTAACATCCTATTGATAATCATACTAATGGCTGAACTCAAATTGCCTAAACCCCTGATGACGACCAGTATCTGTCCCGGTCTCCAAACTTTTAATTTATCGATTCTTTGTTGAACCGGTACTTCTTCTGCATCTTCATCTTCACTTTCTGGAGGACTATTCTGCGAGATCTGCACCTGAACTTTGGGTCGTTTGATTTGAGCCTCTAATTCGCCATCGAAAAGAAGTTTCCAGTCTTGAATAACTCTAAATTTATACATAACTCGTGCCTCTTCTAAACCAATGGTTAATCCCAGCGAAATGGTATCATTTTGGCAGAGGACCCAGGCTGGCTTCTTACGCTCAAATGTATACACCCGACTGGCACCACCACTATGAAGAAACACCTGAACATTATATTCTTCCAGTTCTACCGTTACATTAGGTAACTAACATTTGCGATCATAAAATAAATACAAATAATTAAATTATTTGCTAAAATATCTTTTAAAAAAACTTAGAAACTAACCGAAAATGGTTCCATAACACGGATGAGTCGTCTACCAAAGCGAAACAAACTGTCCACATATTCATCTAATTCCTGTCCCACTTCACACGGAACCTGACGTTTACGTCTTTTCAATGGTTTCTTTGAATCTTCATAATCATAACCTAACAAATTTATTAATTATTATTAGATAATTAAGATTTTATTGACATTGATTGATATAATACTTACAATTAACTAACAAAACCCATAAAACAAATGGTAGAAAATAAAAACTTTTCATTACTTTTTTTAAAAAACTCTTTTCCCAGAAAAACTTTTTAACTAAATTTCAAGTTTATTAACGTCTGACCAAACATAGTATGTTTAAAGTAAAGTGAAAAGTGATTCACATTAAAGATTATGAAAATATAAATTCAATTGTCTAAATAAAACTAGTTTTAACTGTCTTTTTTCAAAATAGATCACTTGAATAGTGACCTAAAAATATATGTTTAGTGATTGAAAGCCATTGACCGCATCTCAATCCCATTGATAGTCACTTTTTTAGTATCTTTACATTTTGTGACATCAATTTTTATTACTTATAATTTCATTATTTCTAATAATATAAATTTATATAATATTAAATAATTGTAAAAAATTATATAAATACATATAATACTAGTATAAATTATATACCATATTAATGTATAATAATATGTCTAATAATGCTTTAATTAGACAATTCTAAGTAAATATCAATTCAATGAAAGCATATTTAAGGTTCAAATAAATTGAATAATTTCAGCAATCAATTGGTGTCAAATAATTAACCTTCAATTACCTTAAGTTATAAACCAATGTTTAGATAGTGGTTTTTAAATTGAGTTCATTTAATATAAATATAAAATTTTATTTTTAGAAAATATTATGAATGCTTAGAAAGTTTTATTATAAATGAAAGTTTACTAATAAATTATTGCATTTATAATTCATAAGCAATTTCACATTTATTATTTATAGTTAAATCAACTTTGTTTTAATAAGTTATACGCTGTTTACATAATACACCTGTATATGGACTATCATCTAAATAATTGATTATATATTTTCTAGTATACAAATAATAAATTTTAAATTTGCAGTCAAATAATAAATATTTTAATAATTCATTTTGCTATACAATTAAATAATAATAGAGTATTAATATTACAACCTTTTATTTATTTTTCACTTATTTATATTTAATCATTTCGTAATTCATTAAATAGATGTTAAATTGTATTTTTTAAATTTAATTCATTTTTTAATAATTTATTTATTAAAATTTCAAATGAAATAAATGAAAAATTGTTATAACAATCATCGGTATATTGATCTAATGTCTTTCGTTTAGGTGACCAACTGTTTGATCTCTAATTTATTAACAACATTTTTACTAATTTTTCATAATAATATAAAAATCAAAACTAATTTTATTAATGTTTTTTCTACATTTTTTTGCATAATTATATTATATAAATAATAATAAATAAAATTGTTTACAAAATAAATGTATATTTAGTTCAACTCAAGAATCTTAATAATTCTTAGAGATGTCACCGAAATATCGTTTGATAAATGGTTGAGACATTGCATTCATATTCAAATTGGCTTTAATTTTAAGAAATATTATATAACTAACTAAAACACAATTGGTTTATATCAATGGTATGGTATGTATAGTATAGAGTGTAAAGTTAATGACTGTAAATCTAAATATTTAATTACTTTAAAAGTATGATATATTTTAGTCAAATAAAGTGTAAAATGTTGATTAAAGTAATTGCGATCAATCAAAATCAATATCAAAATTAATATCAAAATCAATATCAAAATCAATATCAAAATCAAAATCAATATCAAAATCATTTTTAATAATTTTCGACAATAAAGATACAGAGTTTTCAGTTTACATGTGATTTGTAGAATATTTTAATAAAATTACATTTTTAAGAAAAATAACCATGCTAAATTTTAAAAATTTTGTAAAAATTTATCTCTATTATTGTTTTTAAGATAAAGAAAAATGATTAAATCTCATGACTTAAAGTATAAATGATTCACAAGAAATCAATTTATATTTTTTGTTATTTTTCTTATATATATTATATATATACTGTATATATATATTAATTTCCGTTTTCCTTAAATATTAAAATAAATTAAAAATATTAAAAATTATTTTCATAAATGGCAACTATTGGTCAATATTTAAAACTATTTTAACTTTATTATTATTATTATAAACTTTAAATGTATGTCTACTACAGTAGTGCTACACCTCTAACAGTGACCCCAACTGATCCCATGCCATAACTGATCGACATTTAAGGAGAACTACCTGTTCTTCGACAACAATAACAGCTATGAACTGAAAATGTGTTACAAATACTGTATTTAATATTATATTAAAACGTATGGCATATCTGTAGTCAAGTTTTTCAGTTAATGTTTGGTATGTATTATAAAGCAATAGAAATGTAATACAAGTTATGTTGACTTGTGTTAAGTGACGGCAACTTTGACTTCAAATATAATAAATAATAGAAAACTTTATTAAAATATTAAATACAAGTTATGTGTCGATTGAGTGACTGAACAGTGAGTGAAGTGTATTGTAATGAACCAAACATTGAGTGCATTAAAGGCATCGATGGCTGACTTAATGCGCAAAATCAGTGATTTGTGTCTCATTTGGCACTCATTTGTCAATTGATATCATTTTATCAGTAAATCTGTGGATATATTACTTGGTTTGCCATTAATTTTCTTAACAATCGTCACAACAATTGATCCATTGATTGATGTATTTAGTGATAACCAATTGAATGCCTTGTAGTGACCAAAAAAGTAGTCATCGCGAGTCACATGAATGGCCACCAAATGGTGCACTCATTTCATGTGATGTTTTTATAAACCATAGGATGTGTTGAAGTGATATCATTTAGTAACCAATAAAGTGATAATTAAATGATGGGTTCATCGTTTAGCAAACGATTACAATCGTTGATAGATTTGGTGACAAATTACAAGACATTACATATCGTTATGTTAGGTCTGGATTCGGCCGGAAAGACAACAGCTCTCTATAGACTAAAGTTTGACCAATACTTGAATACCGTTCCCACCATTGGATTCAACTGTGAAAAAGTTAAACTTAATGGCAAAGCAAAGGTATGTCCGCTCACTAGTCATTACATTGAAAGACGGCTAACGATTAGTGTATTTTAAGGGCAATTCTTTCCTCATTTGGGATATCGGAGGTCAGGACAAACTGCGACCACTTTGGCGGTCATACACGCGATGTACTGATGGCATCATTTTTGTTATCGATAGTGTTGATGAAGAAAGACTTGAAGAGGCAAAGATGGAACTGATGAGAACCGCCAAATCACCGGAAAACTCAAGAGTTCCTATACTTGTGTTGGCCAATAAACAAGACCTTCCCGGAGCTAAAGACGCCAATGAAATCGCTAGACTTCTGGGTCTGTCAGACCTCAATGGTAAACACTTATGGCACGTGCAGTCATCCTGTAGTGTCATCGGTGAGGGTCTCGATGAAGGACTAGACATATTGTATGACTTGATTACTGAACAAAAGAGATTAAATAAATTATCGAAAATTAAAAGATAATAACCATTACATTCACTGATTGTTTGTTCCAATAATAACTTATTACTGATTGATATATTGTATTAATTATTTGCAATTTTTATAATTATAAGACTAATGTTAATACCTTTTTATTTGTATAACATTTTAATAATTACTATAATAATTGAATGCAATTGAGAAGTTAATCTCAAATTTTATAGTTTGTTTCATAAAATTGCTTAAATCTGATTTTTGATCTCATCTGTATTATAATACCATAAAAATAATTGTTTTATGTAGACAATCAAACTATTGTACCATAAAATTTTAAATCATATTATATACAATATATTAATAAAATTGTTTTTTTAAATAAAAGTTAACTATATTGTAATATAAATAAACTTTTAATAAAGTGCTTATTAAACAAAATACAAAAAATGTAATTTTCATTAGTTTTGTAAAGTATATTACAATATAATTTTATATAAATAATAATTATTAAATTTTATGCAACACTTAAAGATTATACATTAATTTAGTGTATAATGTTATACATAATGTACTAAATTTATTAATTTATTTAAAGTATAACTACAGTCTATAGAGTTTTATGTATTTAGACTAAATTTTAGAGTTTGGATAAATAAGAAATTGTCATAAATTTCTATATTGATTGTAATCCTCATTTTTAATGTATGCCATTAATTATAGTTTAATTATTGTAATTGTAAGTGATTTTAGCAATATGTTAACGTCGATTTCGTTAATATTAATTACATTTTATTACATTACATTTGCTAAACAATGGTCAATATTCAAGTTTTTTAATAACTTTCCGGGAATTTGCAAAACATGGGAGTAATATTTAAATATATAGAATCCCATTGAAATATAATTTTATTTACTGTATGTAAGTTACGGTAATTTGAATACAACCTCAAAAGTTTGCATTCATTTGTCTATTAAATGATAGTATAGGGTATGGCATATATTCAATGAAATGTATTAAATAATTCAATACTTATCAAATGATCTATTGATTTATTGAATTATATAAATATAAATTATTTAATACATATTTTATTAAAACTAATACAACTTATTGTGTTTGAAATGATATTCGTGACAATAGTTGAAGATATGACCGAAATGCTAATATTGTACATCAATTAGATATTATCAAACAATTTATTATTATTTTTAATAATATTAATTTAAATTACATATTTGACAATCCAATTATTAAATTTTTAACCATTTATTAATTTATTTGATATACTGTATAATATAACATCCGGGTCATAGACATGTTATAAAATTATAATATTTGTATTGTTTTATTTTGTGTATTCAATTTGTATAATTTAATAAATATAAAATAAGATAAAATCATATCTGGTTTTTAATGCTAATAATTAAATGAAGTAAACATTAAACTTTTAAAAATGTGTTAAACCATATAATCTCGTATATAATGAGTGTGTATTTGATTTAACAACCAATTGAATGATTTGTTTGCGTGAAGTATAACATTGAATCCATTTTTGGTATGAATTTGATTCATAAAAATAAAAAATACCAAAAAATGATACAAAACTTGTTTCTTCAGTCAATTAATTAATGCCTTCTTTACTATTAATATATTAATATAGACTAAGATTTTCCACTAAATCTTCATTAATGGTCACAATTAGTAATAAATTAATAAAGATCTCAATAATTAATTCAATAAAAAATAATTGATTTGACAAATAAATCCAAAGTTCATAACAAAATTAAATTTTAAAAAATCAATAATTTTGTAAATTTTGTCAAATTTAGTAAAACATTGAAATCAATGGTTAATGAATAACAGTTATAATATAGGGCGTGGTTTATGTTAAAGTCGTTATATGATTGGTTGATACCAAACATATATAAGTAGTGTTTGGGTTAAAGCGCTTCCACTCATCACTGAATTGTTGGACTAATTGTTACGTTTTGTCAAACAATTTGTGAAAACTAATTGTCATTCAATTGATTCAATCAATTAATATATAAATACTCAACATTTGATCCAAAGGTATGTCTCTTAAGTTATTATTGTTTTTTAGCTAATTTTTGTATCAAAAATCATTGAAAATACTTTTATAACTCATGTATCAAAAAGTAGGAATTTTTGCAAACTTTTTGCTAAAATATTTGATTTAATAGTTATATTATATATTAATTGAGTTTTATTTGATTTAAATTTAACTATTGATGTGATATGATGTCCAAGAAATGACATTTGTTATGACATATTGTAATATATTATATAAATCATAGATTATCTCTAAATATCCAAATATGGTATTAAAGTATAGTATGATATCACAGATGCGTTCATTGACTTTGAAACCGGTTTTAAATAACTTCTTGATGTCTGATATTTTTAGAGATCAGACATGTATTGAATGCATTGATTGATACCATAAGACATTAAATTCAAGTTCAGAAATGTTTTTTCTTTTAAAACAACTATGAAATTAATATATTATATATTATATTGAAATGAATGTTATATTAAATTTAGTAAATCTTTACTCCGATTGCCTTATTAGACAAAATGCGTGAATGTATATCAATACATGTGGGACAGGCAGGCGTTCAAATTGGTAACGCCTGTTGGGAACTGTATTGTCTCGAACATGGCATTCAACCCGACGGCCAAATGCCAAGTGACAAGACTATTGGCGGCGGCGATGACTCATTTAACACGTTTTTCTCGGAGACGGGCGCTGGTAAGCACGTGCCACGAGCTGTTTATGTCGATCTTGAACCCACTGTTGTGGATGAGGTTCGCACCGGTACCTATCGTCAACTATTCCATCCCGAACAACTCATTACTGGTAAAGAGGATGCGGCCAACAACTATGCTCGCGGTCACTACACGATTGGCAAAGAGATTGTGGACTTAGTCTTAGATCGGGTCCGAAAACTGGCCGATAATTGCACTGGACTTCAAGGCTTTTTAATTTTCCATAGTTTTGGTGGCGGAACCGGTTCTGGATTTACATCACTATTAATGGAGCGTTTGTCCGTCGATTACGGAAAAAAGTCAAAACTTGAGTTTGCAATATATCCGGCACCTCAGGTATCGACTGCAGTGGTTGAGCCATACAACAGCATTTTGACGACACATACCACTCTAGAGCACAGTGACTGTGCTTTTATGGTCGACAATGAGGCTATTTATGACATTTGTCGCCGTAATCTCGATATTGAACGCCCGACTTATACTAACTTGAATCGTCTTATCGGTCAAATTGTGTCCAGTATTACAGCTTCTCTTCGTTTTGATGGAGCACTTAATGTCGATTTGACTGAATTTCAGACTAATTTAGTCCCGTATCCACGCATTCACTTTCCTCTTGTAACTTATGCACCGGTGATTTCTTCTGAAAAGGCATATCACGAACAGCTGACTGTTTCCGAGATTACCAATGCTTGCTTCGAACCGGCCAATCAAATGGTCAAATGTGATCCAAGACATGGCAAATACATGGCGTGTTGTCTTCTATATAGAGGTGATGTCGTGCCAAAAGATGTGAACGCAGCTATTGCTGCCATTAAAACCAAACGTAGCATTCAGTTTGTCGATTGGTGTCCGACTGGTTTCAAAGTATGTCTTAAATTATATGTAATGAAATAAATACTATAATATAATGCTATGAATTGGTTGTTTAGGTTGGCATCAATTATCAGCCGCCAACTGTAGTACCCGGCGGTGATTTGGCCAAAGTTCAGCGCGCAGTGTGTATGTTGTCCAACACGACTGCCATAGCCGAGGCCTGGGCTCGACTCGACCACAAGTTTGATCTGATGTATGCCAAACGTGCTTTTGTTCACTGGTATGTTGGAGAGGGTATGGAAGAGGGAGAGTTCTCTGAGGCCCGCGAAGACTTGGCTGCACTCGAGAAAGACTACGAAGAAGTTGGACTCGACTCTACCGAAACCGGTGACGACGAGACCGGAGAAGAATTTTAAATGTTTGCCTCAACTTTTATATAAGGATTTTATAGTTTTTATAACTCAATACAAATCAATAAAAAACTTTATGAAAAAAATTAGTTTTACTTTGAATTGAATAAAAAACTTTTGATAATTTGTGTCAATTATGACATCATTTATGTCAAGTTTAAGGTGTGTATAGTTTTGCAATGCTTTTGGCATTTAAATTGTTGATTGAATTTCATTGACTTATTGACTGTTTGTTTGTTTTGTTATTTAACTAAAAGTTATGTAAAAATAATTGAATTCATATATTATTAACAAATAAATGGCTTTTAATAAAGATTTGAATGAAAACAGTGTTTTGTATCGATTGTATCCATTGTTAAGTGAAATCAATGGATCACTTAATGATTATATTTGCAAATGTTATACATATTTAGCAAAATATATATCGACTCACATCTGGCAGAACCAGTCGTTTCAGTTGTCGATTATCACCGATTCAATCGATGGTAATGTCTTTCCAATCAATTTATTTGACTATTACTTTACGATGTATTGTCTTATTAGGTGATAATCACTTGCAGGGAATCACAAATTTTGGTGACAATATAGACGACGAATGGCTGATTGTATATCTGTTGTATCGTTTGTCGCGATTGGATCCAAATTTGGTGATCAAAGTTGAGGACAGTGACGGCGAGTTTTTGTTGATAGAAGCGGCCAATGATTTGCCGAAATGGTGCGAACCATCCAATTGTCTCAACAGAGTCTTTATTTATCGACAATCAGTTCATATAATTCCCATTAATTGCAAATCATTTGCGAACAGAATTCCGTCGATTAAAGACTCGATTGAATATATTCGTCGAAATCCCGACAAAACTCGAGCTCAAGAAGCAATTCAAAGGAATATTTTGCGAAGAATTGAATGCTTTCCCAAACGTATTAAAGAATATCAACATAAAAGTCATTGTTTTGTTCCCATAGGAGTGGCAGCTCTTCTTAAACATAATCCGGGTCTTATATCATGGGCTGTCAATGCCTTTTATAACCGAACTCCCGATGATCACAAAGTATGTCAGGCCATGAAATACTTTCCACCCGAAAATCGTGTTATGTGTTGCGTAACATTTACGCGATGTCTTTACGGCCAACTTATGTCTCAATCTTATACACCGGATGTAAGAGTCGGTTGGAATTTACCTCAGAATAATTCAAGAGATTTTAAATCTCATGATTTGGGAGTGAAAATTGCTTCCGGTTTTGAAATATTGATTTCAAGTTCAAAATTTTCATTTGATGGAAATGATGATCAATTAGACTTTAAGACAGATAGTCGATGGCTTGCATTTAATAAAAGTTTAGTTAAAAATGGATATTTTGGTAATGAGCGAAACGGATCCAAGAACTACAATGAACTGTTGAAAAGATCGCAAATCTATTTTCAAGAATTTATTTACAATAATCAAAATATCGATGAATTAGATTGTTTTGAAACAAAAGGAGAAAAAATTTACAAACTTTTGCAAACCTTAGAAATAGATGAAAAAATTTTTGGAAAAGAGTCACAAAATCTTGAAAAAGAAGACAGCGATGAATGGCTTAATATAGATTGCGATGAATTGGATGCTCTTTTGGCAGAAAAATTTTGCTCAACCAATAAGTCAAACAATTGCTCAGAGATTTCAACACAAATTCCTTCAACACTTCAGGCATTTGTCTCAAATCAGAAGTCGGGTCTCAAAGGAGCTGAAGCGCCAAAATCATTGAAAACGTCTAAAATAGACTTCAATGAAGACACGTTTAATGACGCTTTAAGTACTGTTTTGTCATTAAAAATACCACAATTGGAGACCGACTCGTCTTCAGGAATGAGTGATTATAGTGAAGGAGAAGATTCTATTGATAGCGAAGACGATTGCTATGAAAACGACTTTTCAAAGCCTGAGCTCAATGGAGCTAAAGAAAAGTTAAAAGAAATGAAAGACTATATGAAAGCTATGGATCAACAATTGGCGGGAACTTCTGTTGGACGAAGTTTTGAACGAAGAAGTAATGACCAAAACAGTGATGAATATAAAAGAGTTGACATCGATTTGAATGCTTTGACTAATATATTAGAGTCGTATAGCGCTGAGTGTGGTGTTCCCGGACCCGCCACTGCTCTGTTCTCAACAATGGGCGTCAGATTACCTGATAATAAAGACACGGATCAATTGTGATGACAAATCTATGCCTTAATTTTTTTTATTATCGTTATTATTAATTTTTATGACACAATTGCCATATTTTTCTATTTTACAATTTTAATAAAAACCTATTAATTAATGATATGATTTAATATAATGATTGTCGATCTGATTTCATTAACGATCGTTTCTTTTTGTCCTCCAATCTTCTGATGGCAGCCTTCTCTCTGTTTTCTCGGATTTTCTCTAACGTCTCGATCGACGGCTGTTTGATAGGTTTGGACGCTTCGGTAATATAACAGCGGATTTTGTCTAAACAATCGGCTAAATTCATGAGCTGTGCTCTTGTCTTATCTGATCTAATGATCCAAAAGCCGTCTTTGTTTATATTGTTTTTATGCTAAAGTATTGAGTAAAACAAATATAAATAATATAAATAATATAAATATCACTTCATTTCAAATATCAACCAATTGTTTGAGTTTCTCTTTGGTCTCATTTGGTATCCAATTGGCTGAAGACAATTGAAACTGAACCGTCACTTTAGTGTTGGTTTTATTCACGTGTTGACCGCCCGGTCCACTGCTTCGACAGTAAGAAATCTGTAACTCCTTTATAGGTATGTGTCCACTGAAGACATTGTCTGTTTCTGACTATAAGTGATGATAAATATCATTAAATCAAACCATTGTTCAAATAATATTCTTCACAAATCTTTATCAAACCTTTGCATTGGTTTTGATGTCCGAAGAGATCTGTGATTTGGGATACAAGTTATCCAAACTTTGCTGACTCTTAAAGACCGGCAAATTATCAAATGAACTCATATATCGATATAATTGTCTATTAATTAATGAAAAAGTATTTGATTTTAAACAAAACATTGTTTAATATTTTAAAAATATTTTACTAAATGTAAACACAATTTATATTTTAATTTATAAACACATATAACATGTGATTTCATATTCAAAACAATTACGTCTATTATATAAACCTTTACTGTATTTATATGTAATACAGACTGTTATTATATAGATTTATATAAAATACAGTAATATTAATATTAAATTAATATTATTATTATTACCAATAAAATAGCTTTCAATTTGCTATCAAAAGTTTGTAAACTTTTTACTATTAATACAATAAAATTTATTGTACAGTAAATACAGTATATTAATATAATTTACAAATAAATTGATAAATAAATTAGTTTTTTTTTTTTTTTTAATTATTATATTATATTTTATTGAATTGGTTTTGGGTTTGATTGTGTGATTAGTTGATTGTACAGTATATCAAATATTGAGTCAAGTTTTTGTTAAAATTAATTAATCAAATACTTTAATACAAATAATTACATAAACAATAGAGATATCATTTGGTCCTATAAAATATGTTATTAATTATTGTTAATCAAAGTTTGTCGTATTGTGTTTAATAGTCAAAACTTTACTCTAACCTAACCTTAACCTCCAATTCCTAAACTTAGACACAATTTTATTAAATCTATTTTTTAAAATGTCAACTAAACTGTTACTACCGAAACATATATCAAAAACAACTAAAACTATATATTTATATTATATTATAAATTTTATAATAACAAAAAAGTTTTATATTAGTAGTATAACATTTATTTTTGTTTATTATACAAAAATGACCAAATCTACATTAAATTTATGTTATATTAATATATCACATATTATTTTGCATTGTTTTCCATATATTTACTTATAATTTTAAACAAAAATATTTATACTTTATATACACTAATTAATGTATATTTAATAGTTAATTATATAAAATACTGTATCTAACATAAACTGATACTAAATAAATATAAGAACTTGTAATAGAAAATAGTTTTTTAATATTATTGATATTATATTTACAATACAATGTAATACAGTATATGTTATTTAAATAAAGAGATTGAAAAATCATTGAATACTATGTGACGTAAGGAGTCATTGAAACTGATTGGATGTTTAAACACAACACAAAGTGTTTGTCAGTTTAAAGTACAGTACAATCAATGCATACAATAACATGACTACAGCTGTTGTTCACTGCATAAGTCAAAGTTATCGCATAAAACAAACTTTTAGTTTTAGATATACAGTATATTAAGCAATCATTTATAAAAGGCAATCATTTTTATATATAATTTGCTAATTTGACAATAAGTTATTAAATGATATTTAGTCTCTTAAACAATTCATAACTAAATAAGTTAGTAATACTTATGTAAATGATGTAAAAATATTAAAAATTGTGTTTTACTTAATTTTATGCTTTTATGTTATACTGTTATATAAGTTTGCAAACAAATATTTATTTAAAATATATCATTAATAAAACCATTTGAATGCATTCATAATGTTATGATTAAGTGATATAAACGGCATTATATTTTTGTTAATAACAATGTATTGGTGTTCAGTCACCACAAAGATTGCATTTTTGGTGACAATTGGTCTCATATTGTCATTGACTGGACTCATGTCTTATCTGTTTTTGCCATATATTGTTGAATATAATGTCAAACAAGTAAGTCCTATCAAACTGTATGACCCTTGCCTTATATGTCGTTCCCTTTATTCATATATTAATATATTATAATTTTTCTTATTTTAACCCAAATTTTTCATTTCATATATTATATAATAAATATTAATAATAAATACACGTGTTTTATATTTTGGTTTTTTAAAGATATAATATATGTTATTGACTTTAAATACCTCTAAAAATAGTTTGCAATTCAAAATAAAATGAAACAATTTTATGGTTCACTCACTCAGTATATCATATGTTTTGGTTATATTGTACTCTATATGACATCAAAAGCTCAATGTTTTGGCAAAGTTTATAACACTTAGGCTATAGAAAGGGGTTTATTGGGTGGGGTTTAGACTAAATGTTGGCCCATATACTAAACTATAGTCAAATTTATAATTTTTAAGTTTTTCAATATACAGTACTGTAGTTAAGATTTAATTTAAACAAATTTTAAATATTTATATAAATTAATATATTAAAAGTTTTAATTTAATATTTGTATAAACAAGTGATTTCCTTATATTGTTTATTATTAAAATATGATTTTCAATTTTGATTAATTAGTGTGTGATTAAATGCATTTAAGTTTAAATTATGATTGATTTAATTTAAATAGTTAAACTTATTGTCAAATTATATTAACACTATTATATAATTTATAATTATTATATTTGATTAGTCATAACAAAGTATAAAATTTTATTAATATTAAATTTACATACTGTACACGGCTTATGAGCTATCGAAAACTCGGGCCCTTTTTATGTATATTACATATGTTTTTTGTGTAACTATATCTCTATTAAATAATTATATAATTACATAAATGATGTCGCATTTTTTTAAACAACACATGACAATATGGTATCTTTTATTATTACCAAATGTAGCACAAAAAACATAAGTAACATAAATAAAAAAGTACCGAGTTTGTTCTGAAAATGTTTAGTGTATGTCATACTATACTAAACTATTTATTATGTAAAATACTGTATAATATTATTTTATGTTATAAATTCTCATAAAAATTTATATTTTACATAACTTATAGTCCAATGAAACTATTTTTTTAACTTGATTTTATCATTTCATTAAATAAACAATAAGTTGATTTCAGATAACTGTATCAATTTAAATGGATAAGTCATTCAATCAATTATTTATATACTAATTCAATACTAATGAATCATATAATAAATAATAAGTTAGCTTTTATTACTTTAAATTAGTCATTATTAGAATATTTCAAATGTTAATAATAGACATTTAAATGGATAATTGGTAATAAAAAATACAATTTTTCAAGTTTTCAAATGTATTGGTTGACACTTAATGATTATAATAGTTATCGATTTAATGATATATTAATGCAATAAATATATATCTTTTTTAAATATTTGTTGTTATCCCATAATAAATTAAGCTGTTTATGTTTATATTGAGGATATTTTTGATTGTATATAATTGAAAATAATAATTATTTTATTGAAATGATTTAGCAATTGGTTTTGTCGCCGACTTCAATGACATTTGATGGATGGCAAAGACCATCGATTGCTATTTATACAAAATTTTATATTTTTAATGTTACAAATTCAGATGCATTTCTCAATAAACAACAAAAACCAATTTTACAAGAATTAGGTATAATTTCATTTTTAAATTTTTAATTTTTTATATTATTTATTATATATAAATTAAAATTGGTTATATATATTATTTTTATTTAATATATATTGAGGTCCCTATACTTTCCGAGAAACTCATGAAAAAGTAAATATAAGTTGGGATCACATGAATGGAACCGTTTCTTACAAAACAATCCGTCGGTGGCATTATGTCGCTGAAGAAACTAATGGCAGTCTAGACGATGAAGTGGTTCATCTGAATGTACCAATGATTGTTAGTAAAATATTTTTATTTAAAAATATTAAAATATAGTTCACATACAAACAGTATTTGCAATGAATGAAATTTCAAGGATTAAAAAAATTCTGAATATTTGTGACCTTATATGAGAAGCTTATCTTTTAAGGTTCAATAGATAATAAATTTTTTTAATTAATAATTTTTTTAAATATAAAAAGACTTTATTCAAACTAAATATAAGATAAATATAATTAATTGGCTAAATATCAATAATTTAGAAGATTTTTTAATAAGTAGTCTAATTATACCGATTAATTTGTCAATGTTATCAAAATATAATATATTGGTATAGGAAATAAAATTATATGCAAATTATTGTATTGTCTGAATATATCATAAATTAGAAAATTTTTTGTGACTATTGGTGACTCCAGAAAATAGGATTATATTAAAAATTAATATATTTTTATCTATTTATTATTTTTATTATTTATATTAAATTATATTATTATTATTATTAAAATTATTGTTTCTTGAAAGAAAAATAAGGGCAAAATAACTTTATTTAGAAAAATCTAAGAAATTCATAAAAAATAATTATTTTAATTTTATATTAATTAATTAATTGAAAATATCAATATTAAGAATTTATAAGCATTATAATAAAAATTATTAATTATTATAACTTTATAGTATTGTTAACTTATTAAGTATTGTTATATTTTTGAATCATCTAATTAATTTAACAAATCTAGCTATCTTATTTTTTAAATCTAGATAGAATTATAAAAATTATTAATGTATTTAAAAAATTATATATGATATATCAATATCTAAAAAGTACTATAATTTTAATTTAAAATATAAGCATTTTAAAGTCCTATTTATTTTATTATTAGTAAAACATATTTATTAATTAATGATTTCCTTAAAATTTTATCTAAAATATATAATTTCTCATAAAATGTATATAATATTATTTGCATTAATGAGACCTTCACTAAATCTTGTGATGTTTTACCAATAAAACAATTATTCAAAACTTGTATTTCATTGAAAACATTTATACATTATTATAATACAGTATAATACAAGTGAAATACTGTATTTATTTGAGTCCTTGTATTTTCAGCTTATTTTAATGAATTTCAATATTACTTTTTTGCGAAATTTGTATACTATAGTAATTTTTAAATTTATTAAAACATTGATTAGAATTTATAAAAATAATATTTAGATTAATATATGCAGTTTTAAAAAATTATAATGTAGTTAAATGTATTTTAATAATATTAATAAAAGATTCTTTAAGTTTTATCAAAGATTATGGAAATTAAATTTTTAAAATATTTAATTATTGTAAATAAAAATATAATTTTTTAATGATTTAAATATATAGATTGTTATGTAAAACTGTATTATAATTATATTATATATTAAATTAATAAAATATGATTATAGAGTGCAGCCAATAAAGTAAGCAAATCTGTGGACCAAAGTTTTATATCGGAGGCATTAAATGTTATAATAGAAGAATCTCAGAGTTTGATATTTAAGAGGAATACTGTCAGACAATTGCTGTTTGACGGATACGAAGAGGTTCTGCTGGAAGCGGCCAAAGATTTTTTCCCGGAGACACCGTTTACTCGGTTTGGTTGGTATTATATGCGAAATAATACGTCGACCGATGGAATATATCGTATATTTACCGGAGAAAAGGGTATTAATAGGTTAGGACTTATGGATAGTTGGAATAATCACAAGATTAACAATAAATGGTTTGGAAGTCAATGTGAAAAAATTGAAGGCATTTCTGGTGGAGATTTTCAGCCGCCATATAGACTGCACCCGAAACCTAAAAATATTGATTTTTTTGCTGGAGATATGTGTCGACCCATAACTTTAGACTTTACTGAAGAAGTTGATTATAATAACATTAAATGCGACCGATATATGGCTACATCGGCTTTGTTTAATTATAACTTACCTGAAAATCAATGTTATTGTCATACATCCAGGTTTTATTGATTTGGTCATAATATGTAATTTTATAATTTCAAACTTATATTTTATTTTGTTAGTTGTCCAGCAAATGGTGTTTTAAATGTATCAGTTTGTACACAAGGATCTCCTACTGCCATATCATATCCACATTTTTTATACGCCGATAATATTTATTTACAATCAATCGATGGATTGTCACCTAATTTATCGTCACACGGGTTTAATATGGATTATGAAAATGTAATAAATTTTTTGTTTGTTATTAATATAAAAATATTTAATGATAATTATATAACGTTAATGAATGCAGACATTGGGAATACCACTCAATATAGCGATTAGACTACAAATAAATACAGTGATTGAACGTAACGATCAAATGGATTTCGCTAAAAACTTTTCAAATAATCCCTTATATTTTCCACAATTTTGGTTCAGTACTGTAAGTAATGTATAAATTATAAAAATTTTTAATAAAATATGATTTTTATTAAATTTATTCAGACCGCTCAAGTCAATGATGAAATGGTTGAACAATTAAACTTTTTGGTCAATTTAGTACCTCATTATATAAACATAATCTCAATTTTATTATTAATAACCGGCTTTTTAACTCTTACTATATCTGCTGTGTTTACATACAGAAGCAAAAGAGTATGTGTTTTATATATTTCTCCGAAAAAACAAAATCAATATTAATAATCAATAAATTAATTAATTAATTGACAGAATCTTCATATAAGTCAAAGACAGAAATACAAAGCCGTTGAAATGATATCGACTTCGAGTAAATAAATATTGAAATTATTATGAAAATAGTCTCTCACCTGACAAGTGTACATATCTATGACATAATTATATATTATTAATTATATTACTAAAACAATATTTATATTTAAATAGCTATATTTACCAATTTTATTAATTTACTATAAATGCTCAGTTTATTAAAAGTGCCAAAACTTTTATATATTTTATAAATATATTAAATAATTTTATATTTTAGATATTCTAATATGAAAATAATAAAACAAATATAATGATTTGTAATTGAATTCTCATTTATTATACAATAAATTACAATATACAGTATAAATGTATTATATGTTATTATGTTATTAAATGCAATGCATTATTACCTAAATTATTACAAGATAATTTAGATAATTTAACTATAATGTAACTATAATGTTTTTTTTATATATTTAAAGTAGAATCTATTTAAATATTTGTAAATTAATGTGAATTTAATGAATCACATATTTGCAAAATAGGTGGACTTATTTTTAAAAAATAGCTTCTCTATAAAATTAGATTTCATAATAACATTTCTTATTGCAAATTTGGATTTTTAATTACAAATACATTCAAGTTATGTTAATATCGGTAAAATGGGATCAGAAAAATATGGTATTTTAGAATTTAAAGAGATTATCTAATTTTGTAAAATCTAAATTATATACTAAATTAATTTAATAAAAGATGTTGTATTAATATAAGTGTTATATAGCTTTATTAATTATAATAAATAACTTTCAAATAATAATACAACCTTGATGGTTTTAAAAATTAAGATTTTAACATTTTATAAAAATAAAAACAACAACAACAAAGGGCATCATTTTTCTATTTATTTAAATTAATTTTATAATTTAAATAAAACATTTCATCATCTATTTACTGTATAATTATTGCTTAATATCCCAAAAAACATTAGTAAAGTATTTTATAATTTGCTAATTTAAATACAGGTAGTTTTTTTGGGATATTAAGCAAAAATTATACAGTGTTTGCTACTAAATTTATAATCATTTATTAAATTTAAATAATATTCAATATTTATTAAAACAAATATTACTAACTAATTAAAATTATTAATTAAAAAATATAATTATATATAAATTAATATAAAATTATAATTAATTGATTGAATCAATGAATGAACACTCGATTGACATTCAAATGAAGCGCTTTTCAAATGTTTGTCAAATTTTTGAGCGGTTTTTCAAACAAACACACAATCAGTGAATGCATTGTCTGAATGTTGTGTTGTCTTCACTGAATCAATAGTTTGTCCACTGATTTGATGCAATAAATGCCAGAAAAGGATCAAACAATGTCTGACAACTCAAACATTTATTGGTAATAATTTTAGTATTGATTTGTTATTTCAGTTATAATAACAATTTAATTGAAATATTATATTAATAAATATATATATATATAGGGTTGAGAAGTACCGACCGAAACAATTGGATCAATTGATTTCACACCAAAATATTATCAACACATGTAATGTTAACCATTTCTTAAGGATTATCATCTATTAATAGTTTGAATGTTTAAATTGTCACTTTTAGTGAGCAAATTCATAGCCGAGAACCGTTTGCCACATCTATTACTCTATGGCCCGCCGGGCACTGGCAAGACATCGACAATCCTGGCCTGTGCTCAACAACTGTATTCACCGCAACAAATGGCATCTATGGTTCTTGAGGTTTGTTAGAAACAATAGTTTAATGCGATTCCTATTATAATCTAATTGATTGGTCATAATATGGATCAGTTGAACGCATCTGACGAGAGGGGCATTGATGTGGTTCGGGGACCGATACTTAACTTTGCGTCGACTAAAGCTGTCTTCAAAAGTGGTTTCAAACTCATTATTTTGGATGAATGCGATGCCATGACTAACGACGCACAGAATGCTCTCAGAAGAAGTTTGTTTACTTATTATTGTCTATTAATTGTTGACATAATTTCATTGTTATTAAAGTAATGGAGAAGTTTTCAGTGAACGTCCGGTTTTGTTTGATATGTAACTACTTGTCCAAAATAATACCAGCCCTACAGTCCCGGTGCACTCGATTCAGATTTGCGCCGTTAAGTACCTCACAAATCATTCCTCGAGTTAAATATATTGTAAATGAGGAACAAATTAAAGCTACTGATGATGGTATCAAAGCTCTTATAGACCTATCGGATGGCGATATGAGAAAAGTGTTAAATATATTGCAGAGTACTTCCGCTGCTTTTGATGAGATCAATGAACACAATGTTTATCTTTGTTGTGGACATCCATTGAAAGAAGATATCGAAAACATTCTTAATTTAATTCTTAATAAGAAGTTTAGCTCAATTTATGAAAGTATGTTAATGTCTATCAATTGTAAAGAAATATTTAATAATTTTTATATATTTGTTTTATTTCAAAGGTATTATGGAAATGAAAAGAGAGAAAGGGTTAGCACTTCAAGACATAATTACTGATTTGCATCCCTATGTTAATAGAAGTATATATTATATATACATTTTTGCCATATATTCAATAATTATCATATATTTATTGTAATTCATTCACTTATTTTTAGTTGATTTTCCAACTTATCTTAAAATTGAAATCTTAGAGAAAATGGCAAATATTGAGTAAGTCTATTGAGTATTGAATATATTTTTGTTGATTGATTTATCAAATTTTATTTTAAATAATTTTTAGATATCAACTATCTTCGGGTTCATCCGAACGCTTACAATTAGCCGCACTTATCGGCGCTTTTCAGACCGCCAGAGATATTTCGCAAAAGTCTTAATTATAATATTAAAAAAAACTGTTTTATAAACAATATTATAAAATATATGCAAATGTTAACAAATTATGCATTTCACTAATATCTGAAATGTTTCTCATATGATATGAGTTTGTAATTACGGTAATAAATTTGTATTTAAAAAAAAGTTAAAAAACTAAAAAGTTATTTTTAACTTTAAATAACTTTTTTAAGATTAATACTTAGTAAACATTTTGTTAATTTTTTTGTTGTTCTAATTATTATCAAAAATGATCAATAAATTAATAGAATTATCATTTTAGCATTCGATAGAAGAAAAACTAATTAATTACTGATTATGATTTCTACCGATATTTAGTATTTGAATGTTATTTAATAAATATAATTTATATATCGATAGTTGATTTTTAGTCAATAGTTATCGAAATATGTAATATAGTATTTAAAATAGTTATTATATTATAGTTTTATTAGTCGATTAAATTTTTTAATCAAAATAAATAACATTAAATTTAATGTTCTACCAATTTTTAGTAAATATTTAACTTAACGTAGTTTTTAGTACTAAAATTAAAAAGTTTAGTACTTAATGATCTTTAGAAAAATTAATATTATTGACTAAAATAATATTAAATAGTATATTCCATATTTAGAAATTAAAATTTGGTAAAAGATTTATAACGCTTTCAAATGAATTACTATTAAAATTATAAAAAAAATTGTTTTCTATAAAAAAAATTGTTGGCTATATCTGTAATTTTAATTTACTATTATGTAATATTTGTAGTATTAATTATTAGATAACATTATTGATTTATATCAATTAATAGTATAATTTAATAAATTAGTTAAAGATTTTAAGTTTAGTTGAAAAAATATGATTTCTATTATTAACTAATCTGTTATAATAATACTACAAGTTTTAAACTAAGGATAATGACCTCCCGGTGCAAAACATTTCTATTATTATGGTTTAGTTAGAAATGCGAAATTTTAGTTGAAATAGTTTATCGGTTTGAATGCAAATGAAAATAATAAAAAAGACAATTATTGGCGAACTTTGGGTTTAGAAAGTGATGGACACTCTAACCATAAAATAGGATAAGTCTTATAAAACATAACATAACAGCAAAAATACATAAAAGTTATTTCAAATGTTTGGGTTAGATATGAATGGTTAGAGCAAACACTGGACTCAATGCTCGACACAATTATTTCATTGAAAGCTATAATAAAGTGCTATTATTTTTATATACATATATTGTTAGACAAAACAGTTAATCAGTTATTGTTTTTTAGTATAACTTATAGTTTATGATTACAAGTCATTAAAGTGATTGTGTTTTGGCGTTTGCGTCGTCAGTGTTGACGCAGAGGGAGAGGCAGTCATAACTATAGGCAGTATTGTATTGTAAGTATTGGTTCTCTGTGTTAGGCATTCAATGCAGTCAATGCTGTCAATGCTATTAATACTATAATACTCTACTACTGTATGACTGTATGTATGTATAGACTGGGATCTCATGTTGTTGTGAGCGAGCATTTAATGCAGTGATGAATACAGTGATCACTGATTGCATCCAATCTATGATATGATATATACATATAATTGCAATGATTTTTGTGTTCTATTTGTATGAAAGCAATCAAACAATGAATTGAGTTATGATTTATAGTAAAAATGTAATCATTTTGAACACAATTTATATATTTGTGTATTCAATATATGATAAATACAGTACTAATCATACGAGTGATGACTAAATGCAAGCAATGTATGGAACATAAGATTAATAGTCAATGCATTCACACAACTAGTGATGCCTTCAATGCTATCGATTGGCACAACATTTGGTACAATGTTTGTCAAAATAGTTGCAAATATAGTGACAGTCAAAGACACAGACAAAGACACAGACAAAGTCAACATAACATTAAATTAACTCATTTTATTAAATCCATTGTCCAAACTGTGATATTGATGGTAATCATCTCATTCATCAATTGTAAGCCATTAAGTGATGCACCGATCAGTCAGCTGTCTATGCAATTGATGGACAACACATCCCATGCTATGGTATGACATCTTATATATCATATTATATTTACAACATTTTTAGTATATTAATATAGAAATGATAATCAAATTTATGGTCAAATATAAAGTCAGATTCAAATATACTTCATATATGTAGTAATAAAATAATTATTAATATATTTTAATAATCTATCGATTTATTGCTACAAATGTATCGTTTTTATTGTTTGCTATTATTATTATTGCAATATTTTGTATGCATTTTGTTTCACTATTTCACTGCTTTTCTATTGTTTTTTTTGTGTTCAGGAAAAGCATATTAAACTATAAGGAAATGTCATTTTATTTATTTCAACTTATGTTAAATATATTACTCTATGGGTATAATGAAACAAATGTATAAAAATAATGAGATTTAATTTAATTGAATTTCAGCCAATATATGTAGAAAGTATTGGATTCAATATTAAGTGACAGTTAATACTAGAGTGTGTTACTGTTGATTCAATTTAGTGATGATTTTATGACAAAATATTGATTTTTTGGTCTAAAAACTATTGAGATCTACTTTTGACAATAACTAATATTTTATATTAATATCACTTTTAAAGCAATTTTCATGGGATAATACTTTTAATCTATCAAATATTAAGTCACAATTTTACAAAAAAAAAACAAATGATTAAAAGTAAAGTTACAAACATTTAGACATTAATTAGTTAATTATAACTTAATTAAAAATTGTAGACAAATTAAAAGTTAAGTAATATATTTTATTGTTTGCATGACATTTAATAAAATGCTAATGTTCAAATAATAATTGTTTATATTGACCAACACTAATGTAATAGCTATAAATTACATTAGCTGTAATACTAATTAAATTATCAAATAATGTTTGATAACATAGTAGCTATTAACTAACTAAAATATATATTAATGTATTTTCTATTAGATTTTATTAATATCTTATGTGTATTAACTTAGGTGTATATAATTACAATAGAATATTATAATATAATTGATATGAATTTCTTATAATATACAAAATATATAAATTACTTTAACAGTAAATTTACTTAAAATGATAGACTTTACAAGTTTTAATACTTATATAAATGTCTCAGAAATGATGCCAATATAAGGTTACAGTCATTTTTTGTGAAGATTTACTGTAATCATATAAATAACTTACAATTTAGGAAAAATGTCTACTATTTTATTTAGTTTAGTTTTTCGTTGCCATTTCAAGACATAGTTTAAAATAATATATAAATTGACACAAAAAGCAATCTTAAAGTTAAGTGAAAAAAGTGTGTTTTATGGATGACTTTTTTAAAACAAAAATTTATATTATACTGTATTGACTCATAAGATATAAATTTACTGTAAATTTCTAATAATTTTTTATTCTATTTTTATTGAATTTCTTGACAATATTTGACTCAATATATAGTAAATATCCTAATATTTGAAACTAATGTTTACATAGCTTAAGGCAATGCATAAATTTAAGAGTTGGTATTAAATTTTTAAATAATTTAATTTAAAATTTTGTTTATATTTATTACACGAATATATTATATGTTTGTTACAACTTTATGCAATCATTTTGTCAACGACTTACTCATTGCTAGTTTTCATGAATACAAATAAATGCAAATTTTGTTGAAAAGATATTGCTGTCACTTATTATAAATTTTATTGTCATTTTTCAAATCATTAATTTTATCTTCTATTCAAATTGAATATATGAATGGTTTAAGTGAAACACATGTGAAATTGATTTGCATTGAATTGAAATAATCTGATTTATATGATGTTATCTAAAATTATTTTTACATACATTTGACAATATTTTCCTTTTAAAGCTAAAATTGCCGGATATTTATCACTTGAGACAAACCATTACTGGATTATTAAATAATTTGCTAAAAAATCTTAAATTTTTATTATTTATATTAAATAATGTACAAATTATAAATTACTATCATAGTTATATAGACACATAAAATATTATTTAATAAGCAAGTGTTTAGTGAATATAATTTGAATAAAAAAAAGTGAGAAAACATTACTTGAATTGTCAGTCAATGGATTGTTTGCACACAAGGCTGACTACAAAACAGGTTAATGTATTTCATTCACTCAATTTATTTTCAAAATTTTTTAATAAATTCATTATAAATAAAATCCTTCAAATGTATAATTTATTTTTTTTATTTAAGCACATAATTAAACTCAAGTACGTAAATATTGCTTTATATGTTTATAATAAATCATAAGAGATTTAAAAATGTTTAATGAATTTAGTTATGTTCAACACATGAATTTCATTCAATTTATGATTAATCAATATATCAGTTGTAAATTTATGATTTATATTTTATTGGTTTAGTTCAGTGAACTATAAGATCAATGACTATAAGTAAAATTGTCTAAAATTAAGTTAACAATTGATATGACTTATGGCCTGAAAGGGAGAAATGTTAATATTTGACTTTTATCTATTTGTTTGCTAATAATATAGTTTTCACTTTTTCAGTTATTTCACTGTTTTGTTGCATTCAATAAATTAAATTTTTTATTTACACTTGTATTCAAAAACAGATTTTTCGTCTAAAAAGCAAATATGAGACATAAAGGCATTTGTTAGTTGTCTGTAGATTACAGAAACACATGTGTTGTATATATATATTGAAAATATTTGAAAATTCATGAATCTTTGTTGAAAACAAATGAATTTTTTATATCATTTACATCGTTCAACAAAAAACAAAATAATGAAATTGTCTTAAAGATGTTATCTAATGGTATCTAATGGTATCTAATTGTATTCATATGTATCACATGTAATCCTAATCCTTAATATTTGTATTCTTTATGATTTTAGGACAGAATAATTAAAATTGTTTTTAAGTTATTCATCAAAACGCTATTTTAATTTTAGATGCCATTACTCTTAATTGAAATTTCCAGTAATTATAGGCGAAACCAAAATAAAAACTAAATTACTATTTAAAATTTGTACAATAACAAATTTTAAATTATTATAAAATAAATTTTAAGTATCTTTATAAATTATTAGTTTTATTAATACTGTAAATTATATACTGTATATTACTACAGTGTATAACTCACTTTAAAAGTTTTCATATAGAAATGTTTGCTGTTTTTATTATCTTTTTAATTTCTATTAGTAATGTTAATTACATTTATAAATTGTTGTAACTTTGATGATATTATTTTGTCAATTGTTGAGATTTAGATTATATTATATTTATTCAATTATTTATTTAATCTTTGATTTTGTTTTAATTAAAACAGGATTTTTTGGTTAAATTTGGATATTTGCCGAAATCAACCAAAAACAGTGCGAATTTGATAAGTGATGAACAGCTTAAGGATGCCATCCGTGCGATGCAATCGTTTGCAAATTTACGTCCGACCGGTCTTTTAGATAATAAAACCATTGAACTTATGAAAAGAAAAAGATGTGGTGTTCCCGATGTCTTTATATCCAATGGTCGAAGAGTTAGACGCTATTCACTTCAAGGATCCAAATGGGATAAAACAAATCTAAGCTGGAGGTCAGTCATAATATTTATCACACCATTTATAGGCAATTTGCAATCATTTTCAATGTTTTGTTTCGATATAAAAAATGAATAAATGTTTGACGCCTTCAAAGTTATAACTTATAACTACTTTCAATAAATCATTAAATCTTTTGATTGAAAACTATAATATTTCATAAAAAATTATTTGAGTCATTGATAATATCACTGACATAAAAAGATATCAGATTTTTATGTAAACCAAGTTTAGTGAACCATTACATGAAATATTGGAAATAACTTAATGTCATAAATAATATTTATATCAATTGTAGATTTTTATTATTTTTGCCATATATTGTATACAAACGAAATTACTTAAAATATTAGTTAATTCAATAATATTAAAAATATAAAATACCATAAATTCTATTAAGATCATATACAGAAATTGATTCAATTGTCTAATTATGCCATAAATATCTGATTTTATATAATTGAAATGTTTATTTGAAGGCTAAATTTATGTAGTTTTAACAGTTTTGTTAAACATAAACTTTGAAATTTTCTAAATATCTAATTATATTTTCTATTTATTTATAGTATAGTAGAAAATATTTGAATTTAGGAATAATGTAGTTTCTATGTTCAATCATTAGACTACTTGTACTGTATTTAAAAATACTTTAAAATAATTGTCAATTGTTGTACTATTTATTGTATTGACAGTTGATTTTGTTGATAGAAATATTAGAAATTTAATAATAAATGTGATTTCAATTAAATGTTGGAAATAGCAGTACTTTAATAAAGTGAATCCAGAATTGATTTCTTTATTAAATAAATATGTTGTGAATTGATGTGTAAATACTGTATAAATCAAATGCTTTAACATTTTCATTGTATTTGATATAAGTAATGAACAAAATATATTGAAATAGATGTTTGAAAAAATCAAAATAATTAAATTTTTTGATTATTTTTTTGCCGTCAGTTAGTAATTAATCATAAATAATTGTATTAATTTTTTTTTAATTATTAAATGAAAGAACTTGTTAGTGTATTAATGATTTAATTTAATGTATTACATATTTAACAATAATTAATTTGTAAACAATTAAACTTAAATATTGAGACAATTTATCACTCACTCAATCAGTTTGTGGTGTATTATAAGCCATTGTAAAGCCATCACAACCTCCTTGAGTGAGTGACAGTCGTCTCTATAATCATCATTACTATCATTAAATTCATGTCAAACATATTGATAATTAATTTTATGCTGTTATTTGTTTCGTTAAATATCAAATTTACTTAAAATATTGAACTTTTATAATAAATTATACAAAAATAAAATGTTTTTATGGTTATTACTAAATGGAGAAATCAATTTTCATATTAAATGTCAAATTCTCCGACAAATGGATATTGTATAATAAAATGACATAAATTTTGTAATAAAAGCATTTCATATTAAAACGTCAAAAGCAATACTTTTTTCATAAATTTAACAAAAAATATGAAATACAGACTAAATCATAACTGAGTCCTATTTCAAAATTTGTTGTTATTATAGCATAAGTAACAGTAAATGTAATTGAAATTATTGTTAAATTATAGTTTTAACAATTGCTTATGCATTATAATTATATTATGAAAATGAAATGATATATATATTATAGATGAAAATAAATTCTTAAATGATAAAAACTGTAAAACATTTGATAAAATAAGTATAATTTATATTAAAAGTAAAATATTTTATATAATTTTTAAAACTTAAATGTTTTTATATATTGAATTAAAAATATGATTTAAAAATCTAAATTCAAAAACTTATTATTATTTAGAAGTGCTTTTGAATTATTACAGAATATTCTGTTAAAAGCATTTTATTGAACTAAACTTTTTATTTAAAACTTACAATTGAAGACAGTTTTCGTTGTCAATCTGTTACACTTTGAGGAACACTCGAGTGTTTTCGGTCTCAATCTGAGACCATTATCAACGCCGAGTTCGACATTGAGACCGAAAATACTAGTGTTCCCAAAGTGTGACAGATTGTCACCGAAAACTGTCTTAAATTATAAGTTTTAAATAAAAAGTTTACTATAATGTGTTCTGAAGACAACATAAAACTTAATAATTTTATTAAAAGTTTTGGTTATGAAAATTGAGAGAATATTTTACAAAAAAATCTTAACTTATTGTCTCCATTACTAATATATAAATTGATGTATAAATGTGTTGATAGTGTGAGAGACTGGTCACCCGGATTGGACCCACAGTTTGTGATGGAACAGTTTCGGAAGGCATTTAAGGTTTGGTCGGATGCTTCGAGACTGACCTTTACTGAGACCCGTAGAGCTGACGCCGATATAGTTATATCGTTTTACAAAGGATCTCATGGCGATGTGTATCCATTTGATGGCCCGGGATTTGTATTGGGTCACGCATTCTTTCCCGGTGATGATATTGGTGGTGACGCACACTTTGATGCCGATGAACAATGGGATCAGCGACAGTTCAATCCGAATGATAACCCAAACAATAGGGACGGTATGTCTGTGATGTATATCCGTTGAATGAATTTGAGAAGACATTTGTGTTAATTATATTTTAGGGGTCAGTCTGTTCTCAGTTGCCGGTAATTCATATATCATTTGATCCATATATTTATTCTACAGTAATGTAATACAAACTGCTTTGAATAGCACATGAATTTGGTCACTCACTGGGTTTGGCTCATTCATCAGTTTCTGGATCTCTAATGTTTCCATATTATCAAACACTTGATAATAATTTTCATTTACCACATGACGATACATCAGCAATTCAAGAACTTTATGGTATTTATGTTTTTTTGTTGAAAAAACAATATTTTAATTTTGTTTAAATATTATTTTCAAAAGGTCCACCAACTGATCAAAATTGGTCACCACATTCATCACTGCCAACACCCAAATATACCAGTACTGACCGCCCAAATACACCAACGATTCCTAAATTTTCGACTGAATATCCAAATGCATGTGATATGAGTATAGACGCCATCGCAACCATACGTTCTGACATTTTTGTCTTTAAGGATAAGGTATCTCTTTATTAATTATATTATAACCGCAATTCAATAGTTAACACAATTGACTCTATTTATTAAACAGTTCTTCTGGTGGTTGAAACCTAACCGATCTATGACTTCGGCGAAACCAATTGAAATATACCGATATTGGACTGATCTGCCAAAAGACTTAAAACGAGTGGACGCCGTTTATGAGCGATTGACTGACAGTAAAATTGTTTTTTTTATCGGAAAACAAATTTGGGTTTTTAGTCAAACTCGTGTGGATCACGGATATCCCCAACCTTTAACATCAATCGGTAATTTTTTTAATGTAAATTCATAATAGATTTATACTTTAAATTGAAATTTAAAAAAAGGATTGCCGTCTGATTTGGAGAGAGTCGATGTGGCCATGATTTGGGGTCACAACGGAAAGACTTATTTGTTTAGTGGTTCAAAATATTGGAGATTTGATGAACAAGAAAATAGAGTTGAATTAGATTATCCGCGTCTTATATCTACCGCTTGGAAAGGAATTCCCGGTAACATTGACTCTGCCTTTCAATGGTCTAAAGATAGTATGTGTTTAGTTTAAAATTAAAAAGTTATTGATTTTATATTAATAAATTTAATTTATTCATTATTATAATTACGGGTACTATTTATAAGTAAAGTTTATTATAGAATCTATCATTTTTTCAAAGTGTTATTAACATCAAAACGTTATATTTTTTTCAGGTCAGACATACTTTTTCAAAGGCCATCAATTCTGGAAATTTGATAACCGAAAGATGCATACAAGTGATAGTTATCCACAAAATATCGGTCCCTTTTGGTTCCAGTCATTGTTATGTCGTAATATGAAGACTACCAGTCCTCAAGTCATCGGTAACTTGAGTTCACATCTTTCGGCTAATTTGAATATAACTCTGTTTTTGCTCAATTGTATATTGTTTTATAATTTTTATATATTTTATTACAGTATTAATATTTTTTCAAAGTAACTGAAATTCTCAGTATTAAGAAAATGAAATGTGAATATTAACGCATTATTTTACTTATTAATTAATTTTTATACCACTTTCTATTAAATATATATTTAATTTTAAAATATAATTTTTATATAACACAAACAACCGGTAAAATTTGTACATATGTTAAAAGTATTATTATTATTGCCTTCATTTTTATATACTGTATATTAAATAAATTTAAGTAATATTTTTTACACAAATATTTACTATATAAACAAATGTCTAATTTTTATTGATATATTACTAACAAATATTTTAATATAAATAATATATAAAATATATAGGAAAATTCAAACTTTAATGTATATGTAACTGTGTATGTGTGTGTGTTTGTGTGGGTTGAAAATAATATTAATTTAAATCTTGATTATCAATATCAAAGTTATAGTCGAGAAGATTTTCGTTTGATTCACAGTTGTTATCATTGAAATAGTCATCACTTTTCAACATATCGTCGATTCCATCAATCGTTTCGTTTTTAAGATTAAATCGGATGCAGTCGTAAACAATAGTGAGATCGCGAATCAATGGTTCGTTTTGAATGACTTTTAGAGAATATTTAAGGAAATCACTCGATATTTCTGGACATCTATTCATTTGAAATAAATTCAGAGATTTGCAATTATCGACAATAACTTGAGAACCACTATCAGTGACTTTAAGCGAACCACTTATATCTAAATGTGTCAGATCTTCGAGATTCGAGACCAATGCAAGAGAGCTGTTAGTAATCTAATAATAATAATAATAATAATAATAATAATAATAATAATAATAATAAAATAGTTATTATAATAATAATTAGTATTTTAGTAAAAAAATTGCAAACATTTTACCGATGAATCAGTGATTACTAGTTTGTGTAAATGAGGCAAATATTTGTAAATTTGAGAAATTGAAGAATCGGTTACTCTTCTGTTTAATACAAGAATTAATTCTTCAATTTTACAACAGTTTTGTAAAATAGATAAAAGTGTTTCGTCGTTAATATCATCAAAATCTACCGAAACATCCAAAACTTTGAGATTATTTAATGAAGTTAAATACGAAAATCCTGTCGTATGTGTGTCTAAAATATTATAAATTAAAAAAGTAATTATAATTTCACACTAAATACTGAATAAAGTTTATATTGAATTATCTTTAACTAATTAATGTACGTATAATTAACTTATTATGACAATAGTTAAGACAACAATTATCTAGTGTTGACTTTCGTGGACACACTAGTGTTTTAGTAGTCATTTAGTATGACTTCGCACTGATCAGCACTATTGCACTGATAGTCATAGAGATACCAGTGCTTTAAAGTTTTAAAGCTTAACAATTAATTGTTGTCATATACACATGTATATTGTCTAATAATTGTCTAATAAAGTGTATTGTATTACATTTGTTAAAATAATTTAAACAATTATCAGTTTATTAAAAACAAACCTTGAGTTGGATATAATGTAGGAAACTGTGAAATCCTCAGATATTTCAAACATTTTAAACCCAAACAAATCATTTTCATAATGTTTTGGTTAACGGTTGACACAGAAAGTGCTTCCAATGACATTCTGTTGCCATCAATAAGCTCTTTGAAACCCTTTTCCCTAATCTTAAAAAATAATAATATTATTATTATTATTACAATTTTTGTTGAATAAAATATTATTATAAACCTTTGGACAATTAGTTATGTTTAAAGATTTTAATGAAGTACTCAATAGTCTAAAACAATTTCCATTAATTTTAAAGTTATTAGTGATTTCCAAGTGTTGAATATCTGTCGCACTTTTGATTAGCCACCAAAAGCCCTCTTCACCGAAATGACAGCAATCGTTCAAATGTAAAATCTTTATATAATTTTATTTATAAAAAGTTGTTAAATAAAAAGTTCAATTAGAAATACAGATCGGAAACAATACTTTCAAATGTTGACACTTTTGTCCTAAAACTTTAATCGCATAATCAGTTGTAACGCCGCTATCAAAGATCAATGTTTCCAATAAAGAACACGAAACAGCTATCAATTATTTTTTACGATTACCGGTAATTAAATTTAACAACAAATTAATTTGCAAATAAAAATTATAATTTAAGTAATCATTTTAATTAATCAAATATTAAGTGAATACCAATTATTTCCAAAGCTTTGATATCGAGATAATTAGTCACATGTTTTAAATCAATAGACTTGAGATTTGGACACTTCTTCAAAATGGTAAACAAAATAGATGTCGTCAACACTGAAGATATATTTTAAAATTGTTACAATATTTTCTAACTGTTCATTCAATTTGTATTACCAGGAGATCCAAAACTAAAGAACGATTTTGTAAATGAAATGCCAGTACGAGTTGACCACATTTGATTCATAAGTAGTTTCCATCGGATGCAAACTGATAATCATTTTATCATTTCTTTTAATAATTCTAATAACAAAACTAAATTATCTATCAATACTATACCTCTTTCAAGATTTGTCTGATCTATCAAACAGTCCAACAGTTTAAATATGTAAACAATAGAGTCGTCGTCTAAATCATCAAAAGTGACCCCATTTTGTGATAACTTATGTCTGACAATGTTTGTGATAACAGTATTTTGAGGGCAATTTCGGTACTCCAATGAAACCTGACGTTCATCGATAAGTTCTTTAACTTCTTCTTTCATTTGTTTGCATACTTTAGGTTTGGCTAAAAACACCCGAAGCGCTCTTTGATGACAACAATATTAGAAATATTGGATTACAAGACATTTGACTGTTAAAGTAATACCTGTTATCTAATATGAGTTTATTTGGTTCGATAGACAAAACTTTTTGCAAATCACAGATATTTTTAAATGTTATAAATCCATATCTATGTTATCAACAATTTTAATGACAATTAATTTCAAGTCCAATCAAATTATCGGTTAAATTACATGCCCTTTCGGTAACTTTTTAATGTGATCCTTGACTATACAACAATTGTAAACTTTACCAAATTTGTTGAAAAATTTCGATAATTGTGCTTCAGTTACCTATAGTGTTAAATAAATTTTTGTAAACATATGTATCAATAAAAAAAATCTTATTATTATACAATAGTTATAATTGGTATCATTTTGTATATTTTCATTAATAAAATCATTTTTAATATATATTTGTTAACAATAGATCATTTCTCTGACTAGAGATTAATGAAAAAACAATGTGAAATGATATTGAATTATCATTTACATTACATTCATTACATTAACGTTTAAATTAAACGATTGATAAAAACCATATATCGCACGGTATATACAATAAAATGAGATTTAAGTTCAAAATTAAAGCCAAAAACGAGTTTAGATTTAGTCATAACGTACTCTATAACTAATATTTCCTACAAAAAGTCGCCTTTCGTTGCCATCAATGTCTGTCTCGGTGTGCATCCGATGCAACCGATCATTGTATCCAAACGGGTGATCACCAAAACCTCCACCATTAGTACACTCTTCCCCTTTAGTGTCTTCAATGACTGGTTCATCGATAGGAGAAGTAATATCCATAGGTTGAACATCAGTCAAGTCGTGACCACCCGATTGACTACAGCGTGAATCAGATCTCATCTGTTGATCAGTTTGTAAACCCAAAGGAAGAAATCCGCGATTCTTTCGCGGCGAAGGAGTTTTGCAAAGTCTGTCGCGAAGCGCCTGCTCTGAGAACTGTTGAAACGCCTCGCGATGTATTGGTGTGGCCACAGGTGTAGCCGGAAGTGATGACCGAAAAACGGCGCCCATTGGAAGTCCCGGCAAACAGATTGAGTTGAGGCCCAGGAATGCCTCGGAATGTAATTTCTGTAAATGTCTGAATCGGGAGCTAAACATACTTGTGATGAATATACCAGAACTACTTCTTCTGTTGTTTAATGTATTCGATAACATCTTTGTTGGTGTCATCTGAAGACCAATTGAATTCGGAGCCATTCTTCGGCTCAGAGATTGCGTTGAATACGGCATACTTTGGCCGCTCGGTTGCGACAAATCACCGATTAGACCAAAACCAGTATTATTGGGACGATTTGGACGACCGGACATACGGATAGCCGCAGACATATCGCCGCCCGAATCCGACTCCATCTCGACCTCCATTTCACTCATCACTGACTTAATCTTTAGTTCAATCGATTGACACAAATGACAAAATCAAAAAAAGTTATCAATTGTTGTTACCATCGATGACGGTATCAGTGAAAACATTTGAGTATTAATTATCACACGATTTGGTAAACAATTTGTTATTAAAATACATTCAAAACAATCATTCAATCATTCAATACATTCAATGCATTCCATTGAATACGTTGTCAATTGTATGCACTGTTTGTACGACAAGTCATAGCAATTGTAATACAATTTTTGTCAAACAATTTGTGATTTTTATTGATCGCTATTTATTTCACTCCAAATAATATTAATTATTATTATTATTATTATTATTACTTTATTAATATTGTTTAGTATATGTCTAACAATAAATATCGTTTCCATTGGCTATTAATATCAATTCAATCGAGAAAATCATGTTTTTTACAGAATTAAACAATTTTTTTATTAAATAAATTACTTTTTATTTTATATTAATTCAAAATTTAATACTCAAATAAAACTTCAAATAAAATAAAAATAAATAAATAATTTGCCAAAAGTTCGGTATATGTAACCCATTTGTTGTTGAAATTTCAGGCGCGCTGTTATAACCATTATATTTATGACAAATGCTATTTTATTACTTTAGGTTAGGTTGGAGTGGGTGTAGAGGGTTAGGAACTGGTGTGTGGGGAGGGAAGGAACGGGAGGTGAGGACTGGTATATAAAACTTGTTAAATTATCATTTTAAAAGCGTTTAAAACTTCAACAACAAATGGGTTATATATATATACCGAAGCTGTTCCAATAATTTTCATATAACTTATATAAAATAATTAAAATATACAAAAAAGTATAGGTATTAAAATTAAAACATTTTATGTTAATAAATATAATAAATATGATATAATTATAAAATTTATTATAATAATACATGTAATAATAGTAAATGAATTGATTGAATCAATGACTTAATATTCAAATTGAAAGACACTTTGAGATCACAATAAAATCAATAATTTTAAAAAATGAAAGGACTTAACCATTTAAGAGCCAATAATAGATGCTATAAAATAAGATATAAAAAAATAATTAATTTAACAATTGATGAAACAATAGTCAAACGCAGACCTCAAGTATAACTCCGATGAGAACCAGTTGTACCTCATCTTCAATGGCTGTAATCTTTGAGATTTGTTTGGTTTTGACAATCAGAGCGCAATTGACTATAATAGCAATATAGGCGATAGCGTTGAGGACATCCTCCCATTGGCCAATGTTTTGCACCCGATGGCCACCAAATGGTCTCTGATATAAAACACATAACTTGAAGGCATCGCTTCTGATTTCAATTAAATTATTAAAAAGTGCAAAAACTGCGGCCAATGGAAAGGTAGACGAAAAAAGCATAACATAACCAAATTGTATGATTAGTTCCAAGTAATCATCAAAAGTAGACTCATATCGCGGCATATTTGCCTCCAATTCAATCGTTGAAATTTCATTGATCTTTATTTTATGCAATTTTGACGATAACTTATAGGATTCAAAAATAAAAGGCAAAAGCGTTTCCTTTATATTTCCAATCACTTGTCGTGTAATGAGAAGGGCTGCCAATTGCTTACAGACAAAAAAACATTTCACAATTCAATTAATTTTAATTTTACTAAAAATAAATTTATATATTTAATATACCTCATGAAGTTTATCCATATCTCCGATATAAAATGCAATATAAAACAGAGATACAAATGAGTTCATAAATTGAAACTGAAAATAATTAAATATAAAAATTAGTAATAAATTATGCACTTTTTCATAATAATTATTACAATTATTGTATTCTTACCAAAATTAACTTTAATATCAAATTATTTTCATGTGTTGTTTCAAATTCATAATTTTCTAAATATTAAAATTTGAAATTTAGAAATTATATAAACAATATATTAATATTATTATACCTTTATTGTTTAGCCAAACAGCTATATAATAATAAATAGCATCAAATATATTGATGAGAATGGCTAATATTATTTTTGGTATATATTTAGTCCAAATGGGATATTGCCATTCATCTATCACTACATTATCCCAATAAGTCTGTAATTAAATAATTTCAATAATTAATTACAAAATATAATATAATTTACGTTATAATACATTACTTGAAAATTTAAGACCGCAATCATTACTCCAAAGATAACGACAAGACAAATGCCAATAACAGGAATTGAAATAAAATATTTAATTAATTTTCTTTCAAATTCAATATTAAATAAATTAAATAAACTTTTGTCTCGAAATAAAGGTCTTATAGATTGTTCATTAATTTGGATTTGATTTGAGCCCCACTTTTGAAGTAATTGATTGTTTGTATGTTTCCACTTCTGGAGGAATACTGTCGACCATATAATGTTAAGAACAGTAAACGAAAGGATATATATCTCATCAAAAGCATTGTTATTATTGCCATAAAATGTGATAAAAATGCCTAAAATTGATGGAAATATCAACGCTAACGTATAAAATCCTAAAAATGCAAAATAAGTTGCAATTTTGTGTCCAAAATATTCACAAATTTTATCCAACGGTTGAAAAGAGAAAAAAGCTGAAACCCATTGTCTTCTTAATAATGATAAATCAATTTCGTTGTGAAGCGGAAGGACTTGTTTTATAAGATTACTTGAAATTAGTTTCGCAATAATAGCATCGTTTGGTTTAAGTTTCATAAGTTTTAATTCATTTTCAGTTATCTGTTCATCGCTTTGATTATAACGTAAAGAATTGAGATTTTGTAAAATTAGTGTTTGTCTCTCAAGACTAGTCAGAGATTGTCCGGTACTAACTGTGCGATAACCCAATTGGTGAGCACTGGACACCAAAAAGTCATCGGTGGCCGTCAGATAAAATGCCTGTTCCTTATAGTGAGAGTGAGGTTTAATTTCAACGACCAGTTGCGGCAATCTTTCGGTCAGAATTTGAACTAAAGAATCAATTATATGATAACCTTTTGGCGATATTATCAAAATGACATCGTATTTAACCGATGATTGACTTTGTCTGTGCCAGAGGTGAGCACCGGCTTCTTGAATGTCTTGAGTTTGCTTTTCAATAATATTCTTAATTTCAGCCTTTAATGAGCTCTTTCTCGTCGAAGAATATCTTTTGCGTAAACTCGTCGAAGAAGAGCTGAAATTGTCGTCGAAATCCATTTGTTTTCAAATCACAAATCATGAAATTCTGACACATTTGTCATCATTTGCTTTAATAGTGATTTTGGATCCAAAAAAACAACAGAACTTGGATTCACTCCAAGTCTTGTTTCCAAACATACATCGCATCCATTCATCCATTCATTCACTCATTTCATTCATTCATAGAATATATTTTCAATTATTTTTTGAAATAAAATCGATTTTTACATCAAAAGTGTTGCCAAACAACTAAAACTTGTGTTTCTGTTTTGCTTTTCAAATGAAATCCAAATAAAAAAATATTTTATGAAAAACAATAATTATTACAATCAAATGACAGATATTGGATATATAACACAAAAAAATTATAAAAAAAACAAAATATACAAATGTTTAGCTGATTTTTATTATTTTCAAATTAAATTAAATGTAATAAATTTTATATTTAATTGTAATATTTGTGATTAAAAAATTTCAGCAAAATAAATATATTGTATAACTTATAAAAATCTTATAAAAATTTATAATAAAATCAGTAATTTTATTATTATTATTCTATTTAAATATAATTTAACATTTTCTTATTATCATAAATATTAATAATTAAAAATTTATTACCGGTTATTATTGGACTAAATTTATATACAATCTTTTTAATTAATAATTATAATGAATAAAATTAATAAATAAGTTATTACATTATTAATGTTATTTCGTAGACCAAATTTTTATCGATAAAACATACATATGTTTATTATTTATAACTAACAATTAACACAAATTAAAAATATTTTTATATACAATGTGTAAGGAAAGGGCAATTTGTAAGTGTTATGATATTATTTATTAATAAAAACTGTGATTAATTTGCCGATAAAATTCAGCAAATTTAAATATACATATATAATACATACTTCAAAAATTATTTCATTATTTTTTATAAATAGTTTATATTGTTTTAAAATTTATAAAATATATTACAAAAATAATTAAATACTATTTCAGTATTTAGTTATTTGTTTTGCAACTCAAGATAACTCAATAACTAAAATGAAAACTCTATTTATGACTAATTAATGTTTCATATTATTTATATTGTCTATAGAAATGCTTTTTGTTTTTATGATGTTGTGGATGAAAATGTTTCTTATTTTTGTTATGTCTATAAAAGTTTCCGTTGTTTTTGTGATATTTGTCAAAATTGCCATTAGTTTTGTTGTAATTATCTGAGTGACGATTATTTTTGTAATGCATATTATAATTATAATTATTATTATTATTACTAAATTTAAAATGTTTATTATTATTATCAAAATGTCCATTAAATTTATAATGTCTATCAAAATGTTCACTTTTAGGATATTTATTAAGATATCCATTGCTTTTAAAATACCTGTCGCTATAGCTATCAATTTTCTGTTGTTTATCATTAAATCCGTTGCTTTTTAAATGTTTTTCATTAAAATTCTCACTTTTCTGATATTTTTCTCCGTTTTCATTACTTTTATGGAATTTATCAACAATTTCTTCGACTTTGTTAATACTTTTATCAAACTGTTCGCTAGTTTTACTAAATTTATCCAAACCTTCGCTGATATTATTATTTTTATCAATATTTTCTCCACATTTTTCTTGTTTAGCAGAAGTATCACTTTTAAAATCAACGTCTTCTTCAGTATTAGTTGTGATATACTTATTATCGTTAATATTATTATCTCCATTAAATTGTCTGTCGTTATAACCGTTAGTTTTAAAACTGCCGTTAAATCTTTGCATTTCTGTTTGATGTTTTTGAAATGGATTAATACCGGATTCGTAATATTTTTCTGGATGTTTTGTCTTTATTTTCTTTGTCTAAATAATTTTAATATAAAAACAAAAAATAAAATTTAAAAAGCAATTACAATACAACAAAAATGCTAACCTTTCCCCTATCAAATTCATTGTCGTAATCATCGTTAGATTCGTCTAATTTGCGTTTTTCATCATTTAGTGAACAGTCAATAGAGGAAAGTCCTCCGTTCCACGATTTAACTAAAAATAATATAATTAATTTAATATTCACTTTTAAAAAACAAATTTATAAATTTTAATATACCTTTATCTCCAAAAACTCTATTATTATTTGATTGTAAAAATCCATTGACATTAACATCGCTCTCTATTTCTTTGATTTTTTCTTTATCTTTGTCGACATTATTTGCTGTGACGGATAGTGTACCCGAAGATGACTTCAAGTAAAAAGTGGTTGATTTATAACTATCGTCATCGGATGAATCGCTAGAATAAGGCACTAAACCTTTTGAATTTGACTTAGAATTACTGTGTTTTCCATTAAGAGCTGTCATATCTTTCGTGGGATCTAATTGTTTGTTTGAGGTTTTTGGTTCACATTGAGGTCCAATAAAATGTTTTTGATTTTGTACGGGAATTATACTATTCTTTAGTGTTTGTCCCCCGAGTTTAATGTTAATCGTAGGCTTAGTTGAAAGGAAATGATTTTTCTGAGTTTGAGGTGATTTAATGCCATTTTGAGTTTGTGTTACATTTGGACTAACATTTTTCGGAGAATTAAAATCATCTTTAAATTTTTGATTGCAATTATTGGTCACTTCAGGAATGATCACTTTTGATAATTTAATACCGTTAGGCGTAATTTGAGAGACAAATTTCTAAAAAAGAAAACAGTAATGAATATATAATATTATCGGTAATTATAATAAATAATATAATGTCATACATTAACGGGCGCCGGTTTATGAAAATCGGTATCAACGCGGACGTAAAATAGGACATAAGCCTGTTGGTTGAGCGCTTGATTTTGATTTACTTGAACTATACGCGAGTCGTCCATTAAATACCAACTATTATTAGAATTTCTAACGTAACAAAAATAATGCCCCGAATTACAGGTGGGCCCCATGTGAACCAACACTGAATTAAGCTTATATAATATTGGTGGACCCTTTTTAAAAAAATACAATAAAAATTATTTCATTTACAAATAATCAATGTGTATATAATACCTTATTTTCAGACATATAAGGTCTAAGATTGAGTTTTTCGGGATAAGTAATAGGTTTAGTAATTTTGCCGCCAAATATGCGATTGTAATCAAATCGTTTTAATTGAAAAGTGGCCACATTTGGGGCCCTAAACACTGTGAACTGTTTCTTAGCTAAAACCCGTTTCTTACAACGCGTACACTTATAGGCGTTCTCGTGTTGTAACAGTTCTGGTGTCACATACTTATCCAGAGCTTTCTCAAGACTCGACACATTCTGTTTTAATACAAAAAAAAAACATTAAATCAATTGGCAATTATCAACAATTAATGAACACTTACTTTAATATCAAGCATAAAATCCATGAAATAATCATAAGTATTACTCTTTGCTTTACACTCGAGACAAATCACTTGACTTCTGTGATAACCTCCGAAAATTTGATTTATGGCAGTCGTCTCTTTACTTAACGGATCCAATTTTGAGTTCGCTGTGTCTTTATTATTCAGACATGACTTCCACATATTATCGATTACATAACGCAGAAATTCGTGAGCATCTTCTTGACGGCCAAACTGGAAGTGTTTGGCTATCGATTTAAGGCGTCGACAGATATTAATTGGTTTAATGACTTTATCGCTATGTATACGACTCTGACGAATATGTCTTATCATTTCGCAAACCATACAAAATGTGTTATTTATATTACCTAACAGTAAATATCATTAAAAAACAATTAGTTTTAAAAGTAATAAATTAATGTTAATAGCATTACATTTGTTTTGGTTGTGATCGTTGGTGTGTAAGAGATAATTGACTAAAGGAGGGCAATAACTAAGACATTGTAATACACTATTAAGAAAACAGGTGTTTCCCAGATTGGACAGACCGGCACCAATCCGATGGGGCTATTAATACAACATATTGTCATTAATTATCAATTAATTATCAAATAATGTCATCAATCAATACCTCTTTCCACTCTAATATAATGTTTTCGCGCGGATATAACACATGTTTGGGAACCGGTATGCCATCACTTGTATTATTACAATTGTCGCTACCATTCATTAAATTGAAATTTGGGCTAAAATTTGAACTCTTGTTTTGTCCGTTCATTTTAATAACTAATTCATTATTCAATTTATTATTATTATTATTATTTGTACTCATTGTGTGATTATTATTATTATTAACCAAATTGTTATCATTTGTCAATACATTGTATTTGTTTTGAAGCGTTTTAGTAGACATGATATCATCGTCATCGTCGTCGTTGGCCACGAAGTCCACGTGAGACGATAATATTGAAGACCGCGAACCACTTGTTATCTGATCCGTCATCACATGTGATATATATCAAGATGTGATTGACATTAATTATTCAAACAAATACCTGATTATTGATGTTAAACGAGTTGTCTTCAATCAAAGAGCCCATCATTTGTTACAGTCGTCGACCAAAGTGTCAGTTAATGATAATTGAAATCAAGTGTTGACTTCAATGACATATCGTATTGAAACACACTTTCAAAAAACTCGTGTCTTTTAATGTCATTCACTATATATTAGTATTAAACCAGTCTTTTAACGGCTTGTTGTCCACCAGTGATGGCCAACATATCATTTATTGGTCACAAACATCATATAAAATGGTTTTACAATTAAAATAATGTCATTAATTAAGTTAAATGATTAACAAAAAGCATTAAAATGCTATAAATTCATACAAAATGGCTTTACTTTAGTGTTAAACACAAATGCATTGAAAATGTATTTCAAAAGCAAAGAAAAGCCGAAACACGAGTTGAGTTCACTTCCAGTAAACACATTGAGAGCGACATCTGTTGTTGGCTTCAAATATATTATAACTTTAATAAATATTTTTTGTCTTTGATTTGTCTTATAAATTGAGATCCGATTTAGTGGTCAACTCTTTTTACAATAGATTTTCCATTTCTTTCATAAACTGGTCGTAAGCGTCACCTTTTGTCGGTGCGTTCAGACCAGTCTTATCACTAATAGATGAATACTTCTTCATTTCGCTAAAACCTATTTTTTATTTAAAAAAATTGTTTTACTTTAATGTAAAAATATTTTCAAACAATATGCAAATAAATACCAATTTTTGGATTTGGTTTCTTGAAATGTTTATCATCCCGTTTGACCCGAAGTGCCACCGGTGTAAATCTTGTCGCATCTGCACTAAGATTTCTCAGTTGAGGTTTGGCTTCAATGGTCGCTCTATCGGAAACAATGTGTGTTTTTTTATCATCACGTTTTGTTGTCATCGGTGCCGATGGAAAAGGTGTTGTTTGCACTGGCATTGGTCGCATCGGTTGCATCACTGGTCTTGAATTTATCATTCGCGGTGGTAACCCTGGTCTCATTGAGTTAGCTAGAGGTGGACCAGGCATTGGTGCTGACATATGTGGTTTGTTGACTAATAAACCGGTCATATTTGGTGGTTGAGCTGATGGATGAGGAATTGGAGGTCTAAAAAGTGGTGCAAACATTCGAGGCTGAGGTGGTGCTGATGTCACGTTTGTTAGAAGAGATGGTGGCGGAGGTATAGCAGCGCCCTGTGTTTGATGGGCTACCATTGCAGGCAATGATTGAATAGATTGTATAGTTTGAGACACACTATCACTATTGTTAACAGGTTTCTCAATTTGTTCTAATTCTTTAAGAAAGTCATTAACTTCTGAGTCCTTTTCATTTGTTTGCATTTCATCACTAAATCGTATTCTTTTATTATTATCCATTTCATCTTCACTTTCTATATCGTCATCGTCGTCATTGTCTTCATAATCACTGAAAACTGGTGGCGGACCGGGAGGTACTCCAGGAGGCGTTTTATGTACGGATTGCATCGTTAAAACATTTGATCTCTTAAGTATCGATTGCGGTAACATTGGTTCAATTGACGTCATTGGAACTGAAGTAGTAGCCAAAGATGGTTCCATTGGAGCCGATGGTAAAGGAATGTCATCAATAGATACTTCTTGAGCTGATTTGACTGATTCATAAAATTTAATCATTTGGTTCCGCTTTGATTCGTATTCCGCTTCCATTCTCTTCAGTTCAACAAACCTTTGCTGATCGTCTTTACACTGAAATCAATAAATTAATTAACAATAAAACAATCTTTCAATCGATTAATAGTATAGAAAGAAATCATTAGTCACTCAATTGGTGGTCACTTACATAAAGTCTTAAGAGTCGATCCCACGTTTCTTTCATTTTTCTTCGTTTATCTTTTAAGACCTTTTCATTGAGCGGCGGCGGTGTCGTCACGTTGTACTCCATTTGATCCAACCTTTCTAAGTCGGCAATGATCTGAAACGGGTCTTTGCCTTTGAGGACAGCCGTCCGTACAATCAATCGTTGTTTTTTGTTCTGTAAATCATACAAATTATCACCGAAAGTGATCCCAAAAAGTGTGTTTCAATACAAACCTTTCTGAGTTCCCTTTTTCGGGCCTCTTTGCGGTGTTGGTCAGTCGGGTTCATATATTTACCGCTTTTTGTCGTATTTATTGATCGGCGACCCATTGCTGCTAACTATTCATACACTTAAAAGTCAACTATTATTAAATCAAATCACTTGTCGTTTAAATTCAAGTTTTGTCACAAATGTTACAAATGTTTATCAAATCATTTAATGTTTGTTTTATAACATTATGTTTGCAATGAATTGTATGAATAATATCACACAATCATACACTACATGACAATAACGTCATTCAATGTTTAATAATAATAATTATTGTAATAATTGAAAGTTTAATGTTTTAATTAAAATTTAATTTTTATTAAATATATTTTGATTACAATCAATCATTTAATTGGAAAACAGTTATAAAGACATGAAATATACATAAAATGTCATGTATTATGACTAGTGTTTGTATAAAAGTATTTTTAATTTATATAAATATTTAATTAAACTTCAAGTTTATTATACAAGTATTTTTATAATGTTTGGTTTGTTGTTATTGTTTAAATCACATTTTTCAATAAATTCATATAACTATGATAATACTAAATATTAAACTTATTAAATTAATTCATTTTTATAATTGATTAAAGTTAACAAAAAATTTTAAATATAAAATATTATAAATATTAAACTTTTAAAAAATAACGCTTCAAAAACTCAATCTAATATCAATACCGATATAAAAATCACGTTTAAAACTAACCAAATGTTTAAATATAAACCATATAAATGAACTGTATTTATGAACATTTATTGAAACCAATTTATTCATATATTGTATATATATTTCCATTATCACATTTATCATTACAGTAATCAATTAATTAACTTATACTTTACAGTATTATGTTTCAAATTGAAACTTTCAATATACAGGTATAGCTTACTTGTTAGTTAAATTATACTCAACATTACATTAGTTTGTCAATAACTGGTATAAATAAATTTGTCATTATTCACAAATACAAATATACCATATTTTTTATATTAAAGTTAACTTATATACTATTAAATTAACATTTTCATTGACATCACTTTTATCACATCAAATCGGTTCAATTAACGTACAAATAATTATTAAATAATAATAATAATACTAAATTAATAATAAGTTAGAAAATGATCAAAAGATTAAATAAAAATATGAGATATAGAGTATGGATAATATCCATTGGATATAAAAAAATTTCATTGAGTCAAACTTGAGTCCAAATTATTTTTAAGTCCAGAATCACAAATAGATTGCTCATAATTTAGCCCATTATTATCGCATATCATATAAATATAATTATAAATAAATTATAGATCAAATTGTATCTTAAAATAATAATAATATCAATTCTTGAATTTCATTTGTACGGCTATACATGTAAGCCGTTGTTTCCCATAACATATTTACTAACTTTGTGTTATCGATTTCATTGAGTGGTATGTCTTCAGAGAGCGGAGGATTCAATCGAAAGTACGGAACATTAATCTGTGAGCACCAGGCCTTTGCCCGTTCAACCACTTGTCCATCGGCCTGACACGCCTAACAATTTTTGGTTAATTTAATCTTTAAAATATAAGTACAATACAATACAATACAATACCTGTTCAATTAATAGTTGTACCAATGAATTGGCTGAAAATACAGTCTTTGCAACACCTGTCAAATAAATTGTAATTTGAAAATGTTTATAATGTTATATAATTTTTTTATTATAGTGTTAAATGTTTTACCCATAAAAGTATCGGGTCTACAAATATCTATAATAGGCATTTGCTTGATAGGTATGGCTCCCGTTCCTAATGAGACCACCAAATCTACATTCAATTCACTAGATTTTCTATTCTGTAAAATTAATTTATATTAATTTTAATCATTTTTTGTATCACTTTATAAAAATTAATAATATATACTAAATATCTTACATACCATTACACTAAAAGCTTTATTCAACGAACAAATTTCGGATAATGTATCTAAAGTAGGATTATTAGATATAAGTCCTCCTATGGAAAATAAAGTTAAATTTAATAAATATATTTCAATGAATTAGTCTAATTTTGTTACCATCGAGGAATGCATCGCACGGACGGAAATAAGTTGGAGCGGCTCCTGAAGAGCGAGCTGTCTTCCAGACGAGTTGATCGTGAGGTTTAGGCATATCAGGAATGGGCTCAATATGATTGACAAATCCTAATATTTCATTTGGTGACTCATAATTGCGAAATAATTGTATATCGGGTGGAAATCGGTCGGCAACGGTAGCCGTTATCATAATTTTGGGTTTTTTAATATCACTCATACGAGTGTCCTCTCCTAAGGTTTTCTGCAAAAACTTTTCTAAAGGTTCCGATTCGTATGGACGGAGTAAACCCACAAACACTTTATCTTTTAAACGAAAGTATAGTTGACGACATTCATGAGCTATATTTATATAAAAATATCACTTAATTCAGACAAATACCTCAAAATACAATATTAATACCGTACCCGAGTGACCCAATGCTAATAAAAGGGCTAAAATACCGCCAGTGCTCGTACCAGACATCCAATCAAAACATTCACTCATTTTCTTATCCATTAATTTCTCCAAAACCCATAGCATTTGTATTAAAATTAAACCTCTAATACCTCCGCCGTCTAAACATAACACACGACACCGTTTTGGAGGTTCGCTATCAAAATCAACAGACATTTGTTGAGCTTTTTTTCTATTCAGGGCTTCTTTAACAATGAGTTCGCCTAAGAGTTCGTCATATAGTTTAACACTTCTTTTAAATGGAGAGCTTTCTGGAGGAATGCCATTGAAATGACTTCCATTGGATTGCGAACAACCATCAGTACAATTGGATCGATTGGATAAACATCTCTTAGCGCCAACAGAATGTAATACATATAAAATCAGATCCATTTGTGATGTTCTTTTAGCTGATGCTGCCATATGTCTTGCTGTTTCGCCACTTGAATTTTGGACATTAATATCGGCGCCAAACACTACTAGTGCCTGAACCATTGATACCTGTCCTGATTTAACAGCCAAATGCAATGGTGTATTTCCATTGGATCCTTTTGCAGAGGCATCGCCACCATAACTAAGTAATGTTATAACACACGAAAGTTTATTCCTCATAACCATTAAATGAAGAACAGTCTCGCCCTGAAAATTACGAGCGTCTATATTACAACCCATTTCTATCAACACTTCCATACACTGAGGAGTATTAGTCCAATGCAAAGGTGTTCCGCCATTTTTCATATCTTTAGTGTCCAATTGATCGAAAACTGTTTTGTCATCCACTTCACGCACTTCTTGATGAGACTCATTCACAATTGATGCGGCGTTAAGATTGGCGCCATTTTTAAGAAGTTCTTTAATACAGTCGGGTTTGTCATTATGACAGGCGAGATATAATGGAGAAAAGTTGTCTTTGTTTCGGGCGTTAATCAATGTCAACAAATTAACACCACTTGTACTGCTTTGAGCACTCAAACAAATCTTACTAATTATTTCTTTAGTAGTATTCGCAGCAAAATGTAAGACATTATTGTTTTCTTTGTCGACAATATCTAGTTTTGGTGAAAGAGCTAACAATAGCTGAACTGTTGGCAATCTCGCCATTCGGACAGCAATATGAAGTGGTGTCAGACCTGTGTCAGGACAGCGACAGTTGATTACTTCGCTATCATTTGGAGTCAATTGACGGAAGTATTCGTTTAATTGAAGAAAATAAGCGCAAATATGAGCCAAACTTTGGTTTAGGTGTTCCTTAACATAGTTTGATATCTCTTGAAGAAGTTCTGTCGTTATATTGTTTGGACAAATCAGAAATATTTGCGGAATCTTTTGACTCAAACTCTTGTAATATATATCGATATCCGTCGATGTCTTACTTCTAATCAAACTATTATTTAATAATAAAAATAAATATAATATTTTTGTTGAAAAGTTAATCAATTTTTAATCAATGTTCAAACCTAACCAATCAAATCAATTGACAATACATATGACAAATCATTGGATTAATTGCATAATATTTACAAACCTGAAAGCAGTTTTACTTTGAAGATCTTTAAGGACAACAATTTCATAGTTCATCTCATGATTTGCTGAGATATTTGAATACAAGACAACGGGATCTTCTCTGGCGACCACATTGTAGTGGACATAATCTTCGGGTTTCACTTCCACCACTTGAAAGGGCGGATAATCGGAAATATTTTTGCGGAACAGACTAACCATACGATCCAAATAAGACATCGGAGTAGACATTGGAGGTCAGTGTCAGACAATCGTTGCAATTGTTTCCTCAATTCATTCACTTTTAATCACTAATTAAAACCAATTAAATTCAATGACAACAAGTGTTCAATCATTTCATGTGTCACTCAAAAAATGTTTATAACATTTAAACAACACTTTTGTATTTTAAATAATACTAAATCTATGTATAGTTTCTATTATTATTACAATTGTATTAACACTAATCATTGCACTCAACATTCAAAATCACTTTTCATTACAATTTCATTCAAATTGTAATTCAACTCAAATGAGACATACATTGAATCACTCAATAATATTACACAACAGTAGAGCCTATCATATGAAACATACAAACAAAACACTATTACTGTTATATTGAATGACTTTATAAATTACGACCAATTTGTGTGAATATTCTGTATAAGTGAATAAAATGCAAGTTATAACACATTTTATGTTTTATATATATATGTATTGATTATATAATTACTTGTTAGCGTTTAACAGTAAGATTATTTGTTTTGCATATATAATCAATGATATACTTACACTTTAATATCAATTTTGATGTTTGACTTTAACTTTGATCTAATGTAAGTTTATTTTAAATAATAAATTTTCAACTTTTGTGTGCAATTTTTTTTATGTATGTTATCATATAGTATATGACATATACTCTATATAGTACAGAGTCTGTACTTATTAAATTATATCATTATATTATATTATTGATATATATATATACTGTATATATGATATTGATAATGTGATATATTAATATGATATTATATTGTATTATATATTGTATATAATATTAAATTAATATATTTTATTAACTTATGTGTACTACAGTATATATATATATATATATTAATACTTTAATACTTATTTTTTTTAATTATAGATAAGTATTTTTAAATTTATAAACTACATAATAGGGCATCACTTAATAAATCAATAATATAATTATTATTAAAAAGTAATTTATTTTATTTATTCTAATAAGAATATTCTTAAAAGTTAATTTAAACTATATTTTTTAATTTTACATATTTAAAAATAGTTTTATTTAATAAAATAAAAAATATATAACATAAATTAAACTTTATATTTCTACACATAACTTTTATTTCAATTATAATTTGACAATTATTAATTATTAAAATAATCTTAATTTCAAATCATTAAAAACAAACTTTGAATTTGTTTCAAAGTTTAAATAAACAAATTAGTAATTTATTACTGATAAAAAATTATTAAAAAAATATTTTTGAACACTTAGTACAGTAGACATATTGTATTTATATTAATAGAGATTGTCTTAAATTTTGACTAACAATTGTATGGATGACCGACTGAAAGACCTCTTTGACATTACTGGTGTCAGTGGCTGTTGTAAAGTGACAATAAATTTGTTTATTTTGATTGCGAACAATTGATATGTCATTAAATCTGAAAATTATATTTAGCTAATTAATTAAAAGTTTAAAATGAAATTAAATATAATTTATATGAATACTTAAAATTGAATGCAAACCTGTGTTGTATGAAAAGTGCTGCGGCGTCGCAATCCCTGTCAGGACCGGTATATTCAGATACAAAATATCTGAGCTGTCGATCAGTAAATAAGATTTTTTCTCGAAACAGATCCAATTTATTGAGAAATAATAACTATAATTTAATATCAATCCGTTAATATAATATATATTATAAATAAAATATAAAAGTATTGTTATACTTACAGTAGTAGTAAATCTAAAGTAAATATTATTAGAAAAATTTCCAAATAATTGAAAGCTTTCTCTCAAACGGTTTTTGTTTGGATTCTCTATTAAAGTCATATCATATTCACTGATCGCTACCACAAACAATAGAGCCCTCACGTCATCAAAACATTGGACCCATTTCTTGCGTTCAGATCGTTGTCCTCCGACGTCAAACATTTTTATGACCAGATTTTCGACTTTAAACTCTGTCTCTACCACTCCTCGAGTTCTAACCCGAGCCCGCAATACGTCTGTTGTGTTGGGAATATATTTTTCGTTTGTTATCCGATTAATGTTTTCAAAAAAACTAAATTTTGTTAAAATTTAAATTAGTTATTCAATTTACATAATGATAATTATAACTTAAACATCTTTTAGTTAATGTAAATGCTTACTACTATAACTATATTTTAATAGAATATTTTTTATAAAATACAATATACATTATATACAGTCGATGACAAAATTGGTGATCAAGGTTTTTTTAAGTATAACTCAATAAATAAAACAAATTAAAAAAAAGATAATTTATATGATAGTATGGTTTAATGGAACGGATTAAAAAATATTTATTATTTCCAATTTAAATTTATCAAATATCTATAATAGATTTTGAGATATAATTATTTTTGTTTAAAAAATTACCAGGCTACGAATTTTGGAAACACCTACAGTATATTAACGTATCCGTTCCATTAAACCATACTATCATATAAATTATCTTTTTTGAATTTGTTTTATTTATTGAGTTATACTTAAAAAACCTTCATCACCAATTTTGTCATCGACTGTATATATAATTTTATATATTTATTTTAAAAAAAACTACAATCTATAAAATTTCGCAAATAAAATTAACATATAGTATAATAATTTATTGTTTATAAAATAGATTTATTTAGATTTATAAATATAAATTAAATAAATTACTCACTAAAGTGCAGAATCGTTGAGCTCATACTCAAAACCTCGGGCCACTCCTTCTCGGACACCCTTATCTATCCATAAGCTCTGCAATGCTGTCACAATATTTGGCACAAGTGTTGAAAATTCATCGTAATATTGATTACAATTAAGTATCAATTGAGCAAATTCCTAATTTAATCGCAGTATAGATATAAAGAATTTTATATAACTTTGTGTAATTTAAATTTTTATCATATTTTTTTTGAAAATACAGTACCTTATTGTCCGCAATTTCATAGTTAATGCTCAAAAATCTCATCCCTATGAGTACATATTTCATAGAAGTCACCAAATTGTCCAAAATTGTTAACTTTTAATAATATCATATGAAATATTAAAATTATAAAATTTTTAAATAAATTAAATAGTTTAACAAATAGTCTACAATGTATTTATTGTTACACGAATTACATTAGTTAATAAATTTTTTATGTACATGTCCTATATATTAAAGAAACAAAACAAAATTTACAATATATAGTACACATACATTATTATACAGTTCTTAATTTACATTTAATATTTTATTTAATATTTAATAAAATATTATATAATATTAACTATACTTATTATTTACTAGTTTTCACATTCGTATTTATAAAAACATGTTTATTGCACTAAATAATACACTCTATAATAACAATATGTGTTTTCACAGTATAAATACAATATAATCTATAGTACACTAATATTCGATATAAATTATATCATATAATCCTATTATTTTTAGACAAACATAAATATTTGTCTTTTTAAAAATTCAAAACAATCTATATATAACATATATAACATTATATTTTAAACTTTGACAATAAATATATTTAGTTTCTGAAAGTTAAAACCAAATTATGATATATTATGTACTATATGTACTAATACAAAAACTTTAGTTAAAATTGACTAAAATTTTTATCAAATTTTATAGAAAATCTTATACAAAATACGATTGATTATTTTAAATATATTATACTATGTTATATTCTTCAAATACTATATATTATTTAATTTTATAAATGATATGTTAAATCTAACTTTACATATATTATTATATAATTTTAGTGACTATCTAATTAAATTGTTAATAAAAAATTCTTAAGTTATATTGTTTTATGAATAATTAATTAGATATATTATAACAAATATTAGGCCACTATATTATGATAAAAATCAATACTATATTTTGATGCAATTATTTTTATAAATAATGAATTCATGGCATAAAACAAAGATTTTTAATAACTTATATTCTCTAAGGAATGAAACGCTCCTTAAATAACAAATAGTATAATATATATAATACAGTAATAATGGACTTTATGTGCCTATCTATGCATAAGCTCTACACAACACTCACAACACATTACATTACATGGCATTACATTATAATACTATACAATACATTAGTCTATACATGTAATATAGATTTGAATAGAGGCTCAAATATTGAAGTAATGGCCATCAAAAAACTCTACAATATGTTTAGGATAACTCATTATTATGTAATTTACTAAAAAAATATTGCAAAGATATATTTGTTAGGCATTTATTGTTATTTTATTATACAAAAGATTTCGATTCAAGTTTTCTATTAAAATCATATGGAAATGGTTTTATTGTATGCATTAATTAGATGATAAGTCAGTATACTTGAGATTAAAGATTAAAAATTTAAAGATTGTATGTATAGTATACATATATTTGTTTATTATATACATATTATAATTTATTTATGACAAATAGTTATTTAAATTTATTTTTAAAAAATAGTATGGCATATAATTTTAAGCAGGATCTCCAGAGCATATATTTATGCGTAAACAACATAAATATAGATTAATGTCCGTTATTTAAAAAGCATATTTAAAAAGTTGATTTTATATTGTTATGCCTTTAACACTATGCATAGCAATTACTACGATATACACATTTGTGGTATATATATATATATATAGGCATTATATGAATAATATTAGTGATAATATACAAGTGAAAAGAAGAGGAATTTAAAGCTTAAAAATTATTTAATGATTTATGTAATCATATATAATATAATAATAACGTATAATACATACGCGAAAACTTTTCATTTCATCTTTAGTATAGCCGTCGTTGTGAATAATTTTCATTTGTTTAACTAAAGTACTTTTACCACTCTCTCCGGTCCCTAATATTAATATTTTGATGACATTCCTGTCCTGTTTCTCACATTCCTCGAGTTGTCTATCAATCTCTTTACTTAATAAATCAGATTTTCTTTGTTCAATGTCTTGTAGACTAAAACACGTTCCCATACTTTGCTGTATTCTATAATTTATCAATTATTGTAATCATTGTATTATATAATTATATAATTTAGTGTATTATTAAAAATTAATTTAATAAATATTGCTATTTGTTATTAAAATCTAATGTAATTGAATTATATATTTGTTATAAAATGATTGCACATGTATTTGATTAAAAGTACGTGACATATCAAGTTTATCTATCAAAATATTTATAAATTATTTTATACTGAAAATAGTTTATATACAAAATTAATTAATCCTTTTCTAAAAAACTAACAATTTTTATAAAATTATTTTATATAAAAAAATGAAAATAAATGTTTATAATTTAAAAAAAACAGATTTATTTCAAAGTACTGTATAATAAATTGATGCATTAAAAAACTTTTAGATCGATATTTAATTTATATGAGCTTTAAAGAGATTTCAATTCAGTAAAAATACAATTGTTTGTTATATTTTAATATTAATAAATTGTGTTATAGATTTTTATTTATTTTTAAAAAAATAATAAATATTAATAAATACAGTAATATTTATAGCAGCTATGGTATAATAAAAATGCAAATATTTAATTAAATAAACGTATTTATTATATATTAATTAGTTATATTTATATAGTATTTTTATTATTTATATATAAACTTATCTCTAATATTTTTATTGCTGTTATTATATCTATTTGATTATCAATAAATATACTGTAGTTTTTCAAAGCACACACATTAATGTTAATGAGATGTTTATCAATACTAGACTAATATTAATATAACTTAAGTATATACTTAAATTATACCGTATATATATATAGTTAATAAAATATTTAATCTAAAAATTAGGTAAAAAAAGATATAGACAAATAAGATAATGTTTAATTATTCATAAATTTAGTGATAAAATATTATATATACTATGTAATTATACTAAGATTATATAAACAATTGTTTGAATATAAAATAATATTACCTGAAATTAATTTGATCACTATTTAAAAAATAAACTTTTTAATAATAAAACATATTAATAAAAAACTTAAGATTATATATTATATGCTTTATAATGAGAGACCAGTCCTCAAACATAGTGTATTAATATATATACGATAAGCGATGATATTTCGAGGTGTTGTGTGTAGTGTAATGTGTTGTATGTGTTTTGTGCCTCACATTTACCAACAAAAATATCGTTAAAATCGTTTACAAACTGTTGAGAGAGTGTGACATTAGTTGCCCTCAAGATATTTACGAAGAGAGAGAGAGAGAGAGAGAGAGAGAGAGAGAGAGAGAGAGAAAGCTGTGATTTAAACATTGACTTTACCAGTGAAGGCATCCACTGATTGGTCATTACTTTGGCATTGCCTTGACTTCTGGCTTGACTTGACTTAAGAGAAAAACGTTTTCACAACTCTCTCAACAAAAATAAATAGCATTTTTTGTTTAAACAGTGGTCGACATGTTTTATGAAAGCAAATATTGCCGTCAAAACTATAGAGTATTATAAAGCATAAGCTTTTATATGTCGAGACAGAGACCAATAATTTGTAAATTCCTTTTCAATGTTTTCCACTCAATATGTATGCAAAACAACTAAACACTCAATACATGCAATACAACCAAATCATACAATACCTGCCAATTATCCGCTGCTCTTTCATTCACTACATTATATAAGAATTTTTTGTTGTTTCACTTTATATAATTCATGTCTAATATAGTAATTATTATCTTATTATAGAAATAATGATTAAATTGTTTCAATTAATATAATTATTTATTTTAGATAAATTAAAAGTTAATTGTAAACTTTATTAGAAAAGATTTAAGTGTTTGACCTAATGAAAAAAAAGTTTGCCGGTTAGGCAATATTATATTTAATAAATTAAAATTTTAAAATAAATTTTTTAATAATTCAATTGTTTTAAGTTAAAATGATTTTATTTTTATAAAAAAAATGTTTTTCCTATATTTTTATTTGTAAAATTAGCAATTTAATATACAAAAATTTATATAATTACATCAATATTAATTATTTGTACAATTTATCTTGACTATCATAATATAAATTTTATTTTAAGACAACAAGTTTAAATTATTATTATTAAAATTTATATTTTCTATTATATTACAAACTAATAAAATATTTTTTTACTTATTTGACACTGATTACTTTTGATATACCATTTAACTTTATATATATATAAAAATAAGTAATATTTTCAAATAACTTACAGTAATTACTAAAACATTAAGCTCTTCCTCTAAACAAATGTATACAATGTATTAAATTTCAAATAAAACATTTTATGGTTAATAAACTAATGATACAATAAATTACTTTGTTTTGAGATAATTTAAGTGACATTTTTGTGAGGATCTGTTTGTGATAAAGTCATTAACAGAAGTGATGAGTTGTTGTCTCCAAATGTGAACTCTTCTTTCAACCAAAGAATCACTTTTAATACAGTCGTCGCCCCCGAACTCACACACCCGGTAGTGATGAAGGGCTGCGAACCGGGGATCGACATTAACCATCATATTTGGGGCCATAAACTCCCAAACAAAATGGTTTCCCATTTCAATGACTCTGTTCGGTATTACAATACATTTAGATCTCTGTTTATGAAGATTTAATTGACTTTTGCGACGAGTTTTGAGCAAAGTTTGTAATGAATACTCCATATAATTGGCTACAGATGTGTCGTCTGGCCATTGAGTGTAGAAAAATGCATTTCTGAATGAATAACCACCAGTTCTGTCGCCATTTACTTTATTCATTGTCTTAAGCATTAAGGTTAGGGAGCTATGTCTGTAAGGGATGATCAGTTCATCGATGTCTATCATTAAAACATATTTGAATCGATTCATTGCTCTATAGAGACAATCATTGAGAGCAGCAAACAGTCCTTCAGTTCTGATCTCTTTCTGTGACTCCATATTGAGATCCCACGACAATATCGTTATGAATCCCTCATCAATGTATTGCCTGAGAGCACAGTCAACATCAGCACCGATAGTATGATTGTAAAAGAAGAAGTGTCTGACACCCAGAATGCGATTCAATTCAATGAATTCAATTAAATTTAAGACTTTATTGTAGTGATAATGCAATGGTTTAATACAAACTGCTATATGTTCTGCATTTGGCTGGTTATCGATTGGTTGACTGTTTGTTTCAAATTTATTATGAATAAAAAGTTTGTTTGAATGCATAAGAGTTTGTTCGTTGATATGATGATAGTCTCCAATGAATAGTGAGACGGCATCAGGAACTGGTATGTGTGTGAATAGAGGACACAATATAAAATAGGCACTATATTTGAGATTCCAGTTTTCATGGATCAGCTTATTGATGGCATTAACTGTCACTGCTTGATAGGTATGAGCGTACCATAACTTACAATCTAAGAGTTATATGACAGCATTAGTCACTTGAGATATCAGTAACGGATATATTACTTATTATAATACGGTTATAACACTATAATATAATATAATATAATAATATGAGTAATACTCACAAACTTTTTCATTAGTTCTGGTCTTTGTTGCGGCGATTACACGAATAAATCGATTTTGAAGACTTCTATTGTCATAATAGGCAGAGAATACATAAAATTTATGTCCAGAATTTGGCACTTTCTGCCAGTGATCTGATTTTATTTGACCAAAATTAAGATCCCATTTATTACTTTGATTTGTTTCAGTTAGCATAACATTCATTGAATGTGTACTATATTTTAAATCTATTATATTCTCTAATTTGTCAGAATTTTTTTGGCTAAAAATATCTTTTTCATCACTTTTTTTACTAAAAAGTTTAAAACGACCCGACATTCCGTTGTTTTTCATAATATTGTTATTCAAGTGATTACTGCTATTATTATTGTTTGTTTCAATCGATAATATTTGAAGAATAATTATGAGAACAAATAGTGTGGCGAAAACCAGTGCTATATATAGTGATCTCAGACCTGAATTACCTCTCATTTCAGACTTTCCACTAAATAAATATAATATAAGACTATTTGCTTTTATTCTTCTTCTAATCATTTCTAGTCATAATAAAACCAATTTATTAATAAAATTATAATAAATCTATTAATAAAACTGATTAATTGATGATAAATTGACATAAAAATTATAATAACTATTTTTCTATTCATTATTTTGACATTAATGTATTCATTATAGGCTTCATAGTTGATGAGCAATATTATAATTTAGATAAAAAAATTTTTTTTAAAACTTTTATTAAAAATGATGCAATAAAATTAAATATTTTAAGTAATGCTAATATTTAGATTTGTTAATAATTATTCGCTAAAATATAATGTATTAATAATTGTATAGTAAATCAATTTTTAGCATTTGTTTAACAAATGAATGAATAAATTTTCAACTGATCTAAAATTTTAAATGATGTTTGATTTGAATAACACGATTGCAATCTGTTTAGAAATATACAAAAATAAAAACTCTTTAATGAGTAAATATCAATTGAATATAAGATATATATAAAGTATAAGTATATATAGAATTTATATCAATATATTTTCTATTATACAGTATTTACAATAGAAATGTCAACACATTATTATTGATACAGTATTATGACTGCTGTGAATAACATAGAAACTTACGTTTTTTGTATATACTGTATAATATATAGGAGTATTGTATATGTTATAAAAAAATTATTTGCGACACACGTGTTGTTGCAAACAATTCATTTATCCACAGGTGCAACAAATTCAAAACTTTTAAGTCAAATACTATATTTTATCTTGTGTTGAAATTCAATAAATTTTCAATAGTTTAATAAATTTCAACAAATATTTGTTTAAATATAAATATGTTTTTTTAAACAAAGCTAATATAAAACATTTTGACAAAAGCATTGTTTCAACAAATTTTTATTATCAGTAGAAGTAGTAAATATCATTCATTAAATACAGTATACGGTATACAGTGTATACTATACACAGTATATAAATATATTTGATCTAAGTTTTGAAAAGTTTGATTAACATTCAAATCTCAATTTTATTTTCAGCTAATATAGATTTAGTTGACATTAGTGTTATTTGTTTATTGATTTTTAAGATAAAAAGAGTTTTTTATTTTAAGTTAAAATTTGACAGAAAAGTGAGTAAAAGTAAATGAAGCGATTCGTAAACTATAGTTTTATTGATTTATTTACAATAAATAATAAATTCTTAGTTTATTTTATTTGTTACTTTTACTATAAGCCAAACTTAATTAATTGATAAATTATTTATTTATAAAATTATCTAATTATTATCTACCATTTTATCTATACAAATATTTTATATAATTTATAGTGTATAGTATGCAGTGTATGTTATAGAATCAAGTATTAAATATTAATTTTATTAAGTGATTTATTTATAATTAATTTACATTGTCTACAGTTACTTTGATCAAATAAATATTATATTTTATGTTCAATTAAACAAATGTTAATTATTCAGTAACTATTTTAGTATATTTAGTCTATAAATCTGTTTATAATAATTGTTTTGTGTAATTTATATAAACATACAAATATTATGCATAATTATATGTTATATTGTTTGTACTGACTAATGTAATGATTGATTAAGTAAAAAAAAGTTACAAAAAGTAAAATGATTTATTTCATTTTGTAAAAATCTGTTTATTTTCAATGCCTAACAATATATTAACAAAACAACTATTGTACCTTACTTTCAATAAACCAACAAAAAAATGATTTATTTGTATAATAAACATAAGAGTTTCAACGTGCAATTAATGTTAATATTTATATATTTATTATTATATTTTTATATTTAATTTCAAATTTTCAATTTAAATAATATTAAATTCAAAAATATACAATATCATTTTATTATAAATACTAATTAGTTTGAAAAATACTTTTAAAATATTTAACATACAAATTATTAAAACATATTAAAACAACAAAATGTTACCTTAAAATTATTGTCCGTTTAGTAATAGATGAAAGTGACAGTGATTTGAGTTTATTAAAATTTAGTGTTTTTTTTATGATTATTATTACTAAATATATTAATTATTTTTGACAATTAAAATTAAGTTACACATAAAAATAGTTTAATAAATAAATAGTAGATCCATAAGATCTGGCAGCTTATAATTGAAAAATGATATTTGATATCATTTTATTCAAAAGCGTACAAAATATTTATTATTTATCTTTTGTTTCATAAAAGCGATAGTTTTCACAACAAATGCTTGAAGAGGAGCATCACTTACTGTGAGCTCAACTAAAACCTTATGGAAAAAGCGATTCAAAAAGGATTTATTGAATGAAAGAGAGGACAGAGAGATGCTGTCGGAGCGCATGACTACCGATATATATATATATATATATATATATATTGTAATCGATTTCTGTTTCCTCTTCATGGCTAACATTTGACTCAACTTTTATATTTCTAGCGATCAATATCTCGTAATTTGCAATATTATTCAGTATATAATATATTACATGTATTTCAATGAACACTTTATGATAAACATAAATATATTCATATATATATATATATATATATATATATATATTGTTTACTTCTATAAGTATTATAATAACTTGATTTTATTTAAATAAAATTGACTTATTTGCATATCGTAATGTCAATAAAATTATTTCTTTAATAAATATGAATATATTAAATACATATTGAATTATATTTGTTAAAAAAGTAAAAATATAGTATTTTGTTTAAAGCTTTAAATATTTAAAAACATCTATTTGTCACTATTTTATTAAAACACTAATTAGTTTACAAAATAATGTAATATTATAAATATTTGTTATTAAAATATGTTTATTTTAAATTCTAATGAAATTTATTTGGTTGACTCATTACATAATTTACAAAATTAATTTTACAGTATATTAAACATATTATATATTTTTAAAATCAAATATTAAATTATGACTATTAAAATATGTACAATTAAATAATATGTTGAACATAATTAGCTTTATATAGATATACAGTATATTATTTACTTTTTAAAAATAATTAATTTTAGTTGACTTTGAGATAAATAACTAGTAAATTAGTGGAAAGAAATTTTTAATAAATATTTTCTAACACTGTATTTGTTATTTCCTTTAATTTTTCTATAAATTGCTTTCCAAAAACACAATTTTTTATTGTATTAAAGTTGACGAAAACAATAAGTTTATATACTTTAATCAACAATAACTCAACAATAAATTGTGTTTTTGTCGAATTATTAAATAATTATTTGTTTTAATTGAATCATTTGGGAAATAATAATAATATCATTAATGTCAATGATTTTCAATTAGCGTCCAAAATAGCATCAAAAGACTCTCAGTTCCTCAACTATGGTCACGACCTTAACAACTAATAAAAGATATTATAATCATCAATAAGTTTTCAAAAATAAAAGTACATTATATGTTGTTATTAAATTTTTACAACAAAATTATCAATTTATGTAATTACAAAAAAACTAAGTATTTCATGATATTTTTAAAGATTAATTAATAAATTTATATTATGACAAATAGTTTAATATATTATACATAGTATATGTATGATATAAATAAAATTTGTTATTTTAGTATATTTTTATTACTACAATATCTGTTTATAAATAATAAAAATATAATGTTTTGAATAAAAAAAAAGTTATGAGTGATTAACATTTTTTTATTTTCTACTACAATATAATAATAATAATTTATATTTTAATTTTATATTGTTTTGTTCGTATAAATATGATCTTAAATTACATTATTACTACAATACACATTAAGTATTAAAATAAACCAAAAATAGTGGTTATTTTTTAATCAAAATGTTTTGTTTTCTATAAAACATTCATTCATTAAGAAAGTAAATTATTATATTACAGTAAAATCATTAAAACAAAACAAAAATGAATTTGTTAAACACCTATTTTGTTAGTCTAAACATATACTATAAATAATATATATCAGGGTTGCTAACGGGGGGAGCCATCTTACCCCCTCTTCCTAAAGCCAAAAAAGTAAGGGGGTCCCCCCTACCAATTTATAAACTCGTGAAATACTGGAAAAATTAATTACATCAATATAACATTATTTAAAGTAATACAATCAAATAGTGCTACAAAACCATAAATATTATTTATTTTAAAATTTAAACATAAAAATTAGTTTATTTATTAATTAACGCTAAATATGATTTTAAAAAATAAAATCAAAATATTAATAAATATTACATCTCTAGAGTTAGTGATCTCCAAAAGGCAGAAAAGTTCACAAATAAATTCATTTTTTATAAATATATTTTTTATGCAAAACTTCATTTTTATAAACTTTTGTAAAAATAACTATTATTTAATAATATAAAATATTTTGAGAGTATTGAGAAATTAAATTGGGAATATTTTCATTTTTTGGGGGAATTTACGGGAATTTTGTGGGTAATATTTGGGGAATTTACTCAATTGATAAAAATTGTATTTTAAAAATGCAATAAAAATTATATCCCATATATTCTCCTATACTTCCCTTGAGATCAAAAATCTCTAACAACCCTAATATATATATAATAAAAACCAACTAAAAATTAGTAATATGTATATCAAATAATAAATAAATAAAATTATAAATATATTATTTTTGACTTTTCAATTAAATTTTATTATAATTAATAATTTAATTTGTTCTTAAAATTAATTTTTATTTTTTATAATAACATTTAACAATATTTTTAAAAACTAAATTGATATAAAACTAATAAAGCAAAAATAAGTACATATATTAACAAATATGTCATTTCGATCTATTTTATCACTTTTATTATACATTATGTAATATTTATTTATTTTATGACTGTATATCAATTATACTGTATAATCAAAAAATTGTTTGACAACAAATATTAATAAAAATTAAACACATTATTTTAGATATGCAATGATATTAATGTACATTTATTTTGCTTATTTTTATTTATATTTTCACACATAATATAAAACAAAAAAAATAATTATGTTGTTATCATACATATATAATTAATTTTTAATAATAATAAGTAATTATTGCTTAATTTATACTAGGTTATTTATAGAAACTAAATGGCTTTAATTCGATTGGTAGTAATAAAATTAATATGCAATTAAGTTTATATAGGAATTACATACTTTTAAAACCACTGTCCAATATGTAAGTGCAAAATAATCTATAATTTGTATGAGTGCTTAAATAACTGTAATAAACTTACATATTTGGTTTATAAATTATGACAGTGATTAAACTAAATAAGACATTCAATTGGTGACCATTGATATCATATTTTTATTTCTTAATTTACAATAATTAAAATTAAAATTAGACTAAACATTATGACTAATATATTATATTATTGAATTTGTTTAATGCTATCACTAATATTATAATTTAGTTTCATAACCGTTGCGAATATTATTTATAATTATAATACCAATTGTGAATAAATTTAAACAATATTATCATCATTTGTTTTGTTTAAAGACGTCAATAGTTATATAATGGATACTTTCCACAATCTATTGCATTGATTTATTTAAATAAATTCAACAAATAACTGATTTAATATGTAGGCGCAGTATAGTTAATGTTAGACATCTGGTCCGATGGCGGCATATTTGTGAATGGATTTTCCTGATAAGTCGGTTCATCGGTGGCCCCGCCGTATGCCGAATAGCCGGCACCTCCACCACCAATGTCTTCGTTTTCAAATCCACTCGCAAATTGAGTCATATCTGTACCACTAACCCAACGCTGGTGTGCAAAGTATGTACAGCCAGCCTATGTAACAAAATATATATACATTTTTTGTAAAATTATTAATAATGAAATAATTAAGTAATTATTAATATAATGACAATTAGTAAGAATGTGTTGACAACAAACCCACGAAGCGATGGAAAAGAAAGAGAAAGCAATGGCAGCCCTACAGCTATTGATGCCCTCACCAAATGGCGGATAATCAGACTTAGCCCACGCTATACCCAAATATGCAAAACATATCAAGTATAGCACTGACCAGACACCTGTATTTTCAAATTATATTAAGATTATTATAAATAAAAATATTTTTTTTAATTAACAAAATAAACGAATATCAGACCAGAAAATCCTAAATCAAAAGCAACGACTCGACGTCTGATTTTGATTGACGAAAGATTTTGAAACAATGCCTCCAATACTAGGAAAGCAATGCTCGCTAAGAACCCGATGAGACCCAGTCCTGACCCCAACCGACACGCGTTGTTATCCTTATTATACAAACATTTGTCAAGTTTGCCCTCTTTATACCAGCCCTTGGCTGATATACAACCAAACACTATGACTGAGCATAACTGTAATTATTTATTCATATAATTAAGTGATTATTTTTGCAACATTAAAAATAAATCAATTTATTTTTTCAAATTTAATTAACCATATATTCTAATTAAACATAATGTTTGTCATACATAACTTATATAGTATTTTACATAATGTTATGCCCCCGAAATGTAACTCATGTGCAATACATAAATTAAAATTATACATTTGTTTAAATCAAAATCAATTTAATTGTGTAAATAAATCAACACAATTGGTAAGTAATCACTAATTAAAAATCTATTAAATCTATATACATTATGTATATTTAACATAAATTATACAATTATTATTAAATGTTAAACAAAATCATTCAATCAAATAAATTTGGACTAAATTATAATTAATATCATATTTATAGACAAACCCAACAAATAAACCGCAGTATAACTTGTGGTCGCATAACATAACCGATTGGATCAAAAGCAGACCCTAAAATAAATATATTTTAATTATTAAATATATTAAAAATATATATATAATTATCTAATTGTATGTAATATGAGGAAAGACCTGCTTTCGCCGCTCCAAACGCTGCGTTCATATTATTCATGTTTATTATATTTATTTATTATTTAGATTCATATAATTAAACTAAATAGTCATCAAATTAGTTATAAAATGATGTAAACATTAAATCAATTGTTAATTTCAATAAATCTCTCGTCCATTGATATCATCTCTACTATTGGCGAGTCTGCGAATGCGTACTCCAATTGCCAACTATTTGACTATCAATTGGTTTCATTTGCTTCAATAAGTCAAACATTTATTCTCATCGTTAGTAATGTATTGTATATACAGTATAATAAATATCGTAATATTTTACATATAAAATAATTTGTAAAAATATTAAACAATTATTGTTTATATAAAAAGAAATATTTATTACGGCAATAACATACAGTATATCGATTTAATAATCAATACTGATTACAACATTCAATATAAAGTAATATCATATTATAATTTATGTTAATTAACAACAATATAAATCTTTTCAATTAGTGTGTGTACAATAATAATCATATATTTGTCACATTAACTGCTCAATAATCAAAATATACAAAAATATTCAAATTTCACAATAAAATTATCGCATTTGCAAAAATATAAATCATATTTCATGGGCTAACTTGTGATGGTTTTCATCTTTAATGATTAAAACTTGTTTACATTTATGGCAAATAACAAATTCTTGAGACATCCAATTGACTAAAAGTCGGGAACCCTTAGGAATGGCTCCCTTACTGTTCTTCATTTCCATTTGTTGAGCACTTAATAACTCATTTTGCTTACAAATATCGGGTAATAAAACCAAAAGTTCCGAAAATATAGTTATAAAATTTTTTCTGCCAAATAAATCAATACACTTCTCATAGTATTCATTGCCATTTATACGCGACTGTCGAAACTGTTTGGACACCTCTTTAAATAATAAAAATTTTGTTGAATCAGACAAAACATTTTGCACTTCACTAACAAGTGATTGGTTTCGATCATTAAAATCAATTGGATTTATATAATAATATTCTTTGAAATTATTGTCGAGCGAATCATTTGCATTCAAATTATTAAATACCTCAGCGACTGAACTCAGAGATAAATTAGATTTTTTATTAACTGGTAGTAAACCGGGCGGAGGACCTGTAGTTTTAGGTTTAGTTATTGTAGTGGAAAATGATTTGGGAAGTGGTTGTTGTTTAACACTGTTTGTCATTTTGTTATTAGTGGCTAAAACAGGAAAGTCATCCTTCGTTGGCAGTAATATATTGGACGCATTGTTTGATATATTATTTTTCTTTTTTGATTCAATTTTTGAATTTTTGCTATCATTTGTGATATGTGAAGAACTTGTAGATGTATTCCAATCTATCTTTTTGTTGTCACTATTTTGTGCTAAACTTTTTACAGTCTTTTTCTTAGTCATCACCGGAAGAGATGGAAATTCTTCTTTATTATTAATTGACGGTTTCTTAAACTTTTGTACCGATTTTGTTGGTTCATTCGGTGTAAATAATGAATCAATTAAGTTAACTCTTTGAACATTAACTGTTTGGCCCGATGTTTGTGGTCTCGAAATCGTTTGTTTCGCTAAATTATTATAAGCGACAGCACTGGGAGCCCTTAATACCGGTCCTTTATGTTCGGAAAGTGCTGGAAATTCTTCATCGTTCATAGCATTCATTTTTGGGCTTTTATTTAAATAAACGCTATAAGAGTTAGATTTCTTAGAAGATTTTGACAACTTTTTAGAGTCACTTGTATTGGTATTCATAATATTAATGGCTTTGGATGAACCCGATAGTGATGGAAAATCTTCGGGTCGAGGAGGCTGTACAATGACAGGAGCTGATGGTTCATCGGATTCGGAATCCTCTTTGACATCGTTGTTGCGGTTATTTCTACGCTGTTGTTCTCTTTTCATTTGGCGTTTGTTTTGCTGTCCGTTATCTAAATGTCCACTTCTATGACTAATAAACAAATCTAATGACAACGTCTTAGCCTTTTTAAGGTCAGATTTGCTCATATTTTGTGAATGGATTTGAGTGATGTGCGCCTGGAGGTCAATCTCACTTTGGAAAGCATTGGTAAATTTTTCCTCCTGTCCGTCACATTCTTTGCAAAGATAATGCTGGGCAATGAAGTGATCCCTAAGTTCTTTATAATCGGCATAAAATTGGTTCAGACCGGGAGGATCACAGAAATGACAATAGAAATGCTCGCGTCGTAAATGCAAAAGAAGGTCGTCCTGATCGACATAACGTTCGTCACAGAAAATACATAATGGATGTCCTCTATAACTCCTCTCATCGGGATCTCCTGACTTGCGATGTCGGGCCAACTCTTTTCGGTTATAATATTTGCGTTCATTTGTAAATATTTTTATATTTTCAACACATAAGTCACAGAAGAATAATTCATGTTCTTTCCTGTTGTTCATCAATTAAATAACATAATTAAACAAATTGTCGGATCAATTGTCGGATCATTATGACAAAAACCAATACCTAAGATGAGTGGATAAATCGTGGATTGTCTTAAACGGTGGTCTATTGTGACACTTAAGACACGGATGTTCAAGAAGTTTGCCATAAGAATCGAGAGCATATTCATCATCAAAATGGATGCCATTATTGTTATGATACAGACATTTGTCGAGATCAAAGTCATCAAACTTGCTATTCTTTACTAATGTAAAGACAACCTATTAAATCGTAAGGACAGACATTAGACTGATGTGAGTCTTGGAAAATGTTTTCAACAGTTGTATTGACCGCATACCTGATCTAACATCTGTCGACAAATTGGACACTCATTTTGTTTGCAAAGGACTCTCATTCTTGTGGAGCACTCGTAACAGACCCGATGGTCACACTTTCCGATGGCGTAAATCAACTTCTTGTTGGTGTTTGCCGTGTGTTGACAACAAACAACACAAATGAGATTATCTTTTTCGTCGCTCATCTTTAATATCTATAAATCGGATCCAATACTTGAAATACTATCGATTCAAACTCTTAAATCAATGAATACCACGGATGTCAATGAAGTGATAACTAGTTAGACAATGAGTGCCACAAATCCAGTCAATCAGTGATTATACGACACGTTAGCAGTGTTTCAATGATTTCAATGTTAGTGTCAATAATGCTATTAAACTGTATATTAGTATTAATATTAATATTACGTTATTATAACATATCGTATATCATGTGATAACCGATTGGCTCATCGTTTTGGTCACACATTTGGTTGCAATCAAACATTCAAATCATATGTTTATAACTTATAGCCAATACTTACATCACTAGTGTGGCCACCGGTCAGTCAATAATTGATTTACGGGTCACTAATTTTACCGACAAATTAGCCAAACAAACGATTACTGCAATCAAATGACAAGACTATTGAAATGTTATTAATAATGAGTTCACGTGTCGTATAATAAAGTAATATAAAGTAAAGTATTATTGCATTCAAAATGTTTGACTAATTGCCGCCAAATTCAAGTTATTAATCAAAAATACATTTATTTATCTAACAATCCATCAAAACTTTATTTGATTAATCTATTTGCTATTTTATAATGAAATCAATTAATTTAATTAAAATATACAATAATTAAATTAATTACTCTCTATATATAAACTTATTATTGATTGAATTGTATTGTATTGATATTGTACTGTATATAACAGTAAATATGTTTTATGAATGATAATCACATTTGAATGTTAAGTTTAGTCATAATGTATTTAAATAGGCTATGATTTTAATGCAAACTTTTTATAAGCATAACTTATTTAATGGAAAATAACTCAAATGAAAATAATACTAAATTTAATTAATACACATTAATACTCTATGAGTGTATAGTCCAGCTATACGTCAAAAAATGTTGTAACGTTATATCAATGATAACTTTTTATTAAATTTCTAACATATATAACATAACAATTTTGTACTATATATAAGAGTTTATTTGTGTATAATTTTATAAACTGTATATCACTGGTATAGTCTATAACAGTGATTAAAATTACAAATACAAAAAATATATTTTTATTATAATTTATGTAAAGATCCTGGTTAAAATTAAAATATAAATACAAATTTTAAAATGGGCTATGAATAACGTTAATTTTTAAATGAAAAAGTTATCATTGATAACACTTAATTTTTATCACTGGTCTATAATTTATTCAAAAAACATATTAACAACAGAGATTATAATACAGTTTATGTATTTATTAGAGTATATTAATTGGAAACTAAATGAAAATTAAAAATAAGTACAAATTGGTGTAAATTGATTGAAAAATTATTTTGAAATAAAATAAATGGGATATAAATGAAATTTCAATGAAATTTTTCTAATAAATTTCATTAAAATAACTTTCTAAAATGTTTTTGGTTAATAAATTTTGGTATACATTTTAATTTATTAATATTTTATCATAAACTTTAAATATAATATTAAATTAATTTTAATAGATTATAGATACTAAATATTACAGTATTATACAGTATATACGCTTAATATATGTTAGTAAAAAACGATAATTTAGTAAAATATTTATTTTTATAACAAAAATTAAAATAAATGAGATAATATAAAAATAGATATTTGATAAAAACACACATATATTGACAAAACGTATTGATTTCATTAATTTTAATTATAATTTAAAAATATTTAATAATTAAAGTATATTACTAGAAACATAATTTAAGAAAAACAAAATTAAATTTGGAATCACATTAAAGAGAAATTTCTTTTAGAAACTTTATAGAAAGTTCATAATATTTATATAAAATTTTATTTTTCTTAATTTATAATTATAACTGATATTGAAAATTATTGTTTAAATTGTAAATGATAAGCAAAGGCACAAAATTAGAAAATATAAAATTTTATTTTATTTATTATACATTTATAGCCAATAGTTATAATTTACCTAGATTAATTATTCTAATTGATTTATTATACACTATCGAGTACAGTGACATTGGATATCCCGGATATGATTAAAATTTAATTATATTATTATTTTATAATATAAATCAAGATTATGATTTATTAAATTAATATTATTAAATTTTTTAATATATAAAGCAATATTAATCATTAATGATAATAAAAAAAAGTTGATTTAATTTCTAAAATTCTGATGTTTAAACTCAATTGAATATAAAAGTTAAGAAAAAATGAAAATAGTGATAATTTCACTAATATATTAACGTATGAAAGCAATGAAATCCTGAAAATAACTTACTTTTCGGTCAATGCCTTAAATTTATTTGCAAAGAATATATACATTTTTGGGTCATTTGAATGTTTCAATGATTTGATCCATATTTACAAAGAAGAGTAGAGACAAGTTATTCAATAATATCAATATATATATGAAATGCATTTTCAATGTATATATAATGAAATGCATTTTACTTTATAAACTCATACTTAACTGTTAGTTAATTACTGTTCGATCACTACATTGAAAAGTTGTCAAAAGTTGTCATTTAAAAGATTATATTTATGTTTAATACAATGAAAATATCAAAATGTATTTATTTGTTACCTTTATTATATGTTTTTGCAAATTGTAAGCATTATTTAAAATGATAAATAATTAAATTAAATTAATAATTTTTTTTAATTGAGGCCAAACTAATAATTCAACAAAAGTGACACCAAATATGAACCCACAAGTGATAGCCAGTGACAGTACAACAAATGCAACAAAGATGTTGGTCATGGAGTTTGTCGCAGGAATGGGAAGAGCTTTACAACAGTTGTTATCGACCGCCAGTTCCACGAATAATAAACAGGTCTTCTATTGCTTTAATTTTATTTTTCATTATAATGTATAATATATATTATATATTGATTATTGATTATATTGATTGACAATAGATAGTCGATTATAATTCAACGACAATTAAACCGGAAAACAATCGAATTGAAAGCGAAAAGTTAAGAGAAGAGATCAATAAACGAGTGAATCAATTGCAGACACTTATTGGAACTGCTATTCAGGTTTCAAAAGATAGAAGAGATGTAATGACTAAAAGAATTTTAGAGCAAATCAATGGACGATTGGACGGAGCGAAGGAAAGGGCTGACAAAATATTCAGAGAAGTATTACTTATTTTTCATTTAATTTTAATTATATTTTATTCAAATATTTGTCTATAAAAATAAATCAATTTTTTTTATAGCCGACAAACAGTGAGATAGCAGTCAAGACATTGAGGACAATAAACACTGGAATTAGTAATCTTTCGACTTTTGCAAACTCACTATTAAATAGAGTTAACGTTTCAATTAATGTTAATCTTAAACAAAACAATGAAAGCATGAAAAATCCGTAAAATTATTTAATTTTGTTTTTTAAAAACTAACAATTTATCATACAAATAATAATACTAATATTAATAACTATTCATAAACCATCATTTGATTAATATATTAATATTTTTGTTAAATTTAAATTACCGGTACATTAGATATATATATACAGTATAAATAATTTATAAGTAAATAACTTTAACAACATTCATTATTAACTCAAATAATTAATGTATTTTAAAAGCATGAAATTGTTTTAATTTGTAAAAATTGTCATTTAAAACAATTAAAATAATAGTATTTTAAATGTTTCACGCATTACTCTAAATAAAAAATCATCTCAGTTTCGACCTATTTTTCAATATAATTTTCATTATAATTGTAATTTTTAAAAAAAAAATACTAAATAAAAAATTAAAAACTATTTATCATTTTAGCAATTTATGTTAAAAACTAGTGTATAATAAAAAAATATAATGTGCTATTATATATGCATTTTGCAAAAATATTTTGATTGACTGTATAATATTGAATATTTATAAAATAATAAAACAAAAACAAAAAGTTTGATTTATTATTAATCACTTTCACCGTTCAGTGATTATTGTCATTCAATATTAATTGTATATATAATAAAAATTTATTTAATTTGTATAAATAAACAATTAGTTACATATTTTCAATTAACACTTACCGTAATAATAATATTTAAAATCTATACTTAATTTTTAACCAAAAAATAACTTTAAAACGTCACTTAAACTCAATAAAACTTAAGACAAAATCCCATCCTATTATACCTACCGTTTGATGAGATCTCAGTCTTAAAAAGAAAGATCAAAATAATTTTTTAGAGAATCTGATGATTGAGTTGAAACAAAAACAATTGTTATTTAAAATTAAATCATTTGTGGATAATACTAGTTTGTCCCGAGCAACATGTATAGAACGTGTAAAGAAACAAAAATTTGAAATCAAAAAAATTATTTAAATTTCGCGTTCAATAATATAATTTAAATGTTTTTTTCTTTACACGTGCAACAATAATAAAATTAAAAAACTAACTGTTTAATTAACAATACTTTTTATTTAACCGTTATTTTAATTTTAATCATTTTTAATTGTTGTAACGCGCAAAAGTGTGACCAAGATATAAATATATAAACATTTCCAAATTATATAGTAGTATAGATTAACATTAGTATCGAATTAAATATTAGTTATTTGTGACAGCATTGCAACAAAATGTGATCTTCAATAGTGTGTCTGAACCATCAGTTTGGTGTAAACAACACAAACAGCTAATCACTTCAAATCTTAAATCTTTAAATCAAAACATATGTTAAACATTTTATTTTAATGCAAATGCAATAAAATAATACAATAAAATAATTTCATATAAGTTTAATTAAACACAATCCAAAAACTATAACAAATGAAATAACGTTTAAAATGGGGTTTAATATTCTAATTATAAATATATATATAATTCATTAAATATAAATAATTAATACAATAAATTAAATAATTATTGACTTTTAGTTACTAAACTAAATCACAATTCGTTGATTTGTAACAAATGAGTGACTTTTAAGGCATAAATTAGTGTCATTTATAGCTCATCTCGTTTTGTATAAGACTTTTGCTTCGAGTATTTCGTTGTCTTTTTGACGGATTTTTTGTTTGTTTCACTTTTTATTTTATTTTCTCTTGTTTTGACCACTTTATCAACAGGTAATGTAATATTAAAAAGCTCTAAAAATTCGTTAATTGATTGAGTTGTCAAACGGTCAGTGTTTTGGTCAAAGTTTTTAAGTTTTTCAATAATAAATGAACGCAAAAGAGATGTTTTAAAAATATTTTGTTTCAATTTTCTAATTGTTTTAATCAAATAATTTAAATGTTGTTTGAGTTGTGTTGACTTTCTTTTCGTTAATTTTTTGTCTGAACCAAACAATTCAATTATTTTTTGTCGAACTAATGACAACTCAATTAAACGATTTCTAAGACTTCTTCGCGTTTGATGTGAATGTGATTGACTCGAAGCGAGATTATTAAGAAGACATTTGTAGTTACATAATGTAAGTGATGTCTGGAGACGAACGCTTGATTGCGAGTGTTTCCAAATAAATTGCACTAAACTCGAGGTTGTTATCGCCATATTTGATGCAAATGATATGCTCTCCATTTTCCTAAATATTTAAAAATAATAATCAAATTAATAAATGTTAATAATATAATATATTTCGTATTAACCTTTTAGCAGGAAATAACATAATAGTTGGGTATCTATTGGCAAAACAAAAATATTTAGTATTAAATACTAAGAAAAGGTATATAACAGTACACTAACCTATCAACAGTATACTCCCAGGGAAGGTCATTGGCGTCACCATTAAGTCTGTGATAGATTCATTGATTATTAATATTTAATAAACAATTGTTTAAATTGTCAAATAATCAATACCATACCGGGTGAAGACAATGCCTTTGATATTACTGAAAATTCTGGCCACTTCTAAGTAAATGTGAGCAATTGTTGAGCAAAATCCACACCATTGAGCGTAATACATGACAACAACATCTTTGGTCGGATCCAAGACTACCCGACCAAATGTTTCGGCACTGAGTTCGGGAACACATATCACTCGTTCCTTACTATCTGAAAGACATGAACCAGAAGTCGGTGGAAGAGATGAACTTTTGAGAAATCGGGGCAAAGACTTGTTTGTGAAGTTTTTAATAAATTCAACAAAACTTCTTTTATTAATAGTTTGCGTTTCACTTAAATCGTTAGTTAAAATATGAATATTTTCATTGGAGTTATCAATTATAACACCAATTGTCGCATGACTTTGATTGAAGATATCTATTCCAATGTTTTCAGCAAATGCTGGAAATAATATCGAGTCCAACGCTGCAAACCTTAAGGTACGGTTGGTTCTACAAGAAAGGCCTGTAAAGTTGGACCTCCACTGTTGGTTACCTGAATCGGCACTATCAGGGAAGTTGACATCACTGTATTTAAGACCCAAATTAAGACGATGACAGTGTTGTAAATCAGAGTTCTCAACCATTTTAGTAATTGTATCGTCAAATGTTTGTGAATTATCCTCTGAATTCATTATAAAAAAATTGTCGTCAATTTCATTAAGCGATGGATGAATACCAGAACAAGTGGTGACGATCTTATAATATGAGGTATATTTTGGTTGATATGAATACTTAATTTGATTGCAAAAAGTTGCTGTTTTGTTGGCACTGTTTGGATCAAAATCGGTCAAATAACGTGAAGCAGTGGCCAAACAATTAAAGCGTTGACAACTTGAGGGACATTTTGCAAGACTTAAGTGAATACAAGACGTACAAAAACACTTCTTATCGCTCGCTTTACTCGATGGTCGCCAACGGACTACTTGAGAGTGACAGCAAGTGTCGGCATTTGTCACTTGTTTTTTGGTTGAAGTACTTTCAATAGTAGAGATCGGTTGAACCAATTCGTGACATTTCTCTTCCAATTCCATCAATTTTTCTTCTAATAAATGTCTTCTTAAAATACTTCTATGAATTATTGATCGAATAAGCGGTGAGTTATCGCAGTTATAGTAATCCATAACCACTTCTCTTAACTTAAAATAAAATAATTATTAAAATAAATGTCTTTTTCAAAAAAATATGTCATAACTTACAACATCATAGTATGGAGAGATACCCAATACAAAACTTCTTGGAGTAAATAAAACAAATGTAGGATTTTTAGTGATTATATCTGAAAGAGCACTACTTTTAATGCCTGATGGGATCAACCACTTCAATGTCGGTGTTTGTTGGACTCGACTGTAAACCCAACTTAAAATAGTTGCAGATTTAATAGATTTTGTACCAAAATGTTCGGTTGTATTCCATAGAAATAATGTCAGTGTTTGAGGCTTCGCAAGTGATAATTTTGTGGCTACTCTTTTGCTTGATATTACACAATAACATACTGTCCTCCACGGGTCAGATGATAGTGCTTTAACAGATGTCGAGAAAAATTGCTTATATCCCGGTGGTTGAGGTGATTCATTGAAATCGAAATATCCGATCAAAATAGCCTTAAAATTAAAAAATTCAAAATAATTTTTAATTATATACAAAATATTCCTCAGATTACATCGTGTTTAGCTCTGAGATCAAGTAAGTCGCCTTCATTTTGTACTGGTATTATTGGATCCAATAGATTGTCTAAAAATGGTATCATATAACTGGCCACAAGTGGTCCTTTATACTCGACTTCACCGGCCATTCGGACGTGAGCTAACAATACTGGATATCTTTTAAGATTGTAATATTGTCTGCACTGTCCATCGGGATACCAACAATTTATTGCCGCAAAAAATATCTACATTAAAAACATACAGCTTTAAAAAAATAATCAAAATATGATAAACAAATAAAAACCTGATGTCTATAATGTTTTGCAATTGTTTCAAACTCTTTCATTACTCTAATACAATCTGAATCCCAGGGGGCGTCTAAAGGGGTCAAATAAACCATACAATCAATAATTAAATTTAATACCAGTAATAAATATTGTAGAAAATGTTTAGAAACTATTTAATCGATACATACAATACATAACAAATGAGACATCATTTTGAAGAGCACGAAGTGACAGTTGTTTCAGATCTCCCAACTCGTAGTCCACTATTGGATACATGTCTTCATCAAAAAACTTAACCGGATTTGGAGTCTTTCGGATCCGAAGTGTTCTGACATATGTTGACATCAATGATATCATTAATATTACATTTATTTTTTTAAATTTCATTATTATTATTATTTGTTGCCAACTATTTAAAAAGCTATAACTATTATTAAGTCTATAAGTTAAAACAGTTGGCTGAGACTGTTATTGTTTCAAACGATTAAATTGTTTTTATAAAAAATAATATTTTAATATCAAAATCAAGTTTTAATATAGTTAACAAAAAGTGTTCATAAATTATTATAAACTTAATAATACATTATATACTATGAGATTAAACCAATAATATTTGGTTACGTGTTATTAGTTATGTTATGTAAAAAGTCATGCTTTTAATTACCGGTAATTCAATTTATATTTTTAAAATCAAATTTTAAAAAAATAATAAAATATATTTTATATTAAATGCAAGTATGAGTTAATAATATATTTTTATGTCTAAAAAAATTGCAATTTGTTATAAATAGGTTTATAATTGAATTAAATAAAAAATTATTATCAAAATAGTATTAACTGAAATATGTTATCATATATGATATAATATATTATATACAATTGGTGTCATCATTAATATAATGTTGTTGTCATTATTATCATTAATTTTGATGACAATTGGGATCAATTAGGTGTCATTAATGACCAATTGGTACTCATTATTATGATATTACAAAGTTTTGCTAAACTAATGTCACAACTGTTTATAAATATGATATCAAATTTCTCATATGTAAACAATAATAGCATTGCTCATCAATGATGGGATCAATTGATGCATTTGACGACCGCATCATTAATGAGGATTTAATCAAAGTATGACAAACCCGTTGTGAAGAGCGGCCAAAATGGTGACACCGATGGCCAAAACAAGACATATGAGTGTCTGTTTGATGCCGTCTCTCATTGTAAACCAACTCTTTTTCTTGTTGTCGATGATGTTGTTGTCGATGATGTTGTTATCGTTGGTGTTATTATTATTATTGTTGATATTGTTGTTGATATGTGTGTTGTTGTCATCAGTGGACACATCACTAGAGATACAGTGATTGTTGAATGACTTGTAAGGTCTGAGTCTAACACTAATACTAATATCGTTTTCATTCAATTCATTCGCCATATTATTATTATTATTATTATTATTATTATTATTGCATTCAATTTCTATTGAATAATACATTACAAACACATGTTGTTAAATGCATTACATATATTACATACACTTTTTTAAAACTTTTATATACAGTTAAATGTATAGACAGACTCATCGCTCATTAATTTCATTTTAAATTTACATTTCATTATTTGATTATATCAATAGCACAGATGGTTTAAATGTCAACTTGAAAAACAATGAGATAAAATAAAATTTCTTAATTTAAACATAGCTTTAAAGCAATAACCAAAGGTTATTCAAAAACTAATAATAATAGTTACAGATTGTTGACAACTTTACAATCAATATATATTATTATTTGATATTTTACTAGTTTTTTATACAACTATTTATTTGGTTTGCAAACAAATTAATTAATGTCTATAAGTTATAACAATTATTTTAAAGTTATGTGTGTTTTATGTGTTTTTTTTAAATGCAAATAATGTTTCGCTCGACTCTTCTCTTAAGACTTGAATCATTAGACTTAAAGAATTGCATTGGAATTAATGGTTTCTTTTTGTTGTTTAATATACTATTAATATAATGAATGCTATTTTTATAATTTATAACTTAATAGAAAAACTATTTATATATATATACATAAAGTACTGTATATATGCTGACTAACGCACGTTTATATCATTAAAAACAAAGAATAATATTAATAGTGTTATCCAAAAAAACTATTTAAAAATATTCAAAAGCTATATATGCTTTACATGCGCTCTAAAATGATTGAAATACAGTACATCTATACAATCTATACTTTATTTGTTTAATTAAATTAAATATTAATATCTAATTAATTATTATATGATACTAATATTTACAATAATTAATAATATTTTATTTTAAGATAAAACTATATTAATTATGCCACTTATATAAAGATAGCTTAAGTTATAATAAGATAATAATTAAAAGTAATATTACTTACATATTGTCTATGTTAGTAAGTTATTTACAGTAACTATTTTATTTGAAATAATACAACTTATCAATAGTCATGTAAATTTAATATATTGTAAAATGTTTATAATATATCAATAATATACGATATGGTAATATGATATATAATACTAATAAAATATCAGTATTATATTATTAAAAAATGTTTTAGTATTTATAATTAATTTAACAAATAATAGTTGAAAATTAAAAAATGTTATAAAATGTTATTTTTGGTTTAGTTTAAATCTAGTAAATATTATAAAAATATAAATTCCAATAAAGTTAATATTAAATTATAGTATATTAAACTTAATTATAAAATAATAGTTTTGAATATTTTGTACACATTTACATAGTCTAGAATTAATTGTAATCATATTATATCCAGTTTAATAAGTGACTAATTTAACATTAGTTATACTAGTGTTAGATAAATTGAAATTAATAAAGATTTGTTTTTATAAAAGTCTAAATTAAATTACTTATAAAAAAATAAAAATGGCGATAACTTATAACTATCTCACTTGATTAATACCGAAATTATTTTAATATTAAGTCTCATTTTTAATTTAAAACGCTATTTAATTTATTATATTTATTCAATTATGTTTGCTTTGATTAATTAAATATCATGAATCTATCTATAAAATTATTATTTATAAAACTTGTATAATAATAGTTAACTATACATTTAATTGTAATATAATTTAAAATAAACACTGAAAGGATATAAAATATAATGCAATTATAGAGTATTATAATTCTGTGACAACTAAATCATAATATTAATTGTAATACTGTTTGATTACAGTATACTACATAACATATTATTGTTTATTTTTAATTAAATAATTTTATATTTTAATATTGCAATTTAATTGTAAAATATATTATTTATATAAACATTACATATTCTGTAATATTGTAAGTCTTGTCAAAATATCCCAAACATACCCACAAATCTGAACTAATATTAATTGTAAGTCAAATTAAAATTTTATAATTATATTCTGATATCAACATAACATTAAATATATATTATTATTATTTATTATATTAATATTAGATTTCACATACAATTGGTGTCTATTAGTGTTTGAAAGAAAATAAATTTTAGAAAGTTTCTAAAATAAATTGTTGTTTATGTGATCTCAATGTTAATTTTGTTATCTCAATATTTCATATCTCGTAAGAATACATTATAATTATAAATAATAACTAAATATTATTATTAGTATTTTAATTATATTAAAAGTATACTTAAATTAAAAATAAAATTTTACAAAACTAAGTATAATTTATTAATTTTGTACATAGACATCATATTTATATAGTAGTGTAGTGTAGTGTTTATTAAATATTACAATAGCTATAAATATGTGGATCTCATTGTAAATTTATAATAATAAATTTATTATTGAGAAATTTTCTTCGACATACTTATTAGAAATTTCTATTTGTCTATCTCTAAGTATAGTATAACTTAATAAATAAATTATATTCCATTAGATGTCATTAATATTACATAATTGTATTAATATATAATTACAAATTATATGCTACTTTGCAATCAATCAATGAATCAATATATAAAGTTATGGAGTATTTTTAACTTATATTATTAAATAATTGATGTCTAGACGATTTAATTAAAAGTTTATAAAATATTTGTAAAAATAAGTTTTAATATTGATTAATATATTAATATTAAAAAACTATTTGGCACTTAAAACACTTTTGTTTATTTAAGGCTAATGACATGTAATATGAAGAAGTTATTCACACAAACTTTACTTTAAAAATGTTATTTTTATCCATTAGTAATAAAAATGTTGCAAATGTTGATAATGTTAACTAAATTAAGTTTATTACTAGTTTTTTTGTAATCTCATAACCCAATGAATTAGAAAAATTTATATAATAAAAAATAACAATACATTAATAATTATAGACCAAAAATATATAAATAAAATATTTACTGTAAGATAAATAATTGCAAAAATATTTGTCAACGAAGAGTTTATAATATAACTATAAAATTAAGTTAAAGTTATAAAATATAAATTATATTATATAATATTATTTAAATAGTATCTGATTAAAATCAAATGTCAATATTAGTTTTCTTTGTTTATTTTAAAAATTATCAGCGTTGGAAAAATGGGAATTTTTTGATAAAATTTATTTTTAAATTTCTAAAATAAATAATTATACATATATAATATCAGTATATTAATTGTATCATATTTTGGTTATATGATACTTAATAAGTATTACTTATATTGAAATAGTTTGTAATTGAATAAATTTTGACATTAATTGCCATTAAATAAAAAGTACTTAAAAATTAAATTTTTAATTTAAATAATATTTTTTTTATTAAATGTAATTATATCAATATTATAATATTTTGAGTATCATATTAACTAAGAATAAAAACAGTACTTTTTATTTAATGCAAATTAATGTCAACATTTTAAATCATTTTATTTTTAGTTAATATGACACTCGAAATATTACTGTTATTGCATATAATGACAAAAACATTATTTGAATTAAAAATTAAATTTTATTTTCAGTTAGCAACAAATGTTTATTTATTGATAAATATTTAAAATAATGCAACAAATATTAATAAAATAATTGTTTAATCTGATTATAATATTTATATAGTAAATTGGTTACACTGTGTAACACATAAATTATCAAAATTTACTATAATTTTCAAAACGAGAATTCATATTAATAATAAATTTATTTCAGTTATGTACACAATATACTGGTATTTTATAGTTTTTATTTATCATCTTAAAGTAAATTAAATATTTGTATAAAAAGCATTGATTGATATTATATGATACGTGTAAATAGTATACACTACAGTAATTAGAAGATATTCTAATAATTTTATCATTTAATCAATATTATAGATATTTTGAAAATTGTACAGTATACAATATCTATATATAATAATTAATTTATGACAATAAATATTAATTTTAAACTTTAAAACTACTATCTATCTAATAATTTTTATATGACATATACTATAATGGGTTGAGGATATAAGGTTAATGAACGTCATGTAAAAATAACTGTTGAAATTTTTTAAGTATTTTGTTGTGGGAGAGAAAAGTCAACAATTTTGTTGATTTGACGTTTTCATAAACAATGTATAAGTTTTAAATTTCAATAATAAATAATTTTGTGTTTAATTAGCAATTATTATAGCAAAGCAAATGATTTTCAATACTATTTACATAATAAGATTTCATTAAAAATCTTAGATATCTTTAGATAAATATAACATTGACAATCATTATCTAAATAAAGTTAAATAAAATTATTTTTCAAATGCAGATAATCCGGTCAATACCAGTAAAAGATAAATAAAAAGGCATTATTTGCAAACCCAAAAATCTCACACAAAAATGTTTACTTTAAATTATTTAATTAATAGTTTATTTTTGTCTAAATATAGTACTTTATTTGTATAGATTTGTACATTAGTAGTGGTAATAATGGTAAGTGAATTAAATTCAATGTTTGTCTTAAGGTTACATTGCTTGGATGGAGACACTGGAGATAACCGATAGTACATTGGTTTGCATGTCAAAGGAGTGTACAAATATTTGGTGAACGGCTTATGAGGTTATCCATTGAAAATAGGAGAGTCCTTTTTGATCGCGCAAATGCATTCAAATTGAATACCTATTGAACGGCACTATTACTCCGCGGGTGACAACAATTTAATGCATTATTCCCTCGTTTATAGCGAACATTTCATTTGTCGTTTGTGTTGAATTCAGTTCATAACCTTATTTGTGATCATCAGTGACTCTCTCGTCAATCAGTTTCCGGTTATTGAATGTTTTTCAACAAAGTGTCATAATATATATATAATTGATTTTTATGACAATTAATTATTCAAAAAATTGTGATATTGATTTGATATATGTAAGACAATTGTTAAAATAATAAGCGGGTCTTTAGATAAAACTTTCTCGAAAGGTGTGGTCATAGCTTATTGCTGTCAAACATTTGAAACATTATTGTTAACTGAGTTATAGCCATAAAAACCAGTTTTTATCTCTTTTGAAGACAAGAATCTAATAATTATTTCAAATTTTAAATGAAATCAATTAGTTGTCGTAGAGAGAGAAGTGTTTAATAGCTGTTTGTAAACTAAGTGGAGGACAGCATCTAAACGGCACTCCTCTCCAAACACTATAAATAGTTTAGACAAAAGCCGGTTATTATATTTACTCTATTATCGTGTAATCAGTAATCGTGAACTTGATTTTGCATTTTTCAAGCAAACCATCAAATACCTGGAGAGAAGTCATAAATTTCCGAAATAACTAAATTGAGAAAAACCTGATTAAAAATAGTTGACGCGACCGGTTCTGTCCGGCGCCGACACATACCTGTGCTAAACGTCACCTCTCATCACATCTCTTGCATTCTTTTAAAAAGTTTAGCCAATTGTTGGCCACAAGTATTTGTCTGTTGACTTTGCATTCAAATTTATGTTTCATTTATTTTATTAATTGCTTCAAACTTTTATCGTTAAACTTATAATACATATCACTATTTTTTAAATATTGATATCGTTTTTAAATATATTGTGATTTATTGAAGTGATATATTGATTGCGATAAACTATTTAAGCGATAAATTCGTACAAATTATTGTTAAATAAAACAAGTGCTCTGAACTAATCCAATGCCAATTCAAACAAAGAGATATAAAATACGACATTTGAGAAGACATGAAATTCCTCAGTTGCTTCAGATTTGTCATAAAGAGGGACGACATATGGGAACTACCGAAGAGGTTGAGTCTTGGCTTCAATTTGATCCAAAAGGTTTCTTTGTGGCCGTTGATGACGACGGTATGTATTATATATTTTATAATTTTGACTTAAATCCGACATCAGTGTATTGGTGGTACCATTTATATAATAGTTATATCATAAATAATAAATGTATAGATTTTTTACTATTTAAAAATATTAGTGTTATATATTTTCAGTAATATAATATTTTCTGATATATTATAATAATATATTTTATGTTTAATATTGATTTTTAAATATAATATATTTTAGTTATTGAAAATTTTAGATATTGCACTTTATTTGTATGATATACTATTTAATTAAAATATTAATATATTAATGGTTATAACAATAGTATGTAGAATATCCTGAAATATATTGCTAATGATTTTAATATTTAATTGAAATATTTAATAAAATAATATATTGTACTAAAAATAAAGTTGTGTTAATAAAAATGTAATGATATTAAAGTGATATAATAATGATAAATTGATATGTATTTCAAAAGCAATTGTTAAGCTAAACATACATAAGTGTCAAAATGTTTTCAATTTTGTTTAGCCACACATTCAATACATTATGTGAAACACAAGGTTTACATTGTATGATGATTTGCACGGAAGAGGCATTTAAGTGGTTAAGGGTTTACTCCGACACACATATCAATCAGTTTTACACAAAACTATTGATACAATTGTGAGGACATGAGAGACCCGGACATCATATCTGGGTCTCTGTGTTCATGAATATGAATGAAAACAATAACGAAATGTATAGACAAAAGGGATGAGTGTCTGGAAAGGGATGAGTGTCAGTGGTGTTCGTCTAAATTCACTGAAAAATAGGTTACTTTTAGTAGCCTTAGATGTGAGTAAAGAATTGCAGATATTCTCATACAAACCAATTAGTTGGCAATTAATGATATATTATAATATAAATTATTATTTATTTAATATTAATTGCAATCACTCTTATATAGGCGTAATACTGGGCAGTTGTTGTGGTATACGATTAAGTGGACAACACGGGTATGTGGGGATGTATGTGGTAAGTGCTGAATGGAGAGGCTGTGGTATAGGGAAGCAGATCTGGAACGCAGCCATTCATCACTTGGGTCACCGAAACAACGGTTTGAGCGCTGTTTCACATCTCTTCCAATTATATCGAGATAAGGCTGGCTTTTGTCACATTGCCGACTGGACAGTCGACTTATATAAACTCAATCACATGCATAAACTATACCAATACATTGCATCGGATCACTCCATCAACAAGAGTGATACCGATATCCCTATCTATCAGTTAAACTATGATATGTCTGAGTTCTGTACCGTTAGTGTATCACCAAAGTTGCGAACCAAACCCATAAATGACAAATTGATAGCCGATGTCATTGCTTATGATAGACGTCTGCATTCATACGACCGGTCAAAGATTGTCAGACTTACGGTCAGGGAATCCAAATGCCGGACTCGAGTGGCTCTCTTGGGAGACACTGTTGTCGGTTACGGTTGTATTAAACCTAATTTACAAAACCATTGGATGATAACACCCTTATATGCAGACAATGAATACATAGCACGTATGCTCTTATGTGACCTGTTGTCGGGCCTATCGATGCTTGAGTTGGATGAAGGGGTGGTCCTCAAGACCCCCAGTAATAACAACTCGGCCATCAATTTGCTCAAAATGTTGGGTTTCGAGAAGCAGACCTATAGCTTGAAGCGGTGTTACACCAGACAAGTGTTTGATGTGCCCACTCATCACATCTATGCGTTACATACCTCTGTCTTCTGTACTGAATGACAGATCAGACAACTAAATACTTATTAATCAGTTCTTCCATTTCTCACAAAATATGTACAGTTATATACAAATTATATAAATTATAATTATTTATACATCAAATAAATATATATACAAATTAAATACAAATTACACTAATAATAAATATATGTCTTTAATATTTATGTCTTGGGATTTCTTGACAGATAAATGGCTTGTTTTCTAGTTATATACCCATTGCGTGACATATTTTAGATAACTATTTTCTAACATTTATGCTTATAATTAACTAAATAATTAATTGCTTTTTATATTAAAAATAGTTTTTATTAAACAAGAATTTTGTTAGAAAAAATTTTGTCAAATATATCAGATTTTGCTAAATTTATAGTCAATAATATTTAAATATATAAATTAACGTCAAAATTAAATTCATTTAAAAGCATTTTATCGTCAAAGATATCCCAATAATTAAAAAAGTATTTAAAAATGTAATTATATAAATAAAACAGTAAAGTGTAGTTTATATGACATATTTTCAGCTCTCATGAAATTGAGTGAAAATTAATTTAATTGAATATCAATTAAGTAAAAGCTCATAATATAAAACCTGTATTTAATAATATTAAATAAATTCAGGTATTAATCTTCCATTTTATATAAATGTCATATCTTTTGCACATTTAAACAAAATATGTTATTAAATAACTTTAAAGATTAATACTTTAGCATTCGTTTAGATGAATGACTCTTTTATTAATTATAAATAATTCACTATTACTAACATTTTACACTTTTATCAATTTTAAAATTATAATTATAAAATACAGTAAATGTAAAGATAAACCACACGATCACAGATTGTAATAATACTGTTGAAAGACATAAGAAATAATGATTTTTATATTTGTATAACTGATTTGGTGAACATTTTTTGAAGCTTTTGAAATGATTGCCCAATTATTATAAATATATATTATTAACAAAAAAAAGTATATATAAGTTTATAGGAAAGGTTTTCATTTTTGAATTAATGAATATATATACACAAAAAATATAAACATATTTTTGTTTATTAATTGATAATAAAGAAATAAAATTCAAAATTTATTAGTTTTTTGTTGTATTTAATTAAATTATATTAAATGTAATGAAAACATTTCTTATTAATATATATTTAAATGCAAAGCTTATAGTATTTAAATTACATATAAATATCTTTTTTAATAAAAGATATATTTTACATAATATGTGTGCCAAAAATAACTAAATTAATTACTTTAAAGTGCAATCCTTTTAAATTAAATATTTGCCTTTAGTTTAATTAAATAAGGTTTTTAGTTAAAATTATATAGCTTAATTTAAGTAATTTATTAAAAATAAAACTTATTATATATAAAATACGGGTTAAATTCATTAATATTTATTTATTTCATAAACCACTTATATTTAAAAATAAGCATTATAAAATTATGTTATAAATTGGTTTGTTTAATAATTAATTTTTTAAATGATAAAAAGTTAACTGAAAATATACTGAAAAGTATTTATGTATGTTTATTACATTATAATTTAGTTTACTTTGTAATATCTAATAACCAAAATAAGTTAATCATAGTTTGTGTAATATGTTTGTCTCAAAATCTTTAATCATAATTTAATCATTGTTAATTTACTTAAATTTATTTTTAAATATTATTTATAATATGCTTTTAGTTATTTGTGTTAGATATTTATATATAATTACAAATTTTATTTTATTTGTATAAATTTAATAAGAGTAAGTTTAGAAAGAAAGTAAGTCAACTATTTTTAATTGTCTCCGATTTCGGCCAAACTTATACTTATATTAAGTATAAAAATAAAAAATACTAATACAAAAAAATTGATTACATTGTGATATGAGTAGTGTTGGCAAAAAAGAGAAATTTCTAGAAAGTTTCTAAAAGAAATTTCTATCTATGGGATCCCTATGTTAATTTTGTTTTCTGGATATATCTTATTATGTAACAATACATTGGTTTTACAAGTAATAATTAATTATTATTATTAATATTTTTATTATTAATTAAAGTAAAAATTAATTTATTTAATTATCTTAAATTCTTATATATATAATAAAATGATTATTAAAATTTTAAAAAACTGATTATTATTAAATAATTATAATTATTTTACATATAGGTATCGCATTTTGTATAGTAGTGTATAGTATAATGATATATGAATAGTAGTATTGTCTCATTATTTATATATTATTTCAATAGCTATAGATATGGGGATCCCATAGTATAACAATAAAGTTAAATTTCTATAGAAATTTATTCCTGAGAAATTTTCTAGAAACTTTCTCAGTGAAATTTATTAGAAACTTTCTATTTGCCCATCTCTAGATAGGAGGGAACTTATTTTAAATAATATAAAATTATTTTAATTAATGATAACTTAAATTACAAATGAGAATTAAAATATTTTTTCACTAATATTAACTTAAAAACAATATCTTTTTGACGAATTATACCAACTATATATTTATGAATTATATTATTTAATTAAATTAAAATCAATTATAAACAATAAATTTTTAATGTATTAGCATTACTAACATTATCACTTTAAAAAATATCTTTAACCGAAGATTAATACACTGGAATCTAAAATTATATGACAAAATTGTGAGAATAAATATTAAGTTAAATTATAATTCAATTGACATTTATAAATATATAAAAATAAACATTATTTTGATCATTTTATGTAATAAAAAATTAATCATATAATTTAACTTAGCATATAAATAAAGTTTGATTTAAAAAATATTAAAGATAATTAAATATTAAATAAGTTATATAAAATGATTAAAATAATCTTTAATTTTTTAAATATTTATTTGTTTTATTGAACTAAAATTTAATTTAATATTTATTCTCACAAGTTTATCACATAATCTTAGATTTCAATGTATTTTTGCAACTCTAATTAAGTTAGTTAAAATAAATTGGGTATTTTGAGTAAAATAAAATGATATTGATAATTTAATTGTGTGTTTTTTTAATTAAGTTATTTCAAGTTTAGGTATTTTAAAACAGAATAATGAAGAAATAAATTAAAATTTTATTTGCATTTTGACAATAATATTGTAAAAAACAGTAAAATCTAAAATTATATTCTAAAATTAATTTATTAAAATCTAAAATATATTATTTTTTACTTTTTTATTAAATAAAATTACAAAAAGAATTTTTATATCATTATTTGTCAGTTCATATTCTGAAATGTGATATTAAAATATTTTCTATTATTACACTATAAGTAAAGTAAAGTTAAAATATAATATATTATAATATTTATTTATTAATTTTATTTAGTAAATATTTTACTTGATATTCATAAATTATATAACATAAGAACCGTTACAATTTACAATTGATTACAAAAAATTCAATTAAAATAGATTTAAAGTACTGTATATTGAATTAATACATAAACAGTATAATGACTTATTTTAATGATTAACATTTAATGTTTTATTAATACAGTATAACCTCTTATGCATTAATAATATAATTCAGTGTATATAAAACTTTAACTTCAAAATGCGTTAAATTATTCATTGATTTTTGTTAAGTGAATATCTATTTATTATATATCTATTATAAAGTCTAATATATCATTAGATAAATATAATATTTTTAATAGTATTTATTGTTTATGTGGAGATATTTTCAAAGTCATTTTAAGCTTTTTAATGTTTATGTTTAAACATATTTTTTCTAAAATACAATTTCTTTGTTTTTTTAAAATAACTTTTGAAAAATAGAAATAAAATATTTTATTTTGATACTATGATTTTATAGTACAATACTAATGTGACCAATTAAATTAAATCAGATTATTACTTACTTAAGTATTATACCAGTATATAACAGTATTAGTTTACACAATTCTATTTTTTAATAATCAAGCTCATTTTATTTTGGAAACTTTTTATATATACTATCAGTGATAGTCTATCACATATTAAAATATGAATATCCATGAGCCAACCTAACTGTGCTGATATAAAATAAATACATGTATATTCTATTGTCGTATCCGTTCCATGAAAATTATTGTACCAAAAAAAGTTCGTAATTATATTATTTATAAAAAACAATGTACTGGTATTTTGTAACAGATTTTTTTTACATAATGGAATCGGTGTACATGTTATGCATTGTATATCGATTGTTAGTATTGCCGAATGGCATACAGGGATGTACTATACACTACATATGTCTGAATTTTCAATGTCAAGGCTATACATAATGTTTTGGTGCATATCATCCGTGTCCACAATAGTCATAATGAAAGCCACACCCGATTAACCTTAAAATAGTCAGTCAATCCTTATGTTATATAAATGTATTGATTTTCTTAATAGACATCATTTATATAATATAATAAATTTTTATCTAAATATCCATTCAATGTTTTACCTCTAATTAACTTTATATGATTTGCGCGTGTCATGTGTGAGTGTGTACTGTATGTATGGGGTGTAGTGTAGTTGATTAGCTATTGATAAGTTAAATAAGCTTTTAATAAAATATAATTACGGTACATAATAAATAAATAAATAAATAATAAATAAATATATAATTTTTATAATAAATAAAAATATAATTTAAATTAGATTAAATTAAGTTATCATAAAATATCATAAATAATTGTTAGTATTATTTATAAAATATACATATATTAAAGGTACTGTATATATTCTAATGTAGTTATTCATATTAAATTGAGATAATGGATAATTATCATCTAAAGTTACATAAAAAGTTAGAATTTATATTTGTATTAAAACATTGTAATACAATTAATCAACACTTATATACAATTAGATGAATTCAAACTATAAATTGTAATCTTAATATTTAAATGAGTAAATTTATATTTTCAAATAATTCAAAAATTATAAACAATTTTTGTTTATCAAAAACTATATTTTTATATAACTTCATAAATACAGTCAATGATTCTCTAAATATTCCTAAAATACAATTAGAGAAAAATACACTGATTTCTATTGTAAATTGACAATGATAATGTGCGATATTTAAAATATAAAAAATTAATGTACAGGTAAATATAAATATAAAATAAATCAAACCAAATATAATTAAATTCATAATGAAATGTTTTAATTAATTTAACATTAAAAAACAATAAATAATATAATAAGAAATAACTTAAATAAATTAAGTTAAGTAATAAATCCAACATAATTGTACTGTGATTTGAAGTAAAATAAAAATAAACTCTCAATAAATATAGGATTGATTTTTGTAATAAAAATAAAATTATACAAATAAAATATAATATAAAATATATTACTATATATATAAAACTAAAATAAATTTTAATCACACTTTAGATTCCGGTTCGCAAACAATTCAACAAAGTGTTGAATACTTAATAATAGCAACGAAACCGATATAATTATCGATATATTCAAGTAATTAAATTGACATATAATTGACGCCAATATAGCCATTGCTTTCAACATAATCGACAAATAGTTTCTTTGATTACTAAATATGGGAAAAAGTTATTTCAATGATATTTTGTTATCTTAAAAAATAGCATTTAATGCTTACTTGTTTATATTAATTACAGAATACTGGTGCCAAATAACCGGAAATGAAATCATCGATATTAAACCGGGTATAAGATATGGATCGGACCAAACAAAATAGAGAACAGGTAGTTTCAAATTAATCCAATCCAATAACAATGGAATTGAGGGAATGGTTGACAAATATAACAGTCCTAATAATGTTAAGTGAAGATTCCATAGGCAAACATCTGAACCCACACCCAATCGACGTTCAATTGATTGACACTTAATGCATAAGTGTATTAACTAAATAATTAAATAACATTTATTATAATTAATTTTTGAAATAAAATAAAATAAAACAAAAATGTTAAATAAAACCTGAATGTTATGCAATAATAAGGTGACCAAAAGTGCCTGTTTTCAAATAAACAAAAACTTGTATTAATATTAATAATATAATTGAATGATTCAAAATTAATAATACAAACCAAAGCAGAATTATAAATAATGCCAATCAATATAATCACAAATAAACTCAATAACGGAATTAATTTTATTTTAAAGCTTTTTTCTTGACTTATGTTTGATTTGTTGAGACTGACAGTGAATCTGTTATTTAATAACACATATAAGTAATTAATTATTACCGTAATTTTGATGATTATTGAACAGCAATACCTGCTTTTAAGATATACTACAAGTGATGACAAAGAGATGAATATTAGTGTCATAATTGAGAAAAAGACGAATATTATCGACAGTGCTGTTGAATAGAGAAAGAGGTAGAGAATGATTAACTGATACCACATTAGACATGAGGTCATCGAATTCATCTCTGAATAACTGTAATTTAATCAAAATATTCACAATAATTATTAATAAATATCACTAAATATATATATATATATATAAAATGTATATTTAAATTAATTACTTAAAATATAAAGCCAAACTGGAAGGTGATAATATAAGCAACCCGTTTATCGAAACCAATCGGTATTGTTTAATTATTTCAATTGATTGTATATATAAATATTTTGGTATATTATTGAAAAATTTATTATTATGAATATCACCGTTTGTTGAGCTGATTTGTTTATTAGGTATTATTTGTGTGGATAACATAGATATCACAATTGATACAATCATTGGTAACAATATGAGTCCATAATGTCTTAGTATTTGTCCAATTATTTCAGAAATGGATGGTTTTAAATGTAGTTTATAGCTACAGTTTGGGTCAACCAATATATAAAGTGTGGGATTAATTAAACTTTTAAAATCTTTAGGTTTCGGCGAATTTAGTTTTAGTGTCATTTGAGTGGATGACCTGCGCTTCGGTAATATGTATTGATATTGACTCTCTTTATTCCAGGGAATAGAAAAATAAAGATAACCGATATTTGAAGCGCTGGTATAACATGAAATAGTTTCCATTTGTATCCAATAAGTGTGCCAAATATGATTGAGTCCCGAAAGACTAAGATTGTAAAATGTTGTCTCTTCACTGACTGCAATGTCCATTATAGTGATTGGCGAGAATACCATTGTTAGACTTTGCATTAGATTTGGCATAATTATAGTTTTGCTTCGGATGGATGTCGTGAACCGATCGATCTGTATGTCAATTGGTTCCACTGATGAACTAATTGCTAGTAATAGGTGTGTATATCCTTTATTAAGTAAGAGAGATGATAGACCTTTGTAAACACGACGTTCAATATCATGAGGTTTTGATGGCATCCGTTTGACATATGTGTGAAGTAAGTGACCCTTTTCGCTGATATTTTTAAAAAAATAAATCAATTATTATTATTATTTATAATTTCTTAAATCTATTTTTCATACCAATAAGTAATATTATTATTCAATTTGGTTGGACTACAAGCCATAAGCCAATTATGTCTATAATAGCCCTTAAATTGAATGACAATGGTTTCTCTTCGTATTAATGGCAGTAATATATTCATTTGGTTTAAAACCTTAGATTTATATATAAAATTTAAAAATACAAAAATAAAATATTAAATTATTTACTAAACTATAATAACCTTTGGTTTCTTAAGTTTAATAATCCTTTCAAAATTTTCACTCCACTCTCCATTTGGTGTTAAGTTAATTGTATTTGGAATAACAAAATTGGGATAATTTTTCTCTAAAGTTCTCTCCAAAAGATGGTAACGAATTATCCTATTTCTGTCCGAATAGTTTTCAAACATTTTAAGTGACTTCTTATCAATTAAATCAAAGAGAAGTCGAGTTAATTTAAGTACTAATTGTTTGCACCAAACAATACATAAATGATCCGTTGAAACCCAAACCTATATTTTTTAAATATAAATTTTCGATAGAAATTAAAATATTATTATTAGAGTATAATAAATATAATACAAACATCATCGATAGCTGTGGTTACTATTGTTAAATCATTGCTATAATTATTGTTCAATCGGGTAAGATCTGAACGGACCAACTTATCATTAAAGCCACCACCAATTGATATCAAATTAATATGTCTTAAGCTATTATCACGATTTTGGTCCCAAAATTCTTCAGCTAACTTATAAAATCTTGTCATTTGAATATCAATGGGAACAACTAAATTAAATTTTTAAAATTGCCATTCAATTATTAATTACATTAAATTCAATTATTAAAAAATACCCGGAGATTTGTGTGGAGTGGCTAAAGTTATAATTAAATCAATATTTTTCAAATATGGCTCAACTTCTGGCAATGATAGCACAGATCTGATTATGACACCACCAATTGAGTGGCCAATGAGCACAAGTGTTACATTTCTTCCTCTTTGGTCATATAAATCAACTATTTTTATGATACATTCTTTAAGAAATTGTGTTTGACTTTGGAGTTGAATACTATTAACTCCTGAGTATTCCTAATACGGAAAAAACAATTATTTGTATATCAGTTTTGGCTTATTATTACTAATTACCTCATTTAAGTCAACAGTAAAATAATTGAAATGAAATGTCGAGTATTTATCAGACATGCGAAGAGCAACTGAACCCAATGACCTGACCTGATATCAGTAATTTCATCAAAAAATTAATAATTGGTTAATCATTGTATCGTTTGATACCTGTTTATATGAACCACGATTTCCCGGAACAAATACAACGGGAACGCCATCGAAGTCACCATCACTTCAATGAATAATCAAATTTTTAATAAAACAAATCAAATAAACAATAAATAATTTACCGAAGACTTTGTGCATAATATCTTGTAATATATATATATAAAAAAAATGTAATTAAAAATATGATAAATTTTGATAACAATTAGTTTGTTTTTGTTGAATACCCCTCTCCATAGGCGTATAGATTATAGTTGGGATACTTTTGCGATAATCGGTGGGTAAATGGGATCAACTATAAGACAATACCAATAAATATATTATGAGTTGATAGCTAACTATTAATAAATGGTTAATACATACAATAAATTGCGGAAATTGAAACATAAAAGTCATTTCACAGCCATTCTTCTCAGTGATCAACGAGTAGTCGATGATTCCGATGACAAACACAGCAAAGACAGTCATCAACAGTAATGTCTTCGCTGTGAGAACCGATCGAAAGCCGTCAACGACTGTTAGAGCCATGACTGCCGAATGTGAGCTCTTTGGCCACTAATTTGTATATCAAAACCAATAACAATGTGACCATGTCTTCAGTGATGGTCTATAATGATAACATCCATTGTGTCCAATGATAGTCACTATTAATATCATATCAATTGGTACTTAAAATTAATTATCAATTGATATAAATATTATTGACATTTAATTTACATTATTATAGCCTTAAAAACACTATAAGCAGACAAACGCTGTTCTAAATAAACAAAACTTTTTATTTATTACAATATATTCAATAAATGCTAACATTTATTACGCTATGAATTACAACAGAAATATGTGAATTTGAAATTTAAAGTTATTTTAATTATCGATATCATTATAATATTATTAATTTTAAAAAAGTAATTATAAGTAATTTAAAATAGCAAACAAACGATAATATAATCATAAAATAAGTTAAAAATGATAATAATCTTACAAAATATTATATAAGGAATACATGACTATTATATAACAATAAGTTTTTATTATAGTATAGTTAGTATAATAAGTATAGTTAGTGTACTCTCTATCGTATAATTAGTGATATCTTCGGACTCGTTTGCCGGCAGAGTTGACTCTCGTCTTCTTCAGCGCAACCATATTGTCAAAAGTGATGACAGTGTTGGGGAAATAGACCTCTTGATAAATGCTTTTGAATATCGGATCTGATCGGCCATATTTGGCAATCGGACAATGAGATCTATTAGATAATTGATTAGTTATACAATTTATAATTTAAAAATATATTTAAACACTTACTTAGTGTGTGCCTTATCTCCGGTTGCATTACATACTATAGTATAAAATAATATTAAAGTAATAATTAATTTAAATAAAATCAATTAATGATATCTTACGCTCGCAAATATGTTTCATTAGCTGAGGACAGACAGTATTTCCGTTGACATCTTTGGTCGAATGACTCTCGAAGACCTGAGCCGGCTCTCCATTAGTCATACAGAAACCACAAAAACGATTTCTGTTGTTTCGAAGATTCAGATTTTGTTTGACAATTGGTCTAAACGAGTAATAATAACCAGCCATTTATAACAAACTTTTATTTTGATAAAAATATCTTTTAAGTGAAACCAATGAATAGATGATTGCAAGTGAATGTGAAAAGGATTGAAATTTTCTTTTTATAGTCGAGTAAATTGTTTGTCTTTAAGTGAATCGTGAATGACGTGAGACTTAGTGACCACTTTATATCAATTAATGTTATGCTAATCCTTTCAATTTTAAGGATTAACGATAGAGTAATAGTGCTAAAAGTGGTGCCATAAAAATGATTGCAAATTGCAATCAAAACATTATCGTCAATCAAATCTTTATCTTTGATACTAAAGTTCAATGCATGGAATCTAATTGTCTGTAATTTTTGTGAACCAATTTCACACATTTGTGTGATTTTCAAATTTAAAAGTCAATATTATCTTTAAATATAGATTAATGATTGGAATGATAGCTAAATAATTGATAAATATTGGCAAACATTGCAATGAGACCTAATGTCTGTCCCCAATATAATCCCAAAATCTAATATTACTTTTTTAAAAGGATTATAAGTTTTCTGTTATTCATGTGTTTATATGAGCAATAATTGTAGTAATTTAAACTTTAATAAATTTATTTTTAAAAATATTATTATAAAATTTCTAAATAAAAATTTAATTATTTGATTCATTATCTGAATCAGAAATGGCTACAACATCATAATGAGAACCATCAATATCTTCGATATCTTCATTATTATCAATAGTTAGCGATTTATTATCATTCAAATCCGGTAATTTAATTTGTTGCCAAACATAGTCAACAAAAGTAACAGATTGTTGCAAACGATTTAATCGATTCAAATGTTTTTCATTATATGGCAATAGTTTTTCTATTGTTTGTTTCAAATCATGAGTCTTAAGTAAATCTTTAGGCGATATCTTCTCTACAATAGCTTTTAGGACACATTGAGACACAATATAATGCTTACTATTAGTATTCCAAACAACTGAATAGTCAAGAAGTTTTAGTAATTGATCTTCTCTTAGGTTTATAAATATTTCATTTATTTCATTGACACCATTATTATCAATTAAAATCTCTTTTATTATATTCAATGCTCGAAATGGGTGATCGAGACGTATGGCCAGCTTAAGAGCTTTTAACCAATTTTTCTTTTGCATGCAATTCAATAGATTTTGTTCGCTCTCCACTTGGCTTTCCTTTTGAAGCGCCAATTCTTCAGTTTCTTTTTCAGTCACGTCTCGCCATATAATGATTGAAGAATCAGAACTTCCGGATATCATAAGTGTTTCTTCAAGAGTTTGTGTCAGCGCAAGAGCCCAAACTTTATCATTGTGTGCGTCTAAAGTCTTGACGCACTCATTATCTTTAATATTCCATATCTTGATATTACCATCGCTGGCACTCGTTATCAATTGCATTCCTCTATCAATAAACAGTACCTTAAGTACTGAACAGTCGTGTCCTTCAAATGTTTTCAAACAGCTATAATCGATGAGAGCCCATATCTTGATAGTTGCATCGGCTGAAGCCGTTACTAATATCTGATCAATTGGTGAAAACTTTAAATTCCAAATACCTTTTCGGTGACCTCTCATCACTCCTAATAGCTTAAGTCCATCGACTGACCAGATTTTAGCTGTTTTATCCTGTGAACCACTTGCTATTAACTGATCATTAGGTGATACAGCAACTGTATTGACATCCTTTTCGTGAGCTTTTTGAGTGAACTTTGAGGTCAGTGAGGTTGGACTTTCAGGCATTAAATCAGATGTCTTTTTAGGTATTTTCCAAACTTTTAATGTCGTGTCTTCACTGCCGCTGACAAAAAAATTATTACTTATATATGGAGTGGCAATCGATGTAACGGAATGGGTGTGACCCGAGCCGTAGTAAATACAGTGTCTGTCAATAAAAGTTTCGGAAAACTTCCAAATTCTGATACTATTATCTTTCGATGAACTGAGAAGTATATTGGGATCAGATTTAAATGTTTCTAAACAGAGAACAATATCTTTATGTCCTTTCAGAAGATCACAGTTTAAAGTCGATAACTCAAAAATCTTTATATTTGGACTGTTTGTAGCAATAGCTATATGACTCTCAGTGATACCCAATATCTTAATATCCAAAACTTCATCCATATGTCCAACAAACTTAAGAAAACAATTACCGGTAATTAGATTTTCAAAATTTAATTGATATAATAATATGATTATAATCACTAACTTGTTTAACAACTGAAAAATCGTCGATTTTGTGAAACAATATATTATTTTCAGACGAAATCACTACAAGTTGTAAAAGCTCTTCGGAATAAAGTGTTTGAGTTATTAAACGACTATTAATAATAACGTCGTTGTCTTCAGTTTCTTCTTTAATAACTAATGAAGAATTTTGTTGTGTATATAACAGATCTCCCGAACCATAATTCCAAACCCGAAGGACACCTCTTTCTCCGGCAGTTACAAAGATTTTGTTGTTTACCAATAAGTTAATCACTGATATTTTGGATCCATCTATCACTTCAATCGACTCCAAAGACTAAATAAAAACAATTGTTTATAAATTGCAAATAATATATATATTGTATATTACGGTATATATAATTTATATAAAGTTAAATAATGTTAATATAAATTCTAATAATCATTACCTCATATATAGGTATAGACCGAACCATTTGGTGATCGGAAGCGCTCCAAACTATAACAAGTTTATCGCGACTGGCGGTCAATATATGTTGACCGTCGAGACTAAACTTAATAGCAGTGACTTTACTGCAGTGACCATCCATTTGATTCACGTGTTTACTTGTGACCAAATCCCAAACGTGGACACTATAGTCATCTCCCACACCGTAAATATAATAACTCTCCTCTGAATGTGTCGGCGAAAATACAACACAACTGATCACACCTTTAGCGCCACGAAGATTGTGAGTGCAATAATTGCGACCCAAATGCCATACTTTGATTGTCGAGTCGGAACCGGCGGTGGCCACCAAAGTATCGGTGGGATCGCAAATGATATCAACAATAGGTGCCGAATGTATTGATTTCCACGTCCGCTCCAACCTCTGCTCTGACCAAATCCATTGTCTTAAAAGACCGCTTTGATGGCCGATCACTACTATATGAGAGCTACGGCTCACACCAAATGCTATTATATTATCGTCGGTCTAAATATAGACAAATAAATTTCGGTAAATAAATGTAATGAATGTATTATCAAGTTTTCAACTTTTTAACGTTGAAATATGGGTATAACCCACACCTCCCTCATTGCACACAATATACACCACTTATAGGGTTCAAAGCTAAACCTCTAATGAAATTATTTCAAATGACCGGTAAAACTATAAAAATCAATCATTACCTCCGATTTAATCTCTTTGATTACATGTCCAGTGCTTACATCTATTACTTTAAGTACATCCAAACACGTGCTGAAGATATATTTCCCATCGCCAGTGATCTGTCATTGATATTAATGTCGTTATTGAATGTCTTATCAATTAAATTATAATTTCAATAAAAACCTGTAATTTATTTGATGTAAAAAATGAATCGATTTTTGATTTGACGGCAAAACTAATAACAAAAAATATAATAATAATAATAAAATATAGAAATCATTAAACAAAAAATGTTAAAATTATAATAAAAATATCGATACAAACCTTTGTTTGAGACTAATTTTGGACATAATTAAGAAAATAATTGAAATTTAAATGCCATTCAATTTGTAAATAATGTAAACCACGTGTGTTTGAAACCAATAACACTATGCATTGCATACTATCAATGATGACTATAACAGTACTGTAAATACTGTACTGTATTATGCAATAATAAATTATTTCAATTAAATTATATACTCAATCATATGAGAAAATGTATTAAATATCTAATTTTTACACATTTTTCACTAGTCTTTCTCTGAAATTATAAAACATCTTAAAAATATAAAATTACTATCAATTATTCAATAATTATTAATTTATTGCTATTATTTACATTTATTAAAAAATTAATTTTTATTGAGATATCGATAAATATCTGTACAATTAAAATGAGCAGTGCAACTTTAATTTTATTGAAAAATCACTTAATCATAGAATGTATTGAATACTAACAAAAAAATAACAAATATTTATTAAATCTAAAAAATATATTTAAAATTTCTATAAATCTAAACATACATTTTTTCAAAAAAAAATAAAAATATTTCCAAATCGACAGTCAAATCTCTAACAAACACCTATTAAATACAATTTTATGATATTTACTATTTCATAATTACAACAATATTATGCATATTATTTCACTTTGAAAACAATAACTATATTTATAGATAAATAGTAAATTATTCTTTTAGTTGATATTTTAAACTAAATTTAAATTAGATTACTCTTTATCACATAACATATCGTTCAATGATTGTCTTGAATATAACAAAACGATTGGGAAAATAGTTGATAAATAGTTAGAAAGACGTGACTCCCGTTACTTTTCGCAATTCTTCATATGTCATCCAAAATACTAAACTCCAGGGACCCATACTTTTGGTAAATAAAAACATATTTTAAATAAAAACATATTTTAAATAATATCAATATTTTACGGTATTTCTAATAGTTAGCTATAAAATGTTATTGAATTAAAATTAGATTTTTGCATTTTATTTTTTAAAAACATACAACTAATCAATTGTGAATAATTTAATTTTCTACTACAAAATAAGTCAATTTTTTCAATACCGTATCCAACAGGGAATGAATCCTTTGTAAAGTGAGAAAAATCCCTCGCCTTTAACTGATTGTATAAAACAATCGATAGATGACTTGTATAACATTCCTCTGCCCTTAGAATCTGTCGGTTGATTCATAACTCGTGTCTTAACCACATCAGCTGGTGTTCCGAGAATAGCAGCAACAAGTCCTGAACATACACTAAATCTCATCACTTATGATATTATAAATACCATTAGATTAATACCTGGAAAGTGCGTGAGTAAAGACATCATCTTTTAATTTTGTATGTTTTAGTATTAAATGTTTTGCCGTATCATAAGTGGTCAGATCTCCCATATTGACAAACGCAGCCCTTTGGACATTAGGTGCCCAACCCTTCCAAAGGCCTCTAACTCCTCCTTCAGATAAAATTTTCATGAAAGCGTGACTCGCGTTATGAACTCGGGGTTCAAGTCCTTGTAAGCGACGTTTGCCTTCCATTTGTATCTGAACTTTAACCAAATCGGCCGGACTGGCCAGGAATTGGGCTGTCATTCCGGCTGCCATTCCTCCAATGATTGCTTTCCAAACTGGTATCGTTCCGTCAGAATTCTTACCTAACATTTCTTCTCTAATATATTCATATAAAGTCATACGAACTCCAGAATATACTGAAAATTATATTATTAATTAAAAATTTAATACAAATATCACATTTACCTAAATGTCGATATATAGCGGGAGATAATCCCTGCCAAAGACGAAAAAATCCTTCTTCATTGACTTAAATTATAGAAATAATTTTTTTAGTCAAAAAAATATTTTGATTTATTTAAATTACTAAACATACCGATACCAACAGCTGTACCGGCCATTCCTCGGTTAGCAATCAATTTACTTCCTTTATGGCACTCATATTTCACCAGTGCTTTCTCGCCCTGGATTTGTAATCTTCCTATTGTTTTTAATAATAATAATTTTTATTTTAGCAAAAAATGCAATTAAAATTATAGATAAATCTCGAAATTGATAAATACTACAAATATGTAAAATTAGAAATTTTATGAAATTTCATGAAATCAGTTTAAATATAATATTATTTATTTTTATAATTAATCAAAATAAATCTATTTAAAATATTTTACATAAAATTGTTAAAATATAATGTCATTTTAAAATATTAATATTTACATTTTGTCATTATGATATATATTTCAAATTAACATTTATATATTTGTTATATTGTATAAAATATTAAAAATTGGTTTAAAATTCAAAATTGTCTCTCATTATTGTCTGCTTTATCATATAAATTACAATTTCTAACTTATATCCGCAAATATTAATAAAATAATTTAATAAAAACAATTTTACTTCAAAGTATTTATTTATTTTATTAATTATTATAATCACATTAATAATAATAAGAACTCAATTGTATTATTGCTAAAATTAGATAAATATTTTTTTAAATATATAAATACACACATAAATTTCAATCATTATTTAATTAAATACTATGTTTATGTAATACATATAATCCATCATTATTTTAATATTATAATTCTGAATTGATTTAATACTTAAATAATTTAATTAAAAATAGTAAATTTAATCACATTAACTATTTTAATTTATGACCTAGTTAACAATAAATAATTATCGCAAAATTTGTAGTACAAAAATAAAACAAATTGTTAATAGAAATATATATCATATAAGTATATATATTAAATATTATGTAAGTTTCATCGATTATAAGTATTAATCTATGAACTACTAAAACTAGTTTATATTTTATTTGTTTAATTTATGCTAAATTAATTTAATTATTGAAACTTATCAAATATAATTATATTAAAAAATAATTTTCTGTACTTATAATAATTTGTGTTTATTTTTTATTTAAATTTAGTAAAAATACCTTTAATGAGATCCAATGGATATGTAACTAAAATGATAATCAAATTGCAATATAATATATGATATATAAATAAAATATATTTAGAAATAAGTGGCAAAAGTGTTAATGTATTACTAGTTTCAGCACAAGAGGCGGCTAAGAAAGACAGCGTATATTTGAAGACAAATGTCTCGTTTGATACATCGGGTGGTGAAATGTCCGCCAATTTCGGCTCCGATACCAATGACTCGGATTTACGTTTCGGTGAAAACGGCTTAAAACTTTCGCCCAAAACCATTACGACTTAAATGGCAATCAATTTTTAGTTTCAGTAAAATATCAAAATATTGCCATTAATTACAACACTTCCAACACTTCAATTTGATTATCAATTTATATATAAAATAATAATAATATTTAATGACTATATTCTCATAATAAATACCCGTTTATGTGTTTACTAAATATTATTGCAATATTAATATTATTATTAAATTAAATATTAATATAAATTTCAAATAAATAGGATTGACTACAATAATCATTAACTAACTAAATATCATATCAATTATATGACATATTTATAGGGATAACAAATTATTAGACAAAATTGTAATCATTTTTGTAATAAAAAATCAATTTTGAATAATAATTTGGGAAATACAGGATTATTATGATATTTATTATTCAAATGCAATAATAGTTTGGTTAACAAAATACACGGCTTTTAAAAATTATGTAAAACATTCAAACAATCAATAAAATAACATTAACTTTGAAATACATTTTCAAAAAAAAAAATGTCAATCAGTTTATTAGTTAATGAAATGATATTAAAAAAAAATTTCCAAAAAAGCGATTAAAAAATATTAATAAAACTAATAATAAAAACAAAAAAATTGACTCATTTTTTGTGTTGATTTTATTGACTTATATCTGAAATTAAACAACAAATCATTGGCTGAACATTGAGTGATAAAATAAGTAGTTTTTTGTGTTTGTATTTTGTATTATCACTAAATCAGACCAGAGATGGCTTTTCAAAGTCGTCGACACTAAAAGTTTATAACATTTTTCTACATTTAATATATAAATATCAAAAAATTACAAAACATTTAAATCGGGACTCAATTTATGAGTTAATGTTTTATTTTCTCCAATGTTTTCCCCAATAATATTAATATTATAAATACATTCAATTTATTTTATTTTTTTAACTGTACATCAATAACGACAATAACGACAATAATATCAATAATTATTATAAAAATAAAGAAAAGTTAAGCAGAAATTTATTCAATAAAATGTATTTCAATTTAATTTGAATTTATTTTCATTGTTTTATTTAATATCAATAATTAATAATTGTTATCATTTATAGATAAATTTTGTTTTATTTGAAATATTCAGCACATTTTTAAAAAATTTATCAATAATTGATTGCTTTATATACTGTATTAAATATATAAATCAAATTTAACTATTACAATATTAAATTGTTTAAATATGATATTGAATTTTAAATAACTTAATTATGTTTATCAAATTAAATTTTGATATTCATATTTAGTAAATATTATTTACATTTAAAAAAATAATTAAACGCATAACAATAGTTTATTATAAATGTTTATAACTATTAGTTTAATAATATTAAATATCTATTATTTACAAAAAAATATAATCTATTTAAGAATATAAGTTATTAATTATTATATGTAAATTATAAATGACAAATAATAATCTAGGTATATTTTCTACAATAATATTAATATTGTTATTATATTTTAATTATAGTTGTGTAGCTGATAATAATATTAATAATAACGATATGATAGTTAATTTTCAACATATTGTCACATTATATAAAACATTTTGCATTAAATTACAAATTTTGTTTATATAACAGTTTATTTAAAGAATGACATCAATTATTTACTATTATATTATTATTAACTATTTATAATTTAATTTTAATGATATGTAATAATAAATTTTAAGAGTATTGTTAAGAATTCAATTTAGGTTTTATAATAATATATTAAATGACGTTAACAGTCATTACGGCATCAAATCATTTAAGTCATTCATTTCGGGTTGACTTTGTGTGTGTGTGTGTGGGTGAGAGAGATAGAGATAGATAGATAGATAGATAGATAGAGAGAGAGAGAGAGAGAGAGAGAGAGATTTATTAGCAAACAGCACAAAAGTTAAACTAAAAACCTGTCATTAAAAATAAATATATAAAAATTTATTTAAATTTTGTTGATTTTTGTTCATGAATTAGCAATAAATGAGAAGCCATTAAACATCATTAATATTTTAAATGTATTGATTATAAATGTAATTTTATATAATTATGAATAATATTTCTATAATTATTTTAATATTGATATATTCTAAACGTTTTGTTAATTCAAATTTAATGAATACTATATTTTATAAGATTTCTTATTAAAGTTTAATAAAAAGATATTTATAAAATTATTATATAAAATAATATATTAAATAAAATTAATTCAAACTAAATCTATAATAATAGCAAATATTAGTATAAATAAAGTTTTATTACATTTTAATTTAATAATAAGTGAATAAAATTAAAGTAAATGAGGAAATACTGTATAATCAATAATGTCTTGATTTGCAACTAAAAAAAAACTATTTTATCGGTTTAACTCTTATAACTGAGACTTAGTATTTCCACCGAACATAACCAGTGGATACTATTCCAGAAATTTTATTATAACTATAAATAACTATTTGATGGCTTAGTAATATAAAAACTATTTCAATGATTTTTTTAAATATAAGCATTAAACTGTAAAATATTGCACAAATATATGTAAAAATACAAATTAATAGTTACAAAAATTATATTGAAATGTAAAATGTTTATAATTATTAATAATATTATTTTTACCTGTAGTTGACAATAGAAATAATTAGTATATTTGTGTAAATCATTTTTAATAATATATGATTTGAAAATACTAAAAAATAAATAATTATTTTTCTATTTAGCTTTTTTAGCAACTATTTGATAGTTTAAATAATTATTAAACAATACTGTGATTATTAATCACATAAAAGGTATGTCAATGGATATATACCTGTATATAGCGATTCCGTGCGGTATATATACATATGTATAATACATATACAGTAGTGTAATAGCAATAGAACCCAATATTAGCCATAAATGGTTGTATAGGTCTGACTGTACCCATAGGTGGCAGTCGTGTCCATACATTGTATTCAATTGAATAATGTTTGGCAATAAAGTTGTGCCCAAATGGTGTCAAACATAGGGATGAATGTATAACTATAACACTGTTGTTGTACACCAACTGTGCTGTCAATAGTCGTAATGTATGTCTAGTGTGAATGTATGGCATAAAGCGCTTCTCATATCTCTGACTCCGCCCTTCAATAATGTAGTGATTGTTTGGTACGGATTTCCTAAGAAATTAATAGTTATATTGAAATTGAGTGCAAATGTTAGGCAAAGCAGTGATTGAAAAGTGTTTATTGATTTCAAACAATTGACTTATTGTTGACTACATTGACAGTCATATGATATGTGACAACACTTTAACCATTGATTATACTTTTAGTTTGTCTATAGTTTAGTCACACAAACAACACACACATTGACCACAAAGACATCGACACAATCAGTCAATTGGTGTCCACAAAGTGTTATGTTTGTCGTTGACTGCATTCATCATACCTGCCATTGACACACACCTAACGCCAACCATATGTAAGTGTGACCAACAATTGGTGACATTTGTTATGATCTTAAGTGATTAGTTGTCTTATTTATGTCATAGTTATGTGTCTTTGTCTATCAAACTATTAATAGTTGTCGGTATGGAAGCCATTGCAAAGCATGACTTCAACGCCACCGCTGATGACGAGCTTAGCTTCAGAAGAGGCGATATTCTTAAGGTTGTAATTATAATGTTTGTCTGATTTATGAATTGTTTAACACTTGATATTATTAGGTGTTGAATATGGAAGACGACACCAATTGGTTCCGCGCAGAACTCGATGCCAGAGAAGGACTGATTCCCAGCAATTATATCGAAATGAAAAAACACGAGTAATTATAGCAATATTTGATTAAATAGTTGTGTTTAAACTGATTGTCTGAATTGTCCAAACAGTTGGTACTACGGCCGCATCACACGTGCCGACGCCGAGAAGTTATTACTGAACAAACACGAGGGAGCGTTCCTTATTCGGGTTAGTGAGAGCTCACCCGGAGATTTCTCACTATCCGTCAAGTATGGGATCAGTTAAACATAAATTAGGTGTAATGATTGGCTAATATGATGTTATCTAATGTATGGACAGGTGTGGCGATGGTGTCCAACATTTCAAAGTGTTAAGAGACACTTCAGGGAAGTTCTTTTTATGGGTCGTTAAATTCAATTCACTCAATGAATTGGTTGAATACCATCGGTCGGCATCTGTTAGTCGTTCTCAAGATATTAAGCTCAAGGATATGCAACCCGAAGAAGTAAGTAAACGCATGGTTTGCCTCAACGATGAGGTATTTCTTTTCAAATTATTTCTGCTTTTAATTAAAGGCTTAAAAATCTTAACCAATGCGTTAAGATTTACAAACAATTGGCTCTCATTTTCTCACAATTTGGCTTAAGCTCTAATATTGTCTAAGATATGTCTTTAATCTGGATTTTTGTACATTTTGTGATAGATTTCTAGTCATTAATGAAGAATTTATTTACAAATTTTATTATTTTATAAAATCATTATTTAATTTATTAATCATTTATTATTAATTTATGAAATGTCAATAAAAAATAACTTTTACTAACAATGTTTTAAAAATATTGCTTTTATCAAAATGCATAATTGATGCTAATTTACTAATTGCTTTTGAGTGCCTTTCTATTCAATTAAATAATATAATTAATTGATGGATGAATTGAATTTATATAGTTTTTGGTTCAAGCAATGTATGATTTTCAACCCCAGGAGTCGGGAGAGCTTGAGTTCAGGCGCGGAGACATAATTACTGTAATCGATAGGTCGGACCAAAACTGGTGGGAGGGAGAGATCGGATCCCGAAGAGGATATTTTCCAGCCACTTATGCTCTGCCATATCACGCATAAATTGATTGTTTAAATGATATATTTATATATTCAACAAAAAATGACTAATTGATTAATGAGTGGATTAATGTTTGCCATTATATTCTCATTTCTATCATTTTTATTATTAATTAATTATTTTATTATTAGTAATAATGAGTTTAACAAATTGATTATATTTGTCGCAAAGTTGTTTAATATTTCATCTCAAAGTTATGCCTCATCTTATGATATATAAGATTGTGAACAGAGAGACAATTATATATTGTTTCTTAAATCTTCCAAACTGTTGGTATACTAATTAATAAATTAATTGTAAAACTTGTAAATTAAAGTATTGTTTTGCTAGAAAAAGCATTGCATTTTATAGCCAAATGTATTCAAAACTGAGTTAATTACAACTATGTTAGTGTTTTCCAAGTTTTTAAAATTTATTTTTAATTTAGTTTTATTTTTTATTACTATATTATAACAACAATTATAAAATTAATTTTTCTAGATGAATATTTTAACATGTTAATCTGCATATATTTTTCTTTATTGTAACTTTATAACAATAAAGTTAATGTTTTAAAATAAAAATGAATCATTTTGTTTTACAATATTTTTTTTAATTAAAATTAAATTAATTTGTGTGATACTCGCAATAATTGCTAGTTTCTAGTGAATTATTGTTTAAATTGAATGAAATCTACATTTTGTTTTTATTGAATTAACTCTTCAATTTCAACGACATTTTAATATATTTTTACAATAGTTTGCATTTAAATTATTAAATAATTTCCTTAAATAAAGGCCCAGGAAATTTAATTGTTATTTTTATGCCTATAATTACTGTGTATCTAATTAATTGATCTATTTTTGGTGAGTGAGTATATGACTCACTTTGTTTCTACATTTGTCACCTATTCTTTAATACTGTTTTATTAATTATATTATTATTATATTATTTTTTACAATATTAATAAAAATAATGAAAAATTGATTTTTGTTAAACATTTAGATAAAGACAACAAAATAATGTGAATAAAAGGATTTTTTTAAATAAAAGTCTTTTATGTGAAACACATGTTTATTAAATAAAATTGTGTATAATATTTATAGGCAATTATTGTATAAAAATTTAAATAATGCTTAATTAGAAGTGAAAATTGATTATTATGGGTATATATATAATAAAAATATGTTTATAATAAAAACATTTTTATTCTAGTTTTTCAATATCTTGATTATTAACTGAAACTATTTTCACTTCATATAAAATATAGTCATTTTCATATATAATGTGTTTGTATTACATATAATAAGTGAGAGTACATTGAGTTTACAAATAACATAAAGTGCTATATGTGTTATATACTGTACAAAACTTATATAACAGTTATTTATTTTGTATATTATATACAATACATTATAGAATATTGTGTATTATAGTAAAGTACAGTACAATGCATTACAAGAATATTCTGTTTATTATAAGTCATAACTCTAACCATTATTTAATACATAGCTTTTAAAATCATAAATCTTGAAAATGTGATAAGTTTTATAAAAAATAATAAAAAAATTTATGAATATTTATAAATTATTTACAAAAAAAACATTATTTTGTGAATTTAAATAGATTTTATTAAATAGATTTTTGTTTCTAAATTATTAAAAATATTATCGTAATATTAGTTTGGATTAAATTGTTAAACTTAATTTATATACTTATATAATATATACTGTATCTCATTGAAGATAGTATATAAAAATTATAGATAATTATGATAATAACAAACAAAATAACTTACAATTTATTGTTAAATCTTAAATGTAAACAATTGTGATTGTGGTTAAAGTGATATGAATCTGAACCTGTAATTAAATTTACAAATATTAGTAAATGAACAAACATTGTATTAATTTGTTGACATACAGGTTCTCTTATGAGTAAAGCATGAAAAATATTTAATTAAATAAATTATAAATTTATATTTTTAAGATTTCACAAAAACGATGTTATTCTAAGTTATAAATAAATATTTTGCTAGTTTTTAGTAAATATTTTATTGAATATTATTAAGTTTATGTCAAATATTTTTTCATGCTTTACTCATGAGTGATATGAGTCCTATATACTGTATTGTACAGTAGTATATTATTAATTGATATAAACAATTGTAGTACTGTTTAACATATAACGTATAGTATACTGTATATAATAACATAATATTTCATATTAATAACTATATTTGTTTGGTTTGTCAAACATTAAATTACAAGATTATCACATAACATATTACTCGTCTATTGTTAATATATTTGTAAATATAGGATACTGTACTATATATATCAGAAATATTTTATATTAATATATAAATATTAAAAATGATGATTACTTTACTGATACGCCTAAAGATGGAAGTTATGGAAACATTTGTCGCTTATTTCAAGTATCAGAAGACTAAACAATTGCCTCCAGTCTTGTCATTGAATTCTTTAGTTATTTTGCTTTAATTAATCAGATTAGAGACCCATTAGGGTTGAGCCCCTCAATGTTGATTAGTGTCAGTGAAGACCCTAATTGAAAGATTGTAAATGACTTTTAATTTATGCACTTTTTGTTTGATTGAAAAAACTGGAAAAAAATGATTCAAAAAGCACTAAAAGTGTGATATTGTATGGTATTGTAATAGTAGTGAGACTTGGATTCTGGAGTCGACTGATTGGGGAAACGGTTGTCGAGAGAGACAGAGATCTGCGCAATGGTTTGCCTCACAAATGCAATCCGTTTGAGAGGAATATATATTAGTATTATTCTTATTATTATTATTACCACACATACAGTCACTGGCAATAGTGTTGTACCAGTAGTCCGATGGCATCCACTGTTTGCCTCCGAGAAACTCTTCACTCATTTATCTTTTCTCTCATTTACGGTACCACTCATTGGACTTCATTTCCATAACAATAATACTTTACTATTGATACAAAATCGACGAAAAAAAATTATTTCATGTTATTATTGTTAAAGTTTGTCACTTTAGATGAGATTTTAGATTTTTATTGTGTTATATGTGAGTGACAAAATAATTTAACAAAGTTTTCATTTAATAACCTAATAATCTAAATTTTGATTTTGATTTTAAATTTTGAAAAAAGTGTTGAAAACTAGTTATCAATATGCAACTTACTTTAATTAGATAAATGTTTTAAATTATTAAAATTAAAATAGTTTTTAAGTTTTTGAAAAGTAACTTAAATTAAATCATTTATCTTATTGTTATGTATTATCTGATTTACTGTTGTCATAGTTGTTAACAGTGTTAAGTTTGCGATAATTTTAAGCGATATTTGTTAAAAATCGTTATCATTGTTAGACATCTATTGAACACAACATAGCATTCCAGTGATAAAGTATTTAAGTGATTGACCAGAGATTGTGAGGTCGGATATGTTGCGGTCATCAAAACAGCGCTATTATTACGATGAAACTGCCATTGAAATGGGCTATATATCCAAACATAGTGACACCGGGATCGACAAAATTGAAGGTATATTTGCTATTCATAATAACCATTTTAACGTTTTTACATTTAACATAAAATATCCATTAAATATATATAAACTTATATTAAAATACTCTCCTCTTTCAGTTTAATTATTTCGATTAATTATTTTTTGTAGTTACCTAAAAATATCATTATCAAAAAAAACATTATCAACTAAAATGTACAATATTATAGCTTTATATGCATATCGTCTTAACATAATTAAAATCTTAATTTAAATAATGTTATTTTTAAATAAAATTGTTTAAATATTAACTACTATTTTAAACAAATTTTAATTTATTTTGTATTAAAAATTGTAATTTTTATTATTCGTGTTTATTCTGAAAAGAATAACAAATCAATTACTACACATATACTTCATATTAAAAATTATTAATTTAGCATTTTTCTAGAAATTGCAGTAATTTAAGTATTTAATTAAATAAATTATTTTTTAGAAATTTGTTGATGACAAATAAAATGATACTTTAATATAACTAGAAATATTTAAAAAATATATATACATTTAATAAATTAATAAATTATTAATTGATTAATGCATTTTCAATACATGACATGAGTCATCATCATATTACTCGTTCAGTTAAAAATTCATTACATTATTTTGTGTAATTTTTTTAAAACTTAAACTAAATTTGATTGTCTGGAGAATAGCGTTGAACTACTTGTGGAGATATTTAATCGATTGAATACTTATTTATTGAAAAATCATATGAATAGAAACGCCTTCAATGCAGTCGATTACAAGCAAATAGTAATTAAAATTCCGATTATCATAAATAAAATGTTTTCAAACTAAAAATATAAACTTACTTGTATTGATAACTTACATGTATATAATTTATATATATATATATATATAAAGAATCTATCTATTCATGAGATTCTTTAATGTAAATAAAATGCTTTATATATATATATATATATATATATGTTATATTGATTTATTTTTATTGATTATAATCAATTATATCATTAAAATTATTTATATTCATTCATATACAGTATTTTGCACATTTTTAATTACAATTATTATATTATTATAAGTAAGTAAATTATATATTTAAATATCTAAATAAAAATGCATATTTATTCCCCCAAATGACTCTTTTATTTAAATGATAGTAAGTTTAATTGATAATATAGTGTGCAAAATGACATATAAATATGAGTTGAATTATAATTATCATATTTGTCATAATTAAAGAATATATTTTTTTGTTGCAATTTTTTCATTTCTATTAATTTGATTTTTGTCTCTAAATTTTAATAAAAATTCTTAATATATTGTTTAAAAAAATTCTAAATATTTTAGATATCATATAAAAAATATTATTATTTTCAAAAGTATTCAATCAAATATGAAAAATTTGATTCAATTTATGTTATTTTAAACAGATATTGTGAACTATTTTTTTTATTATAAATTCAATACATGTATTGACAATATTCTGAAATATTTTCAATTGCCAGACAGTATAACTCACTGACTGTTACTACATATTACTTTATAGTCAAATTTCAAATCATTTTTATAGTGAAACGATAAGATGATAATCAATACAATTACATATTTACTTTATATTATAGATGACATAAACAATATAATACTTAGTTGATTAAATAAATCACGTTTGATGAATAAAAATGAATAAAATCTTTATTTACATTAATTCCTTAATTAAAATTATTAAAGTTAATAAAAATGACTTATTTCTTATACTGTATGTAAATTAATAAAAATTTATATCTATTTATTTTTTATATATTATATAGTTATATAATGAAAGATGTTTTTGTTTTTTTTTTCTTTAAGAGTCAACAATATATTCATGTGATATAAATGAAGAGACACAAGAAGTTGATTCAAACGAGAGAAGTGGTGGCAAAGTCTACAAATATAAGCGTTCGTCGAGTTGTTGTGTAGACGACAGTCCAATAGAGAGACGACTAAAACTACTATCAAAAAGTGATGGCAATAATGGCAATAATTATCGAAACTCTCAGTCCTTTAATAACAGCAATGAAGAGCTTCCATACCCTGAATATGTGTCCGTTTCGTTATTTTGTATGAAACAGACATCACCTCCAAGAAACTGGTGCTTAACTATGATCTCCAATCCATATCCTTTTCAATATAAACTTATCCAACATTTATGGTATGTTTTTGTATTTTAATTACTTTCCGTCGCCAACATTCATCACTTTATGAAAATACTGTACTATATTATACATAAAAAAGCACAAAAATTAAGGAAACATTTTTGAGTCGTTGAGTTGCATTAAAATATACACAAAAAATATTGAATGAATTATTTAACTGATGATGTATATGATGTATAAGAAACCTGAGTTAACATTTTTAGGGCTTATTATTATTTGCATTCATAGAAGCATAAAAAGAGAGAGAGAGAGATATCGCATGAATATATGGCTATTATAATACATTCATAACATTAGTTATACAGAAATTTGCCAAAAGAGATGCCATTAACGATGAATTTCTCCGATGACTATTAGTTTATCAATTGACGAGATATTTAAAAAAAATAATACTAATAATAATAATAATAATAATATCGGGTATTTTTATGCATATGTTTGTTGTCTTGTATTGAATGTACATTTTTTAACAGATTCACTAATTGTACAGATGGTGAACATTAAGCCATCATATTATAGCAATTGTTGATAATAAGAGTTTTCAATGTTTTATTCATTCAGTCAGTCGTTTTAATAATGCTTTTTAGTTTGAGTGCCACCGGTTTTGGCCTTTTTTTAAGTGAAAGTGATTTCAAATATGGGATTTGAATCACAGCTGAAACTTATTAAATGTATTGAAAGTTTTCCAGCTTTACATCTCAAGAAGTTTCATAACTGACTTTTTTACTCTAATTTTTTCTATTATTACATACATTACATTACTTTATATGAAATCTACATAAACTCTCTCTCTCTCTCTCTCTCTCTCTCTCTCTCTCTCTCTCTCTATCATTCATAGAGTCAGTCATTTCATCTCTAGTTTTTACTTTTTTTCTTGTTTTGAATTCCAATGCAATGAAGCGATTAATTTATAGGAATCTCTCTATGATTTGGAAGCGATTCATAAAAACATGTAAAGAGAGGGAAAGTTTTGTGTAATATTATAGACAGACATAACAGTCGACCCATTAATCGAATGTAAGGCTAAGTGAAGCCATGAAAGCATCAATTCTTCCCACTGTTTGCTCTCAAGATATATAAACTCAAAAATAAATGATACAAACGTACTGTTTATACAAATATAATATAATTCTATATATTGTATACAATATAAGCATATTATTGGTCTATATATATATATATATATATATATATATATATATATATATACAGTATATACTAATAATATCAATATTTTTCAATATAAAGAAAATTAAGAAGTCTTAGTAATATTCATACATAATATGCACTTATTATAACATTTTTCACACTAACTATCACTTGACCAATGATTTCAAATGACACTTAAAATGATAAAATATAATTTGAAATTTATAGAATTGTAATTTTGTCGAAAATCTCTAAAATAACTAATCAAAATATCAATTAAAAACTATATTTATAAAGTTTCAAATGTCGTCAAACATAACCAACTTTGGAATTTACTTGGAATTTGTCCAGTATTTAGTATTTTTTAAATTTAGACTTCAGATTCGGTTAGAACATCAAAAATAATGTATAGGGAATCAGCAGTAAAAATGACCTATCTCATAATGACCATGGTCATAATGGTGGCCAAAGTATAAAAAGTGCAAAATTTGACTATGAATTCATATAAAGCTTTCAAATGTAGAATAGGTTTGTCTTAAAAGGTGTTATTTGTATCTTATAGTTAACATTAGTAAAAAAGTTATTTTTAAAATTTTTAATAAAATTAGAAATAATTATGTGTAGTATAATATAAATAAAATATTACTCATAACTATCATATTTAATCAACAATTATTTTGCGTATAATAGTACTCATACAGACTTCATAAACAATGAATATTTTTTGAATATTATAATATGAACTAATGGTTATAAGCAATGAATATTTAGGTTATAATATGACTATAATAAGTAATTTAAATTAAAATTAGTTTCTGGGCAATGCTTTCTAGAATTCTCAACTGGTTTTATATGTTATTAATATTTGAAAAAATTGTTGAAATTTTGTTATTGCATTTTAAAAATATTGAATAAGATTTTGCTTATAAATATAAATTGGTTTATCATATATTTATTTGTATTAATGAATCAATATCAATATAATTGAGATTAAATGTGGTTCTGTTTTTAATTTTATTAGAAATAACTTAATTTAACAAATTTTAATATATTTACAGAGTTGGCAAAAAAGAGAAATTTCTAAATTAATTGAGAAATTTTCTAAAAGAAATTCCTGTCTATGGGATCCCAATGTTAACTTTGTTTTCTAGATATTTGTTATCTTATATATAACATATAATTATTAATAATTACTAAATATTATTATTATTTTAAGAAATATTCAAATTAATAAAATTTATTATTTTTAATTTTTAATTTTTTCCTATATTATTGTAAAATTTCTATAGTTATTTATTTTGAGAAATTTTTCTTTGGCCATCTACCATTATTTGTAATATAATATTTTTGTCAAAACATTTTAAAATAAGAAGTTTAAATATATATAATTAGTAGTTATTTTGTTATATGTATTGGTATATAATTTTCAAAAATTATAGCAAGAATTTAAAAGCTCGATTTAATATATATAGTATATCATAGTATAGTAATATATAGTATAGTGTAGCAATATATTGTATAGTATAAATTTAGTTATGAATTGGATATATTGTAGATAATGAACAAAATAACTATAACACAAATGTAATTTATAAGCGACAGTATTGCTGATTAAACATTAAATTTCTAACTTTTCATTAATATTATTTTGAGACCATTAGTAATGAATCATTACATTAAAGTCCACTTCATTTGGCTAAATAAATGTAAACTACTTTTCTGAATAAAACTATAGAAAATAAAAGAACAATATATACTTTAATTTGTTTTTTGAAATCATTTTGTACAACACATTAACTTCAATATCTATTGGCTAACATTATACAGTATTTTTTATTACTATATTAGCTTTTAATGTATATTGTAGAGTAATAAATACAAATAATATTTTTTTATATTAATCCTATATATATATATATATATATATAGTATGGTATAATTTATTTGAAATATAACATATATTGAGATTAGATTATAATAGTTCACAAGTGTAGCATTAATTTATTTAGTTGTCAATTTATGTCAATGTTTTTAATTTTGTTAATTCATTGAATTAAGCATTAAATTTGATATTTTAGTCAATATTTTTATTGATTTTATTTCATTAAATCATTACTACAGTATAAATAATGCATTTAAGTCATAGTTGATAACTAATCTTAAATAATCCATAAAATTTAAGTATTATATATAAATACTGTATGTTATAAACAACTTGTTGTTAATAAATCAAATATTTTATTTTTCTCTTATGTTAAATTATAGTTTTCAATTTATAGTACATTTAATATTGGTGTAATAATAATATTTTTAGTTAATGTAAATCGATATTAGTGATAGTTTAATGATGTTTTTAAACATTATAAGAAAATTATTTTATCACAAATTTTTAAATATAAATATAATTTTCATATTTCAAACCAGACCTAAATTAAACTTTACATTTGTTATAAGTTATAATTCACTAATTAATTTTTAATAATAATCATAAAATGTATATTATATGTATATTTATATTATATATAAATGGTTTATTCAAGAATTATCTGAGTTTATCCGTCAAATGTATTTTGTTTATAAGTATTTTGGTTTAAATAAAGTTTTCATCCAAACATTTATCACCACAATTATTAAGTTTTTCTCATACTATTGAATTTTATTGTTTATTTTATACAATTTGTTTATTTTGATTGCAAAAAGAGGTGAAAATATCTATAAATAAATATTTTAATAAAAATATTTTTAAAAACCAAAACAAATAATGTACTGTATTATTATTATTATTATTATTATTATTATTATTATTATTATTATTATTATTATTATTATTATTATTATTATTATTACTATTACTAGTCTATTATTAATGGAAAATATAATAAAATTTAAACTTATTTATTTGACTTATTAAACTTATTACTTTTTTTGATTTGATACCTATAGTATATTACTTTTGATTTAAAGCATTAATAATATTCTATATTTACTTATTTGTAGATGTCTATAAATATTTTTTTTAATAATTTGAATTTTGTTTATATTTTGATTTTACAGTATTGTTAAATAATATGTATATTTAATAAATATTTATTTAAAAATTATAATACGCTATATCTCTAATGCTCTCAAAGGTTTATTATTATTACGTTAATTATGCATAAAATATTATAAATAAATTTATTTAAAAAAATTTATTATTTTTAATTACGCTAAAACCAAAACAATAATCACAAACACATAGATTACACTTAATATATATATAGAAAAATACATAATGTTTTTATAAATATTTATACCTAATAATATTGCGCGCATATACATAAACTACTGTGTTATAGGGTATCATTGTGTGATGGCTATTATTGTTTTGGTTTTGCTTGTATTGAGATTTTTAAAAATATAATGGGACAACAAATAATTTTGATAGTACTGTAATAGTTTATTTGTAAATGAGTAAGATATATTATTAACATCAGTATAAAATACGTAATAAAGTTAAATTCAAAAATCTATCATGATAGCAAAATTGATCATTACAGCGCTATATGATATAAAGTTTATTATAAACTACTGTTTAATATATACTGTAACATCTCATTTTAATATATATTGGTAGTACATTACATATGGCATATACTGTACAAAGATATACATTATGTTATTTATTAAATATTTCTAGAATCTATTGGTCGCAAATTCTATGTCAATGACATTAAATAAAAATAATAATTGTTTACAACGAAACTAATTATTACAATAATTAGATTTTAATAATTGAAAACACATACTATCATAAATTATGGTATTTGCTAATAATATTTTTCAACTGTATTTATTAAGATAATAAAAATTATATATTAATTCAATTATTTTAAAGAATTTTATGTTAATATTACTTTAATAAGTGTAAACATTAAAATATACATTACTTTGTAAGAAAAGAAAATATATTATTAGAAAATTTCTATAAATAAATTATAAATATTTTAATAAAAATTGAAAAAATAATAAATAAGGTAAATTCAAAATTATAAATAAATATAAAAATCATATATGTACTCTATATACTTCGTAAAATAAATATAATAATTACAAATAAACAATTGCTAGTTGTAGTTAAATATTTATTTTAATAATGTAAGTAATGGATGATATGACATAAACTTAATTTCAAAACAAACTAAAAAATATAAAACAAAATACAAATCAAAATATTATTATTATTAATAATAAAGAATGTAATACCAAAATGGAGATCTCAGAGACAGATTTTTAAAGGTATTTTCTGAATATTTCCTTAAAATTTCATTTTTGTCCATTTATAAGGTAATACCAGAAAACTAATTTAAATAAGTGAAATATTATGCCTTATTTATTAATGTTACTTAATATCTGCATTTTATAAAACTTTCATTTTAAAGGCAAATTATTTTTTATTTTTTTAATTTTAATTAAAATTAGAGTTTTTAAGGAAAGTTATTGGGAATATTTTTCCTAAATTATTAGGAATTTTCCGGTATTTTGTGATTTTTTGGGAATCTTCTATCGACGCCATGGATTTTGAAAAAAATTTCGTTTAAAAATGCATTAAAAGGGACCCTAAATCCTATACCTAAAAAGATTTATTTCCATTTTACCCCACTCTATACCCTATTAATTTATTAATATATATTAGATTATATTATAACTTTTACTTTATAGAAAATTTATTATTTTAGAAAATTGTAGTCTAAAATACTAAATAATATATATTGTTTTACATTAAAATAATGTTAAAAGTTTGTTAATTCAAAGTTATATGAGAAATAATGTATGATTCTATGCCATAACAAAAAAATGTAAAAAACGTATTTTTATTAATTATGAATTATATAACTATTTTTATTATATTTATATTTAAAAAAATTGACCATTAATTTTTTTTAATTTTAAAAAATGATTATGTTAATATTGTTATTTTACCCAATTTAATATTTCTATCTAAGAAATGAATATCATTAAAATTTTTGATAAAATTTTTGGTTATTTTGATTAACTCTACGAAATATTCTAAAAATATTGCGTTTGTTTCATCGGTCAATTCATTTTTGTTATAATAAATTTCTCAGTTTATAATTTATTATATATTTTTAAATAATATATATTATATTATATTTCTAATTTTTTTATAATTTATGAAACATTCAAAAATAGTGAATATTGTCTGTCAAACACATATTTAAATTAAGAGTTTAATATGGATTTAGTGAGCATTAAAAATACTCAAAATTTATTTGGATGCAGAAAACTCACACTACATAATGTATTTATTGCAATACATACAGTAATGTCGATATATTTAATGGCAATAATATACTTAATTATTAATAAATTTCAAAAAATAATATATTAAATAATATTTTGAATATTTGTTTTAGTCTTTTTATTGTATATTATAATAATTGATATACAATATTGAGTTAAACACTTATTATTTTTAACTGAGACTTTAATTTAATTGTGTAACAATTTGATAACAAATTAATAATTACATTTTTAAATAATTTGATTTAAATATTAATTAGAAATAAACAGAAATTAAAAAGATTATTACAAATAAATGTAAAAATAACAGCATTAATGAATTACTGAATTTTATAACCCATTATAATATATTACAATACTATAACAGATCTACAGAATCACTATAATACTGTTTATTAAGTGTTTAAAAATAACGTTTTAAATGTATAATTTTAAAATTACAGTATTTAAATATATATAAATATATAATTAAATATAAATTTAATTGTTATTATACATACTGTTATGTTATACATACTGTTATGTATAATAAATTTACAGTAAAGATTACAAAGTTGCTAAAAATGATAGTTAGTTATAACTTACATCATAGCAGTTCCGGTTATTTTTTGGTCATTTACAGTATTCACTGCTTATATTCAGAAATATAATATTAAATAATACAATATTTATGATTTTAAAAGCAAAAGTTTCAAAAAAATTATTATTAATAATAGTGTGTTTTTATATATATAAATACATTTGCATATCATATAAATTTTTGGTGACAACACTACAGTATATTAAAAGGATGTAAAAAGTCTTTTTAGACATAACTTAAATAATGTAAAAACAAAGTAAAGTAAGTCTAACAAGTTTTTTATAGTGCCTTTGAATAGTTAGCTAAAAGTAAAACTTTTAAAATCTCACATTAAGTTTGTGTCCATTTTATTATAAAATTTTTATTAGCTTTAAAACATTACTCTATTACTTTGATTGTCTTACCAAAATAAAAACTAATAACATTACTGTAATTTTATTAGATATATATATATATATATAATCCCAACCCTAGGGTTATTGTAAAATACATTAATCATTTGTATGTTTTTTATTTACACATATTTGTTGTTTTATTTGTTTGTATGGATGTCCTGCATATCTCTTTGGGTTAATAATGACGGGCGATATGTAATATTTTTGAATGTTTTTTCTTTTGCAGAAATGTATCTAAACTTGTGATAAAGTGAATGTATGTCCAAATGTGGTCACTTCTAATCATTTGTTATTATTATATTTTGTTTGCTGTGTTTTTCAATATATATATTGTATGGCAGATACTTGTACTGCATTAGCAAAACCATTGATTTTATGAAAGGCAATGAATTTAGTGTTGTTTTCTGTTTAATATAATGTACTGTAACTTACAGTTATAGAGTATATAAACACTACACATATAACTTAGTAGTGCACATATATGTAGGTATTGTAGTTAATAATAAATTTGGGTTCATTTAAAAAAATATTGCTTTAAATAAATAGGTTTTTATGGTACGACATCTTAAAGAGAAACATAACTCAATTCTTTTATTATATCACTTTTTACTATCAAAAAACTTAGTCAACAATAGAAATATGAGTTACCGTTACCTGAAATACTTTATACATTGTGTTTAAAGCACTTATTTATTTGCCATCAAAACAGTCTATACTTTCTTTTGATTTGCGATAAAACTTTTACTGTAAATCTTTTTTAATGAAACTCATTGTCAAAATCACTTTTTGGATAAATATTGCTTTATAGTATGATATCAATAGTGCAATCAATTTTTGGATATAACTTAAAATCTGATAATGATTATTGGAAAAAATTAATATATTATAATATATTAAAATTAATTAAAATAAAAGGTTTTTGGTTGTTTATACATAATTATTTTTGATGATAAATATTTCTAAAATATTTCTTATATTATTTATATATATATAATCTTTTCGTTTATTATTTCAGAATTTTCAGTTTATTATCTTTTTTTATAGTTTTAATAAATAATTGTTTTTGCAATTTAATGATTTATTAATCGATTCGTTGATATCTCTTAGGAAACAATTGATGAAAATTTTATAAATATTTGTAATGCAATACACAGTATTACTAATAAAATTAAAAAAAACTATTTTTTGTTTTTAATTTTATTATTATATTTTTGTTGTTGATATGTATGTAGAATATTAAAAATATATTAAATAGAAGTTAAATATTTATAAAGATTTATACAGTATTTTTGTATTGTTATTATAATGTAAGGTATATTACAATCTGCTGTCATTTAATACCATATAAATTCTTTTCAAACAATAATATCAATAGTGATAAATCAAAATTTTTAATGAAATAAATAAATATCTAAAAAATATTATAATATTAATATTATTATTATTGGCTTATACTACTATTATTAGTTTTGTTATCATTATAATTTACTTCTATATCAGTAAACTGTACTACAAATCTCATTAACAATATTTGCCTCCCATTATAGATATTTATTTGATTTTATGTCATTTAAAATGTATAATTTAAGTAACTTTTTAAAATAATGGTACTGTCTTATAGATGTGACAGTGAAATTCATGGCATACAAGATTGTTATTAAGATAATATCCTTTTCCTAAAAATAAAACAAATTTATAATTTTATTGTATATGTCATAGAGATTTAAAAATGTCTTATAAGACTGTAGACCATTGAGTAATACCGAACACTGATTTTTGATGGCTGTCCCTAACTTTTAATGCATTTATTTATAAAAGTAAAAAAATTTAAAAACAGTATAAAATTTTTATTCAATTCTACTTAAAAATCGATTCTGTATTGTAATGAAATGATTTCAGAATAGAAATTACGGAATAACTTATATGCAATCGATTTAAAACAAAAAAACTTTGTCTAACATTATGTTTTTTCTATAAATTTGTGAATCTATTTTATTTAGAAATTTTTATAAGATTTTTAAGAAATAAATTTTAATAATACATAATAAAAACAAAATGCAAAATAATTTATACATTGACTTAAAAATATTGTCAAATTGTATGTTCAAATCTAAGAGAGATATGCAACTCTTATTTGATTGCTATATATATTTTTTTAAATATGAAACATATACCGTATAAATATACATATATAATTTTAATGCAAACTTCAAATAATCCTTCACTCAATTTTCAAGCTTTTCAAAAAGTATTCAAAAAGTATTATAGATTATATAATCAATAATGTAATTTAATTCAAAAATAAGATTAATATCAAAGGAGATATTGGAAATATATATATATACAGTATATATATATATATATATAATATTTATATTGTAATATTAAAATACCTGAGCACTTAATTTTTATATAACAATAATAATATTTATAAATATATTCACCACAAAAAACTTGTACAACATTTGCTATAATTAAGAAATAGTTAGAATATTTGTTGGCTAAACAAATGATCCAATGATATGTATACTACTTTCTGATGAAAATATTTTTTTATAAGAGTTGATAATTGAGTGAATGATTGCACGCAATGAAAACAGTGAACAAAATGCTTGTCTCACGCAATGAGACCTTAAAAATTAATTTGTCTCTCAATTAATAGTATATATTAATAATGTGTCGACAAAATTAGTATTGATAATTAGTTTGACTATTGTATATCTCAATTTATTTATCAAATTTAGTACCGATTCTATTGAAATATTGATGTCATTCATATAGAGAATTATAAATATTTAAATAAAATATTAATAAGATATGCATAAACAAAAAATAATTAAACTATTTTAAAACAGCAAAATCATAATATAAAATATTTAATACTGTTATAATAATATCCATAATTTTCATAGTTTGTTAACATTTTGGTTTTCATTGATTTCTTTAAGCGATATGTATTACTGTGGCTAGTAAATTTCGAGACAGAATCTTTGTACTAAGTTTTTCTAAAATAATTCGAATATTAGAATGTTTTATATTTTTGTTTTAATGTACATATTTTCTATGATTATCACTTATCAAAATAATAGTAGTTTAATATCTTTGTCTAAAAAGTTTTCGGAATTATTTACAAAAATATTTGATAAATGACATTTTAAAACAGTAATCTTTTTTGATATTTTTATGTTTAAAATAAAAATAAATTTAAACAAAAAAATATTAATTTTAAAGAGTAATATTTGATGTTTATTTTTTAGTAAAAATCAGTAAGTTTATCAAATGCTTACAATTTTTAATAAATAATTTTATCTAAAATTAGGTCTAAATTTGTCTTCCAAAATAGCACAATTTTAATTTTTAATAATGTTTGGTATTTTCGTCAATAATAAAAAATTATTTTATTATTTTCTTAAAATAGGCAACATAATATAATATTTAATCATTTTAAAAAATTTATTAGAATAATATAATTTTAATAAATAACAAAAACATTTTAAAATTTATTTTCGTTTTTTAGAAATAAGTATAAATTGTATTTTTTTGTAATTTTTCATAAATAATTCTTTAATTGTCAGAAATCTAATAAAATAAAAATACTTGTATTATTTTATCAGGATTAATAGTTTTTCTTAGATTTTATAAATTATACAATTCTAAAAATTGAGGTTACTAATTTTGTAGCATTATAAAACTTTAATTATTATACTATAAAATATTTTAAAAAATTAACAATAATAATGAATATCTCTACAATTTAATACCATAAAAAAATAATTTTTAATTATTAAACCGAATGCAGAAAAATCTATTAAGTTTTCATATTACAATTTGTCTCGAAATATATTTGCCACAGTAATAGATTATAATTTTTATTATAATATACAATGTTTATTGTAATTTATTGTAAACTATTAGCAAATACAACAATGCTTTATGTTATATTATTCTTGTATTATATTTATATATTATTTAATAAACACATATTATGTATAATGTAATTATAAATTGAGTAGAGCTCAGAGCATTTTTATATAATTTGCATAAATAGTGTGTTTTATAATTACATTTTCACTGAATCTAATTTAAAACAATGTGTTTTAACAGTTATTGTTATAAATTAAAAAAAAACTTATTTTTAAATAAATAATTTATTGATTTTATATTTATATACAAAACAAATATTTAGAAGTCCTAAAATTGTTTACAAAACAAAAATAATCTATAATATTTTAACAATAGATTCTTTTAAATAAATAATGTTTAATCAATTAACAAAAATTTCTATTTACAAATAACCCTTTAAATTATTTTTAATATTATCAAAATTTATAGTTAATAGTATAGTTATACTGTATTAGTTGTATTAAAAATAATTGAACAACAAATTTAGCAAAATAACATTTGACAAAGATTTTATTAAAAAATAGACAAATGTTGATAATTTAAAATTGGTAAATTTAGTTATAACATTCAAGATATTCTAACAATATAATTATGACATTTTCATATTAAATTAATAAATAGGAATATTTTATTTGGTACAAATTATATAAATTGAAATTATTGAAATTGTATATAATGTATATTATACAGTATATGTCGATTATATATTAAATTAATTTAAATAATACAAAATTATTTTTAAAATTTTAATATTAATTATTGGAAAACTTATTTCTATGAATTAAAAAAAATATTTATATTTATTTTTCAGATATTTACAGTACTTAATTAAAAAATATTTGAGTTGAAATACTGTATATAAACTTTTTGTATTATACAGTGAAATTAATTACTAAATAATACTAAATTGTAGAAAATATTATTATTCATTGTTTTGCAAAATTTAATCATAGAATGACTTTTTAGTAATACAGTAATTGTATAAACAAAGTAGTAAACAAAATATTATTATTTATTACACAAAATTATACATATTATACAAAAAATTTAAATAGATATTTTTATTTTATTAAAAATGAAATTATACTGTAATATAACATATTTACTGTTTTGTTAAAATGATATAAAATATTTTTAATTATAACATTAGCAAACAAATCAAATTTTGCGTTAATTTGTAAAAAATATTTTGCTTTTATTTTATTTATAATTTAAAAATATTTTGAAAGTTCTATATATTTTGTCATTTGAAGTGAAGATAATTATTAATTTAAAAGTTTGAGAAAATCTCAGTTTCCTAACAAATGAATCCAAACTTTATTTATTTGGATATTATTTATCATTTATCACAACCAAAAGCAAAACTATAGTTAACTGTAGTTTTTAAAGCAAAGGCAATGTTTGTCTAAAAATTGAGTCATTATTTTGTAAGTCTTCTCTCATATAAAATGCTTTAAATATAACAACATTTTCACTAAAACAGCACTATTTTGTCATTTTTCAAAACATTTTCTCTATACTATAACTTATTGAGATATTTTACAAACTATTACAAAATAAAAATGCCGCTCAATATTTTAAATATGAATTATTTATTGCAAAAAATAAATTGATAGTAATGTTTTTTTTACAAATGATCTTATTTTTTAGAAATGTGTTTAAAAATATTTTATTATTTTCATAACTTATTCTATATATCAGCCGTAGTCCATAAGTATTATGATAATAATTTTTTTGATTAAATAACAAATGTTATTTATTCTAACTATTAATACATAAAAATTATTTAATTTATTATAGTTTATACTTATGTTTTAATTGTTATAAATGTTTAACTCATAAATTATAATTAATCAATTATTATATTGCTGTTCACTGTTCTATATTATAGTATAAAAACGATATTAAATTTACATTTATAACGTTAGAGAAAATTTAAAAATAGTATAAAATTATTATATTATTTAAAAATCAAATTAAGAATTTTAGTTAACTATTAGATTAATTAGATTATTATATTAGTGATTATAATTTAATAAACAAATATAAATAATATATGTAACAATGTATAAATAAAACTATAAAAATTTAGTATTGTTAAAATTGTAAAAATTAATGTTTATGAAAGTTAATGAAACATTTATATAATAATTGTAGAAAATAGATCATTAATTTTTTATGACATAAAAGTGTTATAGAAGTTTAAAAAAAGAATTTTCAATTATTTTAAGTTTCAATAAATTAGTTATATATTTTTAATAAACTATTTTAAATTATAATTTATACAAAATAACTAGATATTAGTTTAGTATACAATAGTTATTATATTAAAAATAAATTATATTAAAATATTTTTAAAATTAATGTAACTTATCATGTTTTACTATATAGTATTCAGTTTTTATTAATACAAAATTTTAGCTAATAATGTTTAAAATTAATAAATAAAAGGATATTATTGAATACCTCAGGGTAATTGTCACAATTGACAATTTGATAATTTCAAATAAATGTAAAGTTTTACAAAATTAACATTTAAGTTAAAACATTTAAAAGCTTGCAATTTCGATATAAAATATTTTTATATGCATTTTGTTGTACAGTATTTGCATGTAATATGCATATAATGTTTTACAGTATTACAATATAATGCAATTTTTAACAATAAAAATATTTTTTATTAATAATTTTATAAATCATTGTTTTTTTTGTAAAATCATTAGACAAGCAAATGGATTATAAATATTATTATTATTATTATTTCTTTAGTTTAGAGATTTGCAACTAAATTAAATAAATTCAGATCTATTGAGTATTTAATTAATTGTTAACTATAGGAATGAATTCTTTATATTTGTTTATTTTGTATTCATTTATTTAAGAAATAAATTGAAACAACAAATTAAAGAGAATATCAATTAAATGTCTTTAATTTCTGTTTGTAATGAAAGACACTCGAGTGTAGTGTTTGTCTATAATAAATGTTTAATGTTTTAGACGACTATTTAATTGCAATACTTTGCAAATGAGTTACTGGTATTTCACTTTTACTGTGCATTTAATTTAGTTTTCAAAAGTCATATAATCGACAATAAAATGCACTTAACTTACATTTTACAAATAAAATTATTATTTTCATAATATAAATAATTAGAAAGTATTGGTAAATATAAATATTAATTAAATATTTACGTAATTTATTATTCACTAACTCCTCAAAGGATATCTGAATTCAATTTGTTTGTCTGTTTGTGAAGAAATGATGAAAATGAAAGATATTTCAAAATTTCAATATACAAAGTATTTGATATGAATTATGTAAAGAATATTATATTACTATTAGTTTTTGTCGATTTGTTTTTAGCCCTTTTGTATACTTGACTTAGTTGACCGATTTGACCAATATTTTCCAAGGTCATTTGAAGGTAATTCAAGGTCATAAATTTTATTATACAACTAATTATATTATATTATAATATAATAAAATATACAAAATATTTATAAAACAATAAAAAGAATCATTTGGTTTTTAAATGTCAGGCTTTGCATTTTAAACGATTTATTGAATTATTGCTATAATTTTTAATACACTAAAATAAGTCATATTATCAGGATTTTAAGGAAATAAATGCCATCCCTTGCAGTTTCCAAATAGATGCCATAAATGCCTGGCATTTTGGGCATCTATTTTATTTGCCTGCCAATTTAAATATCTAAAAAGCAATTGTATTTATAAAAATACCGTTATTTAGTATTTTTACATTGTTAATTAAATATAGAATTAATAGACATATTTCCAATGAGATTATCGTATAATTAAAGGTATACCAAATAAACAAACAAAAAAATATAGTGATAAAACAATGTTATTTTAATTAATTAATAATATAAAATAAAAATAATAGGCGCCATCAACTTAAATTAGATGCCCAGGGTATGGCAGATGGCAAAATTGGCATCTATTGTTTGTGCCTGTCATTTTTTAAACCCTGACTATTATCTATTGCAAAAATATTATAGTATAATAATATTCAATTACTTCAATTGAATTTATTCTATTTCTAAATTCACTAAATTGTTTTTAATAATATTTATCTTTTTTAATACTATTATATCATAAAAATACTTATGTTAACAGTGTATTATAAAAGTATTTTTGTAAACATATTTTATAGTGTCGTTAATCACATTAACTTAGCATTTATTGATAGAAAATAGTTAGTGTTTTTATATGATATACAGTAGTAGTAGTAGTGTATCTACATTACAATATACTTATACTGTAAATATCTGTATATTCTATAAGTTATTTGTTTTTAGTCTATTATTTAATCAAGAATTTGTTGGTCAAATCAATTGATGTATAGTTTGTGACTAATAATCAATTTAAGTCAACATTTATTGCTTATAAATTTCAACAACTCTTAAAATTTTCATTGTATCTAATTTATACAATATAGTACTATAAGTCTACTTTATGTATAATATAAGTACTGTATTGTATAAGTATACTATAAGTATAATATATTTGTAACATTTTCTAACAAAACATTGATTTTATTATATTTGTAATTTTGATTTTATGACAAATATCTTAATTAAAGTAAATAAAAACTGTGTTTTAATTAGAAAAGCATAACATTTCTAAAACATTTATATTTAGAAAGTCTTAATAATGGTTTTATATTTAATAAAATATTAAAAACTTAAATAAAATCACAACAATAGAAGTAATTCATTGAAAAGAAGCACAAAAAACGAGTTGAAGTTATATATAAAAGTGAAAGATTTTAATGTATAAACTCATTGAATGATTGTTAGAATCTGTGAACAATTGTTTGTTTGAAAACATCGATCTCTTATGTGTTGGCATTTAATACTCCAAATGAAACAATAAATTTGTGCCTCAATTGAGTGCGAGCTATGATTTGTGTGTGAATTACTTAAACACGCGATCAATGCCTTATGATATTCAGTAACATAACTCTTATTTCACACATTTTATCCATATATACAGTAAATACTCGACGAATCAAATAAATGCATAAGTTTTACAATTATTTGTTTACTTTTAGATTAATGTTTCAGTGATTGTTGAGTTATTTGGTGTGATTTTGTTTGTGTAAATGTATGGTCTATGGTATGCCAAGCGAGCAATTGTGGCCAAAGATGATCACCAATAGTACATCATTTGCTGTGAAGATAATATAGTAACCATAGCAGCAATGCTTTGTCTTCACATTTGCGTACCATTACCTTACAGTGCAAACACAGGTAGTGGATAGCACTGACAAACATATACACATAGCCTTTATATTGACTAATACTACACTTATGGCACCGGTGCTCATGGCTTATCTGTTCACATCATATCAAATATCATGAAATCCTTAGACTTTTTTAGACACAATAATCTGTTTGAATATTTGAATGAAAAGTGCATTTCTATAATAGCAATACTATGTAATATACATAAAGAATATATAGAAAGTACAGAATATTCACGCAAAGTGTGGTTCCTTTTATAATAAAATACTTTTTAAAAATCGATTCAATACTAGCTTACTGTATGCTAAACATTGATATACATCAAAATATATTTTATATATATTAATATTGAGACATTTGACTAACTTTTTAATGCTTAGTATTTAAATATATAGTAATTTGATTTTAATGACAATAAAATATAATAAACATTATGGAATTATGGAACTTGAGTTTGTTCAAATATAAAATTAATATACATTATATAATATACGTTATATTCAAAATATATATTTGTTTTTTTCAAAAGCTTATAACATTTATTATTTACATAATAATATTATTTGATTTTAAATAATAGTAACATTACTTACAAAATATGGTATCATGAAACCTTATAGTAATATATGTTATAATATAAAATTAAAGATATTTAAATGTTAAAATTAAATAAAAGAAAAATCAATGATATATTTTGGAAATTGTGAAAATTGTGAAAATAGTAAAATATGGATATTATAACATAAATCGTGATTTATATTAATATATGAAAATAATGTTTTCATATAACGTGAAGGTTTTGTCTAATTATTTTTATCTCATTTTATAATAGTCTGAATGTGGGGTCAGTAAAGTTATGGCACTATTTATATATTGAAAATGAAATTAATAATTCACGAAAATAACGATAATTACAGTTGAAATAACATTTAATTGCTTAAAATTTCACTTGTTTTTTGTCATATGCTTTTCTGTTTTTTGTTTTTACAGTACATATGTTTTTAAATAACATTATTTATTATTAATAAAAAATGAAATTAATGCAATTCATTAAATGATAAAAATATATTAAATATTATTTTTATTATGATATTATATTAATTAAATTGAATTTTAAAGTTGTTATAATAGTCGGTTATGAACTATTAAGACAATTAATTATTAATTATATTCATCAAAATTTGATATTGTTATTTAGCTATTTTAGTAAAATAGTTTTATTAAACAAAGTTAATTAAATAAAGCGTACTGTATATAAATTGTTGTTTAATTGTGATTATAAGTTTTTTAAGTTTTATTAAACTGAGACTATTTGATCAATTGGTCAATAAGTTTGACCACTTTATCCTTAATAACAGATTAATTTTATTTATCATTAAGGCCGAGATCTTGTTAGTCAGGAATGGGTTAACTTAATATATATATATATTATCTGATTTTTGTTATTTTTGAACATTTATATTACTTTAATTTTGATAATTGAAAAATATGTTAGCTTACTGTTGTCTATACATTTAACATTTACATCAATTTTTATTAATTGTAATAGTTCTTAAAGTACCACAATTTATATAAATTATGATAATTTTAAATTGTATTTTAAAAATAGTTTTAATGTTATGATTAGACGTTCAAATTTTTAAGACATATATCAACTCGTCTTTCCTTTAAAATTTTTATTGTTAATTTCAATGTATTAATACTGTACACCTAAAGATGGGCAAATAGAAAGTTTCTAACAAATTTCCCTGAGAAAGTTTCTAGAAACTTTCTCAGGAATAAATTTCTATAGAAATTTAACTTTATTATTATACAATGGGATCCCCATATCTCTAGATATTGTTAATCAATGAGACTTAATAATATACATATATTAAACTATATAGTACATAATTATACAAATTGGGATAACAATATATAAAATAAATATAATTATTTAATAATAATCAGTTTTGTAAAATTTATTCATCATTTTATTATATCATAGTTTAATATAATTAAATAAATAAATTTTTTACTTTAATTAATAATTAAAATACTGATACTTATAATTAATTATTACTTGTAAAAACAATGTACAGTAAAAGCAAGTTAACAAATATTGAGAAAACAAAATTAACATGGGGATCCCATAGATAGAAATTTCTTTTGGAAACTTTCTAGAAATTTCCCTATTATTTTATAAATTTCTCTTTTTTGCCAACACTATGTACACCTCATTAGTAACATTTTATAAAACACTTTTAGTAGTAATAATTAAATTCTAATAATAAAAATATTTATTTTATAATATCGATCTCAAAATCGATTACCGAAAACACTGGCTATCGATTCAATAATTACCAATTTTTGACTATATTATTGTAATTATATTATAATACATATTATGTACAAATATTAAAGTGTTTTTTAAAATTAAAAATGAGTATGCACCATTTTGTTTGTTTTTCTTCTATAACCGTCGTTTATACTACTGTATATCTTTATCAGTATATACATACTTTACTCCCCCACTCGACACACCCCACATAATCTCTTTACACGGACGTCCTTATGTGAAGTATACCGTTGATTAAAATGATGTGAATTATTAACAGTATATTCTATTTATCAAATTATTTCACTTTGAGACTTAAATAATAAAAATTGTAATTTTATTTAATTTTGAAAATGTATGTTTGTAGTTAATCTTTATTATTTATTTAATGTTATATACTGTAGTACAAGTTTCAATTTTTGCTAATTTTTATAAAATATATATATATTATTTGTAGTGCTTTGTTAAAAATTTTTTTACTACAAATTCAATTAACAATTGTTATATTGTTATAAAACCTACAATTCTATAGTATGTTATTATGTCGGTTAATATCCAAAATAATCATTTTTTATTACAATCGATTTTTTATTATTGACACAAATGTACTATAATTTTCAAAATGCAAGAAATGTTGTGGAAAATGCTATAAATCAAAATTTGTTTTGAATTGTTGCAAAAAAATAAAATAAAAAACAAACTGTAATATATTTGAACATTACAATATAAGCTAAAAACAAAAAAAAAGTAACACAAACAAAAAATAAAATATTTATATTTAAATTATAATACAATTTTCATCAATCTTTATATCGTTTTGTATGTGTGTTTATAATCATATATATTTAAGTTATTACGTGATTATTATTAATCGATTGGACGCTAAATAACTTTTAAGTCGTGTGGATAAACATTATTATCCATATAATAGCCATCCAATGATTTTGTATGTGTACTAAAAATAACATAAATCAAAAATTTCATTCATTTTGTGACCAAAAATTCCGGTACTCTATAACCAAACAAACAAAATATGGAGAAAATCAGTAGTTATTTGAAGAGTTATTTATCAGTACATCCATTGCTTATGTAATTTATATATTATTATATATATTATTAGATGAATGTTATTATTAGTCAATTGAATCGAAAACCAATTTATTTGCCGCAAACTTATAAGATTCTCTTACTGTGTGATCAAAGTATTGATATAATAGTGATTTTTAGTGAAAGAGTTGCCAAAAACAGCAAAAATTAGTGATAAGGAAAGCAAAATAAGGCAAAAAGGGCTGTGCTTTTGATTTTACTATTATTTGGTTTATGTTTAGTAAAAATTATTTTGTTTTTGTGATCGCAATCCAATTATTTAGTTCATTGTATTAAACGAAGACATTCTTGTCATTCATTGCTTTACAAATACAACTATTGAAACATTTTATATATATATACAGCATATACTGTATAAATGTTTGCTATGTTTCTTATATTTTATTATTTTAATTGAATACATCAAAATTTTTATAGGACATTGTACTGTATATATTATATTTAATATTATAAAAGCATTGCAATTAACCAATAACTATTTGATGTGTTGATAACTATATTAAGCATTAATTTAGTCATTTTTTGTTGATCTTATAAGATGTCAATAGTAATAAAATATTAAAACTAATTTTTAAAAACTTTTGAAAGCAATACGAAAATCGCATGAATACTAGTTTTTCAACAAAACTTATCGCTATTGAGAGATAATAGTTGAGTGAGTGTTTCAATGCACTCGTGTTTGTCACTTATGTCACATCCAATTGTTGTTCAACTGTTTTACCAATAATAGGAAAAATTTATTCATATTATATCTTATACTAACAATAATATGATTAACTCAACACAACTTTCAAATTGAGTTGTGTTTGACTCAATTAATTTGACCAGTTTTGTTATTTTTAAATCTAATTTTAAAACAATTATATTTAATTTATTTACTATTTCTACTAATATAACAAAAAAAGCAAATCAAAATGAAATTCAAAATGTTTGTTAAATTTTAATTGAATTTTCTATTTGTTTGTGATATTTATATAAACTCTTTTCTAATTATAAACCAAAGTTTTTGTGGAAATATGATAAAAAAAACTATTAGTTTTATTGAATAATATTATTAAACTACTAAATAACAAATTGAATAATTGTTATCCAATGTCTGTGATTGTAAGTGTTTATATAGTATATGCATTTTGCGTGTGTTTGTGTGTGTGTGTGTGTGTGTGTGTGTGTGTGTGTGTGTGTGTGTGTGTGTGTGTGTGTGTGTGTGTTAACCGTAAAATTAATTAATTATTTATTGATAACTTTTCAAGTCCTCAAATATATATACATATAATATATATATACATATATCATTATCATTTGATATAAATATTGTATATACTGAGACATACCTGTATATAATTTATATTATATACCACAAATTAACTATTGATTTCATTCAATTAGATTTAAATTAGATATTTTATTATGAAACAATATTTATTATTATCATTGTTATGGCAACTAATATAATAAATTTGACCCAAAATAATGACTTTTATAATAAAATGGTTTATAAGTACTGAATTCATGTCTCATATCTGTCATAACATTATTACATAAATCTCTGACTATTTGATGAAAATGTCGTTTATATTTGTCAAACAATACAACACTTGTCAAACACTACACAAACTTATATTTTTACTAAATATCATAAAAAAATTCTTATATCTATTAAATGCCGATATTTGCAATAGTGTCACATGTTTTAGCAAATTTATAATATTAATAATATTTACTTTGTAATTGTTTTTTCAATTAATAAAAATACTATAGAAATAATTACAAAATACAAATTAAGCTATTTATTACATTATACTGTACTATTGTATATAAATAATAATACTGTATTAAATATTTAAGTTTAAAATTGTCGATAGTTTTCTAATAAACTTAAAATTTTATTTACTTTTTAGGGAAATACATACAATAATTATTTTTTATTTAATTAACAATTAGTAAATCAATTGACAGAAATATATAATTTATATTTAATAATTATTAATTTGTCACTTTATTTTGAACAATAATGATTTTCACTAACCAATTGGTTAGATATGAGTTAACATTATTTTATAATTATTATTAGCAAATGTGTCATTTAGTTATGAACCTTATCTTAGTGTAAATGAATGGTTTAGTATTTGAAATATAGTGAATACAAATGAGATAACTTTATTAAATTTTCATTTAAAAATCGTTTAAAATGACATTTTTTGTATAAAAAAATTAATAATTTCATATATGATTGTTGTATAAGCCTTGCATTTAATGTAATAAGTGATTACTGTATATACTGTATATTGTATAGTCTTTAAGTGTGTTTTTTAATAATAGCAAAAGATAAGCTATTATACAGATAACTTGTATGTAAATACATTACAGGATATCGTTACTCATTTCAAAAGTATAGATAAATTAGGGTATATTTGTGTATAAGTGCTGACCTAAAACAACACAAATAATTGATTATTTTCTAAAAACACAGGTTTTCATAAAGTATTATACAGTATATACTGTAATACAAGATTTATGCAAGAGATCAGTCAAATGGCATTAATCAATGATTTGTGACTCAAAACTCAGAGATCACGCTATTTGAATGACAAGACTTCTATAGTTATGTCAAAAGTTTGGATAACAAACTGTTAAATAAATTGTTGCTTTAATTCAATTTGATTGTAATAATTGATTGTCAACCAAAATATTGGTTTAAATTTGAGGATATTTTTCACTACTAGATTTGTAAGCATGAAATAAAATTAAAAATTAATTGTTAATTATAAAACTGCTATATTATTAATAACTTTGAATTGTAATGAATTTTATATTGTATTTTATAATATATTTATGCTATACTTAAACTTTATAATAATAATAATTTTTATTTGCAAATAAATTAAGTTTAGATATTATATCAAATATTTAGTTACTGGCTTTAGTATACTCTATATTCAGGGTTACGATCTGAAGGGAATAGGGGGGGGACTAATGCCTTATTAAACCCCAGAGACCAAGATTTTGGAGATTTTACCCCCACCCAGATTTTTTTTCGGAAATTTGAAAAATTGTCTTAAAAACGATGAGAAACTAAAATTTCGGGATTTCTAAATTTTATAAAAATTAAATTTGAGAAAAATTCCCGAAAATAAGTGTATTTATTGAAAATATTTTCCTATTTACTTTGGAAATTTATAAGGAACGTTTTCTTGACCCCCATCCTTGATTATCAAATTATGAAAAAAATTGCAGTTTTAACCCCACCAGTACCCCCTCCTTATATTTTAAAAAAAAAACTTGCCAAACCTTGATTAATATGTTATATTTTAATAATCTAACAACTGGTTTACGATTAGGCAATGGTATAATTTTTTTAAACTAAATATTTAGTAGAAAATATATTAAATATTTGTTCAAATTTTAAAAATAATTTAACATCAGACAACTAATTTATTACTAAATTTAATTAAAAATATTTTTTAATATAATAGTCAGTATATACATTATTAATATATATTAGTTATAGTTATATTGATTTATTTTGTACAATAGTTAGGTGTAAATACAATATTGTATTGAATATATTAATATAGTATTACTTGAAAATTCTTTTATATTTAATATCAAATAAAATATCGATTAGTTTATGTCAACTACTGGTAAAACTGTTATTCTCTATTAATAAAGTATATGAATTTAAAGTTAATATATATATCAGGGTTAGGCAAGATTTGGATCTTATGGGGTAAAGGGTGGGGTAAAATTGAAAAAATCTTGGGGTATAGGGTGTAACTTTTTATTTCATTTTTAAACGACAATTTCAAAATTCAGTGGTCAACACAAAATTCATATAAAAATAAAAATTAATTTTGCCATTAAAATGCAAAATTTAAAATAATAAAATAAATAAATATATTATTTTAACTATCTTTAAATATTGTTCTATTTGTAACAATTACTTTTTTGAACAAATAAAATCATTTTTAATTTTCAGTTAATTATTTTTATTGTGTATCACTAATGTGAACGCATAGAAAAGTTGCAAAAGAAAATTACAAAACTTACCAATTTTTATATGTGATTAATGTTTTATAATTAAATATTTTTATATTTTACGTGAAACAGGATTGGGTTTAATAGACTAGTTGTCCCGTTAAGACTATCCAATATCGGGTATTGTAAAATATAAAAGACCAGATATAGGGAGGTTAGCGCGTAATTTATGTTAATACAAATTGTTAATTTAATTTAAGACGTTTCAAATAATTTAGTTAAACATAATTCATAATTACATAGTTTAGGTAATATAAAGTAATTAATAGAAATACAGTATAAGTTAAGTATAAGTTATTCAATAAAGATGTCTTTATTGTGGTTACTTTGGAGGCACCCATTTGGTTGTATTACAAAAGTATAAATAATTTTATAATCAACGTATTAATAAATTTTAAAATTTTACTGCAATTAAATGACATAAATGTAATTTTTTTATTTTCATAACAAGTACACCAATAAAATTATTATTATTTTGACTAAAATTTTAAAAATAGATAATAATTATGCGTTTAAAACTTAATAGAAACATTACAATATGCTATATATTTTATTATTATTATTTCAATTATTTTAAAATCATATTTTGCTTGTACTATAATATTTTAGTTTTATATTTTTAATAAAATAATATATTTTGAGTAATTTTAACTATTTTACTTATTTTACTTGATAATTAAATTTAAATAAATAGTTATTTACCATAATAACTTAATAACAGTTAATTTGAAAAAAGTCGACTCCGAAATTTCAGGCGGGGGTCTATTTCTCGTGGGTTTTAAGCAACAATTTGTTTTATTTAGCCAAAGTCTGGCGTAAAAAGCAAAAACTTAGGGAATGGGGTAAATGGGTTATAAAAATATACCACATTTCTTAACCCTGATATATACAGTATATATAAATATAGTGTTTGGTGATTGTTATGAATGTATGTATAATAGATGTGTTGTGTAAAAGCAAGTATAAGATTATGTGTTGATGTCATGCAATGCCAATGAAATGTATCTCTCATTTACTAATACTGTACTGTATTTTGTACATTAAGTTAGTCGTGAAATATGTAGCGTTCAATGCATTCAACGCTTTTCATATCAAAATGTTAGTAGTTTTACAAATTGATTGAATGCTATAAAACTATATCTAAACCGTTCATTCATTCAAACCTTTTGATGAATGCTTTTCTCTGTTAGCAATAAATGGATGCATAGTATGGATACAAGCAATGAGATCTTAATAGTGATATTGGCATCACTTTTGCCTTATATTATAAATGATTGATATTTCAATTTTACTCTAAACTATACATATATTTTAAGAATATTTGTTTACATATATAAATAACTTACACTTAAATAACGGTACAAACATCACAATAATGATTAAATATATATATTACAAAAACGTCAAAATTTATGAAATATTTAATACATTTGAATACAACGTTATTTCCTAATACTAACACAATATTTTACAATCAAATTAAATATTTTTAAAATTACTGTATATACAAAATATATTAACAATTTGGAGTTAAATATTATATTTTCAAAATACTTAACTTTCACTAATATATTATTGCATATTAATCAACCCATACATTAATAAAAAAAATTTCATAGAAAATTATATTAAATAATACTTTATTAAATGTACAAATTTACTTATAAATGTTTATTAATTTGAAAAATGCATTAACTAAAATAAATTTTAATATATTAATGAATTTGATTGACACTATTATTGAGTAATTGGATTTGTATGTATGTATAGTATGCTAAACTCAATTGACAACTACTTTAAAGTCATTAATTATTAAATTGCTTAAAATAAAAACAACAACTTATTGTGCATTTATGTCATTAATTAACTAATAAAAGCTTAATTTTGATAATCTTTTATTGTGTCGATGCCTATACAACTATAAGTAGCAAAAGAGATACTCAACAACAAGTGAAACCATTTATTTTAATAAAAATAAAGCCTTTATATACTTTATACAGTACTGTACTATATGTAGTATACAGTCAGTCAATATTGATATACAGTATTATGCAAACATTACTTTTATATTTTAGAGCTATACTTTGCAAACTAATTCTATGAGTATCTTAACATTGATTATATGTTTTGTTTTTTTTATTATAATGAATTTAATTATTTAGAAATTAATAGTTATAATCATTTACTTTGAAATTATAAACATTAAATTATATATTATTAGTAATAATTTTTTGTCAAAATATTTTATAGATATAATTGATAACAAAATATTTTTTTTGTAATATTCTTAATGTGTTAATGATTGATTATATTTATACAAAATTGAAACATTTAAATATAATAAATAGCAACAAACAGTAAAATTGCAATATAATCAGATTTATATCATTGATGATATGATAGTTTAAAATAATATTCAATAAGCGTTGAGATAACAACATTGATGCATAAGATTTATAATGATATCAGTGGTAATACTTTAAAATATAAATTTATAATATAAATATTACTGGATATGTATTATATATATATATATATATCTTGCAAATCTTAAAATAAGGGATAAATCTTTAGATTTAAATCTTATTTTTTGAAAGTTACTGTAATGACAATAATAGTAAAGTTTGTCTTTATTTTTGTTCGCAAAATCGATTGAAAAATAAAACTTTTTTTTTGTTGAGTTTAATATATTTATTAAACGATTTTGTTTTTAAATTTTCAGATAAAAGCTTTGATTGAGTGAAATGTTAGGACTTAAGTTCTTATACAATACATATGGTATATTATGTTACAATATATACAGTATATAACTAATATAGACTAATATTTGTTTTGTATTTCATCATTGATGTTATCATTTTTATAGTGTATATTAGAGTAAATGATATATATATATATATAGAAAATATGGAACAATACGTTTTTGTTATTATTATTTTTTCAATTATTTGACATATTATTTATTTTAATAAACAAAAAGAAATAAAAAAGATATTACTTGAAAAACAATTTTATGGTAAACGCTATATACATGTATGTCTCATAATTTATCTATATATTGTAAAATACTGTCGATTATAATTTATTTTCATATATAGTAGTATGTCAATATAATAATAATATTATTATTAATAATAATAACAATAATAATAAAATATATTTACAATTCTACATTAAAACTACAGTATAAGATATATTATTATTATAAATTTAGACACTAACAGTTTATTATATATTGTATAAATAAATAATATTACTATAGTATCAAAATTGTTTTTAGATTTTGACACAATTACCAAATTTTGTGCTCATATTTGCTAAACTGACCGCTGTATTAATTTTTATTTTATTGATTTTATATAATAGAATATTCAAATTATTTAAATTTTTGGTAAATGAAAATTTAAATAATACTTAATATAGAATATATATTATATCTAAAAACTTAAGGTTTTTATTGATAAATGAGACATTAAATTAATGGCAAACATATTTTAATGTATAATTTACAAGAAAAAATCATTAAAACCATTAGTAGTAAAAAATGACATAAAATATGTAATTTAAGAAATTTTGGTTTTTAGGTATAAAATTGTTTTCAAATTTTTTATAAGCATTTGCTATTCATTTGTTTTTTTTGACACATTAGACTTGATTTTGTTATTAAATATAAATAATAGATTTACACAACAGTTATGGATTAGTTTAGAGAATATTATTTAAGACATAATCAACTTGTGATGCGACGACACCTCCCTTTCCTTTTTACACGAAACTGCCTTTTATTAAATTGAAATTACAATTTAGTCAAATAAATTTCAATCATTACCTTGTTTTCAACACTATATTATTATACTTTAGTTGTTACTGTATATACAGTATATCGTATACTGTATAATAACTCTCTAACAATAATTTATTATTGATAAAAAACTTGCTCATATAATTTATTTGAATTGAGTATATATATATGTGTGTGTGTGTGTGTAAATTTTAAAAATTAACTTTTGTATAAAAACAAGTTTTTACATAATAAATGACATATAAAAATATTATTTTAAATTAATGTTGAAAATTAAATTGCTGGCGTCATTCAAATAAGACGTCCATATAATCTGGAATTAACTGAATTTGATTTGATTGTCTACAGTATATGTTTTGTCCTAAAATATTCAAAAATATGGGCGCATTATCTTAAAGATTCCTTATATAAATGATTATTACAATCATTTATCAATAATATATTATTAATAATTTGATTTATTGAACAATTATTTCGCTAATATTGTGCTAATTTTTGCAATCAATAATAGATTTAATAAATATAGTCTTAAATATAGAGTATTTAATTATATAATTTAATTAATTGATATTAATGTTTATTATAAAATAAAATTGTACTGAAATGATTTGTAGTGCAAAAATTGAAGTAAATTGACAAAACAAAATTAATTGATGAGAAATACTATAAATAATTAGTTGTTAAATATTTTGTTTTCTTTATATTAATTTAGTTAATGCTTTGCTATTATTGTTAAAATAATATCTAAATTATATACCATTAATGTTTATATTTGTTATAATATATAATTTTTTTATTTTGTTTGCTAACTAGAGATGGGCAAATAGAAAGTTTCTAATAAATTTCCCTGAGAAAGTTTCTAGAAAATTCTCAGGAATAAATTTCTATAGAAATTTAACTTTATTGTTATACTATGGGATCCCCATATCTATAGCTATTGAAATAATATATAAATAATGAGACAATACTACTATTTATATAACATTATACTATACACTACTATACAAAATGCGATACCTATATGTAAAATAATTATAATTATTTAATAATAATCAGTTTTCTAAAATTTTAATAATCATTTTATTATATATATAAGAATTTAAGATAATTAAATAAATTAATTGTTACTTTAATTAATAATTAAAATATCAATACTAATATTGTTACATAACATATATCGAGAAAAACAAAATTAACATGGGGATCCCATAGATAGAAATTTATTTTAGAAACTTTCTAGAAATTTCTCTTTTTTTGCCAACACTATTGCTAACACAGATATCAAATCACATCATTTTAAATATATTATTTTAACTGTTTTAATAAAGTATTATAGAAATTAGTAATATAAATATTTATAAGTAATGTAAACATTAAAAAACTGAATTATTAAAATAGTAAATTAATTTTTTACTAAACTACAAAAAACAATAAATAATTATCTAAATCATATTTTTCAATTTTCTATATAAATAAATTTTGTGTATTAATTAATTTCTCAAATACAATTTCATCTACATTTTTTTAGTTAGGAATAATTCAATTTTAAATTAACAATATAATAAATTAGTTTTATTATAAAAATAAGTTTAATTGATTAGAAAATACAGTATATTGCATATAACATGTATTATATGTAACTTTAATTTTGATTATAACTTTTACATTTTAAAATTTAATTTTATAAATTTTTATAATTTAAATATAGAGTATTTATAAAATGTATAAAATTACAAATTATTTCTTAAATAAATTCACTACAACTAACACAACTAACATAACTAACATTAAAACATTAACTCTAATTGAATATCTGAATATTTAAAATATTGTCACATTTTAGACAACTTTGTACAGTATTATGAATACAATCACTATATAAATTGTTAATAAAAATTAGAAATAAAATACAATTTTAAATTAATTAAATAGTATAGTATAGTATAGTATTTATATAAAAATAGTAACTTATATGAAAATATGAAATAATTGTAAAACTATCATAATTTTTAAGAAATGACTAAACTATACATTTAAACGGATGACAAATTCTAGAGTCGATTAATCCAATTCTTTAATGTTTTTATTTGTTTTGTGTAAAAATGAAATCATTTGAAATGGAAATAATTTGTCATAAAATTTAATTTAGTATTCAATCAAATACTACTAAAATTACAAATAAATCTCACATATATTTGCTTTTAGTTTAAATTGAATAATTTAGTAAATAACTAAATATTTACAATTTATTTTACACTTTGTTGGTTTCAAATTTGTTCAATTATTATAAATATATTTACAATTTAAATGTATTTAAATTTAAACCAAAAAATAAATAAATATAATTTTATATATAGTTGTGAAGTTTGTTGTGATTAATATATGAATTTATATTCATTAAATATTATATGTAAAATTAACTTTTATATTTTAATTTAAGTTTATTATAATAATAAAAATTTTGATTAAAAAGACAAATATTTTGTTGTATTGAGTTGATGTGTTTAATTAAGGGAACCGTACTTAATAGACGCCCATATTATACAATAAATAAGTGGAACTATTTATTTGTAAATTATAAAAACAAAATATTTAGCAAAAAATAATTGACGGATAAAATAAATTATAAAGTTCTAAAAATACATAGACTTGCATTAAGGATGTCCCTTAAGTACTCAAACGGCGTTTACATTAGTGATGATATTAATAATTATTTTATAAATATAGTTTGTAAAATTAGTAAAATATTTGTAAAATGTAATGCATTTGGAAAATTGCATTATTAAATGTTATTTTTGAAAAATATCGATAATATTTCAAGGCTTTCATATTTGTTTTAGTCACAACCAGGGTTTTAATAATGGTAGGCATAAAAGCCTGCTCTGGGCATCTATTTTCAGATGGTAATACCTATTATTTTAATTATATATTATTAATTAATTAAAAAAACATTATTTTATGATTATATTTGTTTGTTTGGTATACCTTTAATTATACAATAATCTCATTAGAAATTAATTGTATATGTAATTAACACGGTAAAAGCACTATATACAGTTACTTTTTAACAATTAAAAATGGCAGGCAAATAAATTAGATGTTCAAAATGGCATTTATGACATCTATTTAGGCATTGACAGGTCAGGCATTTATTATTTTAAAACCCTAGTCATAACATACTATATTTGTATGGATAGAGTAGACTGGAGTCCAAATGTATGCAATTCATCAACACTTATGTGACTATAAATAAATGAATATCTCGTTTGTGTTCATTCATTACATAACATCTGCTTTTGTATACCGACTTAAATGCTGTTTAAAGTAATAGCTTTAAACTAAATCTTTCAATATTAACATAAATTTATATATTGTGCAATTATATATATATATATATATATATATATATAGTATACATAAAATAAACTGTGTATGAAAATGATGTTATTATCAATATTATTGGATTGTGTGTTGAATTGTTTTTGTCATAACTTTCAAACGTATTATGAGTTCATTGAAATATTGTCTTACATTTTGTCAAAATCTCTGTCACTCTCTTATTAAGAATTATTTGCTGAAGAAAATGGATTTTTATTGGGAAGAGAGCCAATAGAGAACCGTTAGATTATATTATATATATATATTAGATAGAGTAGAGATAACTGTAATTTGTAAGTGAAGTTCACATTTTGATGATTACTATCAGTTATCAATGATATCAGTATAAGCTATGACTTTGTCAGTGACAATCAAAAATAATAGTTTGGATTTAAAATGAGAGTAAAAAACGATAAAATGCGATAAAATTGACTCCAAATTTACGGAAAACTGTTAGACATCTAAAAATATGTGTGACATATACAGTATGCGCTTTAGATTATATATTATACCTGATATTATAACAGTTATATATAACATACAAATATAGTAAAATATTTGTTTAAACATTTATTGTATTTGACATAACATAAAACAGAGACAAATTCATGTCGACTAAGAAAAAGGCAAAATTCACAAACAAATGGATTCCCCGGAGGTGTTGCCCATTATTCTTCAGCTCCAACTTTATGTCCCTCACATGTAAAACACAGTTATTCAAAGTCAACATAAATTAAATTTGGATTTTATGGACTTTATTATAATAAAATATTTAATATTAAAACAAAACATTTTTTCTGGCGTTTTAAATGTTTAGTAAGTGTTTGTATAATGAAATTACTATATTTACAAATGCTTTATATAAATGTTATGTTTTGAATAAAAATTAAGAATAAGTGAATCATTCTGTGATTCCTAATAATAATGCTTTTCCTTATTTAGTGTATTGTAAGCAAACTTATAATACAATTATTATTATTATTATTATAACAATAGAAGTTCTCAAACATTTATTAGTTTACTATTTATATAAATATTGGTATTTTTCAACAAATACTATATAATACATACAATATACTGTAGTTGTGTATATTTTTACATATACAGTATTGTAGTATAAATAATGTAAGTATTGTAATATTTGGTAAATTGTTTTTCTGATGTTTTTATATTTATTCAAATAATAATTCTTTACAAATTTTACTTTTTTCAATTTCCATCAATTTGTAGCAGTATTTTATGATATTTTATCTTTTATTTATTTGTTTATATGTTTACTGTTTTCATTTAAATATTTCTACGATATTTTTTATGCTAATTTTATGAAATCTAATAACTTTAGTGATTCTCTACAGTTAATATCAATTTTTCAATTTATATCGGTTGCTCAAATAAATATAAATATATATATGTATGTATATATATATACTACTTGACTTTATTAGTATTTAATAATATTTAATAATTTGATATTTAATAATCAACATAAACAACTATGTAAATAAAAATAATAAATCATTATTATTGTGATCACTATTATTACTGTAATAATAGCCAACAATTATTTTTATTTTATTATAATAAATATTTATAGTTCAAGCTTTCACCATATGTTTTGCTGTCAATATAATATTAAATATAAAAACAAAATAAATTAAGTTTTATAACTAATATGTCTTTAAGGCAGACATTGGATGCAATACATTGTTGTTTTGCCAAAACCTTAAGTTAACTAATAAATGAAAATAATAACGATTTTGGTTTTGAGGCAAAAAAATGTTTTTATTGTATTGAAAGTTAACAACAAATATGTTAACCACTAGTTGTTATTTTTTTCATTTTTTTATAAAGCCTACAAACACTGTATATACAGCAATACACCAACTAATAATTAAAGTTTTAAATAAATGTTTTATTGCTTTAAAAAATTGTTTGAAAACTTTTGAATCAATATAATTAACACATAACAATAATTTGCAGTACATTTGTCTTAATGTAAATTTTATAACAATTATCAACAACAAAAAGAAACATTTATTATACACTAATGTTAGCTTAATTTATAAGAATATAGTAATGACTTTTTCTTTATGTACTTTAATCTAATATCGATTTCCTATAATTTTATTTATTTAGTCAATTGAAAACAAATGGCATAGATTTTGATTACAATTCTATTATATATTTGATTACTTAAAGCAAAGAAAAAAACTATTTTATTGATTGAATTTTAAAATGATTGTCAATAATAACAATTAAGATTTCTTATAGATTTTTTAGAGATATCTATGATTGCAATGGTTTAGAGTTAGAGAGTAAAGTTCAGTCACAACCAGATGTTAAGCCAATACAACTAAGTGTTGTCAAAACAAATGTAAGAGTGAATCAAAAGCAAAAAAATCTAACAATTTTTTGACAAATTGTTAGATTCAGTGAATGTGTTAACTCAGGAAAAGAACCGCAGGTTATGTTTGACGACAAATATCGTCAGGTTTTTTACACTAACGCCAGTAGTTTTTGGTGCCCTTATGTTGCACTGGTATTACAATTTGGTTTTAGTAGTTATTTAACACTGATTTGTATTGAGAAAAATGTTTGAAATCGATTTCAAATTTTGTCAATATATTGTATATACAGTATATTTTAGTCATTATATACTAAATAACTCAATGTTTTGACTTTAGTTTATAAGATTTTTGCATTTTATGCATTTCTCATCACATATTCTTCAATGAACTCTAAATACTTTACTTTTATTGACAAAAAAACTTAATTTACTAAATAAACTTTAATTACATGGTATATGACTATGTTGTACATTATGTTATATAAATATATGGTTATACTGAGTCTAAACGTTAATAATTAATACATTTCTTAGTAAATTTTTAATTAACTGAATTAATAGGTAATACAGTCTAGTAGTATATATACATTGAATATACAAAGATTAATGTATTTAAATTATATTTTAAGAGTAATATTAGTATATTTATTATTTAAAAAAGAGTACAAAAACATACTATTTTAATAAAATTAATGCAAGAATTGTTTGTTTTATTACTTTTTTATTAAATAATTAAAGAGTTTATATTTGCAAAAATATAACTATAAGTTTTAAAATTATTTTTTTAATGAATGAGTTTGATGTTATACACTTATTTTAGACCAACTATATTGTAAATTAATAGATTATTAAATTACTTATTAAATTAGCAATAAAGTGTAATTTATAAATAGATTATTATAAATATAAACATTTCTAATAGTTTTTAAGTAATTAAACATTTATTTCTTCCGGTGTATAAATTACACCCTCTACTGTATAAGCTGGCTATTGTCAAAATTATTAGGATTCACATTAGACAGGTTAGGCTGTACTTTACATACCTGTGCTAATCATAGCAAGCTTGGGTTGACTAAACCACAAGAAAATTTTTAAAAAGTGGAACATAAGAAATGGATAAATCACACAAACATTCATCATTTAAGATATATATATATATATAAAGTTATATATATAAAGAGAGAGAGAGAGAGAGAGAGAGAGAGAGAGAAATATATACAATAAGTTTTATAATACACGATATTAGATTTCAATTCAACTAAATTACTGTAATATTTCTTAACTTTTCATTGACTTTGTGTTTGTTTGTGAAATTCTTGTATTATTACCACTTATTTATACTGTATTTCATTGTTGTCTATAATATGGTTAAGTCATTATTCTGTAAAGTCAAACAGTTTTTCCGATTCTGTACTAACTATATCAACAACTTATGTAATGACTTTCAGTAAATTTGCTGCAAATTTTGTAGTCTTTGATTTGCTTCATCATTAACTCGTATAATATTTTATTGATTCTAGTATTAATATTATCATTTTAAGCTAACAATAATATTTAGACAATTTTGTAACTCATGTTATGAGTTATGTTTACAGAGTATATAATGTTATTTAACAATTATATGATACCTTTAGAATAAAAATAAAATTAATTTTTTATTGATTTACTTAATTTCTTTGAATATTATTATTGAATTTCGTTTTTTAAGTTTGATATATTTATTATATTTTTATTTAAATAATTGATTTAATATTACATCATATTAACTAATTTATTATGTAGTATAAAAAATTGAGTTGATATTGAATAGAATTTTTATTATTTAATTATTTGTTTATTTTGTTGACTATAAAGTTTTTGACAAATCATTCAATTCATGAATTGGGTCATAAATAAAGTTATGTATTAAATAAAATAAATATCTAAATAATTCATGATACAAATCCTATGTTTGTTCAATAATTATTAGTTTGTACTGTATATGGTTTATAATAGTTGTGTGTATAACTGTTAATAACTAATAATAACAATAGAAAATTATTTACAATTCGTGTGTTGAGTATCTGATGATAAAAATATTTTATAACTAATTATTATTAGTTGTTTTGGATAAATAAGAAATTTCAAGAAAATATTTTTATAGGATTATTGTTATTGTGTAAAAAATATTATTGTATAGCAAACTACTTATGTGCAGTATTTTTAATGTACAGTATTTTTATAAAATCAAGTTTTTAAGGAAAAAAATAATTAGTAAATTCTAGAGTTTATATAATATTTAGTTATATGACATAATTTATCTTTTCTTTTAATATCAGTTTTAAATGACTCTTTAAAAAAACTTTAACATAATTCTATATATATGTCTGTTTTTGTTTGTTTTTTATAAGTATAAAATAAATTTAATTAAAAAGTGTCAAAAATATAGTCCTTAACTGTTTTGAATGTCAATTTGTATAACACATGGTTTGAGCGAATCTCAATGATAGCAATTTTGCTCAATTGTGTGACACTTGGTATGTATCAGCCCTGTAATGACGAATATTGTACGACATCTCGCTGTAAGGCATTACAAGTGTTTGATGACATCATATTTGCATTCTTTACCATTGAAATGATCATTAAAATGACTGCAATGGGAATCACTGGATCTAAAGGCGCTTATCTATCGGACACATGGAATAGACTCGACTGTTTTATTGTGGTGGCCGGGTATGTTATTTACAATTTACAATTTAGTATTTATAATTGTTTATAATTTTATTATTTTTTAATTTATATAATTTTTCATTAATTTAAATGATAGTTCGTGTCGACTAATATATGAAAAAGATGTATTTAATGTCAGAATACAAACCAAAAAATATATATTTGAATATTCAATATAAATTAAGTTTAGTTTTTATTGAAAAAGTTTTTATATAAATACAGTTTTTTAATATTCTGTTTTATTTAACAAATTGAATGCATTTAAATATAAAGAATAGATACAAACCACGAGTTTCAATGAGTTTTGTTTGTGTTGAAATATATTTAATTTATTCAATATAATCATATATTTGCAGTTTTTAATACATAATATTTTAGTGGACGATATTTTCATATAAAAATATTTGATTATACTTATGATTGAAAAAGCATATAATTGAATATGTGATTATCATAATTGAGATATGTATTGCATATTTGTTTATATAAACAACTAATGCATATAAATAAATGCATCAAAAAACAAAACAATTTCAATATTTTAAAAATCTCATAGATATTATGTAAGATATATTTAATTTGTGTAATAAATCAAAAAAGTTTTCTTATAAATTATATTATTTAGTATACAAAGCATGTAATTTAGTTTGAATTTATGAACTTTCAAATTCATAAACTGTTAGTTTTATATATATATATACATTGAGTTTTAAAAAAAAAATTCTGTTATTTTGCAAATAAAAGTAACCTTTTTATGAATTGACTGCAATTTTATTTATATCACAAATTTTATCCAAATTATTGGATATTTTTCTGAAGTATAAAAATTCAATTTTATTCAAAATTCTTAGGAGAAAGAAAAAACTTTATATAAAAAAATTTACTCAAAAACATCAACAAAGAGTATATATTATTATTATTATATTATGATTTGATAATTTTAAATCTCATATGCATTTTATAAAATATAAAGTATAAAAATGTTTTTGTATTTCAATGCAATTTATTTATAAATATATAATATTTAAAAAATTCAAAGATTTTAAATAAAATATTAAACACATTCACATACATACATACATACATACATACACACAAATAAATGTGTATAATGTATAATGTAATATATATTATATATATGTGTACTTTATATGCAGTATATTAATACAGTACTTGTATATAGAATTTGTACAGAAAAGCACATATGCTTGCGATTAAAATTCATATCATATTTAGAATTATATATTTTTAGTAAAATGATATTAAATGATATTATTTAGGTATATATTGATATCTTCTATTGTAATATTAATATAGTTTTATAATTAATTGTCACAAAGGCTTTACGTGAATAAGTATATAAACAATTTAAACAAATATTTTTATATCATAAGTTTAATAAATATTAATATTTAAATCAAAATCAAAAATGATTTTCAATGATGTTGAGTATCTTTTGATATAATATTTAATTTTATTATATGACAGTTTTTTTGTTTTATTTTATTGTATTAAGAATACTATACCGGTATATAGTATTAGTATATTAAAATGAGTTAATTTAAAGTTTGAAAATTGTCCACTTAATTTATATAATAATTGTTTTAAAATAAATAAAATTGAATTGAATTAATTATTTAAAAAATGCATTTTTACATAACTAGTGCACTGGAGTACTGTCTAGACGTGGGAAACATGAATTTATCAGCGATACGAACCGTAAGAGTTTTAAGACCATTGCGTGCCATCAATAGGATTCCGAGTAATATATTGTTTTTATATTATAATGTTATAATAGATGGTATATTAGGTAATAAAATCACTTGTATTTTTGATAGGTATGCGGATTTTGGTTATGTTATTACTGGACACATTGCCGGTGTGTATATGAAAATCATTATAAATGATTGTGAATATCATTATTACATCGATTGTAACGTTTGCACAGATGTTAGGAAATGTGCTTATGTTGTGTTTCTTCGTGTTCTTCATATTTGGTATAATCGGTGTACAGCTATGGGCCGGACTATTACGCCAGAGATGTCATCTCGTATTACCCACTAATGTCTCACTCCCGAGGTATGCCTTACCCGTACATACCATTAACATCTATCTTATAATTGATTTCTAATGCATTATTATATTATTTTTATACAAAATATATAAAGTTATATCTAATTGATAGACTATTAAATAAGTTATTGGCAATATAATATAAATTATAACACTATTTACTGTATAGTTATCCATAAAATATATTACTGTACAGTATATATAAATATATATTTATTATACTATTTATTTCCTATTATTTGTTTTATGACAAACTCATAAAACGCAAAATATAATATAATATAATGGTTAACCATTACATCTCATATAGAGTATATTGTATTATAAGATAGTCATAGAAATGCAGTATATTTTTGTTGTTGACAGGTTTGTCAAAATGTATGACACTTTGAATCAATTTATTTCTTACATTGAGTATTGTGTTTTCAAAATACTATAAAATCTTATTTTTTATATATATTTTACAATAAAATAAAATATCACACAATTGGTAAAACATATAAAAAATTATTTTACAATACTATATTCAATAGTTAATATATAGCATTTTAATAGTATTAAAATATTTAAAAATATATTTATACATATGTTATATAAGAATGCATTTATAGAAATAGAAAATGCATTAATCATATAAATCAATTATAAAATATAAAAGCAATGAATAAAAACATACATACAAACCATAAGAAATATTTTTTCCTGTATTACTATAATTCAACTTTTTATAATATATAATATTTTTATTTAACTCTACTTTTTATTCATAACATAAAATGGTTATATAATATATGAAAAATCTATAAAAATAATGACTTCCGCTTTTTCAGGTACGATATCTCGCAGATATACGTTGAAAGAGTCAAAGTTTTACAGTAAGAATTGATCCGATGATAGATTCTGTATATATTAATAAATATATATATATATTGAGAATTTGAAAAAATTATTAGTAATTTGTAAATTTTGAGTTTTTAAGTTTATGTTTACTAATATTAGGCAAAAATGTTTTTTAAGTAGTCTTCCAATGCTAACAATATTTATGTAAGCATTAATAATAACAAACAAAAAATTACTGACTATTTAATTAGCTATATTTATTTACATAATTTAAAGTAAAACCTTATTTATAATCTTCAATATGGCAAGTATTAAATATATATAATTTATATATATATATCATAAGTGCTGAGTTTAAAAAACAAATTTGCCTAATTTTGTCCATATTTTCTATTTATTATTATTATTATTATTATTACTTAATGTACATTAGCAATGGCTATAGCTATAGTCTTAATGCATTTTACATTAACATTAATAACATAAAAAACCTAATGATTTGCATTAATTTTCCTAAACTTCAGAAATAGCATGTAATCGACTATTAATTGCCATAAATTAACAATTGATTGAGTCGTTGCTTTAATTTAATACTATATTTTATCATTAGATTCTCTATAATACATTAAAACCTTTCCTTTTGTTGGTATTTAAAAAATACATGTATTTAAAAATGATTAATAGATTTAAATATTAAACTGTATCTAATGTTAGCTTTTTGTGGAATCTATGCCTAAATCATTTACAGTATATTATACTGTATATGTGTCTGACCTTTGTATTGAATCGTGAGTTAATATAATAAAAATTTATTATTAATTATTTTTTTTTATTTTTGAAAAAATGTTTATAAAATGAATGAATTCTTAAATAATATTTTTTGAGTTGTATTTATGAAAATACATGAACTTTTATATTAAAAAATGTGAAATGAATTGTATATTTTGCTTATGAATGAAAAATCTAGTGATTGCTTTTTTAGTATTGAACAAAAATATATATATGTTTTGGTGAATTGAGTGCATATATGTAGAAATTGATAATTTATTGATGCATTACTTATATATTTTGTATGATCTTCTCGTTTAAAATAAAAGTATTTGGAGTGATATTCAAAGCATTAGTATTTTATGCTTTTCTTATTCTTAAATGTCAACTATTTTTTATTTATTAATCAAATTATAGTTTAGGTCATAAATAATCTATATATACATATAAAACACAACATAACATGTTTATTGCATCCATACTTGCAGTCCAATTGCCTCCTATTACCAAAACCCAGACGCGGACAAGGATTACATATGCAGTGCTGATAAAGACAATGGTATGCATCGGTGCGTGGATTTGCTTCCATCGAGATATTATCATTTAAAATGCAGTGATAGAGCCCAACAATTTAGTGGTAATGAACCAAATGATACTAATTGTGTCAATTGGAACCAATACTATACGGAATGTAAGGCCGGAGATAAAAATCCCTTTCAGGACGCCATCTCCTTTGATAACGTGGGTATGGCGTGGACTACAATCTTCCTGGTTATCAGTCTTGAGGGATGGTCTGACATCATGTACTACGTTCAGGACGCCCACTCTTTCTGGGACTGGATCTACTTTGTCTTACTAATTGTGGTTTGTTTTTATAGTTTGATTTGATTTTTTTTATAATTAATCCAAATTATGCTAAACTAAATAAATAGAAAAGTCATAAGAAATATATGTTTTAGTTATTTTCCCATTACATCAAACATTATTAAATTAAAAGAAAATCTAATTTAAATAAAGAGCCACAAACCAAGTGATGTGTTTATAAATAAATTATAAAATAATTGCTTTATTTAGTGAACAATAATGATTGTGTGGTTTATTATATTTTTTTCTTCTGCCAAATGATAGATCGGTTCCTTCTTTATGATTAACTTATGTTTGGTTGTGATTGCGACACAATTTTCTGAGACCAAGAAGCGTGAAATGGAGAGAATGAGACAGGAGAGGGCCAGGTATGTCATATACCATGAGTTTATATAATTTACTTTTTCTATATTTCTATTGTTTTATATTAATAATGTCAATAATTAATTATTATTTAAATAAATAAAGCGTTAATTGTATATTTATCTATAAGTTAATAATAGAAATATGTCTTATCTCTTATATCTATTGTGGTATAGGTGCCATTCCCAGAGCACCCTGGCCAGTTACAGTGCATCCGAGCCAAACAATTGTTATGCAGCTTTAATCAAATATTTAGCACATTTATGGCGAAAGTCGAGGAGAACAACAATTAGATGGTATCGACAGCGACGGAAAACCAAAGAGTTGTCGTCCACTATAGACATGTCCACTGCCTTCAACCCACTTAACCCTATGAATGAAGTCTCTCATGCAATAGCATTGGGCTCTAAACGACTGCACAAGAGATCGTCTAAAAAGACAAAACGAAAATATGTAAAAAACTATACTTATGTATCAAATGATTATAAATCAGATCCCTGTTCACAGAAGGGACCAAAAACAAAGCGTTGTGATAAAACCTGTGCTAAACTCATCTCTCATTCACCTCAGACCACATCTGCTCGTATAACTAAATGTGTAATCAGTGAAGCATCGGTATTGCCGGCACCGGCACCCCGAGCCAGTCCAGAAATATCTGACATTGACGTCAATTATTCTCCAGCGAAGAATAATGAGGTCAATGCAGAACTCACTTCAACTGCCATTAAAGACAAGACAAACAAAGGTCTGAATAAGTCTTCCATTAAGTATTGTTTGAATAGAGAGGAGATTAGAGACAATTCACTCGCTCATCAAAACTATATTCAAACCATTGATTGTGTAAAAAGTAATGAAATGAGTGATAACCAGACATTGAAGACCTTTCACTTGAGTGCATCCAAATCTGGTCGTCATTGTTCTGCACCAACTCTACTGTTTCTTAGGCCAACTCCGAGTCCAACATTTGTTACATTAAAAGGCGAACTTCAAAGCATTACAGAAACAGTGACCTCACAAAGTGATACAAACCAATGGAGTAAATCTGAAGGTTCGTGGGATGACGACATTGATGACCAAAATGATAGCCAACTTAAAGACAGATCCCGATGTGTCCGATTCTGGAGTGCTGTTCAATCGGTGCTCAAGATTATAGTTAATCACAATTACTTTAAAAGAGCTATATTTTTATCTATACTATTCAATACAATTTGTATGGGAATTGAATATCACAATCAACCGGAAAGCCTCACACAAACCGTCGAAATAAGTAATGTTATATTTACCGGTATGTACTCTATTAACATATCTATGTCTAACAATTTAATATATGATTGAATAAATTTTTTCTTAATAAATAAAACAATATTTTATATTAAGCTATATTTGGTTTTGAAATGGTTCTCAAACTGTCTGCCGATGGCTTTTATAACTATATCTCTTCGGGTTTTAATGTATTTGACGGCAGTATTGTACTTCTTAGGTAACATTAGTTTCAATACTTAAACAGATAATACTATTTATATTTCATTATTTATCTATTTATAGTTTACTGGAATTGCTTGAAGAACACGGCAGTGGGCTATCAGTGCTCAGAAGTTTTAGATTATTACGGATCTTGAAATTGGTTCGCTTTATGCCAGCCCTCAGACGACAATTAGTAATAATGTTAAGAACTATAGACAACGTCGCCGTCTTTTTTGCACTTCTTTTACTTTTTATATTCATCTTTAGGTAAGTGATTGAAAATGTTTTTTCTTATATTATATAGCAATCAAATATTTAACTGTCTTTATAGTCATAATTTTTTCTGCTATTATTCGATCATAAGAATAGCATAAATCCTCTTAAATATGATTTGTCAATACAATAATCTAAACAATTTCTAATTGAATCCAAAAATGTCTATTATGTTTGTTGTGTCTAACTTTGTTTGTTTTATGAATTATGTATTGTTTTATATGTAATATTATATGACTACTTGTATCTAAAAAAAAACATAATTGTATTCGAGTAGTGAGTATAGCATTATCTCTAATTACAGTATTCTGGGTATGAATTTGTTTGGCTGTAAATTTTGCCGAAAAACACCGGAAAATACGATACAATGCGATCGCAAGAATTTTGATTCACTATTATGGGCTCTCGTAACCGTTTTTCAGGTATAACTATCATAATATGTCTTTCAGTTTATTATATCATTTATTATGGCATTTATATAAATTTATATACAATATATAAATACTGTATATATTTATATAATAGCGCAACCATAAGGAACAGTCAATTATTCTATAGTCATATACAATATATGCTATATATTGCTATATATTCTGTATTTATATTATATACAGTACAGTATACTATATATTCTTGCATTTTATACTATAATATTGTAATTATGATTATTATTATTGTTATTGTTATAACAACTTGTGTTAGCTTATAGTTAGCGACATTTTTCAGAGCATAAAAATAAAGCTTTAAATACGTGATATTCAGCAGTGTTTGGATTATGTTATCTAAAAAATATATTTACTTTTTATTAATAATCGATGCTATCATTAAAAACATAGAAACAACAGTAGTTATAGAAAGTGATTACAAGAATTTTACAATAAAATAGCTTTTTATTTAAGAGAATCGTTTTTAAAGAGTTGGTCGAAATGCATACACTTTTAATCCACAATTTTATGTTTGCCGTCGTCTGTGATAACCAAACCCTCAGTCAAACCAATGATTTATGTGAATGTGTTGGCACTTATTACATGTTTTAAACGAGTTTTCAAATGAATATTATTTTATACATAACTTTATTAGATATTATTTATATAGTCTTCATTTACCTGTTTTCATATCTCTCCATATCTTTCACCAAAAAAAATAAACAATTTTATGTTTTCATTTATAATAATTAAAATTTTGTTAATGGCTATAAAATGCTATTTTTTAGAAAAACAAAATGATAGTCTAGTTTATACAGTGTATATATACTATAAATCTATATATTTAATGAATTTGCTTAATGTTACAATTGGTTGGCATAATAATAGTTGACAGTATTGCTTAATTATTGTTAGTTGCCTGGGCATGCATTTATTTGGTGGCAAATTTTGCACAATTATTCAATCAGACGGCACAAAAAGATACTGCACTTGTGATGATATAGAGAACAGTAATATAAAATGTATGACTAATCGAAAGCATTTCGATTCTATACTTTGGGCCACAATTACTGTGTTTCAGGTCTGTTCACTAAACTATACATTAGTTTATTAATAACAATAATAATCTATATAATTGAGGCCAACAGGCATTTAAACAGTTTATCTAATAATAAAATAGCTTTTTTAGTCAATAGTTAATAAATTCCTTTCAAGTAAATGATAATATGAATGAAAATATATTAACAAAGTTTTATCTAAACTAATAATTTATTGATAAGGAAAACGATATACACGTGAATGCCTGTCAACTCAAAGTTATTAATATGAATATTATTGATACCTAATATCTAATATCATTTTTATCCAAAATGAATAATACTCATAAAATATATGTATAATACCTGATATATGAAATTTGTAATCAGATTTTAACTCAAGAGGACTGGAATGTGGTGTTATTCAATGGTATGGAGAGGACATCTCCATACGCGGCCCTATATTTTGTAGCGCTTATGACTTTTGGTAATTATGTTTTATTTAATCTGTTGGTCGCAATTCTCGTCGAAGGATTCTCTCATACGGTTTGTTTGATTCAAATTTTCAAAAACATTTAATGATATTAATTATTAAAAGTTTTATAAATGATTACAAACTATAGGATGAGAGGAAAGAATCGGAAACCGATGAGGATTCACAAGAAGGCGAAGTCAAACGGGAAAAATTAATTTATTTTTATGGACCACAAGATAATCTCGAAAGAGGTATTTATTGTCTTAATTATACAAATTATGTTAATTATGATTAAATATAGATATAATAATATAGAAATTATAATCTCTTTAAACAGTAACCAAAGTTATAAATAGTATTTCAATATAAAATAGAAATTTATACCCAATTTTATTTAATACATAAAGTATTTTTCCAATAAATGCTATATTGATATTTGATATTTGATATTATATATTGATATTTATGATAAATATTACATACGATATTATAAAAAATATTTTTTATAGAAATGCAACTTTTATCAAATTTATCTAACACTGGATACGAAATGTCAACCAACACATCAATAAAGGCTCAAAATCATGATAATAATAATAAAGATGTGTTACTAGGAATACCTCCATTGATAACCCATACGGCGGCCACACCACAGGGTTCACCCAATGCAACACTTGAACCCAACCGATCATTTCAATTGAGTCCACTTTCTCTTCAAATTCAAGCGGCATCTCTTTGCTCAATAAATCAGTCATTTGTTAGTTTAATACAAATTTATTGTTGATTTTGTTAGAATTAATTAATGTAATTATAATTAATTATTTTTGATTTACAATTTAAAGGACGACACGAGTTTGTGTTCAGCCAACAATGCAATCGCTTCACTATCAGTGCCGTCAAGTCATTTGTTGCCATCTAATCTTCAGCGAAGAAGAAGTTCGTGCAACAGCTCTATTAATATCGATTCATTAAACTCTATACAAGACAGTCTTCGCAGTTCTTGTATCAGTACCGACAACAAAGGCAATGTCTTACGCATTCAAAGACACGGAAGTAATATCAGTCGGAAGTCTTCGAAGAAAAAGAAAAAGTTAGACAAACAAACTCTGGTTGACGACAATAACTCGAGTGATAGCGATAATGATGTGTTTGATAAAAGATATGCTCTGCATGAGAGCACCACTGAAGTCGATGTCAACAATCAATGCAATGGTGATGTCTCTGTGCTTATCAACGATAACAACAAACGGTGTTCAATAACATCGACAAAGGAGTCAGTGACCAATAGACACAACTCTGTCGGATGTAATTCCACTCTTAGTCCAGACGATTCAATTAAAAGTTTTATGTCAATCGAGAGGAAAAACAGCTTAATCCATGAGATCCGAGTGCTGAGTCCCCGGAACTCATTGACGGGTGTTTTCTACTCATCCAGTGTTATCAGTGTAAAGAATCCATCGATGAACTCGTCATTCAAATTGGATGAAATTCCTGTTACTTTAGCCGAATCATTCAAAGACGACGCCCTATTAGGTGCTCCCTATCAAGCAATAAGTGATGCAAATACTTGTGATCCATATCTTATGCAAAATTCTTCGCGAAAATTTTGTGTATATTTTGATTGGACTGAATGGATGTCTCAACGAGAAGAATATTCTTTATTTATTTTTCCAATTGATAACAAATATAGACAACAATGCATTGCAATTGCAGACAATACTTATTTTGATTATGTGGTCCTATTGTTTATATCATTAAATTGTATAACATTAGCAATGGAGAGACCAAAGATCCCTCCGTGGAGTGCGGAGAGAGAGTTCTTAGGTATCGCTAACTATGCATTTACAGCCATATTTGCATTGGAAATGATGATCAAAGTGGCCGCGAAAGGTCTCTATTATGGAAAGGATGCCTACTTTAAGAACGGCTGGAATATAATGGACGGTATTTTAGTTGGAGTTTCGCTCTTTGATATCGTCCTCTCATTCTTTGCGCAAAAGACGCCCAGAATTTTGGGAATTCTTAGAGTATTTCGTTTACTCCGATCGTTACGACCCTTGAGGTGATATACAGATCATTAAAATGTTTATTAGACAATGTTTTTAAATTGATTGTGAAATAAATGTATTTTTGGTTTACAGAGTTATCAACCGAGCACCTGGTCTTAAATTAGTTGTTCAAACTCTGCTCTCATCTCTACGACCCATAGGAAACATAGTATTGATTTGCTGTACATTTTTCATTATTTTTGGTATATTAGGAGTTCAGGTATTAAGACTTTCAATTTTTAAAAAAATTATAGTCAAGTGAATTATTTATAACTTATTTATTGATTTTCCCTTAAAAACAGCTTTTTAAAGGCAGCCTATATTATTGTGGTTTGTATTACACATTAATATTTATTTGAAAAACTATTTTTAGAGATAACATAAGTTAATAACTTGTTTTGTTTTGTTATAAACAGAGGGACCGAAAGCAAAAAATGTTAGAAATAAAACAGAATGTATGTCTGATCCCAGAAATCGATGGATTAATAGAAAATATAACTTTGATAACTTAGGACAGGTATGTAATCATATTAGCTATAATTTATTATTTATAAAAACAAAAAACAGTAATAAACTTATCTAAACTGTTACATACTGTAGTGTTTAAACATTTCTATCAATACATTTGTCTCATAATTTCACAATCATTAAACATATAAATGATAAAAATTTCATTATTATATTAATTAAAATAAATATTTAAACTTACATTTATTCAAAACAGGCTTTGATGTCATTGTTTGTGTTGTCATCAAAGGATGGATGGGTTAATATAATGTATACGGGTTTGGATGCGGTGGGTGTGGATCAGCAGCCGATTGAGAACTACAATGAATGGCGATTACTATATTTCATATCATTTCTTCTTTTGGTTGCTTTCTTTGTGCTCAATATGTTTGTCGGTGTCGTCGTCGAGAACTTTCATCGATGTCGTGAAGAACAAGAAAAAGAAGAGAAAGCCTTTAGAGCCGCTAAAAGAGCCCGAAAATTGGAAAAGAGAAGAAAAAGTTTGATTTTTTTCCTATTTTTTATAATGTTTCCTAAATTTAAACTTAAAATACGTATTATCCAGAGTCAAGCAAAGGGGGGGGGGTATGGCGATCTTACCCACACCCCTTATATTGTTATTATTATTAATAGTATTAGTACTGTATAAAAATATTAATACATATTTATAGATAAATTTATGTGATAAATTCAATTTATTCACATATTATTTCAATCAATATATCAATATATAGTTATAAACACAGAATAATATCGTATATTATATAATATACTATTTTGTATAGAAATGCGAGAACCGCCATATTTTATTGGATATGGAAACTACCGATTGTTTGTCCATAAGATAGTCACCGGAAAGTACTTTGATTTGATAATAGCAGCTGTTATTGGTCTCAATGTGATTACTATGTCATTAGAGCACTATTTCATGCCTGTTGTAAGTAGTTTTCAATTGTTTTTTTAATTATAAATTTTTTTATTTTAAAGTTTATAAATCAATATTATAGTTATTAATAATTTATATTAATTTAATAATAGTAATAAATAATTATATTACCTAGTTATTTTTTTTATTAAAACATTTTAAAATGTTTAAAAAGTTATATCGTATATAATGATTAAAAAACTTATTACAGATTAATAATACAAATATTTAAAACTAATGTCTTGAATATAGGGATTGGTTTATACGCTAAAAATCTTTAACTTTGTATTTACTGGCGTTTTCGTGATCGAAGCCATTATGAAAGCCATGGCATTGGGTGTTAGGCGTTACTTAAAAGACAAATGGAATCAATTGGATGTGATTATAGTGATGCTCTCCATTCTTGGTATTATTCTCGAAGAAATGGAGTCGACTTTGATTCCAATAAATCCGACAATAATTCGTGTAATGAGAGTCATGAGAATCGCCAGAGTATTAAAGTTATTAAAGATGGCAAAAGGCATCCGTCAACTGTTGGATACTGTTATGCAAGCCTTACCTCAAGTCGGAAATCTTGGATTACTTTTCTTTTTGCTTTTCTTTATATTCTCTGCGTTGGGAACCGAACTCTTTGGACGATTAGGTTAATGAATAACAACTTAATTGATATTATATTATTGAATAATATATTTATGATTATAAACAATACAGAGTGTGATGAAGATAATCCATGTCAAGGTTTGGGTGAGCATGCTCATTTTCAAAACTTTGGGATGGCTTTCCTTACGTTATTCCGTGTGGCCACTGGTGACAACTGGAACGGTATTATGAAAGTATGACTTATTAAATAATAATAAATTTCATAAATAATAAATTAATGGTTATATTTGATATTTAGGACACACTGAGAGACAAATGCGATCCAACAGAAGATTGTTTAATCAATTGTTGTATTTCACCGATCATTGCTCCGCTATATTTTGTCGTCTTCGTACTGATGGCTCAATTTGTTTTAGTTAATGTTGTAATTGCTGTCTTAATGAAACACTTGGAAGAGTCGCATACACACGACGACGACGATGAAGACGAAGAAATAGATTTAGAAATTGCAAAAGAAATGGAAGCAGAGAAGAAAGCTATTAAAGATGCCATCGATCGACAGCAAAGAGAGAGAAAACTTAACATTAGGCGCCCTCTCATGAAAATGGCTTCACTTCCCAATAATTTTGTCTTTACCTGCGAGACCATCGATTTGGACAACAATTATCAACATAATAACAATCCCATGATTTCAATTAGTAGAAGCAGTGAAGGTTTGAAACAATTTAATTTAGACAAAGAACAGCTGAACAAGAATATGAAGCAATTGAGTGATAAAATTAATATCTCTCCAAATAATACAGCGAATAGTGAGTCCTATAACCAGAATAGAACTCCTGTGATAACCATTGAAGATGATGGTCAAGAACTGGTCGCCAATATATCAGAAGTTAGTTCTGATTTATTGATACCCAAACATGTTTACAGAAAATTCAGTGACTTTATGGACGAAGAGTCGGCTACATTAACCCATTGTCTACAGCCCTCGTACCCGGAATTTGCCAAAGACTCAGATCAACAAAGTCTTGATTCTGTGACCTGGAGTGCGGACGACTCGCTATCCAGTAAATCATCACTTAATTGATTTCATTTATATTGTCTAATATTTAAGCAACTTTTTACTATATTATTGTTATAGTAAATCACTTTATATGTCAATAATCATGTAAATAACAATTGTATAATATGTGTAATCTATTAATATGTGTTAATATCATACAATATAGAGTTAACGTTGTAAATTATAAAATTTTTATTACTCATATAAAAAATGTTTGTACATATAATTACAAATTTTATGTTTGTTAATTTTTTTTGTTCAAAAAATATACACTTATATATACAGTATATTTTATTTAAATAAAAATAAATTAACTTAATTTAAAATAAATTGTATAATAATAAAATTAAAAAAAAATAATAAAAACAATTTTAAATAAAATTCTATTTTTTATTTTTAATAATATCTTAATTTTAAAGTTAATAAAGTAAATACAGTATTAGTTTAGTTTTATATTAATAAATGTACAGATTTTTAATTATTTTAAAAAAATGTATTTATATTTTTGTTTAAAACTAAAAATATAAGATTAAGACATTGCTCTAAGCTTTTATAATTTCTCACAAATTCATACTTTTAATCCTTTTATATATTTTTGTTAAATATTCAATTGTTCAATTCAAATAAAAAGATTTAACCAAAAAAATAATTTTAAATTATTTAAAAGTTACTTTAATATTTTAATTTATTAATTAATACAATTCACATGAAATTTATTCAAAATGTTATTGAAACCATTTAATTATTAATAATCTTATATTTGATTTACAATATTTTTATTAATTATATTATTTTGAGTTAAACAATCATAATACTTATGACATGATTATCAAATTAATAATTATAATATGATAATAATTGAATAGATTTTAATTACAAAAGATGTTAATTACAAAAGATGTTAATTGATAAAACGATTATATTTTTTACTTAAATAAAGTATTGGTATTTATTTTTTATATACTGTATATTCAATTAAAATCAATAAACATTTGTAATATAAATAATTAAATATAATAAAGTTTTTTTTTTGTAACGACAACTTGTTTTGCAATTTTGTAAACAATTTATTGATTTTTTGTGATAATTTCATCCAATAGTCAGTCGCAGAGATATATTGAAAGCGTATATCCTTTTGAATGAGACTGAGAAGTGTTGTGCGCCGACAAACACTGTGTTTGTATGGTTAAGATGTGATGCGGACTACAGTTGTGTATTGGCATCAGTGACACAACCCTACGGTTGACAACCAAATGGATGCCTCCGATACTTGTGTTGAGTTCCGCACTAAATGTTTATCTTTAGTGACAATTCTGTAGAAAGTAATACTACAGAGAGATTGTAAACCTTTTGTTGATATATTCCTCATCTTTTTCATATGAGATGTGATCTCAAATAATCTTATAATAATAATAATAATAATAATAATAATAATAATAATAATAATAATAATAATAATAATAATAATAATAATAATATCTTTTTTGACTAAAATGAATGCCTCTTCACAACATAATAACTATTTATTTGCAAAATAAATCTCTGTTTTAATTCATCAATAAATACCTTTTCCTATTATTCTTATTATTTAGTGTTTTCACTAATTATCTAACATTATTATATTATTCAAATTCATCATTTATATAAAATGTTTTTTAATGATATATAAAAAAATAATTATTTTTCTGAAAAATCAAATTATATATTTATGATAATAATACTAATTTTATCAAAATATAATAACATAATTTGTATAAAAAATAATTTTTTATTTAGAAAACCAAATAAATTTTAATATTAATATATCTATATTGTAATGTATGTGCAATTTGTGAAGCATCTGTTCCCAAGTGCTGTACTAACACAACCGTCAGTCGGATTCAACATAACAACACATTAGACAACATTTGATTATTGAATTCATCACATTATTCACAATTATATTCATATAAATGAATTCAAAATAATTTACACATAAATTGACACTTTCTTTATAAGTGTATAATATGTCCGTGCGATCCATTCGCATATTAAGGTAGATATAGAGTATATATCATTAATTTATTAATTAGAATAATAAACTATATTTATTTAGTAATTATTTATCAATTATATAATATTGATAGCTTTGTTTTTTGACATTTTTAAATAATTATTTTTAATTTTTTTAATTAAGTTAGTATATATATATAGTATAATGATTAAATTTAAATTAACAATTAATATAATAAATAGATTATTGACTCCACTCTCAGCAATATCATCGACAGTATCGACAGCAATAGCATTATTAACCAATGAATGGTTGCATTCAATTGAATACATGTCAAACAAAGACTACCAGAAGTTTTCAATGCCTCCAGAGATGGAATACCACCAGAAGATCACTGTATCCGGTCTCTGGCAACTCTGTCATAACGACCGTATATAACAATACTTTTCAGTCTTTCAGTTTCTGTCATTTTATTTTTTTAAATCTTTTTTTTATTTCATTAATAACAATATATATATTGAATTTTCATATTTATCCATAGAATTATTTTTTAAAACTGTATTCAAAATATATTCAAATTACTATAATTTTATTAAATTTTTTATTTACAGCTCCATTGAAATTAATGCATTGTTTTATAATCGATTACTTTTCTAAAGAAGATTACAGTCCCGATCCAACCGACTCAACGATGGCCATCCCCTGTATGTAACTATTTTTTAGTCACGATTTGCTTTAAATTGTTTACCATTTTATAAATTAAATTATATATGTTTTAGTTTCTGTATATCAATAAACTATATCAATATAATAATAAGTTTTTTTCTATAAGAAATCATTTTCTTCTAAATTATAAATGTAATGTAATTTTCTAGAAAAAAATATTTTTCTATTTTACACACTTTCATTTAATTTTTTATTTCAATTAACATATTTTTGTGTATTATATTAAATCTTTTGATTAAATTTTTTTAGTGTTTTATAAATTTTTAAATGAGTAATGTTTGCTAAATGCAAACAAAATATTAATAATACTAATAATCATAATATGTTTGCACAACACATATCCTAAAAACACTTTACTTAAGTCTTATGTTATAATCAATAAGTCTATAAAATAGGCTTTAAAATAACTTTCAAAATAAGAAAATAAAAATGAACTATTATATATCATTTTGTATCTATAAGATTATTAAAATTATATTTTTAATATATATATATATATATATGATAATATATTATTTAGAAAAACTATAAAAATTAACTTTTATAAGGTTTAATATATACTATACTTCAGTCAAATGTCATTTTTATTAATGAAATACTATATAAACTTGCTATTATTATAATACAATTTTCCTATTTCATGAAAATAATAGTTATAAATGTATGATTGCTTTAAGCAGATAATGTTATAAGTTGTCAGAAAATAACAAAATGAAATGTGAAAATTACTTTTTACGTTTAGAAAATTATATATTAAAATAAGTATATTATATATTTACAAGAAAAATCAACAACATTTGTAATTTAGTAAATATAATTTCAATTTTTTTACTGTATATATATATTTACAACAAAATTAAATATATATTATTAGTATAAATTATGGATAGGCATATAAATAGTCATTCATTTGATTTGATTTTTACAAATACTTATGAATGAACAGCAGTTAAATAATGAAAAATAAAATTTATTAAATAATTAACAGATGCGGCAAAAAGGGCGGCAATATTTTTGATGACCAGTTGTCTAATTCTGCTAATCGGACAACTCTTATGCTTTTTGGGTCACGTTTGCACCCGAAGAAGAGTCTTCACATTTGCCACTGGTATTGCTTTTATTATAGCAGGTAATCATCATATTATTAATATTTAATATTAATTAATTAATTTCTAATACAATTTATTTATATTTAAAAAAAACTATATTGATAATATGAATTGTTTGTTACAATAGGTTTGTTAATATTAGCGGCAATGGTTATATACATTTCAACATTTAAGGCTGAAGTCGGCAATAAATTGAGACCAAAGTCCACATTTCAAGATCCGATGTTTAAGTATCGATACGGGTATTCATTTTTATTTGCCGTTTGTGGTCTAATACTCTGTGAAATTACGGGAACTTTCGCTATATTTCTGTACATACGATTACATCAATTTAAGTATAAAATTGAATACGAAAGGGAACAGATAGTTGACTATTTGCCATCACCTCTGCCACAAACAGAAGCCAATGCTATGGCTTATTGCAAACGACACGGTAGTCGAGGTCGGAGATACAGCCGAACCCGAGAGTTGTCTCGTGAAACATCACCCAATCCTCAACAGATAAAAACTTCAAGACATGGAAGTCTTAATGTCCCAAATCTAGCTATTACTGACTCAATGAGAGATTTAACTTATTTTAATTTTCCTCCCTTTTCGAGGGAAACCACTTGTAATACAGTTTCCACTTCTGTTGATATAATGCGAGACTATTCGCATGAATTTCTGTCTCAAAGAAAAGATAATGTGATTCGTGACCACAATAAGGATTATCCTCGAGAACTACTACCGAGAAAAGAGTTCTTCATTGAAACACTTCGGCGAACAACACCCGTATGAATAAGTATTAGTTTAATACTAATTTTATATCAAATTATAACACAAAAAAATTATATTAAATATATATTATATGTATTATACATTTTTATATTACTGGATATAATTTATAAGTCAACGTTAACTTTAAAAATTTTAATGTTGTCCTTTTGAATCAATCAATTAAACTACACTATAATACAGTAGTGTAATACAGTATCATATCAAATGTTATGCAATAATTCAATTCAAATATTCATTAAACGCAATGATTTGCTGTCTTATAATACTAATAAAACAAATATATGTCAATTATTGATATATAGTTTAATGAATTAAAAATAATTATCAAATTATTATTATAAATTTGATACAATAACATCAACAAAATCGTCTAAAAAGTCATTAATATTTTAAAGTTAATATACTTTAAAATGATAAGCAAAATTGTGCAATTGTTATACATTATAATATGTATAAAACCAAAAGTAAATTTAAAGCTCAATATTATAATTCAAATTTTAGTCAATTATATTCTGTATAATATATTATAATTAGTAATTTCTTTATATTTAATATTAACATTATACTTAAGTATAGATTTAATTAAATTATCTGTTTAATTGATATTAATGCAATAATTTATTAAATAAATTTTTAATAGTTCATATCATTATTTATTAACAACACTATTGCTAAATGTTTATTAACAATAGTGTATAGTATTTAAAATATAATGATATATACAGTATTTACTGATATATTAAAATATTAATTATATACATAAATATATATAATATATAGAATTTTTAAATAAATTTATTTAATAAATAGTTAATATTTTAGTGTTAATTACTTGTTAATTATATAATTAAACACAAATTATTATTATTATAAATCCAAATGCAAAATATTCCTAATTTTTTTTGTCAATAATATGTTATCTTTTTCTCTAAAAATTTTTGTATTTTTAAAAATTTAAAGTTTTTTGTAAAAAAATTTATAAACTATTATATAATACATTTATAAAGAAATAACATCCTGTAAATAACATAACATAACTAACATAACATAACATAAACATAAACATAACAAACAAATTTGAAAACATACCAAATGTTGTCATAAAATATTTATAATAGTCATTCAAAATATGTAGTTAATTGCATTTGTAATAATTATTATGGAAATAAAATGTAAAATCATATGATATATAAATTTATATATAAAATCAGTTGTTTATTATAATCTGTTATAATATATGAAATAAAAAATAAAAAGTAATAATAAGTTATATAAATAATTGAGTCATAAATTCATTGAAACTTTTCTTATTTTTCTTTTTTGTTGGTTATCTGTGGAGTCAATCATATGAATAGCAATAATAGTAAATATTGTGTAAATGTATCGTACGTTTGAATGACTGTGTGATATATAGAGTTCGATAAACATTCCGAGTGAGGAAAGTTCCTTAAAAAATACCTCCAATTTTCCCGAAATATATTTTATTTTCCCTCCCTTGATCGTTAGAAAGGAAATTATATTTTATATTACTATGATCAAAATAACAAAACTTAAATATTTTGCAAAAAAATATTGAAATATTTAGAAATAAATTAAATTCAATAAATTTATTGATACTATTTATCAATACAACTTAAAACACAGTTTAATATAAATTTGTTTTTTTAAATTATAATAAAATGTGTTATTTAGTGTTTAATAGGTGGTAGCACAAGGAAATACATTCCCTATGAATTCCCAGGGAATATGAAACATAAGGAACTTTTAGATAATAAAAAGAGGGACAGAATCTGATCCAACCCGAGTCATACAGTAGTCGTCAATAGTGTCTGTCCTTAATTGGTATCAAACTTTTGATTCATTCACATAATAGTTATGTATTGTTTGTGCCATCTATTGGTCTGATCGGTGATGTCTCGTGAGTCACACCCGTAGTAGTGATGAGAGAGTATGTGTTGTATGTGTTGTATGTGTTGTATGTGTGAGTGATTAGCATTCAAACAGTCAAACACTGCTTTACTTTACTCTGTATTTGAATGTCTTGTTTTTGAACGCCTTTTGCATCCATTTATGTATATCTGGTCTCAAATCATATGATAACATCACTTAAATGAGTTAAAAATCAATGTTTTAATTAGTAATTAATATTTAAAAGACATCTTTGAGTGACTACTAATCACAACAAATCTCAAGACAACATCACAACACAATGCAAGCCATCAAATGTGTTGTCGTCGGCGACGGGTTTGTGACCACTCTTTAACACAATTCATAAACTTTATTATAATTTATTTTATTTATTTAATAATGATTTATAAATTAATTTATTAGACATTTCTATAAAAGTTTGTTACAAGAGATCCATAAATTGTTTGAATTAATAAATACATTAAAAATTAATAATTGACTCATAATTAAGGCATACATTGAATGTTGACGTAATTGTATAGACATTTGATTTGATTACATGACTGCTAGATATTGACTGTTAATATAAACCAATTGAATATTTATTTAATTAATTAAATTCAGAAAATGTTTGGACTATTGTTTAGCAATATATCATATTTAATGATAATTTTATAAAATTTATATTATATATTAATATGTTGTTTGACACCCACTCACAGATATTTTTAAAAACATTATCCATTACTTTGATGTCATATATTAACTCTTAAGTACCACTTTTTTGAAGGACTTCTTGTTTGTCACAAATAGTACTTACATTACATTTGTGTTTATATATGTTATCAATCAGTAGTATTTAAATCTTATATAAAGCAAAGATCTTTGAAAAATTTACACTAATATTAATTAATTAATTAATTGATGTCTTGTATAGAGCGGTGGGTAAGACATGCCTTTTGATAAGTTATACAACAAATGCATTCCCCGGGGAATACATCCCTACTGTGTAAGTGACTATTATCCTGACTATTGATTGAATATCACAATTAATTATATTTTATGGTAAGATTTGACAACTATTCAGCCAATGTTATGGTTGACGGAAAACCAATTAATTTGGGTCTTTGGGATACCGCCGGACAAGAAGACTACGACAGACTGAGACCTCTTTCATATCCACAAACCGTAAGATTTTTTATGATAGCTTTCGACAGTAATATTGAATATAATTATAAATTTTAGGACGTTTTTCTCATTTGTTTTTCACTCGTAAATCCGGCCTCTTTTGAAAACGTGAGGGCAAAGGTATGTCTTGAGATATTATGAAATTGATTATGAAATGTAATAATAATAATGTATTGATTAAATTTAGTGGTATCCGGAAGTGTCACATCACTGTCCAAATACACCTATAATACTTGTTGGCACTAAATTAGATTTGCGCGACGACTCTAAAACATTAGAGAAATTAAAAGATCGAAAATTAGCCCCAATTACATACCCTCAGGGTTTGGCAATGGCTAAGGAGATCCAAGCCGTCAAATACTTAGAGTGCTCTGCATTGACTCAAAAGGGTCTGAAGAATGTGTTCGATGAGGCCATCCGTGCCGTTCTGTGTCCACAACCTAAACCCAAACGCAAGAAATATACGTGTGATTTGTTATAATAAATTGTTATCATTATATAGATGTCTGGTTTGTCCACTAGTGTCGGCTTATAAGTGGTCTCTTCTCTGCGTCTATTATTCGCTCACATAATAATATTAATAATAATTATATATATTTCTATTAAAAAAAACTTTTTTAATATTTGTTGAAACGTATCATCAAAACTATTAAAAACAGAGATTTTTGCTGTTTTTAAGCCAAACTCGAAGATTTCTTCAACTTTTTTAAAAAATATATAATAATGTCTTTTGACTACAAAATAGTGAAAATGTTTTTCTAAAAAATTTGTTGGTTTATTGAAAGATTGGTTAGTTTTATCTCAAATACCAACTACCGTATTATACATTTTGAAATTTTTGAAATATTTTAGCTAATATACAGTATATATAGTAACATCTCATTTAGATTTTAATATCAATTTTATTTAAATACTAACCAACTTATTAAAAAAAATCTTAAATAAAAGCTTTTGTAAAAATTGTTATATTTTTCTGTTATTTCTAATACCTATTTTAATGTAATTTTTAAAATGTTTGCTTAATTATAAGTTAATACAGTTTATATTCAAATTTATTAATGGCATCAATAAATTTTACAAATTTAAATAAAAATCTCAATTCATTTACTGTCTATTTATAATAAATGCAAAAAAACAATTTATAGACAAAAAAAATAAAATCAACTAATTTATTGTAAATAAGTTTACAATTCAATTAATGCTACAATTTGTGTATTGATTTTAATTTCAATAAAATCTAAATCCTGTAATTTGTTTAATATGTCTAACGTGTTGACCACATCCATGTCTACCAGTGATGTTTGTACATCTTGTGATGACCTGTTTTGTTTAAACCATAAGATAAGCAAAATAACTATTGCATTGTATTTGAATCAACTCACGAATGGTCTTATAGTTAAGGATATAGAAGAGGAGACAGACGGCCCAAATCCTTTGATTGAAACCAATACCCGGATAAGCATATCGGGGATCAATGAATCGTTTGCCGTGTCTAAAGATAGCCCGACTAAAGGCCCGAAAGATGGCCACCGGATGAATGTTACGTCTGTTAAGCCATGAGCCCAACTCCGTGAGCTTTACCTCAGCAAATGGTGTGTCCGCTATTAGTTCATCGATATATCAATTGTTAGTTTCAATTGTTTTTTCAATGTCTTCAATAATACATACGTTTGCCGTAATAACGGAACGGATAGAAAGGTCCGTGAATTGACTTATTGTAATCTTTGGGTAAATTACCGAAGTGTGGACACGGCATCACCTATTCATCACAACAACACTTCAATTATATGTCTGTCACACCAATCGTATTAATACTTACGGATCAATTGTAAGATGTATTCAATTGATTAATATATTAATAATCAATAGTTTGTATCAATTATTGTCTTCAATGTCACAAAAATGTCTGATAATCACTGCGCGTGTCTCACAATGTATTCATATATAACGTTATTATTCATATATTTCTACAAAATTATGTAAAAAATACATTAATACTAATCATATAATAATGATATACTGCTATAATAATTGTAATTTTATTAATTTTAATATAATTTATGATTATAATATAATACAGATATTCAATATTTTTATATAATTAAATGATTTTAAGTAATACAATAAGTATCTATAAAAAACAGTTTTGGTTTTTTATATAATAAAGTTTATATAAAATTAATATATTAATTAAAAAAAGACGGATCCGTTCCGAACCCTATATAACGTATAAATGTAATAATTGTAACGAATATTAATAATTATAAATAATTATTAAATTTGATAGTTATGTTAATTTACAAATGTAACAGTAATATTGAGTTAATAATAATATCAATTAGATTTCTATGTCTGATATTATGGTAACATTGAGGAATGTGTTAATATATGGTTATATCATATATTGCTAAATATGTACCATGGTCAATTAGTAATGACTATATGATGAGACAATTGTTTGAAACATTTACACATTGAAACCAATTATTGGTGAAACTAATGCCATCAATAAATACGATTTTAACACAACATTTGTATATCATTTGAAATGAAATACCGGTTTATCTCAAATGTTCAGTCAATGAGTTATCAGTTTTTAAAAGTCAAGTCTTGAATGTGTTTCTCACATAAATAGCTCTTTCAGTTAACTCCCGGATATAAGAAAACTTTTTTGAGAGGAGAGCACCCAATGTTTAGGCCTAAAGTTGATGTAATTTTTGAAACCAGATTTCAATTATCATTTGACACTAAACTCTTGACACTAAAAATAATAATCACATTTAATTGCAATAAATAGATTCAATTTGTTTTCAATGATTTCTTCTAATGGTTATCATTGATAAAGATATGTCTCAAACAAAAATAGAGAGAGAGAGAGAAAAAAAAAGAATACTATAGATACAGTATTCAGTGGTTATCATCAACTGATTCATTGATGATTATATACAATAACAACTTTTTAATGGTTTATTTTTATAATTTACGTTTTTTTATCAATTAATGTTTAAAAAGTGCTATATTTTATAATTATTGCAACAATTATAAACTTTATTCCCAGTTATTTTATTTTTTATATTTTCAAGCAAATGCCCAATAAATTATAGAAATTATTATAAGTTTTATTGTTATTATTATTTGAGAATTTAATTATTAAATATAACGGATATAAAATTGTTATAATGTAAGTTGTATTTAGAAAAAACTTATTTATAAATTATATATCTTTTTATAAAATCATTAAATCATGATTTTGTTGAATCGATTTTCATGAAAATATGTATAAATAAAATAATTTTTTGCTCCAGTTTTTCAAATATTAATCACAATATACTATTTTATACATTTACAAATAGATAATTAGTAAAAACATTGTACTGTACTATCAATTTTATGATCAATCTATGACTTATTATTTAAAATAATTGGTTTGAGAATCACTATAAAGTTAATTAATTGATAATTTTATATTATTTACAAATTTCATCATAATATAAATATATACTCTGTATTTTAAAATATATAATACAGTATTGATAGTTATGTAGAGATAAATGTGTTGCCAAACACATGAATACCTATAATAAATATCAAATGATTTCAAATTAACAGAAAGCCTGTTATTTGTGGCTTACTTTGTAAAACATTTGATTCACATTTTAAATATATTTTATGATTTATATAAAGGAACACTCCTTAGCCTTAAAAATTGCATAAATTATTACTATTATTATTATTTTATTATTTTGATATACAATTTAATAATATTAAAATCGACTACAAATTTGTTTATTTAAAGTTGATTTTTACTAATAGAAATAAAATGCAAATGTTAAGTTAGTATTTAAAAAATATTAGTTAATACTACATAATTGTGATATTTTTAAACTTCACTCGAACTAAAACTAGCAATACATTATATTAACATTATATGATAACATTACATAATTGTAACTAAATTTTAAAATATATTAATTTTTATTTAAATTATTACAAAAATTATTTGTATAAATTTTATTAATAATATTATTAGGTGTTATATTCAGTAATACTGAATCTGTTTATTGTAAATATAATAGTATACTGTATATAGATATTATATATATTACATTAAACAAAATTTTTTAAAAGTTAAATATATTTGAATTACTTTTTTTAATTACACTAAATTATAAATTCACATATTTTTAAACAAAACAGTATAAATATTTTATCACATTATGTTTTAATTATTAAATTATTAAGGTATTTTTAAATAAATTTTTGTATATTTTAAATTTATGGTTTTAAATTATTATAATTATTTAAATAGTTTAATGTATAAGAAAAATTTATTTTATTATTGACTTTTGATATTTTTTAAAGTATAAAATTATTTTTCTGTTTTGAAACAATAATAAAAATAAATAAATAATTAAATGAGTTTACGTTTTATTTAAACTAATAAGCATTTAAATAGCTGAAGTTGTTTTAATTTTATTTTTACTATACAAATATTATTAATATTTTTCTCATTAAAATACAATTTAAATTTAATAAAATATTATTTATTCTTTAAATAAAACATTTTTAATTATTTATTTATTTTAGTTTTACATGAAATAAGCAATTTTTAATTAAACAAAAGATTTAACAGTTATTAACAAAACTAAAAGTTAAATATTATTAAATTTGATTAATGTTTTGGTGAGAATTAAAGGTAAGAAGTTAGACAATAAAAAATGCAATTATAATGTATAATAAAAGACAAAAGGATAGACAAAATGATTTAAAATGAGATAATATTATGATATATAAAATCATATCGATTGTGACGCTTAAGAAACTAATGTATAAGCGCTTCAATAATACGATATAGTGAGGGATGTTCTCGTTTTTTGGGTACTTCTCACTGAAAAATAGGGGTCGAGAGACAACAAGTGCTGCTTTTGGAGGACCGGCTTCTGTATTGATATGAGAGACGAGGGCACTAGTATTGGGCACTAGTATTGGGCACTACTATTAGGCACTACTATTTGCTTTCGGGTATTGAAGGTTCAGCACATGACTTACATAACTGACCTCTAAATAGAAATACAAAGTTATAAACAAAAATCTAATCAACGAATAAGTTATACGATTCCTGTTCTCAACATAACTCTAATAGTAGTTTTGCTGCAAAAACATTAAGTTATTCTTGTTTGATGTTTAGACACCTATTAGTTAGTGTTTTTAATAGTGATTAAAAGTTTTATTTTAAAAATATTATTAAAAATTATTATTGTTATTATATACGTATTAATTTAAAATCAATAGTTATACAGATTATATAATTTATTGTAATTCCTTTATATAAATAATATTTAAAATGTTTGTGTTTAGTTAGACTGTCTCCAAAATAAATTTTAACTATCGATTTAACCAATATATAAAAATGAAATTAAATCATATTTTACAAATATCTATCGGTTTGTTGTGTATTAAATCATTTACTACAAGTAATTATGAGGAAAATTATGAAACCACAAAAATCGGTAAGTTATTGATGTTTGAAAGTTTAAAAATATATTTACTATTATAGTAAATTGATCTCAATATTAAATTTTATAATTGTAACTTTTATTTTGTATCAAAATATAATTCTAAAATAGTGTAATAATTTTCAAAATCTAAATATATAATTAATACAAAATATTTTTAAAGCTTTAGACAAGTTTATAATTTATTATAAAATTTAATTGAATAGTATTAAATATTATATTAAAAAAACAATAGCATTGTTGAATTTAAAAAAGTAATATTTATTATATTATAATTTTTATAATAGTAAATTGAGCTTAAATTTATATTAGAAATAATGTAAGTAAAATATAGTAATATTTTTAAATTATTAGTTTTGGAAATACTAATGATATATATATCAGTCCATAAGAGTTATGATAACTTTTTTGATTAAATATTAAACATTATTTTTCTAACTATTAATACATAAAAATTATGTAATTTATAATTGTTTATACTTATGTTTTAATTATTATAAATGTCTAACTCATAAATTATAATTAATCAATTATTATATTGCCGTTCACTGCTATATATAGTATATAAATTATAAAAGTTTCTTTAATAAATGCTGATAATAATAATTATTATTATGTATTAATATAATATACTACAGTATGTACTACTGTATATTGTATATACTGTATTGTATGAATAAAATCTATGTTGACATTTAAATAATAAAATATTATATACCAGTATAATCACTTAAGATTTAAGCATGATAGTTTAACATAATTAATTAAAATCTTTATTATTTTTTCAAGTTCAATGTTAATTTAGTTTGAAAAATTATAAATATACAATTTTAATTAATGCATTTACAATATTTAATATAATTTACTGTACTTTATATTAAGTTAGTTTATAACATTAATGAATTAATTTTGTATATTAGGATCCAAATATTTTATTTATCAGAAAATATCTTCAAAAAGACATTCAAAAAATGTTTCCTAAAATTAGGTTAAAGTTAAATTTCAAATAATTTTATTATCTTTTAGCAAATGTCATAAAATAAATGTAAAATTTATTATTGCATTAAATTTAATCTGTGTTATGATTTTTCTATAATTTTTGTAAATTTAAATACTTGAGTATTTAAAATGTCGTTAATATAGTTAAAGGCAATCAATTCATAATTCACGAAATCAATCATTTAGCTTACAATTAATATTTATTAAATAATTGCCGTATTTTAACCTTCAAATTCATTTGTGAACCTGTTTTGCAATAAAAATATGTTTGATTTGAAATTCCTGTTAAATATATTTTGATGTTTCACTACATTTTATACTCTCGGAAGTGGTATTCAGTGTTGAACTACATTAGGTTTTACAACATTTTATTGATTCATATTATGTCTCATAAATTCCAAAAGTTTTGTTTTTTGAGGACTTAATTTAATAAAAAACATTATTATTTAGCAATAAAGTCAATTATTGTTTCAATACATTGTTTTTAGCACTTTTTGATTGTTATAGTATACTAAAACATTTGTAACTCTATATAAGCTTTCTATAACTTTATTATATCAAACATCTACAGTCTAAACATAATTTTAAATAATGATTTAAATATTTATTTATATGGAAAATGTAAGTTTCAGTATATTTAAATAAAATATTGTTATATGTCAAATCGTGAATCATTTAATTATAATTATTGATTATATTGTACATAATAATACAGTAAAATAAATATAAATTATACTACATGTTGAATATTTTTGTTAAATTTGTTATTAATTCTACTAAGTATTGTATTATTATTATATTGTTTTTAAAATCGTTTATTGTTTTTAAAATTTTTATAAAAATATGTAATAGACGTGCATTGTATTAATACAATTAGTAAATTACTTTTAATAATCTTATATTTAGTAAAATTGCTTTTTCTTAATTTTTTATAATTATATTTTTATAGTATTTTTATTATTATTGTAAACAAAATCACATAAAAGCAGTTTAATGTTTAATTTTTTAAAATCATTAATGAAACCATTAATTAACCTCAATTAATAATAATAATATCATCGATATTTTCATAATTAGTCAATTAATTTCATTAGATTAGTTATGCTAATTAAAGTAAATTAATACTCAATAATTTATTATTGAAATAATACCTATATATAAAATAATATTGAAATATAATTTTTTTGATAAGACAATTATAAAGTTAAATATATCAATATTTTGTTTAGTAAATTAAAAAAAAACGTTTTAAAAATTTAATATTTTAAAAAAGTTAAATAGTTCACAAATAACACATTTTAAAACATTTATAAGTATTAATAGTTTTATTATATATAATACCTTAAAACACATTAAAAATACATTTACTATAATTTTATTGTTTTGTTATATCATTAATGTTTGTTGTTTATGTAATTGTGGTCAAAATAGATACAATATTTCTTAATAATGGAAACAACTAATGAGATATACAATATAATATAAGCTAAATTTAGTAGTATTAATAAATACTGTATAAATAGCATAAATATTAGCGGTTTTATAAAAAAAATCAAAATATACTTATATTTTAAATTAATTTCTGCAAAATTATATATATATATATTATTGATATCTTATCATAAGTTATTAAAATATTATGTAAATAACTTAACAAATATAATAAATGGACCGAAATTAGAAAATTGCATGTCTAAGCATTCAACATATTTTAAAAGTAATCTTTCAATACGTTTTGACCCAATTTTTATATTAATTAATGGTTATCCAATTTAAATTGCTCCAATATTATTTTTTGTTGAAAAATATTTTATAAAATATCACAAAATTTAATATTTGTAAACATTTTTAAATTTTTTAACATAAAATACAATAAAATATTGTTTCCAAATCAGTAAATAAATTAATAATATTAGTAAAATAACTATTAATAATTTATGTAATTACAGATAATATTTCGCGATGTGATGTCCATCAAAGTCCACACAAAAAGATAGTTTGCTTTTATAGAGTTGAAGATGAGTTCCGACCCTATGATGTGGATCCGTGTCTGTGCTCTCACCTAATCTACTCATATGTTGCGGTCAAAAATAACTTTGCTTTTATTGCCGGCAAAAAAGGTATGAAAATGAGTTAATTATATATGAATTAATTTTATTATATGAATTGAACTGAAAGACTTGTTTACTGATATTGATTGTCAGATCAGATAATTCAGTATTGATTACATTTGTGTTTAATTACTTGTTAGTGTTGATACATAATACAAAACATGACATATAATATATTTATGTATTTATTTTGAGGTAATATTATGCACTATTGTATTATATAATAACATTTATACGATATAATAGATTTTGATTGTAATCCAATTTGAGGTCAATCTTAGAAAAATAAATAGTATTTTGTGGTCGAAATCAGTCTTATTAGCGGAATATGTATTTTAAGCAATGAATTAGTAGTTTTAAGATTTAATGCCAAAGCTTTTCAAAAAGATTTTATAATTATTGACACAAAATAATAATAATAATAATAATGTGAAACAAGTTTTATTAAGGAGGAGATCACTTGTATTCAAATGTAGTCCTAAACATCATCCCTAACCCCTAATCCTTTGTTAATGCATCGATACAATTGATATTATGCTTGTTTTAGTGATACAATCAGTAGTTGAATGCTACAGTATATTAATCTTATTAATAAATAAATAAAGATTTTTGAAGAAAAAAATTAATACAAAATATAAATATTATATAATCATTCAATTTGTTTAAAAATAAAAATGTTTTATTCAGTGGTAAATGAGTTCGTGTTTAAGGCGTCCACTTTTGAATACATAATAATATCAACCAAATTATATAATAGTTTTAGTGATTCTCATTATATAAACTAAAATAAACAATAACTTTATAAAAATAAATAATATTGACAATAATATTGAAAAAATATTCTTGAACAGGTTTTCTTATATATATTATTATGTTATTTTGACATAATTTTAATTAATTTTCAATTGTTTTTATAATAAAAAATATAAGCGCGTAATAATTAAGCAAAATAGTTGCCATATTTAAATAAAGTAACTTATTTTATATTCATTAAAATTTTTAAATTTTTGTATTTAATTTTGATGTCTAGAGTCTAGACATTTATTATATTTATACTACAGTAGTTTAATTAATAATATAATACATATGATACTGTAAATACTGCAGTTATAATGTAACATAGTTTATATTTATTGAGAGAGAGAGAGAGAGAGAGAGAGAGAGAGAGAGAGAGAGAGAAAGAGAGAGAGAAAGAGAGATAGCACATGTAAAATACGGTAGAGAACATCCTATCCCTGCGGCTATTTGAAAGGTTATACAACAAACAAAATTTATGACAAAATTGAAATACAGAGAAATACATATATAAATCTAAAAACTGTTATATTTAAACACAAAATGATTATGACTTTGAATTTGTATAAACATTTGGGACATATTTTTCAAATCGTTGGTAATTTGCATATAATTTTGGATAAAATAAAAAACTTAAAATTCCTAACTTATCCCATCTTATTGATTAGTAAATTGTCTTTTATTTAAATAACAAAGAAAATAAACTTTTGTAAATTATACTCAGTAACAAACTAATTATACAGTAAACATAAAAATAGTGATTATTGGTTTTAACATTTATAAATTATAAAGTATTAAAATTCAATTACCAAATGTTATACTTTGTGACCCATTTTCACTGAAAAACATTCAATTTTCATCTGAAAAATTAGGAGATTTGAAATATTTGTCGGCACTTAAACAACAAAATCCTGGCCTAAAAATATTGGTGTCTTTGAGGCCATCAAACAATGAATTTATTTTGGATGAGACAGAAAACTCAACTACAAGTGCCGATGCCGTCCGAAGCAAGTTTTCTAAACGGGTTCGTGAGTTCATTACACGGCACGGTGTCGATGGGGTCGACCTCGACTGGGAGTACTTCAAGGAGGCTCACAATCACATAACTAAAAGACAAACCCTCTTATCAGTGCTCAGAGTAATCATAACTTATTATTTGCATATATATATACAAAAAACTAATAAATATTTAATTTTAGATATTAAGTGATGAATTAAAACCTATAAATGATGAAAATCCATACTTATTAACAATAACTACATCGAAATATGCCAGAGATTTGGCCGATTATTATGACTTCTCTGAGATTTATAAGTATTAAACCATTTTTTTTAAATTCAATATATTTTTTGTTAACAAAACAATTATTTATGTTTCAATAGGTCAGTGGATTTTGTTAACATTCCTGCTTTCAATTTTGAAGTAAAGCCACAAACAGTGACCCATCCCTCAAAACTTCATGGTTTGACTGATATGGAAAATATGGTAATTCACTCGCGATTGTGTTTTTGTTTATCCATTATTTTAATAATATTCAGTCATTGTTAATAATATTATTATTTTGCTTCAAACTATTTAATGTATCATTTATTATAAACTTAAACCAAATATGTAATAAATTGCACATTTTTAGCAATAAATACAAAATTTTAATATTTATGATATTTTATAAATAGAAATTTTTTGTATATACAGTACAATACATTGATTATACAGTATTCATAGTTTTTTATTTTCATAGTCTAGATTTAGTTTAAATAACCAAAAATATTATTATAGAATTTAAATTAAAAACAAATAAATTTACAAATACTAAAAATTTAATATTTTATTTAATAGGATTCGTTAATAGATTTAGTTTTAGCATTGGGTTTACCTCAAGAACAGTTGGTTATAGGTATGCCATCACACGGAACACTCAGTAAATTGTTGAATACATCTGAGACTGATCCGGGATCACCCGCTACTTCTTGGAATAATGAAGAGATTATTATATCGCATGCAAAGGTATTCACAATTAACCATTTAATTCAAATTGTTAGACAAATTAATATTATTTTTTCTACAAAAGATATGTGCCGTTAGAGACAATATTAATTGGACTCTCGTTAGAGAAAAAGATTTAACGGCACCTTATATTTACAATAAAGATAAATGGATTGGATTTGATGATGAAATTAGTATTAAACTGAAAGTATTTATATATTAAATGTCTCTAAAAAAATTGATAGTTTAATAAAATTTATACACATTTTAGACCAAATATGCAGTATTGAGACAATTGGGAGGCGTTGCTCTTTGGCATCTTAATGATGATGACTACTCCGGAAAGTGTGGTTACGGATCTTTTCCATTATTGCAATCTATTAGAAGTGTATTATTACAACCAACTGATAATATTAATTATTATAATTATAATACTGACATCAAAAATATAAGTGACAGCTCTTTCGTAGCCGTCATTGAAAAATATGGAAACGTTGAGAGAGTAGTCAATGAAGAATTAGAAGATGAGTTAATGTGTTCTCATTCTGGATATATAAAACATCCCAACGATTGCTCCAAATTTTATCGATGCGTTAAATTGAATCAAATTGACGATAAACCCGAAAAATTTGTATATAATTGTCCGTTTGGATTGATTTTTGACGAAAGGTATGAGCTGTGCAATTGGCCGTCTTGGTCACCACCATGTCTTGGTTCGGGAGAAATCATAACGACTCCAAAAAAGAGATTTGTATGTCCCAGTTATGGTTACTTTCAAGACCCGGAAGATTGCGAAAACTTCTTTTACTGCTCTAATTTCGGGAAAATGTATTTACAACCCTATCAAATGAAATGTCCATTTAATCTTGGATTTGATGAAGAAAAGCTATTATGTAACTGGAAATGGCTGGTCAGGGGTTGTGGCCCTATTGATCCTGAAGATCAAGTCATCAAAGATTTACCGGAATTACTCAATCAAAATATTGGAAATATAGATTCAATAGATGAATCTAATGATAAATTTCAAGAAAGATCTGATTATATTGACGTCGACTCTGCGTATCCTATAATGAGTGAACTTCCGGTCCAAAATCAAAACACAGATAAAACTAGTGGTTCGAGATTTAAGAAGATTTCAATATATATGACTAAATTAATCGGAGATTTGAGTAATAGATTTAAGTCGATGTGGTTTAAGACCAAAATTCAGTCCAGAAATGATGAGACACCAAATGGTTGGTTCTCTCGAGTCAACGATTATATACCAAAACTTCACAGAAAGCGACCAAATCGTGACTCAAATGACAAAAATAAAAATATATTACCAAAACCTCAAATGCCATTCATCGGCGACCCATTAGTTAGTATTCCGATTCTTGAGATAAGACCAGATGCTTACAGAAATAAAATGAGAGGACAGTCACAAATGACACAATTAGGTTCAATTCATGCAAAAAATAGGAAACCATCGAATCAGTTACCATTTCAAGATCCCAGTGATTTATTTCACTTATCAAGTATTACCAAAACTGTCCAAAAACTTCATGATATAATTCCTCTGAGAAGTAATAAAAATAAGAATAGAGAAAAATCAAGAGAACCTCTTGGAATGCCATCAAATGCTATCAGACATATAACTAAAGAGTTGCCAATTAAAGGGTTGCGAAAACCCGAGAGTATATTAAATGCTAACAACTCTCCAATTAAGTCATCATTTCATTTCCCAATCGGTGACACTCCAGTAGTCATCGAAACACTAGAAAATATTGAAATACCTCCTTATATGAAACCATCTAATTTGCCATCAATTCCTCTATCAAACAAATATAATAATAATAATAACAATAATAAAGCAAATCTCGCAAAACATTTGTCAGGAATTAGCAGTCATCAAGAAATTCTTCATATATCACCTCAAATGTTAAATTTAGATAAAATAAAACAACCCATCGATCAAAATAAGGATATCAAACAAAAACAATATACTACTAATTTAAATGAAAGAAATAAACAAATAATAGATCACCAAAACAACGGACAAATTAGTTTTCATAATATCGACTCTAAACTATTAGACTCATTCAAGTACTCTCTTTCTGAAAGCGACTCAAAGAGTCAGATCCATACCATTCACTTCGCTAACAATCCTAATAAAGAGATCAAAGTTAATACCAATAAAGACCAAAAACTTACAATCACTCAAAAACCTAATTTAAACAAAAAAAATCCTAATTTAGATGAGTTTAACAAAAATAAGGATAACATCGAAATGCAAGAATGGCTTAAATTCTCTGCAGAATCTTATAAAATACCGGAAATTTTACCAAAAAATAGAGTACCAAATGAACAACATATTCATAATATTCATCAGAAACAACAACTACAGCCATCAATACCAATACAATCATTGCCTAAACAAGTTTTACAAAAACCCATTCAAATTAATAGACCAAATATAAATCCACAAAATGATTATATACAAGAATCACAACAAATCAAAAATAGTAAAAAACCATTTCATCAAATGTCTGATAATAATGACTTAAAACAAACCATTCAAATGTCAGAACCTATTCATCAACAACAACGACAACCCATCCATCATCAACAACAACACATTCATCAACAACAACAACCCATTCATCAACAACAGCAACACATTCATCAACAACAGCAACACATTCATCAACAACAGCAACCTATTCAACATAATATCCCGCAAATAAAATCACAAATAATATCAAAAACAAATCAACGACCAGTAAAACCAGTGCAACAAACTATTAGATTTACTGACAAACCATCATCAGGTGTGGAACCGCACTCTATTAGATTCCCACAAACTCATGAATTAGACATCAATTCACAACCCATACCTAATTTGCCTGTTATTCCCGATTTTGAATCAACAAAAATTAGAAGCCATTCATCAAAGGACAGTCAACCAATTAGCCAACCAATTGTTGTGTCAAATCGCCAAAAAACTTTTGTTGCAAATGAAATGCCAAAACCAATTGAAAGAAATAGAGTTATAAATCAAAAACAAAAAGTTAAAGAATATTCACAAAATAATAACAAGAAAACAAAGGATCAATTGGACACTTCGGCCTCTATTAATGAACAATATGCCAGTCGTTATCCAACAAATCAACGATTAAATCACAATAAAGTAAAACCTATTATAAAATCAAATTCTGCTCAAGAAATCAGAAATAAAAATAAAGTTAAATTACACGAAGATTTAGTTAATAATTACAAACAACAGGAAAAATCACAACTATTAATAGTTCCCGTTTCTGATGATTACTCCAATGATCACAAGCACTCAAATATTGATCAAATTACTAAAGAATATCCAAATTTATTCCCAAGTTTTGTGTCAGACATAGAGAAAACAACGGCCAGACCTCGAGTTATATTTACAGCTCCTTCTTCAGTGTCTACAGAAAGCCCACAATTAAATGAAGAATATATTATGCTTATGCTTAACAATGAGCACAACATTCTTAACAATACAGATAAATCAAAACCAATTCATGAGATATTTAAGAAAACTGATGGAAAGCTCTATAACTTGGAAACCGAAACCTCTAAAACATTGGTAGCTTTGGTACCTAAAAGCCAAACTACACCTAAACCAGTATTATATGAATCGATTCCTAATATGGTATCGTTTAACGTAACCCAACCACCGGTTGTCATCAAGTTTGAGATTCCTCGACCCAAGTCTGAGATCTTTCAATCAATTGTTCAGAAAGTAAAGAACGAATGGCTTCAGTCTTCTCCATATTCGCAACCAGTTTATCCCAATTTACCGACCTATCAGGTCATCAATAATGATAATTTAAATCAATTCTCAAAACAAGACTCGACAACAGCATCACCAGTAAAACCAGTAACATATGAGACATCATCCGGAGCCGAGCATATCTTCCCAATGCATGGATTAGATTACTCAAAATTACCACTTCAAGCATCTATTTATGACTCAATTCAGAAATTAATTGCACAAAATCAATGGAGTCAACCAACTATTAGTTCAACGGAAACTCCCGAAACAACAACTCCGATGTCGACTACATCACAATCTTCGGTCATTTTAGAGCACATTCCTCTCTATCCAATCAGTAATCACACAAATGGCATGTCTTGGCCTCAAAATTCATTGCCGTGGTATCAACAAGTTGTTCCCGCATATCCAGCACCAGTAAACTTATACCCACCTCCGGTACCACAATATCCTCAAATACAATTTAATCCATATTATCCGTTACAATCTGGTTATGGATTCCCGACTAATAATATTCAACAACCATTAAACACATATCAATCACAACTCGAAACACCAAACTTGACAGCAAATAATTGGTATGATTTTTATGAAAGCAATAAACTAACTAAAGAGCAAACTTCTGCATCTACTGAAACAACAACAACAACAACAGCAACAACTAAATTAAGTACAACAGAAAGTCAGGGCACAACTATAACTACTACAACACCTTTACCACCAACTATCAGATCAACTGTAAGAGCGAGACGACCATCATTTGCAAGAAGAACAACCACAACGACGACAACAACAACAACAACAAAAAGGCCGAAAACAACTGAAGACATTAAGTTTGATATTCCAACCGAAAATCCTATTGAAATACAAAGATTTAAATCTCAAGAAGAAAAACCACAAATACAGGTGTATATTGTTAACGGAGGAAATGATCAAAATGTTCCCGAAGTACCTATCAATAGGAAACAACCCACTCATCAAATCGATATCTCGGGACAAACTGATGTTAAAGTTGTCTATTTAGATGATAATAAAGAAGATATCAAACAAACTCATTATACAAATGTTAATAAAATGGTTGAATCACACGATACCAGATATGGCTTTAGAAATGGTGTCAAACCAGTCATTAAAGTAAACGAAGAGCGAAACAAAGTGAAACCCCAAATGATAACCGAAGTCTATCACTACGAAACTATACAACCAATTCAACCCATTGTTGAAGGTATTCATATCATTTAAAACAACTCTTATGTCATAAAAACTAATTAAATTATATACTTTTTATAGAACCAATTGAGACTAAAGTGGAAAATAATGTCAACAAAGATATTGAATATGAAGACGAACCAGAAATTGGTTCTGTTGTGACCAATGATAGCAATCAAAGTCGTGAAAAACCAATGATCACAACATTGCCCACAAAAGTCCAAAATATACAAACAATAACCAATACATATCCCGGTCTCCGGAATCTAACGGACGCATCTATTCCAGAGTCTGCCTGCACTCGGGCCGGACTTTTTCAACACCCGTTTGATTGCAACAAATACTACGAGTGCTTTTGGGACAAACATATAAACAAATTTACGTTACAATCATTTGAATGTCCCGTTAAATTGGCATTTGATTCACGAATCATTGGTTGTGGTCTTCCCAATGATCCAACCATTTGTGTTCAATACTAATTCAATCTTATATAAACATAAAATATCATTAAATCACTTATAGTATAAATCAAATATATAAATATCAATTTGAGACTCAAACAATAACTAAGTAATCTTAATGTGCACATAATTTATTTATTTAATTTTTTTTTATAAATTTTATTAAATATAAAAATTATTTTTATATAAACCTTAAAATACTATTTAATTCTATATAAATTAGTTAATATTTATTACGAATACTTGACGGATGAATGACATTAAGATATAGACATAATGTCTGTTGAAATCGTGATATGTGAACGCTTTCCTAATAATAATTATATTTTTATCATAACTTATGTTAAAATATCATATCATATAATAAAAAACTACATTTGAAATGTACGGTAAAATAAAAAGCCAAACCTCAGTGTCTGTGTCTCTATTTCTGAGGCCAACCACACCTTTTTCAATGCTTTCATCGTCGAGAATAACAGTGTAGGGAATTCCCAATTCATCACAACTTATTTTTTAAAATTTAAAAACATTAAATTATAGTCTAATTGAAATTAATAATAATTTAAAATAAAAATATATTATAATAACTCACCTTTCAATTGAAATTAACTTATTTGGTGTAAATGGTAGGATTGATATATTAAACAATTTAAGTGATTCAATGAGATATTCTGCTAAATCTTTAAGTATGCCGTTTTGTTTAACACTATCTCTAAAAGTAAACCCAACTTTAAACGGTGCCAATGATGTATCAAATTTCATTTTCTAGTGTATTGAAAATTTTAATTACATGTCTATTATAAATGATATATCATATTATGTTATTTACTTTCTTTGGTTTACCAGTTTTGTAAACTTTATCGGTATATGAATCGCTAATAATTGATAACAAAGTATTATCCAAATAGACATTACATGAAATAACGTGACAATCGGTAAGTCCTAGAGTTGTTTCAACCGATGAATTACTAAAGTACTTCATTGATAGCAATTGCAAATTCATGTCTTGTGTTTTATAATTTAAAACCCATTTGCTATCACTTTCTTGAAGTTCACAACAAAATTTTGATTTTAAAGGAAATTTCGATAACTATAAAAAATTTAATAAAATTGTAATTTTAATAAAACATGTTTATTAAATTTAAATTAATAATATTTAATACAAACATTTCTAAACCATTGATATTGATTTCCCTGAAGTTTTTGAAACCAATAAAGGCTTTCATGTTTTTGACAAAAAAGTGCAAATCCTAAACAAACATTTGTGTTTGTATTACTATAAAATATAATAATTATTAATATAAATTATAATTAATATATTTTATAAGATATCAGTCTTACATAAATGAATTTAAATGATTATCATTACAACAAACAAACTGTTGAATTACACCAATTGATTGAGTGCTGCCTTCACTCCAAACTCTGTAATGTTTACTATAATTATCTAAAATTGCTTTTATTTTTTGAAATATAAAAGAAATATTTTTTTTTTTAAATTAAGTATAAATTAAAGAAAGTAATTAAATAAATATAATATTAATGTTTGAATTTTATTTTAATTAATATTATATCACAAATAGTAAAACCTTTCAATGAATTGGTGTGAGTGTTGACTATGGGTTCAGTGTATGAGTTAAAAGGTGTGACAAATATCTCAACAGATGGTAAACGACTGATGTTTTTAATCCTATCAATAATTAGCATAAATTATATTTAAAATATATATTAATATTATTTCAATTAAAATACAAACCATTCAATTGCAATGTTTTGTTTAATTTGTTGTGAAAGAGGAGTCAATACATTTGATCCGTTTATTTGTTGAATAAATGGATATTTTTTCAGTGATAATATTTTTTTGAGACTCATTTTTCAAAGATAACATGATCTTTATGGTGACAATTGTTTATATCAATAGCTAAACATTGAATTTATATAATTAATAGTAGTTTGATGTTTGTATGTGTTATTCAAAAAATTATAAACACAATAACATGTGTTAGTCACGTGATTGACATATGTTGACTAACAATGCAATACAATGACATAAAAATTATACAGTATATAAAAATATACATTCAAATTATACTAACATGATATTACAGATTGACCATGCTAATATTTTTAAATTTAAATATATTTTATATTTGAAATTATTTATTTAAATATATATCACTTATACATATATATATATATATATAAATATAAAACACCAAATTTACATACTGTACATTCAATATGATACAGTAAAAAGTTATAAATATATAAATCACAATAATTAACATATTATTTATACTAAAATTACATACAATTATTGATTATATAAAAAAAACATTCACTGAATAAAATGATAAAATGAAAGCAAACAAAATTAATATCTAAATTATGACTAATTGTTTGAAGTATTCATCTCATGATTTAAGAGCCACTCTTTCAATGCATGTCCCGAACCGGCGGAATAGTGACCAAATGATCCGTCTTTCCTAATGACTCGATGACAGGGAACTACAAGAGGTATTGGATTGGACTTCATAGCCGATCCAACGGCACGACTGGCTCCCGGACTTCCCGTTTCGGCGGCCAAATCACTGTAACTAATTGTTTGACCAAATTTCACGTTATTCTTGAGCAGTAACCAAACTTTACGATAAAACTCGGCTTTAAAAATATTTTTAATATTAAAATAAGTAGTCATAAAGTCGGTTACGGGTCTTACGGGTACTACTAGTGAATATTGGACACAATGTCAGCTGTTTTGTATCCAACTGTTGGTCACGACATTCAAAATATGCGGACAACCATTCATTGAGTTTATCGATCAACTCATCTGTTATGACATCTTTTGCCATTAGTTTAACTTTTATTTGTTTGTTGGGAATAACTAAATGATCGACAAGTGATAGTCGATGCAAACCAAACAAACAAAGAGTCACTTTAATAGTTCCGATCGGACTTTCAAATGACACCGTTTGTTGATTTTCGCAACTTTTCATCTCAAACACGACTCCCATATCTATAGACAATAGTCTTTTAATAAGCAATTGATTTGTTATATTAGTTATCAAATGATATTCAAAATTAAATAAAGTGTTTAAAAAACAATTAAAAGTCAAACAAAACTATAAAACTCTTTGTTTATTATAAGTCACTCAACGATTACATTACGCAATGAAATGCTATGAATAACACAACACTATTATACTGTATAGTAATGTACAGTACTTTACAGTATATCAACAATAATAGGGTATTTAATATGTAATGCATTGCACTTACCATACAATACAGTGATACCTAAATTATATAAACATTTTATTAATTTATTTAAATTCATAAAATTAACATTTTTTGTGATAAATGCTTGAATGAAAATTATGATAATTAAATCAATGACATAATAATAATAATATATTTAAATGATTTTAAAAATAAGCGCCAATAGTGTGAACACAATTAAGAGACAGTCCCTGACATTGGCATTGACTGTGAAATACTAAATGTTTTGCATATGTTTTGTATATTTTGCGTCATTTGAAGACATTTGAAGACATCATCGGTTATAATGAAATTGTTGTCCAAATACATGACCAAAGAGTGCAGTGGGTATGACATCAATACATTGATTATAATTTTTATTGAAATTTGAATCAATAATTAAATGGTCAACTCTTCAGGAGAGTTGTCCTCATTCCCGATGACAACGAAGACATGTGGCATATATATAATCTGATCCAAGAAGGAGACAATTTGAAGGCAACTACTTTTAGGAAAGTGACGATAGAGTCGGCAACCGGAACCACTGGAAGTAATAGAGTTCGGACAACATTAACAATATGTATTGAATCGGTTGAATACGACACTCAAGGATCTGTTATTAGAGTTAAAGGCAAAAATATTGTTGAGAATCAATACGTAAAGATGGGTCAATACCATACATTGGACATTGAATTGAACCGTAAGTTTACATTGTCTAAAGCCTATTGGGATAGTATAGCATTGGACAGACTGGAACTGGCCTGTGATCCGACACAAAGTGCTGATTTGGGAGCTGTTATAATGCAACCGGGATTAGCACATATCTGTTTAGTGACACCCAGTATGACATTAATCAGGGCTAAGATTGACGTTAATATTCCTCGAAAGCGAAAATCTTTTTGTGCTCAACACGAAAAAGGTCTTCAGAAGTTCTTTGAGGCCATCAGTCAAGGATTGCTAAGACACATGAATTTTGAAAGTGAGTTCAAAAATTGGTTTTACAATCCGTATATTGTTTTTAATGTTTAATATAATTTAGTCGTTAAGTGTATACTTTTGGCGAGTCCTGGCTTTGTTAAGGACCAGTTCTTTGAATATATGTGTCAAATGGCCGTCAAAAATGATATTAAAGTCTTATTGGAAAACAAGAATAAGTTTGTTTTATGCCACTCTTCATCTGGTTTTAAGCATTCTCTTAAAGGTTTAGATATTTGGAAACACATTGACAACAATTATTGTAACAATTGTTTGTTTTATTCATACAGAAGTACTTTCAGATCCTCTTCTTCAGTCGCGTTTGGCCGACACTAAGGCTGCTTCTGAGGTGAAGACATTGCAGACATTTTACACAACACTTCAAAATGAACCGTCAAAAGCCTTTTATGGTATAAAACATGTGGAAAAAGCTAACGAATGTCAGGCAATTGAAACACTACTTATTTCAGACAAACTTTTTAGGTACATATTATTAATTATTTTATTGTGTTGTTATTTGTCGGTAATTTGTTTATTGTATTATATAAAAGATGTTCAAATATTGCCGATCGGAAGCGATTCGTGTTATTAGTTGATAGTGTGAAAGATAATGGCGGAGAAGTTAGACTTTTCTCAAGTTTGCATATATCTGGTGAACGTAAGTGACTTACCATTTCTTTAATGATTACAATATACTGTAATTGAATGTTACAATCATTTTATTATAAATACAATATATTTAGAGTTGGATCAGTTGACAGGAGTGGCAGCTATTCTTAGATTTCCAATGCAAGAGTTGGACGACGAACCGGATGATAGTTCCAGTGATGAAGACTAACGATAATAAATAAATAAATAAATAATTAAAAGTTTATTTAATTTATATAAAACTATTTATTTTTTATTAATAAATGAATTATATTTGTCAATAAAGTTTGTATTGTTTGACGTAATTTGTGTCTATATATAGTGTTTTGTGTGTATTAGTGACCAAAATGGCAGAACAGTGGCTGAAGAAGGCTATGAAGTCTGTGACTGAATATAACCGACAATTAAATGCCGAGCGAAGAGAAGACAGAAAAGTTTGCATCGATTTGCAGACCTATACTATTAACCAACCGTTAGGGTTGGGTCTCAACAATAAGAGTCTCCGACGAAACACTAGACGAATCGGTAGATATCCGGTCGCACTCTTCCACAATCACTATCAGGATTGGTATCTCAAGTATTCATCACAAGAATTGAAGTATTTTCCGTTGAATACCGTACTCTATGGACCCATCAGTGATGCCAACACTTTGCCACCACTTCTTCAGACGGGCACAGCCAGCAATTCTGAATCGGAAATTGGTTCAGACATTGGTTCCGACGACGAAAGCTCTTGTAGTCGTTGTAGTGGTCGTGACGGACATGAAGATGTGGACGACGATAGTTCCGATAGCGATGACTGTAGTCCTCCGCAATTGGAGCGACAAAGAGATACCAAAGTGAACGCTGTCTGCAAAGTGTGCAAAACAATGAAAAATCAGGAACTTCTTCATTGTTCAGATTGTGATAATAGTGGTCACCCATCGTGTCTTGAATTTACCGATGAAATGATTGGTGCCATACGTCTATATCCGTGGCAGTGTATGGACTGTAAAACGTGTGTCCATTGTGGACAACCTCACGATGAGGACCGTATGATGTTTTGCGACAAATGCGACCGCGGATACCATACCTTTTGTGTCGGACTCAAGACTATACCGCACGGCCGTTGGGTTTGCCTTTTGTGTGCCAACTGTGCCCAATGCGGTGCTAAAAGTCCGGCACCGGTCTCTCAAAAAGGCGCCCAATGGCAACATGAGGTCATCAAAATAGTCAGTCCTAATGGCGAGACTATGACAAGGCATCAGGTTTTATGTCACGCCTGTTATCGCTCACGAAAACAAAGATCTAATTCTTAAAAACATGACATCAATTATAATATTTATCGATATTTAAGATTTATTTACAAATTATTCATTTGTTTTGTTTATCGATTAGTCATTCAATTAAAGTTTTAATACAATGAATCGTTAATTTGCTAACATTTTTATATACCTTAAACAAAGCACTTAAAAACATTTGTCTATATTTTGAAATAATTGTTTTGACATTTAGAAAAATAAATAACCAGAAAAAATAAAACACTTTTAATGTCTTAACAATTATTCAAATATCTTAAGATTTCCTAATGTTTGACATTCGTTGAAGACGATGAAGATGTGCCTCAAATAGTATACGATTTGACTCATAATATATTGGATTTGAATTTAAGTCCAATTCTGGTGAATAAGTGGTGCAATAATAGGCGACACAATTGTCTACATAGATATGTCCGTCATTAACACCCGTACTATGACCGAGACATTGTCGGTGGTGTGGTTGCTGGCAGTGATTGTTAGTTTGTATTGAATTTATAGCATCTGATCCCGTCATGTGATAACAATTTAAAGCATCAGACAAGTTGTTGGCACTAATTATTGATAATAAAATAAATAGCATTGAAATCAACCAATTTTTGATGTAATCAATCATTTGAATTACAAACCCGTCAGACACGACATCAATGTGTAAGTTATTCATACGTTTAGTGACCGGAATGTAGTCGTTGTAGTCTTCATGACTTCTTTCACGCTTTCTGTCCGTATAAACAGTCATATAAATGGATCAATTGATTTGAAAAACAAGACAAACCTCGATATATTGGTTAAAGTCATCGTCCAATCGATTCAATTCCCAAACTATATATCAAATAGTGATTCAAACTAAATGTTAAACTATTTTGTGGACACAATATTTGCCATCAAATTCAACCAAATGTATGATTAAAATCACTTCACAATTATCAACAAATGTAATGAATTTGCAATTAAAATCAAGACTTAAATGTGGGACAAAAGACACCACAATATGTTAAACAATTCAATAAATTAATTCAAATCAAATCAAATCATTAATTATTATTAATGCGTGAATTGAACTTCAAATCAATACAATAATTATATAAATATTTTATTAATTGTTGTAATCTTTAAGTAAACTAATAGTTGTCTGCAATTCAAGTCTTATCACTCAATAGTAAAGCGCAGTCACTGTTAGTCACTGTTTGTTATTTAAGTGTTGCTTTCAATTCATAGATGTCTCGCATTGACTAACAATTCAATCAAATTTTGTACAAAATATTTTCAAATAATTAATATTATTATTAATGGATTGGATTTATATGTGTGAAAGTTTGCTTAATTTTGAACATAGATTAGGATATATTATATCTATTTATAAACTTTAAATATATAATATATATTTAATCATAATATAAATAAATCAGTTTTTATTCAATTATAACAAAATACCGATAATTTTTCAAAATTGACGATCAAATAAAAGTCAATGTTATTAATTGGATTTAAATTTATATCATTATTATTAATTGAGACAAATTGAAAAGTTTTATTTTCATATACATGTATAATGTAATAAACTATGAGATAAATAAAATTATTAATATTAATATAAACTAATGATTACTTCAATTATAATTTATAAACTAAATTTATTTTTATACAGTATTGATATAAACTTTATGACAATTATGATAGTGTGTATCGTTTAGATATAATGTGATGACATTTTATATTTCTATAAAAAACTAATAATAATGTTATTGTAAATATTTTATAAAACATTTTTTAACAATTTTTTAAACAAATTTTATAATTATAACAAAACTAATTATAAATGTAATTATTTGAAACTTTAAGCATGTACAATTTTCAGATTCTATATATTAATTTATCTAATGTTATCAGTCATACACAAAAATATCTATAAATTCTATTTTATGTTGTTTTTTAAAATAATAAATTAAAATAAAAAAAATATAATAATAAACTTAGATTTGATAGTAATATAAGTCAATTTTAATTTAGAGCACACTTTTAGGTCTACTATGATATGAATGCCAATTTGAAAATAACAATTACAATGAACTCATTAAGTAATAATTATATACTCTATTTGATTATTTTTTAGACAATTCAAATATTTTGAAATATTCATATTTTAAATGTGATATTATGTAAAATAATTAACTGACAATTTTTTATTTAAAAATTTAAATTGATAAAAACATTTTTAAACTTCCTTGATCATAAAATATTTAAAATTTTATTAGCAAATATTATTTGCTAATACATAATATATTTTAAGCTATTTTTAATAATTTGCAATTGCTTATTTTTTAAAATCATTAAATTTTAAACAATGAATTTATTGAAATATGCAATCATTTAAACTACTCATTAATATATTAAAATGTAATTTAAACTGATTGAAAAGTTAACATTTATAAACTATGTCTACACTGTATTTAATATATCTTATCTTAAAATAAAATGTAATACAAGGCTTATTGTTATCATTTATTTACATTACAATTGAAGTTGTTTTTGTGATAACAATGCAGTAATACTTAAAATATAAATTTTGATGACTTCATATCTAATGAACTAAAATTATTCCCATATATAGTATAAAACAGTCAAATATATAAAAAATTATTGAAATAATATTTAGCAATTGTTTTAATTAAATAAAAATTCTATCAATAAGTTAAAATGATAAACTAATCATAATCATTTCAATAATTATACATTTAAACCATTAAAATTAATGACAATTGTATTTTTTTAAATATAAATAAAATTAACTCATAATTCATAACTACGGTTCACTTAAAGCCTAATTTAGTTGTTTATAAAAAATGAGTTCAATTAGTGATCTTCTTTTAACCCAATTTTCAATATTTTCAAATCTCAAATATATATTACTATTTTGTAAAAATTTTTAATTAATAAAATCATACTGAAAATAACTTAAAAGGCGTTAACAAATAGATAGATATCATACATAAATTTAAAATTACAATTATGGTTATTACGATACAAATACTGGTACATTGACTAAGTATTGATTTTGCATTGTATATAAAAATTGACAAATAAGTACAGTATTTGTTAATATAATTTAAATTATTTAGTTTATAAATATACTGTATATACTATCATATAATACATGTATTGTATTATATAATGTTATACTAATAAGGTATTTATGCAATAATACTAAATTAATACTATATAATGAAAATACTGTCAATTTAATCAATCATTTATTAACAGTTTCTTAAATTGTTAATAAATTATCTAATTTTTAATAAATAATAAAATGATTTTAAATGCAGACTTTTATTCAAACATTTTGTTAAACAATTTATCATATTATTTATTAACTTATTATAATTGCAATTTGTAATTGTGATAACATAAGTACAGTATTTCAAAAAATATATATTATTGCACTTATTTGGAGTCAATTTTGATTAAATTCCTTCAATACCTGAGAAATCAAATATAAAAATATATATTTATTAAGAATTGGTTTCATATTATAAGCACTTTTTACGACAAATTCATGAATTACTCGACAATTTGCAAACCAATTAACTAAACATAAGATATCAACGTTTGAATATTTTTCATGTTATTGTATTTTTCCAGTAATTTGCATATTTAATAATAATAATAATTAATAAATTGTTATTTTTTAGATAAACTTCAATTTAAATATTAAAAATACATTAATCAACATAAAGTAGATATTTTTTTAGATATGATTATATAATTAAATTTGAAAAAAATATTTATACACTAATTAACACAACAAAAGCCCAGACATTATTAGTTTGAAACCATTTATAGTAATATAAACATAAATGTCCTCTAATTTAATTAATCAAAATATTTAAACAACAATTTGTATATTAATTGAAGTCAAACATTGACTTATAAGGTATTAAACGTGTTTTGATTGAAAACTTTGTTATAAAAAACTTTTCAAAACCCAAATTCAGAGTTTGTGATCAAAAAAAGCATTTGATATAAGATTTTAGTGAATAAAAAAAGTTTAATGAAATTAATTTATGTTTAATTCAGTGATAGTGAGACTAGTTTTCTGGGGATTACATAAACATATAGACAAAAGGTATGTCTATATAATGGTATTACCCGTAAGCTATCATAGAGTATACTATAGTATAGTTTAGCGTAATATTAGTTGTAATGACAGGAATGGTAGGAATGTTTCGATGAGTAATACATTGAGAGGAAGTTTTAATAGAAAATTATTACCAAATATGGGCATAAAGTTTGAACGTTAAACGTCACCATTGAATACACTTATTATCAGCCAATCATAATATACCACTTGTCCATCAAATACGTCATAAAAAGACTACATTTTTATAACCATTTTGTGTTTGAATTAGTCATTGAAAGAGTGTTTAAATTGTGACCCACTTTGCAATCGACTGAGTCGTCATTGATATCCATTACTATTGATAAGTATTGATAAGTTTGAGTAAAAAGTTGTATAAATTTGAACAACAGTTGAGTTGAAGTTAACACTCGTTTCAAACATTTAAGTGAAAAGAGTTATAAATAATTGATTTATTATTTAATTTATTGTTTATTGATATCATTTAACTGATCCAATCTATCAATATGTGTGACGATGATGTGGCAGCACTTGTGATTGACAATGGGTCGGGTATGTGTAAGGCTGGTTTCGCCGGCGATGACGCCCCGAGAGCTGTCTTCCCATCCATTGTCGGCCGACCCCGACATCAGGTAATTGATTGCATTATTAATTTGATTTGCAAAATGTTTTTAACTAATATTTAATTGCATTTATAGGGAGTTATGGTAGGAATGGGTCAGAAGGACTCGTATGTCGGCGATGAGGCCCAGTCTAAGAGAGGTATATTGACATTGAAGTACCCGATTGAACACGGGATTGTGACCAATTGGGACGATATGGAGAAGATATGGCACCACACCTTCTATAATGAATTGAGAGTCGCACCCGAAGAACATCCGGTCCTTCTCACTGAAGCTCCACTTAACCCAAAAGCAAACAGAGAAAAGATGACACAAATTATGTTTGAGACGTTCAACACTCCAGCCATGTATGTGGCCATTCAAGCCGTACTATCGCTGTACGCGTCGGGTCGTACCACTGGTATTGTACTGGACAGCGGTGACGGTGTGTCACATACTGTACCCATCTATGAAGGCTATGCACTGCCACACGCCATCTTACGTCTTGATTTAGCCGGTCGTGACTTAACTGATTATCTGATGAAAATTCTGACTGAAAGAGGCTATTCATTCACAACAACTGCTGAGCGAGAAATAGTTCGCGACATTAAAGAGAAGTTGTGTTACGTAGCTCTTGATTTCGAGCAGGAGATGGCAACGGCTTCCTCTTCTTCATCACTCGAAAAGTCTTATGAATTGCCTGACGGACAGGTGATTACCATAGGAAACGAGCGCTTCCGTTGTCCCGAAGCTCTATTCCAGCCTTCATTCTTGGGAATGGAGTCGAGCGGTATTCATGAGACTACTTATAACTCTATTATGAAGTGTGACGTCGATATCCGTAAAGATTTATACGCCAATACCGTGTTGTCCGGCGGCACTACAATGTATCCGGGAATTGCAGACAGAATGCAGAAAGAGATCACAGCACTGGCACCGAGTACTATGAAGATCAAGATTATAGCACCGCCTGAACGCAAATACTCCGTTTGGATCGGAGGCTCAATCCTGGCCTCACTGTCAACATTCCAACAGATGTGGATCTCTAAGCAAGAGTATGACGAGTCCGGCCCTTCCATTGTCCACAGGAAGTGCTTCTAAACATTTCCAATAATATGTAACGTCTTTTAATGTCAAATTGATATACTATTCGGAATTATTTATAATAATTATTTACAAGTCTTATAATTGTTTTAATCACTTTAACAAATCTTCACAATTCATTATTCAAATTATATCTATTTTCATCTTTTTATTTGTTTTTATTATTCCAAAGAAATGATAACTTTGTATACAAATCTTTGAACCAAAGTTTTGTTAATATTTTGTAAATTCATTAAATAAAGCGTTATTTTTTTATGTAATGATATACCGATATTATAATACAATATATTGTTTGCAAATATGTTAATTATCGTTACAAATAGATTGATTGCATCGTTGATTTGGCTTATGTTTTAAATATAACATTTACTCTAAAAATGGTGCTATAAAAGTGTCAAAACAATTATTTGTTGAGTTAATGCATCTTAAGTTAGCATTAAATAAATGATCATGGTTAGTTAATCGACATAAAAATTAGTTTACTGTATAGTAAAAAATGTCATTTATGTTGAATTATAAAATATACATGTATTACAAGTTAGTAATATTAATTAAAATAATAGTTAAATAATGACAAATATAGGGCGTTAATCATTAATCACCGAATTGGGAGATATTATAAATGGTTTGTCCCATACATGTCTTCATCACATTTGGTTTAATTATTTAATAATTCAAAAATGATTGACTATATAAATACAGTATAACAAATAAAAATAAGCTAGATCAAGTTTATTGATATTAAAATAATAATTATTGTATAACCAGTGAACCCACAGCCCTCTCCCTATTATCGATCCCTTATTATTATATTATTATGCAATCGATTAAATCAATGATATTTTCAAATGATAATAATTTCTATCAAATTATATATTGTGAATCATTTGTGAATTGGCTTTAACTATAAATTTGTTTAAAAAAGGTTATTATAGGTTATTCTGCATTTTTTATGAATATAAAAAGTAAAACAATAATATAAATTTACTTTTGCCACTTGTGATACAATTATCATAAAGTATTTTACAAAATTCCAACTTTTATACAAAATTAAATATAAACCATATTACTGTAAAGTAAAGTTATAATAAGTACAGTAGATTTATAATGTATATAATTTTTCAGATGATAAAACAATAATTATAATTATAACTAAACAAAAATATATGATAAGCAATACCAACCCAACTGTCCCACAAACTACACGACACTATTAATTGCAATTGTAATCCAAACTTATTTGTGAATATGATCTCAATATGAAGTTTACCATAAAGTGAGTCATTGGCTACTAAACACACACTTACCGTAAATGAGATCATATTTGCATTTATTATAAGTTTATGTCATAGTATTTAAACATTATTTATAAGTCAAAAATATAGGTATAAATTATATTTTGATATATCATAATTAAGTTTAGATTTATGGCTATATTTAACTTATATTATTAAACTTAATTATATCATAATTATTGTTAACTAAGCTTAAAATATTAAACATAATTAATTTCTTAAGTTTAGACTTAAGTTTTTTTTAAATAAAAAATTTATTGTATTAATAGTGTTATAAGTTTTGTAATAACCAGTAATAAGAAAGTAATGACAACGTGTTGTTGAATATAAGCCAACATTTGCTATCATTGATACCTCATTAGACACTTCTTGTAAATCATCGAAAGTAAGAGCTATCAGACAATGTTAGAGCCAATGAGCCACTCATCGAGCACTGGGAGGTATCGAGAGGTACAGGTGTTTGCATAGTCAGTGTAGGACTGGTATGTGTTGTGATGACACCATTGGTTACGTCACATGAGATCTATGGGTGCAATACATTGAAGACTTGATTATTGCTTTAACACTGTGTTTGACAATATGTCTGACTATTATTGATGTGACTGTGATTGTTGTCTTAATCAAAGACATGAGTTTGTGGTGATTGTGCACTAATGGCACACCAATTGTGACCAAAACATTACTGTTTATATCAATTATCATCACTTTGTGTCCATTTTTCAACTTGTGATCCATCGAAATGAAGAAACAGTTTCTAAATATCAAAGACTTTGTTCACATAAACCTCTCGCGGTTTGTATTGATTTGTTACCACTTCTTAACTGACCAAATGATTTTGACAATCATTTGACTAATCATTTTGTTATCATTTAGTGGCTATTTGTTAGTGTTTTGCTTTAAATGTCATTTAAATATCAAATACTTTAATTGTTTTCAATAAGTTATATGTATTTTAATATTAAATGTCTTTTTATGTTTACATTAAAAATATTTTTATCAAATCATTTGATTGAAACTAAACATTGATTTTATTGAACGTGTTTTCAATTATACCATAAAATTCAACTTTTATGGCAATATTTTTTATATTAATATAAATAAAATGATTGTTTGATAACTTGAAAACATTTATTGATTAATAGCTTTGAATATATTTAAAAGTTGTTGTAATCACTGGTTATTTAATGTGTTTTATATGCTTTAATGATTTCAATGATAACTCATTATTTATTTGTCATTTATAAACATTACTTTATTATAATTTTTAAAAAGGTTTTAAACTCTCAAAGTTAATGATTAAACAAATTATTTGTTAGCTAAACATTAGTCATGTATTATATCAATGACTGCAATGCGATCCTCAAATAAATAACAATTTTTTGCCATAACTTTCATATCAATGTTTACAATGAAAAACATCTAATCAATCATTTGATGACTATTTGCCCAAACATTTGATTTTAAATATTTTTTTAATATAATATTTTGATGAATTGATTGAATGCCTCCAAATTTAATGAAAAACAATTGATTAGTTATAACTTTATGAAAATATTTTAATAATTCATAATAAATACAAAAACTTGAGAAACATTTGCCTTAAATTGTCGACAACTCCAACACATTATTGACTTTTATTTGCAAACATTTAATAAACTAATACTGTATTGAAAAATATAGTTTATATAATAATATTTATGTATATAATTAAAATTAGACATAAACTCTCAAAGAAGAGCTATTCAACTCTTGGTCTGCAATGGATCCGCTCTATCAACGATGCGATCAATTAGTTTCCTATAAATATTTGAATACCATTTCCGGCAAATCTAATGTCAATTTTATAAACCAATAATTTCTGAGACTTTCATAGTTTTTTTTTAATCATATACTAAGCCTATTAAAAGTGCTTATTGTTATAATGTATTAATTTTGTTGTTGATTGGATTAATCATTTTTTTAATGATATAATTTTCTTTTCTTTTTGGCAAAATATTTTTTGATTTTTTTAGTTTTAAAAATAATTAGTAAAGTAATGAAAAATTTCATTTTTTAAAAATTATATAAAATGTAAATAATCTAATTACTAGTATTAATTTTTTAATTATTGAAGGACAAATAAATATAAATTTAGTTAATACAGTATTTTATTATATATAAGTTTATATATATATTCCTTTATATATCATATATATAATTTTTTATATATTAACATTATGTGTTGGAAATGATATTTAAATATATTTTTATCATTTAAATGACAATACTTTTGACAAAACAATTTAAACATAAATAAACATAAATTTAATTTCCTTTTCCTTTCTATTGTTAAGTTGGAAACTGACATTCAATTCAATAAATACTATTTTAGATTTAATTATAACTAAATGTATATAAAAATATTAATTTGGTTGTTATAGTGGAGACAAAAGTGAAGTATTAAATGAAGACCTGATAACTGCTGAAAAAAGGGTTGACTTAATCAAACAGACGTGTCTTAACAGTGAAAAGAAAATCACGTCATGTCTTCAGACAACGGGAACGGGTGTCGACTCGTTGTCTGCAGAGAAACGCCTCAAAAAGATGCCTCAAATGCAACTCTACCAGTGCTTCACTGAATTGGCCGAACAATTGGGTACTGACTCTGTCCTCGGGTGAGTCACTCTATACTTGTATTTTTATAAAGTTTTGTTTCAATTGTTAGACAATTATTTTATTTGTAGACTTAATGAATGACAAAAGGATGTATGTATTCATTACATTATACATCCTTTTAAAGCATTTACTCTTTTTTATAGTTATTGATAATTAAAAATTTAATAAAAATTATTTTATATATAATTTCTAAATTCTGATAAAATTTTATTAATATTAAAATTATTTAGTGCGAAGATTTAAAAAATATTATTGAAAAATTAAGATTTGTTTAATTAGTAATTTCATAACTCAATAGTTTGAATAAATTTAGTTTGAATGTAATACAAATAATTCAATTCACTTTAGTATTAAATAATATTTATTTTTAGAAATGACTCATTTGTTGTTATTTATTATTTTTATATTATTTAATAGCTATTAATAGAATAATTATAAATCAATTGGAAATTATTGTATTTTGTTATTTGGATTAATTAAATATCTATTATAATTATGTTTTTTAGGTTAACATTAAGCGAGTGTTCAAAACTTCAGAGTTTAGCTTCAAAAGAGTTACTGAACTATGAATTAGATGTTGAAAAGCAATGTCTGAATCAATTAACTAAAGCCATGGAAGTGGAGATACCTGTTGTTAACAAAGCAAAGAAACATTTAACAAAAGCCACAACAGATATGGATAACTACCGAATTAAATACCAAACGGCACTTAAATTGTCGCAACAATACGCCGGCGGGTCTGCCCTGTCGTCGGCACAAAAAGCTGAGTCTCTTCGTAAAGAACTTGAAGATTCAAGCATTAAAGTGGATCAAACCAGAGTAATGATTATCTTTAATGTTTTCTTACAAAATAATAATCTGTTTTTGTTTTTAGGATAATTATGCGGCAGAAATGTTTGCTTTATTAAGCAATGAATCACAATATGCACACATATTTCTCAATTTATTTAAGATTGAAGCCAACTATCATAAGAAAATGCAAGAATTAATGCAAATCTATTTGCCTGTCATTGAAAAAGTCATTAGTGAGTCTCACTTATATAGTTTGAAATACATAAATAGTTTTAACGACAATTAATTTTTTTGACAATTAGATGATAATTCACAAAAGCCAGTGTTTGGTACAGCACTTGGCGAACACCTGCGCGTAACAAAGCGTGAGATCTCAGTTGTCATCGAAACGTGTGTCGGATGGCTATTGAATAATTTGTCTGAAGAAGGATTGTTCCGCATTCCCGGCAGTACTTCCAAAGTTAAAAAATTAAAGAATGGATTCGATGCCGGATTTGTCGACTTCGAAGAATACATTCGCGACACCCATACGATTGCCGGTACTCTCAAGTCATATCTTAGAGAATTTCCAGAACCACTTCTTACATATAGTCTTTATAATGATTGGATCAATGCTGCAAAGTATGCTATTATTATTATTATTATTATTATTATTATTATTATTATTATTATTATTATTATTATTATTATTATTATTATTATTATTATTATTTATAATTAATACAATTATTGAATGTATAATTTGATTTGGATATTATTAACAGAGTCAATGACTCTGATGGTCGACTACAAGCTCTGTGGCAAGTCTGCAATCGACTACCAAAAGCACATTTTGATAATTTGCGATATTTAGTAAAGTTTTTATCAAAAATTTCCAATAATTGCGAGTCAAATAAGATGTCGGCGCAAAACTTAGCTATAGCTATATCACCCAGTCTTATATGGCCGCCACAAAATGGACAACAATTTGAGTCAGTTATTTAATTTATATTTAAGCAAATCTTATTGATTATCTTAAATAATTTATATTTGATTATTAGTGTAAATATGACGGCTGCCAGTCATCACAGTTTGATATTGGATGCATTAATTCAATATTGTGATTGGTTTTTTCCTGGAGGTAATCAAATGATACATAACTAAACCGCTGTAAATAAATAAATTTGTTTTATTTGTTTAGATCTTAATTTTGTCACATTTGCCATTCCTGGAGACAGACTTACGAATGGAGATAATACTTATTTTGGAGATAACTATTCCTCAAAAGCGCAACAAAGTCATCGATCTAACAAAAAACAAGCGCCCGCTCCTCCTGTTAGACCTCTTGAAAGAGTTTCTTCTATTAATGGGAACAAGTCTTCAGATTCCTTAAAAAGTTTTGATTCAGAAACAGAAAATACAATAAATAATGAAATTAGTTTCGCAGAGAGTTGTGATTCAAATACATCTGTGATTTATTCAACGGCTTCTTTAGACAGACCAACTAAAAGACTAACAAACAACTCAGTCAGTAATGATAAAAAGGTTTCAACAAATATTCAACTGAGAAATAAAGTGATAGAAAAGCCTAACGTTCCGCCACCATCTGTGCCCACAAGAAATACCTCTGAAAGACCGCATTCAATACATGAAAGGCCATCAGTTCCTCCACCAGAGCGACCTCAGAGGTCATGTGATAATAAAATTAAAGAACGATCTCTTGAATGTTTAAATGAACCCAATCTTATCGGTGATAAACAACTGTTTGAAGATAAATCAGCCGAAAGTGAGTCTAAAATTGAGTTCATTTCAAAGTCATTGTATCCTTTTAATGATTTGATTGATATTGAAGTCGAAAAACAAAATGATATTGAAATTAATGACAGCTCTTCTGTGGAATCTTTGAGAATCAAAAGTGTTGATCCAGAGACCGATTGCATTGCTTTTGTAGACGACTCGGCCTCTGATATTGAAGACAACAATAATGTTACGAACGTTAAGTTCAAAGTTAATTCACAATTAAAAGTTAAAATTATACCAATAAAACCTCCCAGAGCTCACTCACCTGCAAATTTAGTCGACAAAACTATAGATCCAGAGCTTCAGTCGCAGTCAAGTAGTGACGACACTCATCTGATTGATTTTAAGTCTGATTCCAGTCCACCGACACCTACATTCACAACTAGTGAAACTACTTTACCCATAAAAGCATCCAACGATCCCTTAACCACTCAATCTATACAGCCTAAGCCACGCACACAAATGAGACCATTGCCACCAAATAAGCCGAAAATCGCCGCATCCTCTGAAAACACTTATCTATAACTTTGAAACAATTGTTTTTTAATACATTATTAATAATAATGATATTTATGTGCATTATTTACATTTTAATATACTTAAAAAGTATTGATATTTTAATGCTTTTTTAATACTATATTAACTTATAAATTGCCTTTCAGTGCCTTTTTAATTATGTTTTAAAACTAAGGGATTTAATCATTTTATAATATTTACTATTATGCAAAATCTAGTCCATATTATTATATGAAATATATATATATATATATATATCTCATTATCGGATCATTTTTGAAATTAAAAATCAGTTGATTCAAAATATTTTTAATTAAATAATATATTATAAAGTCTCACATAAAGTTATTAAACATTTAGTAAAGTTAGTCAAATTATTTACCTGTAATACAGTAAACTGATCAATTCATACATACCTGTAGGTTGAATCTTACAATAAAAACAAAAACCTATTATAATATTACTATAATAATTAAAATATGTTTGGTATTGTCTTTTATGTGATTTTAACAAAAATAGATATAAAACAATACCATATTATCATTTTAAAAATTTTGATGTAATTTATATTATTTCTATAAAATTCAGACAAAAGTAACCTAAACTTTGCGATAACATTAAGTGAGACTTTTAGCGATTTTTAAATAATTAGTGAAAACAAAGTCGACCACTATTTACAAAACAATCTAACAGTTAATTATGTTTTACTGTTATTATTAAATTCCGAAACAAAGTTATTGTTAACTCATTTAAAATAAATAATATTTATTTTTTATTTAAAAACCAAATAATTATCGATATTATAATTGTTTTATTATATGATATTTATAAGTAACATTTTAATATTATTTGTTAGATTTAATTATATTTAAATAATATATTTTTGTGTAATATATAATAAAAATTAATGAAATATTTATATTCAAAAATAATTTTTATTATTAATTTAATCAAAATTATTATAAAACACATTAAATATTGTGTATAATACTATTTCTTCCTGTGTTTGCCATTTGCTCCAAATTTATTAGACTTTTTCACGTGATTTACATTTTGTTTATTATTATTATTATTATTATTATTATGTTTATTATCTCTATTTTTGGATCTTTTGTCAAATTTTGGTCTATTTTTTCCCTTAAAATCAGGCTTTGATTTGTTTGAAGTGTTTCTGTTTAGAAATAATTTAGTTTTATTTAAATGTATTTATTTAATAAATATAATAAGACATACCTCTCTTTAACCATCGGTTCAATTGCTTTATTGATATCAAGTTTAGGCTTTTTATTCATAATATCTTCAATAATCTTAAGATTCTTATCCTTTTCTCTACTCATATCACCCAAATTGGGTTCAAAGTGACGTCTTTTGCCGCTATTCTTCGGCGCCTTTTCGTTGTCCAACTTCTCAGCAAATCTTCCGACAGAAGCAGTGGACTGTTTTGCTAAAATGGATGCTCTTTTAAGACTTTCTTGTGGTTGATTCATATGAGGAACAATTCCAGTATTTCCCGCAACTTTCACTTTCTGCGATCGCGCGATATTTCGCAGTCTTTGTAATTCATTTTTAGCAATCCTTTCCTTTTTATCTTCGCTTCTCTTTTCAAAGTAATTCACATTCGGATCTTTTGGTGATATAATTATTAATATAAACTTAAAATACAAAAAACTAAACAAAAGGATAATATGAATCATCAATACCTGCATTGTTTGGCACTTCAATGACCCAATCTTTCTGCTGATTGATACCTCTGTAACCAAACCGTGGTTTCCATTGTTTGGACTCTTCATCCCAAACCAGTTTGTCTTTCTTTTTATTTTGAATGCCTTTCATTTTTGCATACGTTTCCCATTTTGTCGGTGCCTTTGGTTTGGGAATCGGTTTACTTCTTGGCAGAAGATATCCAACGGCTGGCAATTGAGCGACAATTGTGTCGTCGACTCGTTTGGTCTCTAATTGCCATAATTTATTGCAAATCAGTTGACAATTATCTCGCGCCAGACTTTTCATATAAACCTCTTTACCACTTCTGTTGTTAATAATAATAATATCAATGATTAAGTGATGACAACAAATTCAAACCTCAATTCTTTGGCATCAATAGGGTTGGTGTCGACAGCCAGAAGATGTCTTAAATCGTAAAATAGATCAATAGGTTTGTCGACTCTAACACTTTGATTGGCTTTCTCTTCATCTTCAGTAGCCTTTTGGAGCAATTCTTCGACAAAATTGGTGTCCATTTGTGATAACAAGTGATTCAATAATTTATTAAACACTTGAAAGCAATGCAAGCGTTGAATGCATTGAATATCAATGCAAACCAAAAGCACATGTCTTTCACGTCATTATTGGCTTTTAATTCAATATTTGTATTACTTTTGGCGCATATTTTAATTTACTTGACTTTAAAATCGTATTATTTTTTAATTTAAAGAATAACTTAATAATAAAAATTATACAAATATTTATATTAAAATATCATTAATATTAGTTTAATATAAAATATAATTTAATAAAAATTATTAATTAGTAAAAAATTGCAAAATATCTTATTATATAACTACTGATAAAGTATTATTTGGTTTTCCGTGAATACGGAATCTGTAGATCTGGTTGACCTGTCTTATCGGTGTTATATACATCCAGTGCTTCACTTATTAAAGACTTAATTTTGTCAATAGTTGACAATATCTTCATTTTATGGATATTACATTCAACTCCGTGCGGATCATATGTTTCTGAACAACGAGTGTTTATAATAGTTCCTCCTTTTCAAAGCATTTAAATAACATTTAATGACATTCAAAGATAACTATAATTTATTACACAATTACCTGACGGTTCCAATGCATAATCTGGTTGACCTGTCTTATCGGCGTCATATACAGCCAGTGCTTCACTTATTAAAGACCTAACTTTTCCAATAGTTATATTAGATGTTATGGATTTACTTTCCCTTTTCATCTGTTCTTCAAATTTCTCAATAGTTGTCATTAATTTTTGTTCAATCGATTCCCTGAAAACATCATTTGTTTTCATTAATTCAAAATTTATGAAACTTTTAAGTTCTTCAACTGCTTCTGATGGAGACATAGATTGTCGTGTGTTTTGATTATTGCTTAACAATGAAGACATAAATGCAGACAAACGTAAGTCAATCAAAGCTATCAACGATTCAGTATTATTCTGACAGCAATTCTTTAAAGAATTATTCAAATATTCTTCAATTTTATCCATTTTTTCACTCAAATGCGTAAACTTTTCATTTTCATTAAATTCATTGTTTTTCATCTTTGAATTCATATCACTGTTTGTTTGTCTCAATTGATTCAAATCATTACGCATTGTCTTCATTTCCTTAATCAAAGCATTGATTGCATCTTTGGCCGCATAATCACTGACCAGTCCATCAAATGAACTGTAAGGCAGTGGACTAGATATGTAATGACTCAATAAATATATACAAGGAGTTAAAAACAATAATAAGACCACAAATCGGAAAATTAAAGGACACTTATTGGTGGCCCGTTTGACGGCATTTGGTGTCACATTTGAACTATTAATTGAATTATTAATTATTTCTGTTTTCGTATTTGTATTCAAAGTACGAGACATTTGGGTGGAAGTCTTAACAAAAGATGAGATACTTTTGCGGCACATATTTGGTACCAACCAATCAGTATTTGAAATATTCTTATTATAACTGATACTCTTAGAGTAAGTATAATCTGTTTTTGTTAAATCTTTTAGTGATTGACTTTGATTTAGATATTGAATATATAATTCGTGAATTGTTGAAGAATTCATTATATGTTTTGCTTTATGTGACCACAAATCTAATAAATCCTTCACTTTCTTTAAATACCACTTTTCTGAATCAGTGTCAACACTATCGTTGAATTCTTTGGCCACAAATGTAACGGCTTTTGAGTGTTTGTCAACCGATTCAAAGTTAAGTGAAGAGCACTTATGAATCAATAAATCTTGGGATTTGTTGTCCGTAAAAAATATATCTATTGTTGTTGTTTTTGAAACCATTGGTTATCATTGACTACAAGTTTAGAGTATTTTAATGATATATTTTAAGTCATTTATAAACTACTGTACTGTATATTAATGTACATTAGTTTTTGATAATTAATATGTAGTTTAAGTTATTTTCCAATTAGTTTTTAATATGTTTTTAGATATATTTTTTTGTATAAATAGATATACTTTTTATTATATACAGTACTTTAAGTTGAGTTTCGGACGCATATTGTGAAGTCGTAACGAAAACTGTAATATAATTTTGTTAAGTTTGAGTTATGTATCAGATGTCTTATAGAGTGGTCGTACCGAAAGTACTGTATCTTAAATTGTTATGTTTAGTAATGATTGTTATATTAGTTAATAAATAGTTTTGATTGATATTGAATAAAAAAATTTTTAATAATAAGTGATATTTTTTCTAAAAATTCAATAAAAAGTATATTTCAGTTCGTTATTAAAATAGCATTCATTTTTGAAAATTTTCAAAATAAATGTCTTAACTTAATATTGAAATCCTTAATCTCTAAAATTAATTTATTTTTAACCAAATGTTGTTAAAAGTAAATTATATTTTTAAAAATTATTAAATAATATTCAAAAGCTTTTTCATTTTTTTTAATAATAATATATTAACAATATTAACTTTATTTATAAATTGATTCAATAATTTAAACTAAATATAAAAGCATTGATTTTATTTACTAAATTGTAAGAAATCTATTTAAAAGTACAAAATCATCATAATATTCATAATATACAGTAGTATTATATTAAAAAATGTTAGCAATTAATTCATTTTAAAATCATAAATTTTATAATGCATTTATGCCTACATTTCACAGTTTAAAATTTAACTAAAAAATTAAGATTTTAATTTTTTATGATATTTTGAAATTGTGATTTCAAATCAGTTAATTAATTGTAAATATACTTAACAATGCAATTGTCATAATTGGCTATAACTACAGTATAATTGCTATTATAATAATAATAACTGTAATTAGTAGTCAAAAGAGTATTTGGCATTTTTATATTAATTTATAAAATTTATAATAAATATATAATCAGTCATAACATTAACTCAATGTATTATTTAATCATTTGTTCGTATTTTTTTTTTGATTACATAAAACATAAGCATATTTTAAATAAAGTTTAATCAAATTAAAATTAAATATTTTAAATATTCAGTAATATTGTAAATGATGTTTTGATAGTAAATTACAGTTAATACTATCTATTAACTAAACGATGTAATGTTAATACTGTAATAATAGTGTATTCAATTCAATTCTGTAATTGTTATTATCATTTACATTGACATAATTTGATAAAAAACTGCGTTAATTAAATTAATAATTAAAATAAGTGTTGAAACACTTAAATTTATATTCATAACTAATTATTCAATTTTAATCATTTTTGATTTGTTATGTAATAAATCTAATAAAAATGAATTTAGACTCAACTGTGAATTAGGCGAAAGGCATGACTAAATGCATCGATTTATAAAAACTATTTTGTATACAAAAATGACTAAATTTAGTTATACTTATAATATCAATAAAATGATATTTATATATATAATAAACTATTATATAAATTACCGTAATATACTTAATACTATAAATAAATAAAATATTAAAAATTATAATTTAGACGACGGGATCATTAGATTTCCGTTGGCAAAGATATTATTGGGATCGACGTATTGTTTAACAGCCCTAAGCATTCCCAGACCTACATTAGAAACGGTCTGTTCGAGCCATCGTTTTCTAATTTTACCGCATCCGTGGTGATGGGATATACTATGGATTATAAATATACAAAATAATTCATACATAACTCGATTAATAATATATACGACAACATACCTTCCACCCGATGCAATAATCTCATCTCTGGCAGCATTTTCAATGGACTCATAAACACTGACCGGATCACCACTAATCATACCGTCCTGATAGTTGAATGCGAAGTAAAAGTAAACACAAGCGCCCGCATCGTAAGTCTATCCATAAGAAGTATACCTTTAATATTAAAAAAAAAAACAGACGTATGACATACCTGAGTGACACGACATGTAATGAGTGCCGGTTTGCTAACAATATATTTTTTTACTTCAGTTCTTAACTTTTCTTTTACATTTCGACATAAATCCAGACATCTATCCCAAGGAACTGATGTCTCGAAAGATTCCGAAACAATTCCATAATCTAATCCTAAATCCTATGTAAACAAAAGTATATAAAAATGTAAATCATTGATAAAATTTCAAAAATAAAAGAATACAAACTCGAATGTATGCGATTACAAATGTCAAAAGATAACCACGTCTTCCATTTTCTTCTCCCGCAGACATACCTCCTAATTGTTCCGCAATTTCTATTATTTTTGTTTCAAGTATTTCCACGTCCTTATAAAATAAATAAAATGATTTAATTTTGAAAAATACATTATTATAGATAACAAAAAATAATTCAATTAAACCTCTTTATTGCCTTCCATAAGAAGTGTCGCGACACACATTTGGTTGACATCAAAGCCTTTGATTTTAGTGACGTAAAACTTTTTAAATCCGTCAATAATTGACTGTAATATTGATGCAGTGCCTGGTTTTAGGGCCTGACCTAAAAAATAATATTACCGATACTTTACTAAAAGCAATTAGTGAATAGAAATATTCATACCGAAGATAAACTGTTCGTTATCCATGAGCCTAATTGATGCCGGTTTGAGCTGTCTTCTGGCAATTTCGCGCATAAATTGAACACCGACCTCAAAGTTTGGGAAAACAATTGATCCATATTTTTGGCACTCAGGTATTGGCCTAACTTTAAGTGTGACTTCAGTGATAACTCCAAGAGTCCCTTCAGAACCTAATATGAAATGATGAATATCAGGACCCGAGGATATTCTGGGCACTTGACAATTGCGTTGGACAGTGCCCTTCGACGTAACCATCTTCACGTGAACCAACATATCTTCAATATTTCCGTAAATATTTTTTTTCATTCCCGAAGCTCTGGTGGCCACCCAACCACCCAAAGAGCTAAATTCATAAGAATCTGGTTCATGACCGGTACATAACCCAAGTTTTGCTAGTTCTCTCTCCAAATCTTGACCAATAATTCCGGACTCAATATGAGCGGTAAGATTGTGGTGATCAACCCATAAGATTTTATTCATTTGTGAGGTATCTAATGATATTATCATTCGGTTCTCATTTTCTGGGCATTCAAGAGCTCCCGAAACACTGGTTCCGCCACCGAAAGGAATAATGACTACATTATGATCTGAAGCCAACTTGACTAATATGACCACTTCATCGTGACATTTGGGCCAAACCACGATATCGGGCACTCTTTTAAACTTATGTTCTCTTAGTGTAAATATCTCATGCAATGTGTGTCCGTGACTTCGGAAAAGTCGATCGCTTGCATCAAATGAATGAGCAATTGATGTCTTAAGTAAATCATTCATTAGACCCTCACTGACGATAGGTTTCGGTAAATCTAATGCTTGCGATTCGGACTTAAAAATAAATTTATTTGTATTATAATCTGATATTTAAAATATTAATCAAAATACAGACCTGTGATGTGAACTTCGTGTTGAGATCAACTCCAAGAGCCGATTCGACCCATTGGGCAAAAAGTGGCAGTTTTTGGCTTCCGATGCGATAGCGATCACCCGTAAAGCTGAACATATGATTTCTAGTATCAAATTCAAACCTCGAGTCCTTATATCCCCATCCATTCCACTTCAGCAAAGTATCACTACAATAGATCCAATCAATTCAAAACAAATGTCATTAAATTTATAGCCAATTAAATTACCGTTTCTTAGGGATCGCTGGCGACCACTGGTCACTGTGTTTGTCTCTTGTGTTGACTGTGTCTTTGGATGACATTATGATCACTAAAACTGTTGGACCACTTGTTTAATAATTAATGAAAACAATGTGTTATTAAGTGCTTAACAATAATGACTTTCAGTGTTTAATATATCATATTATATATAAATACTTTATTATTACTGTATATCACATGAGATATGACTTTATGGTTGACAACAGTTATTATTATAACATTAATTCAATTAATCTTTTATACAATGCATTCAATAAAACAATACAATTGAATGCAATTTGAATGCAATAGAATGCATGCAATCAATTGAATCAATCATTTTATTGATTATTTATAAGCGTCTCATTGGTTGTCATAGCAATCAATGATCACCTCATGTCTGACATCGCAAACACTTTTCATTTAATTAATAATAATTTTATTTAATTTTTAACAAATTATTTGGCATTTAATACAAATTCAAATAATTAATTCAAGTTTTTAAACAAATTGCTGCAAAACTTTAATTTTTTACTTAGAAAACACAAAACTATGTTAAAAGAGATTTTATATTATTATTATTATTATTATTATTATTATTATTACTAATATTAAGTAAACAAACGCTTGAAATGCCTTTTAATAGTTGTTTACAAACATTAGCTCTGATTGTGTGTCCATTTGAGTGATGACTGACTCATAACTGGTACCACATTTGCGATCATTTTTCTACACAATTGTGGCCAATATGTGGCCAAAAGTCATATTCAATGACAAACACCTTTTGGTGACCTTTTTGTTGATATTAATATCAATGAGTTGTAGCCATCAGATGGTGGTATCAAACGATATAACAGATAACTCAGTGAAAGAGTTGAGCCAACGATGTATTCATTTGGTGCCAAACAATGACAACTGTTTCATCAATTTTCTTCATTTAGATCAACATATCATTGAATTTTCACTTAAATGTAAGGATATTGAAGATCACATGAAATTAGTTAAAGCAATTGATTGGATTTATAGCTCTAATGATAGTATTTGTGGCAAAATTGGTGCCAAATTGAAACTTAAAGAGATTGAGATTTACGGAAGTGATTCTTCAGCAGTCAATCAATGGCTTAAAACGTTTAACAAATCCATTGAAAGCTTAACAATCATTGAAACATTTGGGACACAAATTGACGATAATTTGTTTAATAAATTTGAAGATTTAAAATATTTAAATTTTTCAAACAATAATTTAACAAAATTTCAATCAAAACCAAAGTTATTTCATTTGATTTCTTTGGATTTAAGTCATAATAAGTTGGAATCAATTGATTTGAATGGTATGACATCATTGAGATCCTTATATTTAGAGAACAATTACTTGAAAACAATCAAAGAGTTTGATAACAAAATCACAACCATATCATTGACCAGAAATGAATGGATTTGTGATAAAAACTTGATTTGGCTCTTGAAATACACTAAAGATAGGTCTCATAAAGTCATTAACAGAGAGAACATTCTTTGTAAATCTCCAGAAGTGGCTAAAGACATGAAGTTTTCTCAACGTATGACTGTATTGGAGACACCGATTTGTGGACAATGCGAGTGCTCTGTTGTCAGAAATAAAGATGTTATGTCTGTTAACTGTTCCAACAATCAGTTAGAATCACTGCCAACAAGTCTGCCATCCATAACAAAGATAGTAAAACTTGACAACAATAATATTAAACACATATCACTGAATGCATTGGCACTGAATAACTGGAGGAATGTTTCATATCTACACCTAAATAATAACACAATTGAATCGTTGGCTGGCTTTGAGAGAACTAATTTGTTGAAGAATTTGGTTGCATTACACTTAAATAATAATCGTCTTAAAGAAATACCAGTTTATATATTGGATCAATTGTCACACTTGGATGAACTCTATCTGTCCAATAATCCGTGGCTTTGCAACTGTAAAACAGTTGTTTTCCAAACATGGCTTCAGAATCATTTCAAAAACGTTAAAGACGTTTATAACATCCGATGTGCCGCAGCTCTCGATCCAGACATTGAAACAAAGCCTAAAAATGGTTTGTATACCGAAAATGCAGACCAAAAGTTTGCCACTCGAGTCCTCTTAAGGATTCCTAAATCAGAATTATGTCCACAATCTCGGGAACCAATAGAAGTGTTTGAAATAATCAATTGGTTGGTCTCAACACTTATTATACTAATAATTATAAAATTGATTTACGACTACTTTTGGCAAAAAAGAACCGGAAAATTGCCAGAGTTTTTCAAATTGAATATCAATTGATGTTATTTTTTTTTGTCCATTTTGACGATAAATGATTGTATATTTTGTTAAGTTTAAAATATTTACTCCACATTACTATTGTTTGTAAAAATAATAAAATAAATTTATATACTGTATATAATTCACACAAAAATGACTTAAAGTTCTTGTTTTTCATTATTATTATTATTATTGGTATGACTTAAGGTCTCATCGAGACAACCGGCATCTCCTCTCTTAAGAACTCTGTCTACACATAAATATTTGTTTAGCGGTTGTTTCTGATGATTGAAATACCAGTTCTCGATATCCGACTCATGCTTTTCCAACAAATCTTCACACTATTAAACAACAATACATTTAACAAAATCTTAATTTTAATAACATCTGATAATTACCTGAGTTTTCATATGAGTGACTTCAGCTGATGGTTTGTCCCATAAGTCAAAAGGCATTCCGAGATCCACTTTAACTCCTTTGTCAACCAAACCGTGTAATGTCTTGAATGTAGTGCTCATCCCTTTTGCAAATCTTGTGCTGTCTTTCCTTTCTTTATGAATATTATACTCCAATAATGTCTCACAAATGCCATCCAACGACTCGACTAATCGCAGTTCACTTTAGTTAACAAATTCATTAATATTTAGTTACAAATAAATGCTAAAATTATGATAAAATTAAAAGGAAATAATAAATCATACGAAACAACATATTTCTTCTTATGTCTTGTTTGATCGTCAAATCCATATCCCGTTTCAATGACATCATGTGTTTTCCCGGTTTGTTTCAATCGTTCCTCTAATTCAATGACCAAATACTTGCAAACTATTCAATAAAAAACAAAAACAAATTAAAACAAATTAAAACCAATTGTCACCTAATTTTGACATTTAATTCAAGTGTCTTTACCCTCACAATTGTTGGCATACTTAACGCCATACACCTCTTCTTCGACACTTTTCTCTTCAGCCAAACAAATGGTTGCAATTATGGCAAACAATGTTATTGTGACAAACAATTTGTTCCCAAATGACATTATTTAGTATAAAACTTATTTAAATAATTATTTTTAAAAAGTTAAGTTATGGTTAAAAATAGTGCCATAAAATTGTGACCTAAAAATTGACTCTCAATACGAGTTTATTAACATAAATGCATTGATAATTGAGTTTTGATTACAATATACAGTACAATGTGTACTCTATTAGAATATATATTATATAACTGTCCATGTACATTTTTACATTATTATAAATAATATCAAATATATATATATACAGAATATATTTATTTTGAAAAACACATAATAAGCTGATTACATGTACAATAGTTAACAAATTTTATTATTTACTGTATTATTATTATTAAGTTTATGCTATCTATTAGCGCATACTCTGCTTACTATTTATACGAATTGTTAGTGTATTGGATACCTGAGCTAACAAAGGGTGGATCAAAGTTTGCAAAAAATATTGTTTACCGGTAATTGAATTTACGTTATTTTACTATCATTTTTGTTATAATTAAATATTGTCTAATTTTCATTGTTACTATCAAAACAATACTGTAGTTATATACAAACATTTTTTCATATTTAATCATACAATACAGACATTATTAAGTTTAGATTATAATCATTAATATATTTTTTTAAAATTATAAACATTTTTTTATTTTAAAAATTAATTTATTAGTAATATTACAACAGAATTAATGTCATTTATTCAATGAAAAGAAAAATAAAATATTTAAACATAGATTGACTCTATGGTTGTGTTTAATGTAAAATGTGTGATTTTTTTAATATATAATTAAACTCATTTATCTGTATTCGTTAATTTCACATAAAAATCATTAATTTTTCTATAATTTAAATTTTTATAATACAATTGTTTTACTAAATTTTTATAACATTCAATAATAAATTAGTTAAAATTAATTATTTCACGTTTTTTAAAATTTCAAACCAATTTACACGATCTCTCCACAAGTCGTTTTACAGGCATATCGTCTCAAAAATGTTGAGCCGAAATGTCAAACAATTTTTGTGAGCAATTTGTCAAATAGTCATAAAATTTTAAAGGCACAAACAGATAGTGCAAATGGTTGACAATTATTTCAATCATTATTTATCCGCTAAGTATATGATTATTATTATTATTGCGATGATTTGGTTTTGCGTTAATTTAGTAGTGGAAGCAATGGTAGCCACTGGCCATCAGCACAATTGAGAGAAGTGGTAATAAAAAAATACGAAACGTTCCTTCATTTTTCTTAATATTATATATGAATTTCACAATTTAATTGCCAAAGTGTTCATGAAATTCACTACTTTTTTCTTAAATCAAATGTTTTCAGCGATAAAACCAAATAAAATGAATTTAATTTATCAGTTTTGTATAACAACTCATGTGTTTTTGTTTGTTTTGATGATTTGTTTGACAAGTAATGAAGGATTTTTAACATAAATATTAAATTAATAAATCTCTTAAATCACACAATTCTAAGACCTTTTAAAGATGCTTCTAAAGACTAATAATAAAAAAAATATTTAATCAAATTTAAATAAATTGTGCTTAAATTTAAGTACCTTTAAATCCCAGATAACCATCTGTCCATCGACACTAATGGTAGAAATCTTGTCGGTCGCTGACTTAGACCCACTGTAAAGTCTAATCTCTGTAATAGTGTTTTGATGGATTGTATCCAATTGGGTGTCACTGACATTATTATCAGCAATGGCTCTCTTATCCATATCTCTAAACTTTCTCATAGCACTACAAGAAATTAAATATATATAAATTGTATAAACATATGCTAAATATAACAATCAAATTAAATTATATTTTAAATCATCACTTCATACCTAAACCCATCCACTTCTTTCTTAAGAGATTTGTCCACTTTGTCGACATATTGGAGTTCAGCTTTACTCATATCATACTTAAAAAGCATTGGACAGCAGTCGTGACCCTTTAATGAGAAATTATTTTAATAATCTCATATCAAAATAGAAATTAATTTTATATCAAATTAGGGCTAATTGTATGACACTTACGGCAGCAATAATCAAGTCGGATGTCGTCCACACACACGTCAAATAAGGCAAATATCGTGTTTTAAATGTCGAGATAGACATACCTCTATTGGCGTCGGCCACAGATATACTACTGTCATGAGATACCCACGCAAGACGATTGCCATCGGGAGAAAAACTCACGTTATGAACCCATCCACCTGTCAATACAAATCATTAAAAAACAATTAAAATTGACATCAATTACAAACCTCCTCCACCCGAAAACTCGGCAATTAGGGAACCGGTGGCACACTTTCCACCCCATGGTGTCGGTTCGCCTTCTCTTTTGTCCACTTCTTTAATAAAACCGGAAAATATTCTGGCCTTAAAATCAGTTGAGCCGCAGGCAAGCAATTGGTTGTTTATATGCCAATCAACTGAAGTAACTGTTGAACGAATAGGTTTTTTGATATGTTTGGAAACCCACCAGTCGTTTGACTCTTCAAAATAACAAATCGATATAAGTTTAGCACCGCTTCCCACTGCAAACTTGTCCTCTTTTGGTGACCACCGCACACAAGTGGCCGCTCTATTAATTCGCAACAATACTAATGTTGGCTTCCAATTGCCGTCAATTACAGACCAGACATAAGCGTTTCGGTCCTATTAATAACAAAATTTAATTATATTATAATTTTTATACAATTATTAATCAATAGATACCGCAGAACAGGTCACTATTCGGTTACTATTTGGTGCCCAATCAATACTTGTTATCCTTAAGTCATGGCCAACCAGTGTTTGATTTAACGTCCACTTTGATCCCTCTTTTTGATAAATATGGACTTCATTATTGTTGGGAGAGAGGGCTACTTCTGTTAATATCAACAAATAATACATTCATTTAATTGTCACAATAATAATAATAATAATAGACATACTATTTCTTTGGGCATTAAATGCATGACACGGAATGGCATCGATGCCGAAGCTGTGAACTTCAGACATGGATATCACGATTTTGTCACAATTATCCTATTATTACAATTATATGGACAATATATATATATATATATGGTTCACGATTTGAGCCAATGGTCATCAATTGATCAACCGATTTACATGTCGATCATCGATAACCTATTCATCACCTATTGTATCAAAATATAATATCATATTAAACAAACAGATATTAACAATATATTTATTTAGTTTTATTAACTAAAATAATTATATTTATTTTAATCTTATCTTTAAGACAAATATTTTCTCATAAGTTAAGTAAAAAGCAACGAAAAAATCAGTGAAATTGTTAAGTAATGAATAGTATTGTATTGACAGCGGATTTAGTTATTATTTGAACAATAAATCAGAGATAAAAATATGTAATAAAATGATTGACAAAAAATATAATACAAGTATAGAAGTATTCATTGACTCTAATGTATTAAAAGTCATGTTTTAACACTAAAAGTCATTTAATATAAAAATATAAATTAATATTAAAACAATAATTTTGATATAAAAACATAAATTTAATGGCATATCAAATGAAACATTCAATTTGTAAAACTAACTGATCCTCACTTTTGTCATATAATTCAATAATATTTACGTATAATTACAGTTAATTTATGTTAAATCATAGCTAATAATAAACAAATTATCACTAAATGTGTCGACAATTAAAACAAATGTTGAAATCATAAGAAACGCCCAAAAGTTGATACAAACTTAGTGTTGCTTTCAATGAGTTTTATGTCAAATGTTGTCAAAAATAGCCGACATTTGACACTAACTATGACTTATGAGTCGATATTTGTCAACATTTAATGGTTTGGCCGACAATATAGTCAAATAAATTGATAGAAATTAATTGAAAACAATATTAAATTGCGATTAAAATACTCACAAATCGGTGATTAAAACACTTGAAGTGAGTGTTAAACTATTGAGTGAATCACTCGATAAGTAATACAACAATTCAGCGGAGGATATGTCGAAACAAACGACAACTCATTTTCAATCATATATTACGACAAACAATACATTCAAATGGAGACCCCTTTTGACAAACCATTGCATACAAAGTCTATGACAAACACATCACTAGTCATACAGTTATACCATTAATACCGGTATTTAAATACTGATATTCATTGATAACATTTTGCCATTGATTTCCTCTACCACTTGCTTATCATGTTTTACATCAATTTTGATTGTTATTAATAATATAACCAAATCATTATATACATAGTATTACAGTATTATAACCAAACAATCAAATCTATTATTTTTACTTTACATAACATTTTTTAAATTTATATCAAAATACAGTATAATATCATTTTTTATCACATGTTTCACTCAAATAAATTCATTTTTTGTCTACATTTTTAAAATACTTACGATTATTATAATTTATAAATGATTTGATATATTTGTACAAAAAATTATTACAATAATTGATAAACTGTTTGATTAATAAAATATTACAAATAAACTCATTTTAAAAATGCACTTAACTTACATATAATTACAGATTTTCTGACATTTCATTTTAATATTAAAAATATATTTTTATATATAATAAAATCTGATAATACAAGTAATCAATAGTTTTTATATTTATAATTAAAATATAATTAAATGTATTTTAAACTAATTATCAAAATAGGGAATAAATATTCATAACGTTTATTATGAATGACTTTATCGGATAAATAGACAATACTTTTACAATAAGTTTATTTAAAGACCAGTTTTTATGGCAAACATTGAACTTAGAGTTCATTTAATGCAAAGATGTTTTGATTTGAAGTTTTGTTGTGTTTTATGTGAAATGTTATGTCATATCATATATTATATTGAATGACAATATTATTGTTTCAATTGTTAATATTTTTTGATTGATATCATTTGTGGTAATTATCTGACATTAGTTGATAGTTATCGTCTAATTAAACCTCAAAACAAATCAACGATTCAATAGTCATCTCATAATTGTTTCTCACTATTAAAGGTATTGAATGTATTGTCAAATGAGTTGTCAATAAAGTCCTCAACACATATGTGTATTAACTTTATAATACATTTATTTGTAGTAATTGCCTAATAATTTAATTAAATATTTATTATATTTATAAGTATTTATTTACTAATGATAATACTCTAATAATTATACAGTATTATAAATTATAATACTGTATAAAGTAATACAGGTCTAAACAAACAACATGTGATTATAAATGATAAAATTGTTTGAATTGTTTCAAACCATTGATTGATCCAAATTGATTCAACATTAATATAATATATGGCATAACTATAATAATAATAATAATAAATATGATATAAAATTCTTGAGATTTAAACTTAATTTTTATGAGTATATTATATTTTTTAATACAATAATAATTATTACAATTATTGTGAGGACTGGTAGTCCTTGTGATCGCACGTGTAGTTTGAATAACTGGCAATTGATTTGACATAACAATCAAAAAATTGTGTTTTAGACTCCATTTTTCTGATGATTTTTTGTTATATTTATTAATTTCATATATTTAATAAAATTACTTAAATTTTAGTTATTTTCTAAATATAAAATATTGATTGCATTATATCTATAGATATATAAATTTACAAAAAGTTTTTTACTATAGAAAAATTATGTGCCGGTAATTGAAAAAACGAGAAATAATATATTAAAATATTAACAATTATTAAGTGTCTTAAAAATATGAAAACATTGAAATAAAGATTTTTAGACAATACAGATATAATTAGTTGAATTGTCGACTGAACCCTAACTTGAAGTTTATTGACCGAAACCTTTAGTAAAAATTATTATTATTATTATTATTATTATTATTATTATTATTATTATTATTATTATTATTATTATTATTATTATTATTATTATTATTATTATTATCAGTTCAGTTATGTGTGAAGACGTTGTAAAATATTTAAAATCTAATCCTTTACTGTATTTTTAAGATAATATTTAATAATTTTTATAAATATTATATAATTTCTATTTATTGCAGAACTTTTAACTAAATTACTTGAAATATATTGTTATATTCATCCGATAAGTGGCAGCAATTAAAATGAATAGTTTGGTAAAAGTTTGGATATTTTGTGTATTACTTGACATTATTTGGTGTCACGAGTCGTCGTTTCAATCAATTGAAGAGATGGATAACCATTTACACGCCGACCAAATCCCTGCTCCTGATTCTCAGCCAAGTTATGAAGAAATTAAAAAAAAATTGTCACAACTTTTTGATCAAGAAATAGATAAAGATAGCGATGGATTGGCTACCGTTACTGAACTGAAGAAATGGATTGAAGTGGTTCACCATAAACTCATTGAAGATAATATTGAACAACAGTGGGCTTATTATAAGCCTGAAGTACAAGAAGTTCACAGTTGGGAAGGATATAATCCGGAACAAAAAGAAGTGCTTCATTGGGAACATTATGTTAATATGACTTATCCCGACAATATAGCCGAAGAAGATAATTCTGATCCAAACTTTAAGAATTATAAAAATATGTTTAAAAGAGCAGAAAGAAGATGGAAATATGCCGACAGAAATTCAGACTCAGTTCTGGTTAAAGATGAATATAAAGACTTCATTCATCCCGAAGAATCAGATCGAACTAAAGAGATATTAGTTGATGAAGCTATGGAAGAGATGGATAACGATAACAATGGCGAAGTGACACTTGAAGAGTATATGAATCATATTAATGAAATGTCTCCGGAAGAAGAAAAAACTAATCCCGAGTTCGCTCAGGTTTGCTGTTTAATCATCAAAATTGCTATTTAGTCATAATTGTTATATTTATTATTAGGTCCAACAAAATCATTTTATAACATATTTAGACAAAAATAAAGATAGCGTTTTAAATAAAGATGAACTTAAAGAATGGTTGGTTCCTTCGTATGACAAACACGAGGCCGAGTCGTGGAGACTCATACAAGAGGGTGACCACAATCAGGACGAAAAACTTTCATTAGATGAGCTGTTAGAAAGTCAGGACCGATACTTAAGTCTAATTCCGCCCGAATTCTGGCACCAATATAATGACGACCACTCGACAACCACCCCTTCCACTCACGAAGAATTATAACAACTTTTTTTTATAAGCATTGTGTGATTATAAGAAAACAATTCTTTAAAAATGATTAAAAATCAAAATATTTGATAAAATGCAATATAAACTAAATTTTATTTAAAAAATTAGTTTAAAATATGTATTATTTAACAATATCTTCAGGTTATTTTTATTGTGCTCTCTATTATAAAATATTAATTATTAGCAGAAAAATGTTTTACTATACGGTAAGATAAAGTATTAATACTGTATCTACAGGTAGTCTTACGTTATATAAAATTGAGATTTTAAAAAATTGTCAAAATTGTATAATTTCTTTCGAATTGATCAAAAATAAATATTTCTATTATTTATATTAAGATACTTTAGTAAACAACTAATTTTTGTGTCAATTTTATAGAGAATTTCCATTTTATTTTCTTCAAATATATTATCAAAACATTAACTTTATTTTCTTTTAATTTCTTTAAAACTATCGAAATGTGTGAGGAATGAGATCGAGATTTTTGGTCATCAATTAGTGGTAAAACCAGATCATTAAGTGATCTAAATCTAGCATTTCTTTACAATGAACCGGATTATTGAGTACTAAACATAAAAACTATAAAAAAAACTAAACGATGAGAGATGTGTTATATAATACATGAGTTCAGTCTTTAAAAAATACATTCAATATTATCATTAAAATCGGTGAGAATTAGTCCTCATTTTCAGTTATAATTTAGTGAATTGAATGTTATTTTAAAATTATCTTAAAGTGTGGCCGAAAGGGAGAAAAAAAATTTTGTTGAAAATTTACATCCGTTTTAATTAATGAAAGTCAAGCTTTCATTTGAATCCTAGTTTTTCAATGAAAATTTTATTAATTTTAGCCAAACATACATTTATGTGAATTTTCATGTTTTATATATTAATCTAAATTTTGCTCATAGGTTGACATTATTTCAACAATATTATGTAAATTATCGTAGAAAACAATTTTATTTTAATTATTTTATTAAAAATAATTTTAACTAATTGTGAAGAGAGGGTAATATTAATATACTATACATATAAAGTTATATGAATTACAGACTACAGTAGTCAAGCAATGGTAGAGTAAGCAACTAAACAATCTAATGTTAGAGCCCGGAGCTCACCCTCCAATAGCCCCCAAACTGATAACAACAACACAGTTATATAAGATTCAAGTTATAAACTGTCTATAACTAGATGTACCGTTAAGTTATGTGTTGGCACTACAGGTAACTGTTTATAACAGTTATACCCAAACTTGTCGTTCACTTTTCATTGACTATACAACAAGTTTTTAGGTTTTTACTCGCGAGTGAACATTGTTTTTGGTTCATTGACCCCAACATTGCATTTAAATGTGAACTTGAAATGCAAAAGTTTTTTACTATTTTTAATTTTCTTATTATATTTAGTTATCAGTCAATTAATTATTTCGTTTACTTGTTTTTAACACAATTCTCTCATTTATTTGTTGTATTAATTTATTTTTATTTTTACTTTTATCTATATATCCAATTTTTATAATAATAGTTAAAAACATATATTTGTTTTAAGATTTATTTAGTTTTTTATAGAAATGGTTTCTTATAAACTTATAAATTGAATATATTTTTAAATAATAGACATTCAGGTTATTTGAGGTTATGATCATTAGATTCTAATAAATTGTAAACATTTTACCCCTCATATCGTATCAACCCTTTCCTGAATAACATTCATGTATTTTATTTAATCTTCATTTCATTCAATTTTTAAAAAATACATTAAATTTTGTTAACAAAATTTAATTTATTATTTCGCATACGTTGTTATATGGAATAAATTAATTACTAAATTAAAAATAACAATATTTTATTTAATTATATTTTATAAAATAATATTATACTAAAACTAAAAGATTTTATTTATATTTGTTTTAATTTATAATACAATATAAATTTATACTGAATTTGGTCTGCGATAGTGCTAATTATATAATAACATAGTATTGGTGTTTATGGGACAAACATATTACTAATTGGCAAACAATTACTGAATTTAACAAAATGTTTGCAATTATGTTAATATAATTCATTTTAAATATGATTTTGTTTTATTCATTTCTATTTTGTTTGTTTTTTTATTTTTTTAAAACAAATAATAATTTTTTGCTAAAATTATTATTAATAATAATGAAATAGATTTGATGTGAACTACTTTGAATTTACACTATTTATGGGCACAAAAAAAGATAAAACCAGTGCTTGTATTCATTAGATATTTTCATTGATGACAGTGAAGAACAAGTGATCTAAAAAACAATAAGACTGTTATGTTGTTGTTATTGTTATCTAACAGTTAGCACAGGTATTGCATACAAAACAACAAACAAATTATTAGTTAAATTAGTCTAAACATTACAACACAAGTCTGTACTAATCACCGCTACAGAAGTGTTCAGACACTGAGAGACAACAGCGACTGTTGTATAAAAAAAACAAGTTTTTAATCCAATAATGTCTTATATAGTACTCATATAACTGTATATTCAAATATTGTTTAACTTTTCCCCCATTTCTGGTCACTGGTATTGACGGAAATATGTTTTTGTATTAACTAAAAAAATAATAATTTGTCGCCGATATTGTATTATCTAAGTACTGTACTATCAATAACAATGTACTCATTTCTATATTTTATTTTTTGTTTTACTTATTTATATTTATAATTTTTTAAATAATATATATATAATATTAAGCATAAAAATATATTTATATAATATTTTCACGAGTATTGTGACTGAATTTTATTTTATTTTTTATACTATTGTAAATGCTATTTACTTATAATTTTAAAAATAAGCATTGTAAAATTAAAATTAATTTTTAATAACATGAAAAATATAGGAAAAAATTTGTGACCATATATTAAACTTTACTAAATTTAATCAAAAGTATAGTTAACATGCACAAATTAACATCAATAATTTAAAATTATATAATATTTTTAATACTGTAGTAACATTACAGATATATTGACTATTGCAATGCTAAAGTGTTGATTTGTCCATGTTAACTGTAAGTGTAATTTTGAATCAATTTAGTCAAATTTAATATAAAATTTGTATAATTCATCTATGTGAATTAATAATTTGTAGAAATTTATTTTTTTTTATATAACAATTTATATACCATTTGTGGTACATTAACATAGTATTACATAAATTTATGAAATACTTATTTTATTGTTATATATTTGTAAAATTTATTATTTAAAAATAGAAATAATTAAATTGATTGCAAACTTTGAAAATATCTATTGAAAATCATATTATGACGAAATGCTATATAAATCTACGATAGATTATTAATATATTTAGTTATAAATATGATTGCAAACTGATGAGGACTGGGATGTCCTCTCTCTGGAAACATGTTTTCTCAATTTGTTTACATAGTATAGCATCGACTTTCTAGTCTTAACTGTCGGTACTCTAAGAACCGGTCCTTAAAAAGCCTGAACCTCTTGCTCTTCACTTACAGTGTATTGCTGTTCACTCAATGTATGGCTTGTTATTAATGAATGAAAGTTTCAAACATATCTTTTGGTTGGTGTATACCTACCTACCAGTGCTAAAGGCATACTCCGAACTTGAATAACTTCCTGAACTTGAATGGTGCAGTGATAGCACCGTTATATAGTGTTTGTGCAATAATTAGGTTATGTTTAGACCATTCCTCACAACTGCTGCTATTTTTTTACTAAATAGTTACTCAAATGGTAACCAACGATGAGTTTCTTCAAACAACTCAAACTTTTATTGAGACAAAAGATTTTATTAAGAAAACGACAGCCAGTAATGATTTTTTGTTATTTTTTTTATTAAATGACAATATTTTCCAAATAATTAATTGATTATATGGTGTACTTATAACAGACAACTTTATTCTTGGAGCTCTTCTGGCCGGCCATTGTTTTTCTGGCCGTACTTACCGTCAGATTACAGTTTCCAGCAGTCAATCGGCAGACTTGTATGTGTCCAGTGATTTACAATCATCTTTCATCATAAATATAATATATAGATATTATATGTTTTTATCGGTATGTTTAATGTGTTAAACAAATTTTTTATCCGTTGATTAGGTTATTATAACTCAAAAGCACTTCCGAGCGCCGGATCTGTCAATTTTTGGCAGTCATTTGTATGCAATGTTGACAACCCTTGCCTTAATTCAAGCTCTTATAATGAGATCCCATATTATCCAAATGCCAGGTAAGCAAACATTGCATTAAAAACTATACGTTAATTAATATTTGTCTGACACACTATAGCCTACTTTAAAATAACTTTATACTGTATAACAATCCTAAGCGTCGCTGTCCCCTATTATAACAGTTTAGCTTAAAATAGCATCATTTTTAGCATATATAAAGTATATATATATATATTTAGACATTTATTTGTCAAACAATAGTTGTGTAATAAATTTTAGCAAATTATTTGCTTATTTTTATATTAAGATTTATTTGAGAAATCAATTTATTAGAAAAACTTTCTTAAAATACTCTTTAATTAAATTGAGGTTATATTTGATATAATAATACTGTATTATATATCAATAGACTCATTAGTCTCATTAAACATGTTATGAATTACAGGCATTTCACTGTAAATTTATACCACTCTTTTAAAATCACTTAATAAACAATAATTTCGATATAAATATTTTTATTTAGGAAAGTAATAAATTTATTTTAAATTTAGTAAATGTTTGTTAATATTAATATTATATTATTTTTATACAGTACTGTATAATAAAATAAATATTAAATTTTAGATTTGTTCATAAAGAGATTGTCTTTGGTTTAATTATATTATATTAAATATATTGAACACAAAATATAGAATGAATAAAAAAAATTATTTAATAATTTTTAAATAATCCATTATTGGTAATAATAATAATAATAATAATATACTTAAGATGAATAACAAAATATAAAATTACATAAAAATATGAATTATTAGAATCCATAAATTGGTGGATCAATTATCTCCATTGATAATTGAGAAAAATGTGACGTCAGTTATCCGCGATTTGCCGAAAGGTATTCAACTTATCGGTACAATTGTGGATATGCTGTCACAGTCACCACTTAAAAGTACAATCGAAACTGGATTTCCATTTATGGATATATTGATGGACTCCGGGACTGAAAAGATTAGACCACTTCGTAATAAGACATCGAGAAGTAGTAAATCGATGGATACTTTAGAGCTGTTGGCTTTGACTAAAGCACATCTACACAACTCAGAGATGAGATCAGCACTCAATAGTTTGAAAGAAGCTATAAAAGCAATGCCTTATATTAAAGGATTTGTGGCAAATGTTTCACAATCTCTTAATTTGGATGAAGAATTAGATAAAATAGACCTAAAAGGAGATCCAATTGAATTGCTTGGATGTAAATGTTTAACTTTAATTAGTCTTTTAAACAATTATAAGTTACTAATAATTTATTACCAAAACTCTTGTGTTTGACAGCCCCTCACGCGTCAACTATTTTGGGTAAACTGATGTGCGGACAAACATTGCCAGCGCTGAGCAAAGAGATGCAACTCATGAAAGTAGTGGTAAAAAAGCCAAATATCAATGAAGCGGACGCGGCATCACTTGCCAGTAAGTTTTGTCAACACGGGTACAGACAAATAATGCAGATGCAGGGCGGACCTGTCATCTGGGCTTTTCTTAAACCTATTTTGGCCGGAAAAGTACTTTACACACCTAAAAATGATTTAACCGACTCTATTATGGCCCGAATGAACAAAACGTTTGCATTTATGTCTGAATTTGCTGATGTATTACATGCCTGGGCGCAGACCATTAGCTCACTAAAAGACTTCTACAAAGATCCGAATGCCAATCAACGACTTAGAAGTCTTAAACATTTTATCGTTCAGTTTTTGGGTCGAGAATTTGAAGGCATTTTTGATGACACCGAAACTTTTAACTTAATTGAAAAAATGGCAAAATCGGGAGCAATCTTAGGTTTGGTTCAGATGGCGGCAAATGTTGCACAATGTGTTCATTTGAATAGATTTGTTGGTCTCTCTAATGAACTGGAGTTAGAAAACATGGCCCGAAAATTAACAAAATCACATGAATTTATAGCTGGTATTGTATTCAATAATATGGATACACACCCATTGACAGCACATCCCTTAAAGTTATCCCACAATATAGAGTATAAGATCCGTATTGACATTGACTTTGTGCCGTCAACTAAAGCTTTAAAATCACGCATTTGGGAACCGGGACCTCGAGATAATTATATCACTGATTTGGGTTATTTGAAAGGATTCGTTGAAATACAAGAAATGGTTGACAGAGCTATTACATCTGTTTTAATTAATGACACTAAACTACTAATTGAACCGGCAGTCCATTTGCAACAATTTCCATACTTGTGCTATGATATCGATAAGTTTGGAAACTATATACGAGCTCTTTCACCACTAATAACAACAATTGCTTGGATTTTTTTAATCGCTTATTTAATAAGAGAACAGGTTCTTGAAAGGGAACTTCATCTCGAAGAAGTACTTAGAGTAATGGGACTTAAACCAGGAGTTGCTTGGATGACATGGTTTGTCATATTTAATATTTCTAAATATTTAATATTTTAATTAATAAAATATTTTTAATTATTTTTAGGTTTCTATTAGGACTCATAGTAATGGCGTTTGGGACCCTTTGTGGGCTTACATTACTTAAATTGGGAGGACTTATACCAAATTCAGATCCCGTACTCTTATATATATTCTTTATGTCGTTTTCTTTATCATTGATAATGTATTGGTAAGTCTTATACAAAATCAACATTTCGTTGAAATTAAACATTAAATATAATATACTAATCAATTAATAACTGTATTAATCATTCAGTTATATGATGAGTTCATTTTTCAAGACGGCAACCATTGCAGCTCTCTCTGGAATCGTTGGATATTTGGCCTCATTCTTACCATTTATGGTGGCCATCACTCTTGAAAATGAAATGTCATATATTCACAAAGTGCTTACTGTAAGTCGCATCACAAGTATAGCTAATAATTTTATTTTTAATAAATAATAATTATGTTTCATATGTTTAGTGTTTTTCAATGTCTGCATCATTTTGTTATGGCATGATGTATATGTCCCGGTTTGAGGGTAACCAACAATTTCTAGTTTGATTCAATAATATGTTGTAAAGTATAATGAATATCAAATTTAAACTATTTATAGTGCAAGGTGTCGGTATGCAGTGGACAAACCTATGGCACAGTCCAATGCAAGCGGACACTATGAATGTGGGAACGGCAATGATAATGATGTTTGTCGACTCGATATTATATTTTGTAATTGCATGGTATATATCACATGTTTGCCCTCGTAAGTCATTGAAAACAATTTATTTAAATCAAAATTATAACAATTGATTTTTGTCAAACTATATTGACATAATATGATAGCCGGTAATAACGCGCACCGATACCCCTGGTATTTCTTTTTGACGTACAACTACTGGTGTTGTAATATTCACAATACATCCAAAAGCAAATCTAAGACAACTATCCAAAGCGCTGATCAACAACGTAATGGTAAAATTGGTAACACCAATGGCTACGGAAATAATCCGGGAATTCAATTGCAAGGCCTTTATGTGATATTTAATAAAAGTAGCAAAAAGTGCAAACATGTGGCCGTCTCTAACCTAAGTCTCAGTCTTAAAGAGGGACAAATCACAACTATGTTGGGCAGGAATGGCGCCGGAAAGACAACAACTATCAATGTCCTGACCGGTCAATTGCCACCAACGGCCGGCTCTGTCTATATTTATGGACATCCTGTACCCGATGAGTTTATGCAGGCCAGGAAACTATTGGGATATTGTCCTCAATATAATACCTTATTTATGAATATGACTGTTAGAGAACACTTACAGTTCTATTCGGATCTTAAGGGACTCTTAAATGAAGATGAAATTGAAGAAGACATCAATAATATGTTACACAGCACAGGACTCTGGCATTTACAACACCATCTCGTCAGACATTTATCGGGTGGACTTCAGCGAAGATTATGCGTAGCACTGGCTTTTGTCGGCGGATCTAAACTAATCATTTTGGATGAACCCACGTATGTCTTATATGTTTTAATTTTTGTTATTTATTATTTTGTCATTCAGGGCAAGTGTGGATCCAGTGGCACGAAGAAGTATTTGGGATCTAATAGTTCAACAAAAACAAAGTCGAACAGTACTGTTGACAACACACCACATGGATGAGGCAGAGATATTAAGTGATGAAGTGGCTGTCATTCATAGGGGAAAATTACTTTGTATTGGATCACCACTACTTCTTAAAAGCAAATATGGCTGCGGATATCAATTGACAGTTTCAAGACAAGGAAATGATGATGGTGATAATGATTCAGGCAGATCATCCAATGGACCAACAGAAGAGTCCAGTGATGTCGAAAGATTGATGGCATTCACTAAATGTCTTATACCTAATGCAACCTTTGTTGAAGACTACGGTCAAGAAGTCATTTTGACACTTCCACAACATGGTTCATATGGTGTGGCCCACGATTACGCCACCTTTTTTAAGTGTTTGGACGCCAACATCCATGCTCTGGGATTTGGAAACTATGGACTGACGAGTACTACTCTCGAAGAAGTATTCCTTACACTTTGCAATCTTGAAGAGTCACATATGCCTATGGAAGCGGCAAAACTAGCCGTCGCCAGAAAGTTCAGTCAACCCCTCAATAATGAAGAGAATAGTCACGATATGCGTATGAATTTGGACCCAACTATGGACTGGAACTGTCCAGAGCTGGTCACTGGAGTTCAGCTTAAATTCAAACAATTATGTGCTCTTCTTAACAAACGATTCACTCATACATTAAGAGATTGGAAGACATTATTTTGTACGCTATTCCTTCCCTGTATTTTCATAGCATTTGCAATGGGAATGACATTAATTAAGCCATCCTTTGCACCGGATCCGGCTCTTCCACTAATGCCCACAATCTATGGTCAATCAAGTGTTTCATTTTATAGTGCAATCAATTCATCACAAAATAGCAAATTAATAGCAAATGAATTAATCAAAACAAAACCAAAAATTCCTGATTGTTTAAAACCTCGAGAAAATTGGTTTGTGATTATTAATAGTTAATTTTGACTAAAATTTTTTAATAATTAATTTTAAATATATTTTTTTCCTTTGATAGGAGAGTATCTAAGTGTCCAGTTTTAACAGAACTTCCCTCAGAAACAAATTATCTACCGAAGCACTTAAAGACGTTATCAGGAGATGCCTGGACTACTAATGCTAAACTTTGTCGATGTAATGAATGTAACACTGATATGACATCAATGACTCCTCTAATTTCAAGTCCAGCACTTACTGGACACGGATTTGTATATGATTTGAGTCGTGTAAATGTCAGCCAATTCTTGTTAAGAACTTATTCCGAATTTATGGACAGACGTTGGGGTGGTTGGAGTTTCCATAATAATGATAATAATATGACAACAAAGAGTCAACAAATAGTTAAGATCTGGTTTGATAATAATGGATATCATAGTTTGCCATCTTATTTAAGTGCTGTTAATAATGCTATTATGAGAGCAAATCTCAAAGTCGCTGGTATTGACAATTCAAGTCAATATAGTAAGTAGTGTTATATAAAATAATTATCAAATTATAATAATATAAAAAATATTTAATTTATAGGAATTACCACATATTCGCATCCATTGCACATAAGGTCGAGTCAATTGGGAGACCAGTCACTAATGCAAAGGGCTGGGGATGCGGGCATTGCACTCATTATTTTGGTTGGATTTATTTTTATCCCAACCAGCTTTGTCTTCTATATTGTAAGGGAACGGACCTTTGAGGAGAAACAACTGCAACGTATCTTTGGTGTGGGAACTGTACTCTACTGGTTGTCATCTTTGTTATGGGATTTGATATCATTGAGTGTTGCAATTGGTTTCTCAGCTATAATAATATCATGTTTTCAATTGCCTATATATGTGGCTCATCTCAATCTACCGGCTGTATTGACGCTATTATTTCTGTTTGGTTGGGCTATGACTACATTAGTCTATTTAATGGAGAAGCTGTTCAATGAGGCCAGCATTGCATTTATGGTCATATATTGTTTAGCACTATTCATTGGAATCAATACAATGATTATGAGATTACTTATTGATGTGTTTAAGTTGATTGAAGTGAGTCCTGTATTTCAATCAACATTTGATAGGATAGCCATTATCTTCCCTCCCTATGCCTTACTAAGTGGTTTAGTTGATATACATAGAAACCAACTGTTCGCTGATATATTTAAGTTATTTGACCAGGACACTTATGTTAACCCATTCTCAATGCAAATGTTAGGTCCATATTATATAACACTTGCTGTCGAAGGAATCATACTATTTATAGTGAATCTAATACTCGAATACTTTAACTTTTCTTCATATAAAACAAAACAAATAATCAAATCTATTGTTAACAATGAAGACAATGATGTGGCCGAAGAAAGAAAGAAAGTACACCTCAATGAAACCAATAGCGATATATTAAAGATCGTCGGACTCACTAAAGTCTTTCAAAGTATGTTTGGAAAACGTATTGCCGTCGATAACGTCAGCTTTTCGGTGCCACGCGGAGAGGTATTACACATAACTCTTTATATTTTATTATATTTAATATTAAATTAATAATTTCATAACCATTTAGTGTTTTGGACTATTGGGAGTCAACGGAGCCGGAAAAACAACTTTATTCCGTATACTGACGGGACAATTGAAGCCAACGACTGGTCAGGCGATCATCAATAGCAAAGACATTCGGAAAATTTTATCATCAAATTACCAATCATTGGGTTATTGTCCTCAAGCGGATGCACTCGACTTTGTTCTCACTCCTTATGAACATTTGACTATTTATTCACATCTTAGAGGAATACCTACACAACATATACCAACTGTAAGACATAATATTTATTTATATAGTTTTTAGCAATTTTGTTAATTATTAAACAGTAGTTTTACACAAACAGCTTATAGATATTGAATATTATTAATTTAATTATATTACAATGTATTGCAATCAGATTGTCAATGAATCGTTGGCTAAATTTCAATTGATGCCACACTCGCAGATGCCTGTATTGGCACTGAGTAGAGGTAATCGTAGAAAACTATGTTTGGCAATAGCTATGCTCGGGAACCCACAACTGGCACTTTTGGTAGACATTAAATATATTTGATTAAAATTAAATGTTAATTAACTTAATTAAATATAATTAAAGGATGAACCGACCAGTGGTCTCGACCCTCAGAGTCGGCGATATATTATTCAGAACATTCAAAATGCAGTCAGAGATCGGAGATCAGTACTGTTGACATCACACAGGTATACAAATTTGAATTAAATTAAATGATTTACCGATAATAATAAAAATTTCATATAATAGTATGGAAGAGTGTGATATCCTATGTTCCCGATTGGCAATTATGGTTAACGGACGCTTCAAATGCATTGGAAGTCCACAGTATTTAAAACATAAGTTAGCATTTATTTTGGATTAATTTTGCTAAAAAATCACTTTAAATTCAAAATTAAATTAATATTTGATTACTAAATAAATAATAGGTTTGGTTCGGGATATTTGATAACTTTACGACTTCACGAGTCTGAGAACAATCACTCGGATGCCATCACTTTTATGAACCAATATTTCCCTTCCTGTGTCCTCAGAGTAAGTTAATGACAACTATTTGTAAATATATTGGACACTATTATACAGTTGATTGTCACTATATTAGGCACATCACCACACAATGTTAGAGTTTAGTCTACCCTACAATCACATCCCTTTGTCGACAATTTTCGATAACTTACAAAAAGGACAACAGAAACTTAATTTACAAGACTTCTCTGTTAGTCAAACATCATTAGATCAGGTCTGTAATAATAATAATAATATTATTATTATCTTTAAATTAAATTAATAAATATAATATTATTTTTAAAAATAGGTTTTTGTGAGTTTTGCTAATCAACAGATCAATGATTATCAGTCACCGATCCCTTCCAAGCAAAACACTGTTTACTCAAATCCTGCATTTATTAGCTCTTCAGAGAACTTAAATGCAAACAAAAAACAAGCCATGGATTACACTGTCAGAAGTAGAGGTCGTTTTCCTGAAGACAATCACTACATGAGAGCTAATAAGAAAGTAAACCATTGGAAGACATGTGAAAATACCACTCAGTTTTAAATTAATTATTTTATAATCATTTTCATTGAAACCCATAATTAGTTAACTCATAACATAAAATAAAAAAATGTCAATTGAATTCGTGTAAATTTCATTATCATTTATATAAGCGGGTAATCATAAAAATTTCTCTACTTTATTATGTGTGGGTTATTATGATTAATAACGCTTAACAATACTTAATAATATTAAAATAATAAATAATAAATAAACTTAAACTACAAAATATTATAAATATATAGAAAATGAAAAATAATGAATAAATAAAATATAAATCTATTGACTTTTGACACGTTTTGATGCTCTCATTAATTGAAAGACTGTCGAAGAAATCTTTTCGTAAAAGAGATACATCAGAGCAGTGGTCAACACAGTCTGTAAAAGCTTTGATTCCATGCCTTTGTATAAACCATTGAATCCCTGTTTATTGACAATAGTCTTAAATATCTCAATAATTGGTTTCTTCTTTATTTCATCGGTTCCATACTATTATCATCACAAACGTTATAATTAGAAATTTTACAATAATTTAAAAAAACTATTGAAAAACATACTCTTTGTTTTGACTGAACAATTTGTAATGGATAAGTGACAACTGTACTGATGCTCTTAGAAATAGCTCCCAACACAAAGACAACGGTTCCACTTAATTGGTCTGCTTTAAGAAATACTAGTGCCTCGCGTTTTAGCATTTCATAAATCATGAATTGAATCGCTGGATTTGAAACTAACATAAGCGATGGCAAAGTACTGCTCCACAAACCAGATGGACCTTCAGTATTGTATATCTTAGTCATGGCATCGATGACACCCTCATAGTGAGGATATTTTCTCAAATGTTTGTCAGCTTCAGACACAATAGTTCCCTGCATTTTGAGTCTCATATTTATCACCCATAGAGGAGTTGTCATCAATACATTGACAACACCTATACATTATATACAATTGTCAGCAATAATTGTCAAATACATTGATATCAAAGAGTTACCAGCGATGGCACCCAATGTTAAATCTTTTAGAGGAGAATATTTTGCTTTGTTTTGACCGAAAACAGCTCTTAAGCCGTGAAATGTATAGAAATATACGAAACCAGACGCACAAAGACTCACTAAAACAGGTCTTAATCCTCGATATAAAGACTCACTATTAGTAAACAAATGAATTTTTAGTCTAATTATAAAAACTGTCGACATTTTTGTTATTACAAGACATACATTCCTTCTTCGGCCACCAATTCCTTTATCATAGTTAGCGTGTCTTTAGACTTACGGTTATCTTCTATCTGAAGTCTGGATCTAATCGTATCCAACGGGAAGAAGACGGCCATTGCTGTCATTCCGCCCTTTAATTGATATTTTAGTTATAATTAATAATGACATCCAAGTCATGACACAATATTATCACTGCTTACAACTGATCCAGAGATGGCATGAACCAAAGTGTCATAACTGAACAAATGGTTCCATTGATTGCCAGACATCACTGCAATTGATCCCAAATGAATTCAATATTGAAATATTGTTTACTATAACATGTGTGACATCTAAATGAAAACAACTATCAATTGATCAATACTTCAATCCATATGATTGTTGTATTAATATATTATATAAACATTTGTATTACTATTTAACACAAATAACAGTAAACTTGTAGACAGTCTGACACCAGTTATAGCATTAAACCAATCGTACAAATGTTTTGTCAAATTTGTTAATTAATTTACACTACAATTATTTAAATTATTTTTTAAAAAGTTATTTAATTATAATATAACTAAATTTTATAATAATTATAAATATTAATTAATATATTTTTCAAATTAGAATTTCTGTAAAAATTTGATTATTTTAATGAAAAGTTTGTTTTTTCTGTGAATATTATAATTTAATTAATTTATAAATTAGACATGTATTAGATATAAAATGTAAAGTAATTATTAAAATAAATTATATATGAAAACTATTAAATTATTTATAATGTAAAAATATTAAATATAACTTAATTACATTACTGTTAACTTATAAAGTTGAGTACAATGACAATTTAATTTGTTATTTTCAAAATAATGTTTATATTATGATATCAAAAGTCAAAAGAAATAAAACTTTATTCAATAGATTTCTTTTAGAAATATATCCTTGGATTAACTCTACAGTAAAATTAAAAATATTATCAAAATATGTCGATTTCAAGGTATAAGTAGTTTAAATACTGTATAAACTTTTAGTAATATTGTATATTTTGGTATTCAATTAATACATTTTATAATTTTTACAGTAATATACATATCATATAAATGTATGTATTCTTAATAATAATATATCTAATAATTACCAACTTTTAAGTAATAATGTTTGAATTAATTAACATTTATACGATAAGTATAAATAATTTATGTTTTTAATACAATAATTTTTAAGTTAATATTATTTATTTTGCTTTACGTTTATGACTAAAATATGAAAGTTTTTCATAAGTCATGAAATTCGTGTATAATTGAAATATAAAAATAAATGTAAAGAATTTAGTCTATTAACTATGAAAAACAGTCGTAACTGTAAATCATTAACAATAGGCAGTATTTCCTGAAACACAGTTACCTAACAACGCCTTACCCTTCATTAGACATAATAATAGCAATAAAGTATAACATATATTCAAATGGATGGGAATTAATAGATGCGGCACAGGTAGGGCTTAACAATAGATTCAATACATTGAAGTATATTTTTTGCTTCAATATATGACTCATACAATTGCCATCAATAATATTAAACAAAAGTTTAATAAATCGTCAAAACATTTACTAAACATTAACTATAAAAATATAAATAGAAAAGAGTTTTTTGCAATCAATGAATAGATAATTAAAATTAAGAGATAAGTAAAAGTAAATGAATCAAAAATAACTAATATCTCGACATTTATATAGCAGTTAAGCAATTGTGCGGAATTTGCATTCATTTACTGTATTTCTGTTTCTATAATATTCATAATAACATTACATTTATATAACAATCAAAATGTTGTGTAAACTTAACATCCATTGAGATGTTTGCGTTGGTGTTAAACAGTAAACACTTGAATATTAATAAAATTATATATTTTATCCCTTATTTGTAAAAACTCTTGTGAATCAAACTTTTGACATTATTTTACTTTTTCGACGTAGATATGAGTGACTTTCAAAACTCATTTATAATTCAATCTAATTATTATCTAAGTGTGTGTTTAAGATAATGCGATGCAATAATAATGATAATCAACAAGAGACCAGTCATACAACCCATCGATGCTTAAGAAGTTCGTGTTCAGCAAACGGTTGTAAAGCTGGTCCGGGTTTACAGTTTGGTCGACTCATACCGACGCCAACCAAAAGGTAATTAAAAACAAAATATCGTTAATTAAAAAAATAGAGAGACATTCAAATCATTTGAATTATCATTTTATTAATAATCGCCTCAAAATTACCGCAAAAAGACTATTACTTAAATCATAATATAAAACAAAAACAGTAAAGCCATTAACGGTACGACTTTTGATATCTGGCCCGAGCACCCGGTCCTCCAAACTTCTTGGGCTCACAACGACGTGGATCTGATACCAGTAAAGTTCTGTCATATTGAATGAGAATGTCCTTAATCTCCTTCTTGGACGCCTCATCGATGTACTTCTGATAGTAAGCCACCAAAGCTTTAGAAATGGCTTGTCTTATGGCATATATCTGTGCCACGTGTCCGCCACCATTAACACGAACTCTGATGTCAACTCCGGAAAATCTATTAGAAATCAATCAATTGATTAGGTTTTCTGATTGTCAACACTTGACTTCTTTGTTTACATACCTTTCCTGACCCAACAAAAGAATTGGCTCCAAGAGCTTAAATTTCAGGACTTGTGGTTCAACGTTGTCGAGCGGTCGGCCGTTAACTTTGATGAGACCATTGCCGCGCTTACAATAGGCCACCGCTGTTGCCGTTTTCTTGCGGCCGAACACTTGAACCGAAGGAACCGCTTCTTTGCTGTCGTTTGAAAAATAATATTTGTTAGTTAACTGTCATTAATATTGTGTTAAAATCAATGACAAAACAACTTACGTAGCCATCGATGGTTTGATTTAAAGACGATTTAATGATAAGTATTATTAAATCCAAACACTTGTGTTGTGTCTCACAAACGGAAAGGGATTTCAATTGACAACACGTGACACACATTCACACATCTATAACATTCAAACATCAATTACGTCAATATATTTACTATATATAGACATCATTTATGAACAAAAATGCCAACAATTTGTCGAAATATTTGTTGAACTTTTGAGTAAAAATATTAAACAAATTGTGACTAAAATTTGAATTCAAATGAATGTCAATATAATTATTAATAATAAATAAAGTAATGAAATGTCAATCAATTGATTAATCTATTAATGACTGCATTTGTTTGACAAACACTGCACTCAAACCATTAAAACCTGTTATCACTAATCATAAGCCACTTGTCATCACTTGATTGACAACACTATTGACTGTTTGTTGTTATCGCTATTCAAATGATTTTTATTTTCATTTATCAAATCTTTAATCAAAAATTAAATACATTTTATTAATTGTTAATCAATTGAACAGATATTTGAAAATATAAATTATTTATTTATTTTAATAATAAGTTAATGTAATTGATTTGAATCAATATTTGCAATATTTATGTAACAATTATTATACAGTTTTTAGTGTTTTATTGCATCGAATTCATTGATAAACACATTGTTTTGTATTATTATTTGCAATCATTTAAATTGAATAACAAATCAATGGATTTAATGAAATTCAATGCAAACAATGATTTCCCCATTGAGTGAGTGTTTTGTCAAACTATACGAGCATTTCATTAATTAGTGTATTATTTGCTTTTAATTAATTAATTTGCAATTTAATTGATAAATTTGACGACAATTTTGTGGTCAACTCCTTTAAATGCATTGTTTTTTTGTCTCTACCATTAATTTTTTCATAAATTGTTTTTACATTTCATTTCAATTGTCATAATATTATTTTCATTTCAATTTATTTATTTTTTTTCATTTAATTCAGGTATTAGTTAAACGTTTTGTTTATTTTTTATGACATGAAACTAATTTCATATTATTTATACTAATCATTAGATATAGTTTTTTGAATTAATGTATTATGAATTTATTAAGTATTAATTTATGAATTAATTATTTCATTAATTCATTAATAATAATATTGAGAAAACAGATTAACAAAATTAATGTTTTATTTTGCAAACAGAAAGAAACAAAAAGTGAATAAATTATTGAAAGACAAGAATTTGTTTGAAAACAACAACAATAGAGATATTTTTTATACGGACGACGAATCTCAAGATTTATTGATTCATAAGTGCTCTTCACTTAACTTTGAATCGGTTGACAAACACTCAAAAGCCGTCACATTTGTGGCCAAAGAATTCAACGATAGTGTTGACACTGATTCAGAAAAGTGGTATTCAAAGAAAGTGAATGATTTATTGGATTTGTGGTCACATAAAGCCAAACATATAATTAATTCTTCAGCAATTCACGAATTATATATTCAATATCTAAATCAAAGTCAATTACAAAAAGATTTAACAAAAACAGATTATACTTACGCTAAGAGTATCAGTTATAATAAGAATATTTCAAATACTAGTAATCTATTTGATTGGTTGGTACCAAATATGTCCCGCAAAAGTATTTCGTCTTCAGTTAAGACTTCCACCCAATTGTCTCGTACTTTGAGTACACACACGAAAACAGAAATAATTAATAATTCAATTAATAGTTCAAACTTAATGCTCTCTAATACTGAAAGAGAGTCATCCGTGTCTCCCGACAAACGATCTCCAAATGATCAGATGTTTACTCGAAGTCATTGTTTGGGTGGAAATCAATGCGGTATTTATTTAACATTAAGAATAATATAAATTAAAAATTTGATTACTATTTATCATATATTTTAGAGGCCGGTTGTGAAGTGCATAAGAAAGCCAGACGAAGATACAACAAATCGGGAGAAATACTAATTCCTAATTCAGGACAGGGTTTGGAACCAATGGAACCAGAAATTGGTAAATATTTGATTTCATTAAAATAAATTGATATTTAAATTTAAAGAGTATTTTATTTATTTTTAGAATTTAGTGACGACGATGACTATGCAATGAATAACAGACGGAATCAACAACTACTCAATAATTATCGACAAAATGGTCACACAATTAATGAAAGATATAATTATTATGAAGATGAGGATGAAGAAGATGAAGAAGAAGAATTGACAATAGTTAAGAGAGTGACCAATATTTTTAAGACAACTATAAACAATACCTCTCGAATAATTGATTCTGTGACACCAAATGCCGTCAAACGGGCCACCAATAAGTGTCCTTTAATTTTCCGATTTGTGGTCTTATTATTGTTTTTAACTCCTTGTATATATTTATTGAGTCATTACATATCTAGTCCACTGCCTTACAGTTCATTTGATGGACTGGTCAGTGATTATGCGGCCAAAGATGCAATCAATGCTTTGATTAAGGAAATGAAGACAATGCGTAATGATTTGAATCAATTGAGACAAACAAACAGTGATATGAATTCAAAGATGAAAAACAATGAATTTAATGAAAATGAAAAGTTTACGCATTTGAGTGAAAAAATGGATAAAATTGAAGAATATTTGAATAATTCTTTAAAGAATTGCTGTCGAGAATAATACTGAATCGTTGATAGCTTTGATTGACTTACGTTTGTCTGCATTTATGTCTTCATTGTTAAGCAATAATCAAAACACACGACAATCTATGTCTCCATCAGAAGCAGTTGAAGAACTTAAAAGTTTCATAAATTTTGAATTAATGAAAACAAATGATGTTTTCAGGGAATCGATTGAACAAAAATTAATGACAACTATTGAGAAATTTGAAGAACAGATGAAAAGGGAAAGTAAATCCATAACATCTAATATAACTATTGGAAAAGTTAGGTCTTTAATAAGTGAAGCACTGGCTGTATATGACGCCGATAAGACAGGTCAACCAGATTATGCATTGGAACCGTCAGGTAATTGTGTAATAAATTATAGTTATCTTTGAATGTCATTAAATGTTATTTAAATGCTTTGAAAAGGAGGAACTATTATAAACACTCGTTGTTCAGAAACATATGATCCGCACGGAGTTCAATATAAGATCTTTGGTATACCTTTTTGGAGTTCATCGGTGAGTCCGCGGGCAGTCATTCAACCGACAATAAGTCCCGGCGAATGCTGGGCTTTCAGAGGTTCAAATGGTTATCTCGTGATTCGCTTATCTCAAGCCATATATCCATCCGGTTTCACTTATGAACACATTTCCAAACAAATATCAAGAGATGGAAACATCGATTCCGCGCCCAAAGAATTTCAGGTCCGAGCGCTCGACGACGAAACCGATACTACGGGACATCTTTTAGGTAATTATGTCTACGAAGATAACAACACTCCGATGCAATATTTCGCGGTTGAAGACCCAAATCCTCGAGCCGTCGAATTGATTGAATTAGTGATACTATCAAATCACGGCCACAATGACTATACCTGTCTCTATAGATTCCGTATTCACGGAAAGAGAATCAACACTTAATTTGTCAAATATATGCCATATTTTCGTCAATTTCTTAATCTATCGATAACTCTATTTTATTTATAAGAGAATTTCATTTCATTATTTATTAATCATTAAATAAGTGCTTTAAAAGATTTTATTAATGTGTAAAATATGATATATAGTGAACACATTTTAATTGTCATAAATTGTCATTTTTATTGTAAGCTTTTATTTTAGAAACATTTTTAAATAGCATTTTAAAGAAATTTTTGTGTAATTTTATGATTGATAAGAAGTAACAATAAATTTATAAAAATATTTTTATCAAATTATCATTCATTCATTTATTTTCATTAAAAAATAATTGTTTAAGAATTTGTATGGTGTGATTGGGATCTTTGACTGAATGACCTATAGTTCTTGGATCTGAATAGATCTCATGATCATTACCTCCCGGTTGTGTTTTATCACCAAAAAAGTATATTTTATCGAAATCTTTCTCAACATATTTCAAGCAAAATGTTTTGTCCCATCCTTTGGGAAAACAGTCAAAACTAATTTGTCCTCCGATTGCATAATTGAGATCTAACTCATCGCCAAAGTGTTGTTTCACATCTTTAATAAACTTTTCGCGAATTTTATGAATGGCGTCATAAGCGCCGAAGTCATCCCTTTCTTTCTGAGAACAGCTGCGACCGACGGGACAGATGTTAATGAGTCCGTTGCGAAACTCAACAAAATTTCCGCGTTTTACCGGCAATTCAAGTGACGACATATATCCGAGACAATAGTTAATTAACTTCTGAAGCTTTTGTTCGCCGATATAATTAACAATACTTTCTTTAGCTAAAAGTGAGCCATTCTTGTACGCAACTAATCCATTCTCAGCAAACACATAGTCATATCGTTGTATGACATCATCTATTGCTTCACTAACATCGTCTCCCTGTCTACCCATCTGTTCAGCTATTTTTGGCAAATCTGATCCACCGACTAAACCAATGGTCACTTTTTCTTTAAGTTTTGTAAGAACTTCGGATATTTCAGGTTTAATTGGTAGTCGGAATTGGGTGAGAGTGCCGTCGACATCAAACAACACTAATGTCTTATTGATTGTCGTCATATCTCAAGACACGTCTAACCAACCAATAATGCAATCAATTGAACCAATTCTTCCACTTTTTTTTCTTAAGACTTACTCTGAATCACAGACAGTCTGAATCAGTGAGTGATCAACAAATCAATTGATTATATTTGTCTATTATTCAGCTATTAATAAGCAAATCAATTGAATACTATTACTAAAAGTAATTTACTATTAATATTGAATATAAATTAATTTATAATTATTGTAATCACATATCAATTAGTGTGACGTTTAATACACTAAACTATAGGCTATTGGATAATGTATTCATAATTGTTATCACTTTTTCTATGCATTGAAACAATATGTAAATTATTATACTATTATTAACACATCAATCAATTGATTATTAATTTAATGAATGATTTAACAAATCATTAATAATTGAAATATTTTGGCAAAAAGTTATAAAAGTATTGCGGCTTTCAATCAATCGGATAAATAATGTAAACGAAAAGTGAGACCCGTTTTGGTTTAAAATACAATTCAAAACTAAATTACAGTATATTTTGCAAACAAATGTTAAACACTTTTAGCGTAATATATGTTTTAATAACACAATGTATGACTCACTCGACTCATGCATTGAATACTCAAAACGTGTTCATTGATTGAGTCCAACAAAAGTGACACAAAATATTGTTGACATAAAAAAGCATTGATTTAATGGTTAAAGACATTGAATTAGTGGACACAATGTCGGTACCACTTCTTCATTTCATTGCACCTGAAATACAGGAAAATCCGTTGGGATGGGGACCTAATACAGTACCCGAACAATACAAAGATATGCCGTATCAGCCCTTTTCTAAAAGCGACCGAATCGGCAAAGTTTGTCCTTTTTTCCCGAAACCCTTAGTTTTGTTTATTAATAACCAATTTGTTCGACCAACAGGTGGCCGATTGGACGGGTCAGACATATGCTGACAAACGACTGGCCAGTAAGTGATTGTATTATTATATGATATTTGTTTGATATATCGATTTTAATGATAATTTAATGATTTATTTAGACAAATATCAGTCACAGTTTGGCGGCGGCGGTCAGTACTCGTATAATCAGGAAGACGATGAAAGTTCATATCAATTGGTGGACACAACTCGTGTGATCAATAAAATGCAAAGGGGAAGGCTTAGGATCGGACAAGTAATTGCATTCATATAACATATCAATATTGTTATCATTTGATTAAAATATTTGTCGTTTATAGCGGAATGCAAGGGGTCGTCATAACAGACCTGGAGGTCAACAACAAATGCATGTCCTTTCGCGTGGTGTTAGAGGCCGTGATAAAGGAGGAGCCGCTATGAGAGGCAAATGGCAAAAGAATATGCGCCAAAAGTATGACCAGAAAGGAGCGCCTCAGAAAAAGAGAGACGCATCGGTTGATGTGAGACCAAACTGGAAGATAATTGAAGAAATGGATTTCCCACGACTTAGTAAACTATCTCTTCCTGCTGTTGTCGAAGGAAAGGATGTCTACACTTGTGGTGCACTTGAATACTATGATAAAACATACGATAGAGTGACGACTAAGAATGAAAAGAGACTTCAAAGAGTAAACAGAATCTTCCATAAAGTGACGACAACTGACGATCCCATTATTAGACAGTTATCCAAAACTGATGGCAATGTGTTTGCCACGGATGCCATTATAGCTACACTTATGTGTGCCACGCGTTCGGTTATATCCTGGGATATTGTCGTTCAAAAAGTAGACAATAAGTTGTTTTTTGACAGAAGAGATGAATCTGAGTTTGATTTATTTACTGTCAATGAAACAGCTGCTGAACCGCCTTATAATAACGAAGACGGAACAAATAGCATTAATTGGCCGCGAAATTTGGCACTTGAGGCCACTTTTATTAACCATAATTTTTCGCAACAAGTGTTAAAAACAGGAGAAGAAAAATATAAGTTTGAAAATGTAAATCCATTTATTCAAGAGGACGAAGAGGGACAGGTGGCCTCTGTTGCCTATAGGTATCGTAAATGGGATTTAGGAGATAAAGTAGAACTTGTTGTTCGCTGTGAACACGATGGTGTACTCATTGGACCAAATGGCCCCCAATTTATTAATATTAAAGGTCTTAATGAATGGGATCCAAGAGTATGTTATTCTCTTATTTCGTTTTGAACTATACATTAACTGAAGTTTTTATTTAGATATCCGCCGGAATTGATTGGCGACAAAAACTTGATGTTCAACGCGGAGCTGTTCTCGCTAATGAACTTAAGAACAATGCTTGCAAATTAGCCAAATGGACAGTTCAGGCACTGTTGGCCGGTTCCGATCAAATCAAATTCGGGTATTTTGTAATTATTATTAATTACTGTTATTTTAAATTTCAAACAAAAAAATATGATATATATTATCCAAAACTAGATATGTATCTCGAGTTCACTTCAGAGACTCATCAAAACACGCTATATTAGGGACACAACAGTTTAAACCTAAAGAATTTGCGGATCAAACCAACCTTAATATGGACAATGCGTGGGGTGTTTTGCGATGCATTATTGACACGTGTATGAAACTGGATGACGGAAAATACCTCATCTTGAAAGATCCCAACAAAGCTGTTCTTCTATTGTATGACATACCGGATCAGACATTTGAAACCGATGAGGAAGAGGACAGTGAAGACGACGATGAAGAAGAAGACAATGAAAACTAATGTATAATTATGATTCAAATTTAATTAAATTTAAAATAAAACTTGATTTTTAACAAAATTAATATACAATATTTCATATATAATTATAAGTTTATAATTTTCTATAACCTATTAGTCCAGATACAGAAATAATACAATTTTTGACAAAAATCATTCGCAATTTATTATTTATTGTAAAATATGTTAAAATGTGTTTACCGGTAAATTAGTTATTAATTATTTTTTGACTAATTTGCAAATTTTTAATTAATTTTTTAAAGTCATATAAATAAAGCAATTGACTCATAAATTTATAAGTTAACATTAAATAAGCTAGATAAGTTCACTGGATTAAACCTATTAAATAAAAAATTATACCTCATTTAATAACTTATACATCAAAAAGTTAAAATTATTAATTAATCCAATTATTAATTACTTATTAGAAAAATATAACAATGATTAACAATTAATCATAATGAGTATAATTTTTCATAAATTTCTTATTTAATGATAAGAAAATAATTTTATAAAAATATTGTTTATTACACTATAATTCAATATATAATAGTCAATAATACTATTGTAATACTTGTATTGTTAGTAATGGAAACAAATAGGAATCGCGTGAATTCATGTCTTAATAAAAGAATTTATAAAGAATTCAAATATAAGTTTCATTAGTTGTCTAAACGTTTGACTTAACAAATCGTTGCATTCAATAGTTATAACAACAAAACAATTGAATCTTAATATCTAAAAAACAATCTCAAAGACATCCAATTGGATAATGACTTCGACTTCAGAGGAGTTTGTGATGCGACCGATTCCAGCCAACGACTGGCAATTATCACTCAGCCGTCGGGTCAAAGCCTTAAAGAAACTTCAATTTGAAAAACTGAAAATTGATGGACTGGTAGCCGAAGAGATCTTCAATGTTGTGGCTAAACATCAGAAGGACTACAACAGTATCTATGAGAAGAGGAGAGCTATTATTAACGGTGAAATCGAGCCGACAGACACTGACTGCAAACTGGACGTCCATATAGAAGACAAAGACGAAGAGTTGGGTCACATACTCGTCAATCAAAGTAAACCAACCAATGGTTTCGTAATTAAAGGAATCTCTGGTTTTTGGCTCAAAGCCATGAAAGAAGTCAATGATTTAAATCATTGGATTGAAAAGAAAGACGAACCAGTTTTGGAATACTTATCGGATATTCGGATAAATTATGGCCAAAATCCCAACAAAATTGAACTTAAGTTTTCATTTGCGATAAATGAGTTCTTCAAAAACACTTCGCTCACCAAAACATATGAGATTATGTTTGGCCCAAATCCTAACAATCCGTGGTTTCTCAATGATTACTATCCCATCGCTTTAAAAGGCTGTGTCATTGACTGGAAAGAGGGTAAAGATGTCACAAAACAAAATAACACCACCGATGGAAAGTCTTCTGAGAAAAACAAAGACTCGTTCTTTGATCTGTTCAACGATTCACTTCTTGAGAGAAAAAATGATCCCAAAAGAAGTGATAGTTATAACAATGATATCAATGACTTTCTTTGTGATGACTGGAGTTTAACCCAACTCTTAATCAAAAAATTGGTTCCCAATGCTGTTCTCTACTTCACCGGTGATAACACTGAGAATGACAGCGAGTCAGAAGATTCTGAAGAATCGGAAGATTCAGAATCTGAATCCGAGTCGGAAAGTGCCAGTGATAGCCATTAATATCACTTTTAAATTGTTTTCAAAATTATTTTATTATTTATTGAAATTTATGTAAAACACTATTCAAACATCTTTTATTATTTAGTATTTATCTCTAAATTTGTGTTTTGTATTAAATTATATCAATTATTTTATCAAATCTGTAAATTTTTTAATTGAATGTTTAAATTATGTACTGTACGTACAGTACCTGTACATACAAATTAACATTAAATGAGGTTAATTTTTGAATTAATTTGATAGGTTTCATCCAGTGAACTTATCTAGCTTATTTAATATTAACTTATACAGTACATTGCTTTATTTGTATGACTTAAAAAATAAATTAAAGATTTGCAAATGAGTATTCAAAAAATAATTATTAATGGTTTATTTAAGCACATGTTAACAAATTTTACAATAAATAATAAATTGCGAATAATTTTTGTCAAAAATTGTATTTTTTCTGTATCTGTAATCTATAATAACATTATCGTAACTTCAGTATAAATATGTTATCTTTTTTAAATAATTGATAGTAAAATATGAAATTTTAAACAACAAATATAACAACAATATTCAAAATAACAATACATTTATGGTATAAATTAATTAAATTCAACAAAATAAACATTTACCAGTATTGGTAATGTTTTTAACAATGATTGCATGAATTAAATGATCAAAAATATGTAATTTAATTGAATTAATGATTTTTATGTTTTGAGATCTTATAAATTAATGTAAAAATAATGCAAAATATGGCTAAAATATATGTTATTTTAGTTGAGTCCAATATTTTTCATGAGCTGTTCGTATACAGTCCACGTCATACTGGCCACAAGTGTCCGCCGAATCATTCGCGGCAAAAGTCCACTGAAGTAACCTTTAACACCCCTTTTCGTGCATTATTAACATAAGTGTTGACATCAACGAAGAAAATTGTCGGGGATATAATTGCATACGAGTTTTAACCTTTAATTTCAATTGTAAATTAAAATTTATTAATTTAAATAAATAATATCATTAATGCTTACGTATTAATGTAATTAAGATGTAATAAATATAGTATTCATGTGTTATTATAGTGTATTATACAATGTATATGAATCATAACTAATACCAGTAATTAAGTTAACAATTTATGAATATATCATAAGAATCATTGATAATTAAATTTTAAAAATAATTTGATCTGTTTATAAATAATATTAAAAATAAAATTATTAATATAAGCACAAAATCATTTACACAAAATCATTTACAAACAAACAAAAAATTARTACAGTTTATTATACGATAGTTTCATCATATAATAAATAGTATAAAAGCAATCGTATAATAAACTGTAYTAATTTTTTGTTTGTTTGTAAATGATTTTGTGTAAATGATTTTGTGCTTATATTTAATACTGTAATAAATCTTATGACTATTCAAATGACAAATTTTTATAAATATAGATTAAATATTTTAAACGATTTATTTTATAAAGTTTTGATAAAATTCTATAAGTTATTAAACATTAGTTTAACTATAGGCCAAATGTAAATTTGATGACACCTTTATCATATTTTTACATTTAATATAAATTTAACTTACGGTAATAGTTAAATAGTAAAATTTTTATTATAAGAAATTATGTTTATTATTATTTGTAAATGTAATGATCATAATTTAAATGAATTTCTATTAAAGTCTAATTTAAGTAAATATGTACTGAATTACCAAATATTAAATACTATTGACTTAAATATTGTAGTATTTCTATAACTAAAAGGCTATTAAATAAAATATGTTTATAAGTAATGTATTAAAAAATACAAACCACATCCATTGGATGAGTCACTATTGATGCCAATAGACCGGCGTTTAAACCAATAGTAAAGTTAAGAACCGGAGAAATGCAAGTATTATTGGAAGAAGAAGATGATGAAGACATGACAACCACTTGTTTGAGTTGTGAATAAAACATATAATAGAGTCCAGAAAAGGGTGCGTCTCTCATAAGTGTTGGCACCAAACCACACACCAAACCTCTGGCGCCTTCGCTAACATATGTGTGCCTCAATGCTTGTCCAAGACTTCCATAAGCAAAAACGCCGCTTTCATATCTGGTTTTAACAACAGTAACCGGAATTAATACAAAACCAGCAAAAGATCGAGCGATGAGTCCAAAAGAAACGGCTTCAATGGCTGACGGTTGACATTGCACTCCATTAGAGTTCTTACAAAATTGTGTTTTCAAATAATCCAGTGAACAAAAGTAAAGACCGATTCCAGGAACACATTTTACTAAAGACTAAAATATATTTTATAAAAATTAATTATTTAATTTTAAATAAATTATTTTATAAGACTATACCGGAACAGTTCCTCTCCATAGACCTAAAAGCTGTTCTTCTTTAAGAACTTGATTTACTAAAGGAATTAAACGGTTTGTCGCAACACTAAAACAGATATTTTTAAAATTTAATTATCAATAAAAATTGTTATAAATTAAAGATAAAATATAGAAATTACCTGGATGATGTTGATGTGGTAGCAGTTAATAAATTGGCGTTTTGGATTCTGGTCTTAACTAAATCAAATCTAAGTTTTATAGAAATTTAAAAATATTATTAATTATGGGAAAAATCCTTTTAATAGATAACTTACGGTTGAAATAAAACCGTCGATACGGTTCCACTGATAGAACCGGCCAGAAATGATTTAAGTGTCGGATGCTTTGAAAATAAATTTTTTTATTAATCAATTGATTACCGGTAATAATAATTTCTATATTTATATGTGATATATATATATATATATATATATATATATATATATATATATATATATATATATATATTATAAACAAATCGTTAAATAATAATAACAAACAAAAATAAAATTATAGTAAATTCTTACACCACTTAATAATTCTGTGATTCTCTTCTGTGTCTGAAATGAGTCCATAATTTCAAGTAATAAAACAAATTATAATAAATAAAATAATAATAAAACTATAAATGTTTAATAAAATAGTTAACACTCAGTAAATGAAAATATAATTACTAAATGAAAAAAAACAATAATTAAAAAATGCTTTAAATAGTAAATTAATAAAATGTTAAACCTGTAGATGTGTTAAGTCATGTCTGGTATGTTTGATCGGAAATCCCAATAACTCGTCAGTTGGAGCACAGCATTGAGGGGAAGGCATTCAAAAGGCACTACTGATTGGTGACTCTTATCTGTAATTTTAAATCAATTGACAACATATTAATATTAGTTTTAGTTTACTATAAATTCAGGTATTAAGCAATCAATACAATGGTTGGTTGAAATGCGGTGGAGACCGGTCTCAGACACGACAACCTGTCTATACAATCATAAAGACTAACAAATTTTGGCAAAACATATGACAATCACGTGAAACCAAACTTGAATTTCTATGAATATAACAGTCCTTAAAGTGGTTTAATTACTTACAAAAAATACATTAAATCATTGACTCGAGTGTTAGTAAACTATTTGCTTAAATATAGCTATCAATTGATGCCATTATTTTGACAACATATTTCTTGACCACAACTGCTATATAATTGTATATCATATATAAAAACCAAACATATGGTCAAAAAATTAAATGATTTACAATAAACCATTAAAATTACTTATATTAGGCTAACGTGTATCAAAAAATAGACGATATTTTTAACAAACTAAAATAACCTAGATTATTAATTTACAAGTTTTATAGCAGAACAACAACAACGTTTATATAAAAATGAGCATGCACATATTTATATCTACGATAATAAATTGAATGAATATAAACTAAATAACATTATTATATATGATATTTAATTTAGTATGAAATGATCAATGTTATTTTATAATATCAATAACATACTAATACAATACAATACCTATAAAATGAATCCCAAATTAGTTAATCACTTTAGAGATGGTTTGAAATTAATGATAATTGTATCAATTGGTGACTACATATTAAACAAATTAAACCACAATTTAATGTCAAATGTATTGTAAATTACAAATACGGGTCAAAAGTATGGATAGTATTGCGTAATCCTTTTCAATGCCTTTAATACAGTATATTGAGTGAAATGCAATGTATTGTTCAATAATTACGATAACATTAGTTTTAGTTTTATTTTCTATGTATTTTCATTTCAATGCAATTATTTGTGTGATTGTGTGATAGTTTGAAAAAATAAAATATTAATTGTATTTAAATTTGATTTGTAATGTTTAGAAGTTATAATACTGTAGAGTAATATAGTATAGTTGTGTCACTACAGTCACTATAATTATAGTTTGTTTAGTAATGTTTAATCAATTTATGTATTGATATCCCAAATAAGGAAAGCCTTTAATCAGTGATAACTAAATATCTGTTACCAATCATTAGATAATTGTACTCTTTATACGATTTTTTAAATATATATTTTTAAATAATTTGTTTTCATATGATCTACAGTATAGTAAATAATTTAAACTGTTATGTGTTTATTAATTAAATTTGTTGCATAAATGAACTTTTTTGTTTAATTAAAAAATTAATATTTATTTATAATTTATATTTGTAGATAATAAATAATAATTCATATAAAGATGATATTGATAAATTAATTGATATAAAATAGCATGATACACCCTTATTTGGTTTATCAATATGTTCAGTAAATATCCTATATATTTACGGTATAAGAAATAATGTTTATTTCACAAAATTACAAAATTAACAAAAAAATGTATACTTTATATGTTTAGTTAGTAAATCCACAAAATACTGTATTATAGATATGTCGAAATATTTATATTTTAAACTATAGGCATAATAAAGCATTAATAATTAATAATTTTAAAATTATATTATTTTGTATTGTTATTATATTATAGTATATTAAACAAATTTGTTTAATGTTAAATTTCATTGTATTTTTTAATTATTCTGTAATTATTCTAGAATATATAATTTTTATTAATACATATTAATTATTTACTGTATTTAATAATTTAGTATAATGTATAATGTTTTATATTTAACATTTAATATTTTACAAATACTGTATCATGGTCATCTTTGCTAAAATACAAAATTTTTAAATGGCAAAAATATTGTCAACCTATTAGTAAATATTTGTTTATGAATATAAATTTTATAAATATTAAGCAATGATTTAAAAAGTGAGGTTAACTAATGTTATCATTTTAGTGATCATAAGATGTGTATAAATAAATACATGAGATATTAAGCAATTATTGTGAGATTTCCTGTACTGTATATTCTTTACATAAATCTATGTTATTCGCAATTGTTGTCAATAAATGTTTATTTCAATAAATATCACTGATAACAGTCGTGCGATTATTAAGATTAGTTTATTTTGAATTAAAAATATTTATTTAAAAAAGTGTTATTTTAATAAAATAGTATTCGTAAAAAAATCTTATTTGTTGAAAACGAATTGACCCGATTTTTTAAAATTGAAATTTAATTAAAATCACCAAAAGTTGTCAACAATTACTTGTATGGTATAATAGTAGTACAGTATACACTGTATACTATACAGGAATAAATTACATACAGTATATGTAGAGTTGGTTGTAAATCCATTCCTTATTTTATTTACAACAAATTCTATATTCCCAAGGAATTTATTTTCATATCATACTATTTATTGAGATCAGACATAAAATTTAACCTACTTTTTAACCTAAAATTTTATCATAATGGTTAAAATACATGTGTTAAATATAAAAATTTAATTTAAAAATAGCAATATTGGTTGATTTAAAAAAATTAGAATTATTTTTATAAAATATTTTACATAAAATTTCTATTTTTTTACTTTTTGAGTGTAATATATGTTTCTCTCTAACGGGTAGACAGAAAATAAATTACTTAATTTTCTTAATTTTGCGGATAAATTGGAGGAATTTTATTTAGAAACTTTTCTCCTTTGGAAAGTTGCCCGAAGTATATGCAAAATAGTCATTATTGTCAGTCACTATAATCTTATTTTTATTAAACATTTTTTATATATTTAATGATAATAATCATATTAGTGTTGTATATATACAAAAATAAGACCTTCACTTTAATAAAAGTGCCAACAAGTCTAGAAAAATACAGTAAACAATATAATTTAATACTATAATGTACTGTACTTTATAGTATCACTATACTTATGAATCAGTGGTGATCTTATACTGTATATTATTCTGTAATACTGTATACCATTACTATTTTGTTACTAACAATTTTGTAGCTCATCATTAGTATTAGTATTGTTTATATAAAAAATAGTTTATCTCAAGATCTAATAATATTTTAGATAGAAATTAATATTTTCAAAAATTAGCATATTTTTAAAAAAGATTGATTTCTAATTTATGTTATTTAATGCAATTTAGAACTTTTGTGTTTAATGTAAGTTATTTTATATAAATATTAAGGAAAAAATAAATGAAATAAAAAAGAATGAGAAAATAAAATTATGATTATTTTATGTATAGAAAACAAAAATATAATTTATTGGTATATAAACTAATTATATAAAGATAAAACTAGTTTATTAAAAAAAAGTTTTATGAGTAAAAAAATATTAATTTAAAATAAATTTTAACATTTTTTGGTTATTAAAATATTAATATGATTCGAAAAATTCGAAATTTTTGTAACTTAGTTACTAATTTTCCATAATTTCACATTTTAATATTTGTTGTCTTAATTGCAGTACTCTATCTAATTATTTTGATGTCAATTACTTAAAACTAATAAAACATTTATCATATACAGTATAAATGTTTAGTTTTATTGATTAAATGTCTAATTAGAGTTTACATTTGTACAGTTATAAAGTAATAAAATGTTAAAAAACTTATTAAATTATCAATTAATTATGCTAAATTTTAAATAAAAATATTTTTATAATTTATAATATTAATTAGTAATATATAATAAATAGTTTATTAAATCTGTTAAATATTATAAAACTCTGGATTATTGACAATCCATTTATGTTTAAATATATCCAGAGTTATGGGTCGTCTGTCAACATCGGGATCTAAAAGATAAGCAATCATTTGTCTGAGTGGTGGCGAAAGATTATGTCTAATCTCTGACCAATAACTCCATTGTGCGGTCAATTGGTTGTCTAAAACATCAGAGTCTTCGTCTATATCAAAGGGCACTCTATTGGTAATCATAACATATAGACAAACACCTAAACTCCAGATATCGGCTATAAATGGACTGTAAGGCAAATATTGAAATATTTCTGGCGCTAAATAAAAGAAAGTAGTCGTATAGGTCTGACTTCTGGGTCTTATTTGGTCAACAATCAGAGCGTAGTTGTAATCACATAGTTTTGGGTTCAAGTTTTCTGTCAACAAAATGTTGTTGACTTTGAGGTCTCTGTGCGCTATCTTCTGACTGTGCATATAGTCGAGTGCCTCAAGAATCGGTCTAAACATAAGCCAAGCCATGTATTCACTGAATGAACCGTTATTTTCTAGCCATTCAGCTATCGATCCTTTTGACAACAACTCCGTAATTATATAAATCTTGTCATTAGTTCTCATCATTTCGTATGTCTTAACGATATTCTTGTGATTGAGTTTACGAATAATATTGACCTCTCGGGGCATAAACTTAATTGAATACTTGTCGCCAACTGTTTTAATATCAATCACTTTAATGGCTACATCTCTTTGCTTGACTTCATTGAATGCTTTAAACAGTTGTCCATAATTACCAAAACCGATCGATTCAATCACTTTATGCTTTCTTAAACCCATAAATAGTTGGAGAGCAACGAAATCACTTGAATTGGTGTCTAATAAATGCAAATCACTGTTTTCAGTCAATAAACTATTGTGTCGTTTAACTGAATTGCCATAAGTATTGTTCCCACCTATCAATGATTTGTCCAATTCTTGAGCTAACCTTTCCTCATCAATCAGTAACTTTTGATCACTTTCCTCATCCAATACATCATAATTACTGACAATTTTACTCAATTTATCTGAATTTTCATCAATTATTACATTTTTAACTTTTTTATCTCTCAATTCATCGCAAATTTTATTTTTATCATCTTTTGGCCCATCTTTCTGTTTAACTTTACAACAATTACAGAAACAACAACAGCATAAATACATCCAAAAAGATTTCATTTTTAAACATAAATCAAATATATTATTAATTTGTAAAAAATAGCCAGAGATTATCTTATAAATTTGAATAAAAATAATTTTAAATATAAACTCGCGTTAATTAGTTATTATTGAAAGACAATAATTTTATGATATAAGAAAGAAATTTTATTATACCTTACAGTACTGTACTGTACTGTATATACAGTAAATAACTAACAAAATCAATGTTTTGAAAGCATAAAAGCAATGAATTTAATCATTGATTCAATAGTATTTAAACCCTTAAGGAATACTTTAACATAAAATTATATATAGTTTTAATTAGAAAATAAATTCAATCACAGATAAAAACAAATTCAGTAGAAACATATCGTATGTAATGTTTTAGTAGATTATAGATTTAATTACAAATAACTCATTTGTAAATACAGTATTTAGTATTTTGGATGTAATTATAATTACCAGTAAATGTATTATTAAGTAAAACCACATAATTGTTTGTAAGTCAAATAAGTATAAGTTGAAATAATAAGTTGCAAAATTAAAATCAGTATATTTGTTAATTTTTATTTTAATTCAAAATTAAATACAATTAATTAAATAGTTTTAATAGCTTTGTATGCTTTTTAAGCAATCAGACTTTTTAAAGCATTGAATATTCTTTAATATTATCGGTAATAAATATATAATATTTTTTGTTTTTTATTAAACAATATGTGTTTAAATGCATATATATATATATTAAAAATTGTAGTTAAAAAACAACAAGTTTAAAATGATTAAACAACAAAATAATTATGATAGTAATAAATAAATTATTTCAATATTAAAATTTAAACATATTTGTTAAAATGGCAATAAAAAAAAATTCAAAATACTATTTTTTATTGATAACAATAGTATAGGAACTCAATTTGATAGCTTTACTGCAATAATAATTACAACAATTTGGTATCAAAATAATTGATTCAAAGAGTGATTAAAACTCATCGAAAACAATGACTTCTTCCGATGGTCTTTGAGAAATGCAATCACGAATCGACTGTAATATGATTTTCACCCTACGGTCTAAGGCAACCAAATTAGGCTCACTTAACACGGGATTCACGGGATCTGCCGATAGTGAATCTCTCATCAATCCTGTTATATAAAAACATATATAATTTGTTTTAAATAAAATAAAATTTTAGTTATTTGTAAGTAATTACTGCTTAAGCTTTGATTTGTTTGTGTAAAACTCAACACTCTTTTCAAAGTTAATTGTCTAATGACACAGCATTGTGTTAATGGGGCTAAAATGGACAGTTCGTCGTGATAGGGCTGACCGAAACCCCTTCCGTGATCCAAATGCAACGGAAATGTATTATTGCCGAAGTGTTTGAACGTTTCATAATGATGTCGATCCATATTTCCGATAAAGAAGTCAAGTATTGCCATATCTATAATGTCTAACAGTCTTCTTCCTGAGTCGTAAGGCGCAGTCTTTTTCACCACTTTATCACAATATGTCGGATCTGTTTCCCAAATAGCTTTTCTTCTCTTATGATACGATCGTCTATACGGATGTCTCCATATCTTATTTATTTAGATTTAAAAATAAATAAATATATATATAATGAAACAAACTTTTTCATCAATAGTATTACTCTTTTTTAGCAAAAAAATAACAAAAGCAATGTATTATATTAAAACAAACTTTTAAAAAGCTTTGTTTTCTGGAATTTATGTGTCTGTGTGTCTGTCGCATTTCAATTGATGAATTTTGAAATTCAGATTCGGTTATAACATCAAAAATAAAGTATATGGGATCAGCATTAAAAATGTCCTATCCTCAATAACATGGACAAAATGGCGGCCAAAGTATAAAAAAGTGCAATTTTGAATTTTTGACTTTGGAGTGATAGAAACAAAAATATGTAGAATATGATTGTCTGTTATAATTAGACTTATGCATCTTCGGGAATTCCCGAAACATTATTATTTATAAAATCGTCGGGAATTTAATATTTATATAAATATGGCAATATTTTAAATGAAATTAACGTCTATTGTTTTTCCCGATTTCCCCGATTTTTGGTGTTTTTTGAAAAAATCCCGAAAAACACCGAAAAACAGTATTTAAGTGTGTTTTTCCCGAAATTCGATAAATATTGATTGAAATAACTCTTAAATATATATTGAATACAATATTAGCGGCACATCTAATACAATATTAACTCAATATCAATGAATGGGATGATATGTATTAGAAAACACACTTTAAACAATATTTTGATATAAAAATTGTAGTTTTGTATGTATTGTAAACATATGTTCTGTAATACTGTACTAAATTAATATATTTTTTACAATGCATAAAACAAGTTGTAGTTTATAAACTAAAACTAAATGCATTATTATAATCAATCAATTAAAAACTGAAAATAAATTATTTTTAACAAATATAATCGATTTTATGATATATAAACTATGGTACTATAAGAAAAAAACTAAATTTAATTTCCCGATTTATATCCCGATTTTGCCATTTTTTACTCCCGATTTCCCGACCGATTTTGGCAATTTAAACTCCCGAAGATGCATAACTATAGTTATGATACATACATATTTTTACAAATATGGGTAAAAACTAATTTTTTTAGATATGATCTCATTTTTAAAATACATATTTAGTGTATAATATACATCATATATGTCATACATACTAAGGTTTACCAGTAGTGAATATTTTGGTAATAATAATATAACAAATACTAATTAATAAATATTTTTAATATAATGATTTATACGGATTATTTAATTTTAGTACTGCATAAGTGGGGTATTTTATTATTAATCTATTTACGCTATTAAAGTTTGTTTCTGACAATGCTTTTTAGCATTCTCAACTGGTTTTATTTGACCATAAAATAGCTTTCAAAACCATATGTTAAAAATTGGTTTTTCTCTTTTAATACTCAATATTTTCATTTTTACAAAACACTCGTAAATCAATTTTGATAAATCAATATATATTTTTTGGTAAATCAATATTATAAATAATAGCACGAAAATATTTTTTATATAAACAATTAAAAAAATGGTTTCTTCAATGTTTTAGTTCATATACTATTGATTCTGAGTACAGAAGAATTTTAATTTTGCTTAAAATTAATTTGAAACATAAATACCTAAATATCTAAATTAAATATCAAATATCAAAATTGTATAAACAAGAGTCAACATTGTCTCAGTACAATACAGTACTTATCAATTTATTAAATATTATACATAAATAAATTATACAATTTATATTTGTATTTGTCATTTATATCTTAGAATGTTTATAAATTATTTAATAAATATATTTATATACAGTATATATTGAATATTACACAAACATAATTTAAAATAATTATTTTCTAAACTATCACTTAGTTAGTAATTACCAATTCACATATTTTATTTTTTAAAAATCGTTTAAATGACTATAAAAACAATGAAATTGATGACTCTTTTTATACAATATTGATGAATTTATTGTATTTTTTATATCGGGAATTGAGTTTTTTTTGTCATTTTTGGTGACAAATAATTGTCTAAAATGATAATCAATACTTTACTAATATACGGTATATATATAACAATGATATACTGTATATATATTATTTGGCTTAATCTGTATTAATTTTAAAAACTAGGAGTAAAAGCCATTTTCTAAAAGGACAACCTATAAGATCAATGTTTAATCAATATCACGCAATTTCAGACTGATTTTTACAACTATAGTAAAGTTATAAATTACATGAAATAACATTAAAAAAAATATAAAAATAAAATTAAAAATTATATGATTTAAAAGATTTGTATACTTTTCTTGGAGCCAATTCTTTTGATGGCAAAAATGCGGCAAAACTGCCCTCTAATAGGTCGGGATTACCACATAATGCATGTGCGGTATCGCAATAATAACTACATTTTCCATGAAAGCAGAGATTGTTGGCTATGATATGTAATATATTTACATTAATTAACTGTAATAATTGACTGAATTGATATATAAATTTATGATAAAATTTATGATAAAATTTATTATAAATATATATATAATTTAAACAAATGAAATAATAAGAAATAATGTCATACCAGGAGATATAAAGAATGTTTTGAGTAGTTCTTCATCAGCCAAATCATAGATCTCTGAACTCATATTAAGAACTCTTCCAATTACTGGTGGAGACCGTCTGAATCCAAGAATTCTATGCATTTGGCAAACAATAAAAAGTCATTTAGTATTGTATATCAAACTATTTGAACAAAAATATGAGACACAAACCGATCCAAATGAAAGGATGCGATCTCACTATTGTGTCGCTCGTAATCAGTAAAATAAAAGTGATTTGGATCTGTCTCTCGATCTCTGGGAAACCTATTTAATCAAATTAACAATTAATTTCATTTATTCATTATTGTTACTTTCAATTCATTGATTAATTCAAATCGTGTTAAACACATTTCAATTAAATTTAATTACACAAAGCATTAATAGTCTATTGAATTAAATTCTATCACATAATCAATTATATTACTATAAAATAAATAGTTTTAAGGTTATAGCAAAACAAAGTATAATTTAACTAAGACTTAGTTTTCTAATTATTTAGTATAAAGCAGTGATAAAAATTAAGTTTATCAATAATAACTTTTTCATTTAAAAATTAACATCATTCATAGCAATGTTGTACTAAGAGTGAAACTTTAGAAATTCATTTAATTAAATATAGTTAACAGAAATATAGAAAATTTTTCAAAATTAAATAACTTATAATTATTATTTCTTATAGACTTTCTTTTAAATATTTATAAATTTGATAACAATATACATTGTTATGTGATTTTTATATTAAAGTAGATATTGTTTAGTGAAATTGAAATAAAATTCAATAATGTGATATAATTATTTTAGCACTTAAACTAAAAGAAATTTGTTTTATACGATAAATTCAATTAAAACAGCATTTTATTTCTTTATATTATACTTTATATAATATAATAGCAGTCGTTATACAAAAAAAAAGTAATACCAAAATACATGACAAATGATAAATGTTTGTTAGTATTTATAATTAACAATAAAAACCAGTTAAGAATGCTAGAAAGCATTTTCAGAAAAAAAACTTGAATATCATAGAAAACCATTAGTATAATTATAGCGGCTATATAGTATAATACATATAATATGATAACGACAAAATATACTCAACTAAAGTCATGTAGAGTATCAAATGACTCAGTATAACAAAATAAACTCAACTATAGTCATGTAGAGTATCAAATGACTCAGTATAACAAAATAAACAACTATAGTCAAATGGGGAATCAATTGACTCAGTATGATAAAATATACTTAACTATAGTCATGTGAGGTATCAAATGATTCACAATGACAAAATAAACAACAATAATCTTACTTTTAAATAATAAATTAATCTTGATCTATTATAAATTATTTTTGATGCTCTATACAATTCTAAACGTTAAAAATTACCTAAAATTTTGTATACTTTTGCCGCCAATTTTTGAAAAAATAAAAAATAATGCTGATTTATTATATAATATTTTTGATGCTCTATATAATTCTAAACGTTAAAATTTTCAACTAAATTTTTTACTTTGGCCGCCATTTTCTCTACGTTCCCGAAGATATCAAAATTTTAATGCATATTTCTTATGCTTGTTTTTGATGCTTTATTCAAATCTATACTTATAAAAAATTTCTTAAATTTTTTTTACTTTGGCCGCCATTTTGTCTATGTTCCCGAAGAGATATCAAAATTTTAATGCAACTTTCAATACATTATTAGTAGTTCTCTAACCGAATCTGAAGTCAGAATTTAAAAATTCGCAAAAAATTGCTACACACACACACACACACACACACACACACACACACACACACACACACACACACACACACACACACACACACACACACACTAAAAAAGCCATTATAGATTTCAGTAAACAAAACTTTTCAAGTTTTTTTTGAAAATGCAACAAAATTGTTTGCAATAGTTTGCAAATGTTTTGGTCAACACTTTTTTAGAGTTTAATGTGAATTACAATAAATTATATTGAAATAAAATATTTATAATAAAATTATACTTTAAGTTTAACTTACATTTTAAATCACTTAATATCAACACTTATCTGGTGTTGATTAGTTGAGTAGTGTTTCGGTACTCATTGTTAGTATTTTCATCATTGATGTAAAAGTAAGTTAAACTTACAATTTTATTATAATATGTGAAATCAACTTTAAAGATATCAATAAAAGTAATATTTATAAAGTTTATATTGAAAATAACATTTATTGATTTTTATACAGTAATAGTTTAGGTTTATAAGTTTACTACTATTATAGTTACATCATATAAAATACAGTATAAACATAAACTAAATATTTATCGTATTAAAAGTGTGTTTGATTTTTAAGTTTAATATTTTACTTATTTTTAATAGCGATTAATATTTTTGTTAATTCCATTGATAATTGCATATTGTTCAATTCAAAAGTAGTCTATTAAATAAGCATGGTCTCTTAAATTTAATTTCTAATCTAAAAATTATTTACTAATATTTAATTACAAAATAGTAAGAGTTATAATATAAAATCTTTAGTAACAATCTATTAATTTTGTAAATGTAAATAAAAAATAAAAAACATTAAATAATTTATTGCTTAAATATTAGTTTTAAATTTAATAAAATGATCTTGTTATAGAATAATATACAGTATATAAGATCATTAAGTAATGCAATGATGTGCACAATAATGTTTTCATTATACAATTACCATTAATTTTTGTTATATTATTTAACAAAATATCATTAATAAAAATTACACGTACTGTACAATTATTACTATACTTTAGACATTGTGTAAAGTTTGAAAACATATACTACAAGTACAGTATATATCAAAATCAATAGCTATTAAATGTTTACTTATCGACAATAGTCTCGTCTAGTATTACAGACAAAACAATTATAAACGACTTATTTTGTTAGTAAATAATTAAAAATAAAATCTCATATAAATTTCAAAACATACAAAATACTATATATTTCTACAAACATTTGTTTTTATAGTGCTCTCAATTTTTAAATAAGCAAATTTGTAAATTATTTATTACTTTCAAGTAGTCTACTATTATTCATTAATAAGTAAAATACATTTATTTTAGTAATAATTTGAATTTCGTTTATAGTTTTTTAACTAAAATAATTGAAGATTAATCAATTTATGAAATTTATATAAATTTAATATAAAATATAAAAATATTTTCTAAATTGCTATTTATTAAAAATTTCATAGTAATAGTTTAGAATTTAATTAAACTTTTTTCTATTAAATCCTCAAAATGAAAAATAAAAATCGTTGATAAAATTTAGTATTATTTTTTTGTTATAAAATAATTTTAAAAATATATGAGATAGTTTTCTATAATGAAAAAATATATATAATTTAATATACTTTTATAATAAATAATAAAATCACATATTTTGTATTGGATTTATGTTTACATTTAGAACATAGAATTATCTATTTTTATAAAATCGCTTACTTTATGTCATATAAAGTAATAAAAATGATATTCACTGTTATAAAAAATATATTAATAAAAGTATATATAATACTATATTAAATACCTCATGGGTTTAAACAAAGCCTGTCCTCCGTTTATATAATCAATAATCAATTTTAGTTGAGTTCCTCCGTCTTTCTGGGCTTTAATCACAATAAATATATTAATTAATTAAATAAAACTTTAATGTTTTAATAAATATTAATTATTTATAGATTTGTATAATAATAATAATAATAATAATAATAATAATAATAATAATAATTTATTAAATTAAATAATATAATACTTATGTGAATAATTGGTAGCGAAGACATGTCATTCAAAATTGATTTGATGTTTGCGTCCATTTCAGAGTAAAGTTCGTTCTGAAGTACAGACAAATGAAACACTTCCCATGAACTCAGGTTTGTCCTATCAATACAAATCAAATTATATTTTTATACTTTATATATATATATYTCTCTCTCTCTCTCTCTCTCTCTCTCTCTCTTTCTCTTTCAATGTGGTTTCGGTGATCGAGAGGCTAAGTGTCGGCCTTCGTATACGACAACCCGGAATCAAAAGGCGGACGGTATGGTCACTAACCATATGGTAGTTTTCATGAGATGTTAATAATAATAACATTAACTTTAAAAATTTTAAATACTGTATATTATGTTAAAAATTATTTTAAAATATTTAGTAAAAATATAATTTCTAAAAAATGCATTATTATTATAATCGCTATTTCTAAGTTATAATAATCAAATAATTTAAAATAAAAAATGAAATTAAATAAAAATATAATAATATTAAATCTATATTTATTATAAAATATGATTTACTTTGCTTATATCAATGCTTTTAGCACTAGGCGGCGCTAATTTTTTTTGTAAACCAAATTGGTCATGTATTTTACATTRTATTATACTGTATATTACGCTTTGTATTATACAAACATTTTGTCTCTGCCAACACTGATTAGTACTACATTACACTATCGACTGTCATTGAGTGTTATACGCAATACTATAACCAATGTATAGCTACAGAGAAACATAGTTAGGGTTCTCAAAACCCCGTCAATGTATTCAATGTAAAAACGGTGGAAACAAAGCATAAATTGATTTTCTTTCTTTTTTTCGTTATATATATATATATATCGTATTTTAAAATTTGATTTAATTTTTCTTTATATAGAGTTCGTAAAACAATTAAATTAAATTTGATTTATATAATAATTATTTAGTTTAATACATGAATTATCTAATACTTAAAAACATTATCTTTACAAATGTATTACTATATGAATATTATTAATTATGCTAATAATATAAATTAATATTCAATAGCTTATAATCTTAATTGAATAATTTTTACTTTATTTACAATGTTATAATTATCAAATACGGGTATAATTATTAAATGTATTTAAAGATTTCATGCAAATATGATTACAATCTAATGATATAAAGACTGTATAAAAAAACTCAAAACAATTTCAATAACTAAATATATTTATTTATAGTTTCATGATTTTGAGCCAATTTTGTCTCAATTTATCACATTTTAGATAAGAAACTGAAACGTTGTTAAAGAAAAACAATTTTACACAAAGTATATAGTTATACATCTATTATAATAAAAGCATATAAGAGTCACACAGTTTATGATTTAGTATTTCAATTATAAATAATCATTTAAAGCATATCATCAAAAAAACATCTTTAAAATTGCAATTACTATACTATGTATGCTATTTTCTACATTATATTATATATTAACTATAATTATTTTAGTTTTTCTCAATAATTATTTATTTATAATATTAATATTAATTTAAAATTATTTAATTCATATCCATTATATAATTTATAAAATATGTTAATTTCAATTATTATAACATAAAACAATTTGCAATAAACATTAACATATGAGACTGACAATTATGATGAGACCAATTATTATTATTTAAAAAAATAATGTCATATTTAATTGACAACAAAGTGTGTGAAAGTTTAAGAAATAAAATAGGACTCATATACTATATACAGTATATACAGTAGATAATATACATTACAATAAATATATTCAATATTATTTTTATAATGTCTATAAAACTAATATTAACTATTTAAATAATAAGTTATTTTAAGAAAATTATACTAATTTTTTAAATAGCTTTAAATTTTGCAATATAGTTAGTTTATGCTATAATAATAAAAAATTGCTAATAAAATAAAAGTATAAATAAGTTATTTTGTTATATTTTTATATTAAAATTTAAATGCAATATTGAATTTGAATATTAATTTTACTGTATTACGTCAATAGCGAATTAAATGATAAATTAATGATAAGAAATTGAAAAGATTATTGAAAAATATAAACAAAATAATATCAATGATTACTAACTCAGGTATTATCCCCAACACCTCCGCTAACATCGGATACTCTTCTTTGCTGTTTTCATCAGATCTCGTTTGCAATGCAATGATATGTAATAAATCGGTAAAGTCTTCGTCAATATGGTTGTAGGCATTGCTTTCCAATCGGTTATTATTGAAGTCTTTTTTAATAATTATATTATTTGTTGACTTTTCACTATCTATTTCCGAATATTTGTCTAGTAATACAAAAAATACTAAAATTAATATATTTTCTTTCATATAGTCATAAGTTTTTTATGTATACAAATTAAATCAAATATATATATATATATATAATGATGTATATAATGATGTAAAGTTATAATTATAATAGTAATTATACAAATTCAAGTAATTTAAGTAATTAAAGACATAATCAATTTTGGTTTTTTGTTTTTATATCAAACTTAACTTACATTTGGCAGAGACTTGCGTTGTGTTCAATGGATTAGTATTGAGTTGTCCTTCAAGTGGTTTCTGGTTTGGTTCCAACTCTTGAGACATATGTTTATATAAAAATCGTTTCTGGATTTGATTTAATAGAGGAAGGGCTGCCCTTTCAGACAATTTATTCAGATTTACACCTCCGATAAAACGACTATTTGTTTTATTTGATTATTATATTTAAAAAAACAAAAAATCTTAGTATTATTATTATTATAATAATAATTTATATATATTCAATAATATAAATATGAAAAAAGTAGTTTTAATTGATTAAATGATAACAAACCTGTAGCTGTCGGGGTCTTGTAGTCGAGTAGTGATCACGAAGAAGACACAAAGGAGGCAACAAGTGATACATATTAGTAAAACAAGGATCCGCTCCTTCAGTCTCATGTCTATACAATTAGTATAACTTCAAACTTGCGGCCAAATCGACAAAATGACTGCAAATATAAATTCATATCACTTTTTCTACTAATTAATGCTGAATTGACCATTTGATTAATTGATATATTTTTATACACGTTTAAGTTTTCAAAACTCATATGACAGCAATTTTTCATAGTTTGATAAAATATTACAAAAATATTAATATTTTATTTTTCTCTTTCAGTTAGAAAACTTATTATAAATTATATATAAATAAGATTTCATTTTTATTATTTATAATAAAAATATTTCACTAATATATAAACAAATTTTTTTGAGATCTTTATTAATTTTATAGACAAACTATTATATGAATTTTACTGGAATTGTAATAACAAATCAATTTTTTAGTATAAAATATTACAATAATGACAACATTGATATTATATGTACTTTCAGTAAGGATTCACTTCAAAGTTGTAATGATTTTGCTTTTTTAAAAAGCAAACGCTTAAAAAAAGATAAGAGATTGGCCCAAATATTTTGATAATAATTTTAATGATTATATTTAGTGTCCGTTTTATAACATTAACGATGAGAATAAATATCTAAATAATAAAATCGATTTAAACGTTAATTCAAGTTTTCTGACTGTTGTTGTTGTTGTTGTTATAGTTGTAATAAAACACTTGATATGAGTGCCAGAAAAGAGCATTGAATTGAATGGTTGGCGCAAACATTAAATGATAAGTTGAAGTAAAATGAGAAAAAACTGTTTGTCTTTTATCTCAAAACTCTGGACTTCACTTCATAGTCGATGTAAAGCAAACTTATATATATATATATTAAGGTCAGAGTCGAAGTGCACATTTGATCGCACACTTTGTGTTGTATAACACTTGTATACAACTATTCTTGAGCTCAGTTAGCTCTCTAGGTGTATGTGTTTGTGTATAATATACTGTAATATGTGTGTAATGTTCACCGATTCTGTCTCTTTCATTGCAATGGTTTTGCCTATGAGTTAGTACTCCAGAGACTGTCAGACAACGAGCTCTTGCTTTTCCAACAGTACTTCACATTATATACCGTATGTCTCAACACTTACACTACTGTACCTCACATTTGTTTGACTATAGTTTTACTTCATATACACGACATGTCTGTTCTCATCAATTATTTAATGATCCAAATGCTCTTAAATATTGAATATAGAGTTTTGCCAAAACATTAACACATTTTCCGCAATTTTCACTATATATTAATTTATTGAATTGATTACAACTACATATACACACAATCATTAAAAATAATAATAATTTATACTATTTTGTTGACCAATTTTAGCAATAAATTTTAGGTATAAGTTATATATCGTATAACTAAACTTAGACATTGAATAACTCAGTTATCTTTTTGTATGATATATAAAATAGTAAACTAAAAGCAATGAACGTGTGTTACGTGTGGTCACGTTTGGCGTGGGATTCACTCACTGCTCTCTAAATGTTTTGATAAACACTTTTGTTATACTTTTTATATGTCAAACAACTTTTAGCTATAATTATCTCTGTTTACTGTTTACTTAAAACAGATTTAATGTAGTCTTCTCTAAATAATAAAATAATGTTATGTGAATAATATAGTATAGCATTGTTAACCTTTTAAAAAATGTATAATACAGTAGTACTGTATATTTATCGTACAATTTAATTTTAAAAAAAACATATTAGCTAATCTTAGTAAAATTGTAAAATTACATTTAACATACTAATCTTATTTGTCTTAAAATTTGATATATGTAAAGTAAGATTGAAATAATTGTCAAGTGTTACTAAATTTATATAGTTAGAAACAATTGTATAATTATGAAATAACAGAAATTATTTAGTAATTATTTATTTATTAAATAACCGTAGTATACACTGTATATTATTAGTATTAAAAATATAAATACAATTCTGTTATATAATATTAAATAATTATATCAATATAGAAATTATTTATATAGAAATTAAAATTCGTTATATATAATAAAATATTATTTTTAATTACAATTTTATGCACATCATTAAAATTTTACTTTTACTTATAAATTAATATTACCTAATTATCATAATAACAATATCATTAAATATAATTTTAATAATACTATCAAATTGTATGCTTTTCAGTGATATTTCTCAACTGACAAGTTATTTATTTGTTTTGCTTACAAATACTACAAAATTTATTCAAAACAAAATAGAAATGCTATTTTAAATATATATATATACTGTATATTACTTGTTAGTAATATCATAGTAAAAAACACTAAATATTTTTTTCTCTAGTGTACTTATAAATGTAAATTTTTAGTAGAAATTATTTAAATAATATTTTCTATCTTTATATTTATCATTACATTTAAATAATTTATTGTTTATTTTATTATATTTTTAGTGTTTATATTTTTAATAACACAAAATACCGGTATTTTATATCCGAAAACAAACAGATTATGATATCTATTGTTCATCTATTGGTAAACTATTAAATGATAATCAAAAGTACAATAACTTATAAAATTATGTAATAAACTGTTTATGAGATACAATAATAAAATATTTTACTCGAGTCTAGAGATAATAGAATATAAATTTCTAATAAATTTCTCAGATATTAGTTATTAAATTATACTTTTGAATCACCAAAATAAAGATCATAATACAAATGGTATTCCCAATACATAGAATTAATTATTATTATTATTATTATTAAAATTAATCTATATTATGATATTTTTAGATTAATGTAAAAACAAAAAATTGAAATATTTATAAAAATTTCTGACAAAATGTATTACTTTTGTTAGCATTTAATATGAATAAAATTATTATTAATAAATTAAATTACGAATAATAATATTTATTTATTATTAATAATTGCAATGTATTACAAAAATGCGTGGGAATTTTTTAGAAACTTTCTATAAATTTTCATTTTTTCCATAATTTACTAGAGCCTCAAGTGTGCTATCATTTAAGCAATTTTTACGATAGTTAATACCTTTTGAAATGAGACAAAAGTGTCATACAATAAGGTATCTATTGGTTACATAATTGATCTCTTTTTGTGAGACAAACTTCTTCACAGTCTTCACAATACAAAACACTTAAACTATAACTTATTACTAGTTTTGTTAACTTCTAATCGATTTATATTTTTTAACCTAAGATTTTTTATTTGATATTTTTGTGTAAAACATAAACAATACGTTTAAATATTTACAGTCATCATAACAAATTCTAATTAATATATTTAAGTATTTAATAATTATAACATATACTAAACAATTAGTAATTATAAATTTAAACATGGTATATTTAAATTTAATTTAGGTAATTGTAAACTAAATTATTATTTAATTATATAATCTTGTTATTTTTAGGCAATACAAATACATTCACAAATTATTAAAAAAATATGTATTAAAACTAAATCTCAAATTATTTTAAGTACAATACTTATAACTTAACTTATAAAGTTAAATAATAAAAAAGTAAATATAGATCATATTTACCTCATAATGTTGTAGTTATTAACAATTAACAAAAAGTATTTAAATTATAACTATTTTATAAATTTCAAAAATAACTATAAATTATATTTGTGCATAAAATAATTAAAAGTTACATTATTACAATATTGTATTAAATAATAATGACATTTTAAAAAATTGTAAAATTAATTTATAGAAAATTTATCTAACTAAAAACCTGTATACTAAAATTTCTTAAAACTAAAATAATATAAATTATTAAAAATTTCCACATTTTATATCAAAACAATAGTTGACAATTTAATTAATTATTTATTTTATTACATAAAAATGTAATGTACAGTCATAATGTTGTCTATGAAATAAATTAATTACTATAGTATAGAAAACGTTGAGATAAAAAATATTTTATGTATATTAAAATATTTAGTTAGGTTTTTTGGATATTTTTTAATTCATTTTAAGTTAAAGATAGTGAAAATAAATTAAAAAACAATTTTTATTTTGCATTATTTAATTTTATTGTATTTTAAAAGATAAATAAACAACAATGAAATTACAATTTAAATACATAAAATTAATTTACGTCAATAAGTTTTGATTAATTAGCAAATTTACACATTGTTAAATGCTATACTTTTTGTGTAATAATACTAAAGTGCATTTAGAAGTTACTTTTAGTAGTAATAATAATAATTTTTTAATATTTAAGCATATTTTTGTATTAATCAAATAAAATATGCAATTTATATAAAGAACTCTTAATACTAAATAAATCATTTATTGTTTATATTAATACTTAAAAAAATAAATTTCAAAAACTAATTGTTAAAAGTGAATCATATCTTTCATTTCTTATATTCTTATATCACAATTATCTTATAATATTATTAACAAACTTAACAATTAAATAATTTTAAAAACTAACATTATTACATTATAATTTATTTGTTTATTAATATAACTATATCAATATTTATAAGTTATCTAATATATATACTAAAACTAGTATACATAATAAAACTATGATAATTTTGTAAGCATTATCAGTAATAATTATTATAAAATATATGCCTAAATAAATATATAGACAAATATTTAAATTATTATCAGAATTAAAGTTATAATATTCAAACCAATTAAATGTTTATTTAGTTCATGTGATTATTATGCAGCTCTTCGTCCACTTCCATCCAATCCAAGACCTGAATCTTCGGTTGACTCAATCGTGCCATTTGTGTCTGGTTTTGTCGGCCACGACTTCCTCTTCTTCTTTTTTGTTTATCATTAGTCTGAGTCTGAGGAGTGACCCTATTGTTAACCATTTGATTTAATGACATCTTTTTCATTGCACTCTTGTTGTTGACATCAAGCTGTCCATCAAAATACATATCGTTTATGTAATGCAAGAGACGATCAATTTTATCCGGAAATAAAGTCAACTGTTCTTCAATAGTATTCATTGAGTCCTCGGTATCAGTGACACTATGATTGGTCTGATTTGTTGCCAAACCAAACATTGCTTTAACTTTTTTAAGCATGAAATCCATGATTTCGTATTCATTATTTTGTTTCATCACATCGTGTTTAACGGTTTCAAAAGCGCTTATAATTAATGTGAGGAATATATTGATTAAGACAATTGCGGCGATCAATACAAACATAAAGAAAGCCAATGGACCCAAGAATGGTGACGCCATTGATATGGCCTCAAAGTCAAACTTACCTGTTTTAGCATTTGATATCAGCATAGGATTAGTAATATAATATATATATATTCAAATTATTATATATAAATTGTTAAAACAATTGTGAAAAAATAATGACAAACCCGTAACCATTCCAAAGGTAGTCTCAGCCGAGTTCTGTACAGATAATCAATTAAACAAATTATTAATTTATTTATAGTTATTACTTAAAATGTTATTATTATTTCATTTAATTAATTAGTAAACATACGACAAATGATGAAAAGTCGCTGATTTGAAGTCCAAATAATAGATAAAACATTTGGACAAAAGCGAAGAAAACGGTGCCGAAGATTATACAAAACGATTTGAGATCTTTAGAGCATTGGGCGAGTGTTGAGTACAGGATTCCCATCCTTTTATTGAATCGCAAAATACGGATAAACTTCAAAATTGCAACAAATGTTGTAAACGCTATGATATAACCGAAAATTTCGTCAATAGTTGTCACGTATTGCAACTTAACGTATCCGTTGCCATGAGTTGTATTAAAAACTGTTAGGATATGATTGGTTAAGATTATTCTGTAGACATATAATCCCATCGCTGCATATGACAGACAAATGATGACAACTTCAGCCCAATTCCAGTAACTCTTGAAATAAGACTTTCCCTGATTTTGCCAATTCTTGAATTCACGAACAGTGAAAAAGACAATAAATGCCACATAAGTTAGTTCACAGAGTATTATGAATAAACCAAATCCTTGATGATATCGCATAAGTCTGACCACATCTATCCTATAGTTCGGTATAATACCACCGCCCGGTTGGAACTCAGCCACCAGAGAGACGATACCAAATAGGTTGACCTGAGCGTTGTATACGGAAAACTCGGCAAATATAGCCCGAGTTCGGGTATCAATCCATTGATTTTGTTTCATTGATTTAATTTTTTCAGACAAATCAGTTCGCGAACCCTATAGTAATATAAAACAATAAAATATTATATTTTTAAAACACATTTATATAATTAAGTAAATATTTATTTTTAATTAATGCATACTTTCAATGCAATAACAAAACCTCCTCCACTATAAACGTCAAGTTTTCCTATAATTAGAGAATTGAAAATATTAAGTATTAAAATAGTAATTAATATTTTTCGATAACTACTAATAGAGACAAACCCCAGAAGGGAAGTCCATCCAATTCCGATGGTTTCCTATAATTCCATTCATCCTTTTTACTTCTCGATGGATTAAGATGTCCACTACGACTCATAGGAAGCGATTCGTTAACATAAGAAGCATCAGATTCTTGAGACCAACCAATTCTGTAGCTTTTTCTGTCTTCATTTAATACATTAGCAAAAGCTCTGCAATCTGTGGTTAATCTTTTGATGCGTTCCTCCACTTGACATGTATTTGGTTTAATACGGACCTGTCTGAGGACACCGTATCCCATCATTCTGTTGACTCTATCGTTCAGAAATCCTCTTAAGCCATACGCTTGAAATCCGTTATACCTATAGATATATTCAAATATTTAAAATAATTTATGACTTTAAATATTAAAGCTCAAACCATTCTCCTATTAAAAGGCCGGGTATTAATGTCGAGTTAGTCCACGACCACAACATTTTTCCGTCCCTAACATTCATAAAGTTTTCCCCACCATTGCTTCCCTCGACAAATGTCTTCACTAAAGTTTCTTTCATAAGATAAGCATTTGGATCTCTATTGCCATAACTGACAACAGTTAGAATCCATAAGAAAAACAAATAAGAAAAAATGTCTTTAAGAATTGCAGTCATTTTAAGTTCTTTAAGTCGTTCCAGTTTTGCCCTCTCGAGTGCCGTCATATTTGGTGGTCTATAGACACGTGACCTATCTTTCTTGCGTACAGGTGTTGCACAGTGTAGCCATTCTTCATCAGGAAGTAAATCAATGTTCAAGTCTTCTTCATCCTCTTCACTGTCATCCTCATCACTGTCCGGTGATTTGAAAAGAGTTGATAAAATAAGTGCTGTTATGAATACTTTAACGGGTTGTGTCACTAGAATTGATGCAAAGAACGATACAATTAAAGAAGTGATCCATTTTTTGGTCTTTTCGTCGCCGAATTGTATGCCATACGCCCACAAAAAGAATATAGAGATAGCAATGGATAGCATACAGAGAGCCCAACCGATATACCGACACCAATAAGGAAGCATAAACTTTGTCTTCTTCTTCTTAATCGATTTCTTACCACTTTTATTGTTCTCAATATTAAACATCTCAAATGAGTTTTTCTTTTCGCCGTCGATTGCAACTAATGTTGCATTTGATCCAACCTTATTGTTACTAATTATAGATCTTTGACTGCTGGCACTTGACTGTCGATACGATATGTTCTGCTTTTTGAGTGCTTCACTAATACGAGAAGGTCTTAGATTTCGAAGACGACTTCTTCTAAAAAAGAATATAATGAGGAAAGTCGGCGGAAATACTATAAGATTAGAGAAGAATCCGACACCGATTTGTTCGGGTGATAGAGTAAAAGGTCCGAAGTCGAGACCACTCGAAGGTTTTGGTGGAACTCTTTGATACCACATTGCGTTTACTAACATTGAAAGATACAGTAAAGCCATACAACAAGAAACTCTTTGAACTCTAGTAAAGCGACTTCTAGGCGGACGCATAAAGACAGAGAACCAAAGGTGACCGTCGGCTAAGTTCTTTTGGGTCGTCTGTTGAAACAAATGCGAGAATTCAGTCGCTTCTCCTATTCCTGCAACTGGTAATAGTCTGTCGACAATTCCGTCATCCTTTTCCACGGCCAACCATTTATTGCAGATAAACTCAAATTTTTCTCCTGTTTGGACATCTTTGACAACAATAAAGCTTAAGAACCACGATCTGAATTTTCCGGAACCACTGTTGTCGTGCCAAATGCGACAGTAGTTAAGTCTTCCTAGTTTTCGTTGAGCAGCCAAAACAAAAGTATCTGTGGCTCCCATTCTAAAGATTTTTCTGTGAGGATCATCAAAATGTCTAACTTCTGTCTCGTCGTCTTCTCCCGAAAGTATAAAATAGACCTTAGAATTAGTGGCCGCAGCGTCTCTATCACCGGTGAAGACAGTTATTTCGTACAAATATTTAGATGTCGGGTCGTTGTCGGGCAACGGTGTGGCACCGATTCTAGTTAGGTCTGTCCTATCCTCATGTCGCGCCCAAATCAATAGCATTATATATAAACATATTGTAATAGCAATTGTCATATAAATTGTTATGTTGTCAGCAAAGCCTGCGTTTGCGAAAACATATGAAAAGTCTATAGAATTCGGTTGAATGAAAAATCCCGAACCAAATGATGTCACTTAAAGGTAAATACAAATATAAATTAATTTCATTTAACTATTGAATTAATGTTTTGTAAGTGAAGTATTACAGTGATTGCATTTGCAATGTGTCATCATTTGATTAGCGCTTTCAACAAAGCATCCCTCAGCTGACCAGAGTTTGCGGTGATAGTCATAGAAATAACAACCAGAAGTGAATATTCTCATCGAGTAATTTGTGGTAAAATCTCTGGTAATTCCGGGAATTGTATAATTGGTTTCACTGGCGGTGTAATTGGATTGAGAGATATTTTGGTTGACAATAATTTCATCGAGAATATAGGCTTCACTCGACTCCAAGAGTTCACGTTTGTTGACTTCAACGACTCCAACGTAGAAAAATCCAGTCCTATTGTCAATGATTTCATTTGACAAAAATATGTCAAATGAGTCACTCGTCTTTGATTTGATGGCTCTTAGAGGTATAAGGATGTCGTAGTAATCAAACATTGGTTTATCGCGATGTTTGATAAATAGCAGTAATTCTGAATCAGGATTTGTCGGTCCGATCTCTATATTGACAGCTGAATCGGACTTTTCAACCATAAATTGATGGTAAACCATGCGTTCATACCATTTAATTTTGGGCGAAACATAAGTAGATTCAGGCAATGCTTGAGATCCATCCACTGAATTATCTGATCCTTTGCGCGGAACTATAATACTAAATGATTTACTTGTGTTTCTAACTTCTAATATATGAAGACTTTCATTGAGAACAAGCAATTGCAATGTCTTTGTATCGGCAGATAATAGGTCTACACTATTGCCATAAGACTCGAGAATTGCCGGCCACGAAACAGCCTAACAATCAGACATTTATTAATTAGTTATAAATGTTATAAAAAATTATAAAATATAATAAATATTAATACATACCAGTGTTCCTAATGTTTCATTACCAGTACACTGATCTTCATTAACTAATATGTCACAGACTTCAGGAAATACATAAATAGCATCGCCGTGTCGTATGGTTTGGTTAGATAGAGAACCTTTTGGGTACCTGTTTTTATAAACATTTTAATTGATATAATTATTATAATTATAAAAAAATAATAAAGACAAACATAGCAATAGTTAATGTGAGACCACTGGGCGCAACAAATTCAATTGGTTTTTCTCCGACCACTATATTCCTGAGCATTGAAAGCACTAATTTTATGGTTAATTCAATCATTGATCTGATCTGTAGTTCCGCTGCCTTTCGTTCAGATTGAATGACAGCCTTTTCCAGCGCATCATTCAATGATGTTTTGCTGTCCAATATATAATCTGTAAAATAATTTAAAAATAATTATATTTATAACAAAATTAAATCTCAATTATAATGAATACCCGGTTCTTCATCTTCGTCGGGCACTTCCACACTGTAATCCAAATTCCAGGCTTTGGAGCGATCAGTTGGCAGCACTTTACCGGATATTATTTGTTCAGTCATTCGCTAATTTTTTAAGTTAAAATTTTAATTATAATTAATAATCTTAAATCGGAAATTTCTAATATTTATAAATTTATTTACATTAACAATTCCACCCATTGTTCCCACACCAAACTGTAAGTATTTAAATAATTTTAAAAACAAGTTTTTACCAAATAATCATTTGTTAAAAATTTAATTTACTGTTAAAAAGTCAATTAATTGTTGAGGACTTTCCACTTGAACATTGGCGGCCATAGAAACAGTTTTGTTTAATAACTTTATTATCACTTCTTTGGCTTCGTTATCAATGCCATCGCCACGACCTGCTAGTGATGTCAATGCACTTCCAATTTGTTCTAAACTATTAAGTGTATCGACATTCATGAGTGCCTCAACCGACTTAACCATCCGAGCCTTAGTACGGGTCGCCTCTTCAATCTCTTGCTCTGTCGGCTCATCACTGATGGGTGCGGCTATTGTTGTAGTAGTAGTAGTTGTAGTCGTTTGTTGAGTTCGTGGCATTTTGACATTCATTAGAGATGACAGAGCTTGTGTGACCATGCTCATTTGGGCCTATTATTTATAAAGTTTGTATTCAATATAATAATTTAAATAATAATATAATTAGAAAATAAAATATCTTATACCTGATCTCCGGCAGCGTCTACGTTGTCCAATGATTTTGATTGCATAAACGTGTCGTACATTTTTCTGGTCGGCAATAGTGTTGATATATCTGTTATATTGATTCGCGTGACGGCTCCCTCCTTGTCCTTTATATCCGCACCAATCGTAAAGTTACCGTACGGTAGTATAAGACTGACATATCTGTCCGGTCCATACATTAAGTACTGAACATTTCCCGAATCAACATTTCTGACCCAATATGCATAGTATTCTATTGGTTTGTCTTCGGGATCCATCCAATCACTACACCTGACATTAAATTTATCTAACAATGCATATCCAGTATCGGGTTTGATAGTGCATTCGCCTCCTTCTGGAGGTTGGTTTATATGCAAAAATATGTCCGATTCTCCTTTCACTCCCTCTTCATTGATTACAGCTATTAATAATTATATTATCAATCGTTAAAATTAAGAAATTTACGAAAATTATAACTTTTAAAAAAATAATACCGAGTCGGGCAAAGAAGTCTTTATATAACGGATAGTATTCATGAAAGAACTCAATGCCTAAAGCCATCTTCGGTTCGTTAGCGCCGACGACATAATGACTGGCATTTACTAAATGTGTTTCTGTACTGTTCTCCACTCCATATATAGACCACTCATACAGAAGATCTCCCTCACAATTCTCACGACATTTACCTTCGAGACCAACTCTCACGGGATTTATTTTTTGTCCGATTGGGAAATGAGGGAAACAAAGAGCCTGTGTTTGACATAAGACTATGATTGAAGGCGGTCTTCTCTTAAGCAAAACCATCTGCAATGCTCCCCAAGAAGGTGCTCTGTCCGGAGGAATCAATTGAACTATTACTTCATATGTCAGACCAGGTCTTCGAAATACTGTTGTATTCCAATCGACTTCAGTTCCGGTGACATTAATTCGTCCTTAATATTAATTTTTATATTAGTTTTATAAACTAACAAAAATAATATAAAAAATTGATAAAACCTGGTCCGCGACCAAAACATCCGCCGCCATCTTCGTCATCCCATTCTTCGTCAATACCGGTTCTATCGTAAAGTGGTTCTGAAAAGTTTTGTCTCTCATCGGGTAACAAACTATTTATCATTTCATCGGGAATTCGTCTGCAAAACCATTTGACCTCAAAATTTTTGTTATTATCGTCATCGGGATCTCTTGAGAAATCTCCCGGTGCGAAACGGATTCTGTTTTCATATAATTGTTTTTATTAATTGATTATTATAAAAAATAAATATCACCTTTGACCCCATCCTCGAATAACACGAGATTGTGCACCTTCAGCTAACTGTGCGGAAATGGGAGATCTGACTACTTTAACGAACGTATAGGTTGAAGCGTAAAAAGGGAGTAACGGATGCGGATCGGGAGACGTCATGTTTATTGAATACTTAAATTTATAGAAACCGTCGGACAAGAAAAAAGGCGAAACATAGAGAAAACTTTTGCGGTGCGAGTCTAAGGACGACAAGTCTATCCTTTCAATAACTGTTCCGTTTTGGTCATCCAGTCTGAAGGCATCCCAAACTCTTGTCACAGATGTTGTGGCGTTGCAGTCGACTATCGTTTTAGAGAAAAGTTGAATTGGTTTTGATTTCCAGAATTCAATGCCTTTTCTCCAATTTATTACTCTATTTCTAATGCTTACAATTGGAGGTTTGCAATTAATTTCTAAATAAAATATATAAAAATAAATATATATATTATATCAATATATACAATAAATACAGTATTTTTAATAAATATAACTAATAACTGTAATATACAGACCTATAACAGTAACCATTATATCTCTGGAAAGACTCGATATTTGATTGTTAATCAAAAATTTAATTTTATAGTCTTTAGGATTTTCGTATTGTTTTGCAATTTCCATTGGATTTGTTAGGTTTCCAATCAATGAAAACTTTATTTCAGGGAATAATTGTTTACAATTAGCGTTATCGCCAAACGCTTCAACTTCTGGTTTATTATCTCCAAAATCAATAATAAGACATGTATTTGTTCCGATCTTTTCAAATTCAATTATAAATCTTTTTATTTCCGGTTCAATTGTATCATTAGAAACGTCAATCACATCCATGCCTTCAATTGGTTCCAATAAATATAGCGGAAGATTGAATGGTTTAGATTTTTTTTGGATGTTATTGTAACCAAAAAATGTAAAATTATAAAAACCAGGCTATTATACAAATAATTAGATAATAATTACAGTAAGTTTTTTAATGGCTATTAGAATATTTTGATGACAAACCTCGTGTGCCTTAAATGTTGTCATATTTTTTGTTGAATTTTTCAATGACTGACCATTTAATTCAATTACATAATATTCAGTATCTCCAGTAATCGTTGAAAAAGTAAAATTAATTTGTCTATCAATAGGAAAGTAGTCATTGTTAGCTCCCATTCCACCAATAAAACCTCTTTCAGGATTAAAATATTTTGCACCAATTTTTAAGCCCGTAATACGTCTCAAAACATCAATCTATAGTTTTTAATCAATATTTGTTTAATTATACAATTTGTCAAAATAACAATAAATACCTGAAATCTTCTAATAATTGTTGAGACAATGTTACTCATATTGACTTTAACATTATATTTGCCCGGCTTTTCATATTCGTGTTTAATATTATGAATTCCTTCCCAATTGGTGTCGGGAATGGTCCAAATCTCCCGTTTTCCGTCTCCAAAATCAATGATAGTGCTAGCATTTGTAGGCAATATTTTGTCGATTGGATAACTAAAATTAAGAGTGACCTGACCGGGAAGTAATTGCGGGGAGTCTGACATTATTTTCCAGTTTTTATGAACCGGATGTTCGGCTATTAACTGATGAAATGTTGAAGTTTCTCCCTGAAGATTTTCGGCTTTTATTTTGATAATATAAATACCCGGTTGACTATATTTATGCGATTTCACAAATCTTTGACTTGATTTTATATCTATATATTTTTAATGTAGATATTTAAATGTAAAATATTTATAACAATTTTAATAGTTATTAAAATTAAATTTAAAAAATAAGTAGAGTTATCGTATAACCTGGTATTTGGTCGTTAACAACGGTTCCGTCACCAAAATCCCAAATAACTTTAATATTTGAACCTTTATTTAACTGAATAGTGATATCAACTTTTTGATTGACAGGAGTGTTGGGAGGCGTAACAGTTAATCGTATCTTTGAAATACTACTTTGAATATTAATAGAACTTTCTCTTGAAATTGCTTTTTCCATCCATTCATTCTTCAGTAAAAGTTTTATACCGTAATGACCACTCTCTGCGTACTCGTGAGGAACAGACAGTATTAGTGGTTCGCTAACTATAAGTCTTATGAAGTGTTTTATTCCTTTAACTTCTTTGAAATTTTCAGATAAAATAGTTGTCAGATCTTCGCTGTTTTGTTTGGATATAAAATCTGGTATTTCTTCTGGTGTGGCCTTTCTGTGAGCCAATTGGGCGCCTTTACTCTTAATGGCCAACACATCGCCAGCATTCAAGCGGAAAGAACTGCTTGACTTGAGATAAAAGTGTCCCTCGAGTATAGTCAGCGAAAATGTTTTCACAATATTATATAATGTCTTTGTTTGCGGTGGAAATGCTTTACAATTATCAGAACAGCCCTTATTTATTACGCAAAGAGCCGACGGCTCAAAGCAAGTGATGCCATTTGCCGGACAATCATTACCTTCTGTACACACTTTTCGCAAAATCTAATATTTATAAATTAAATATCTTTAATATTTTTATTTTACTTAACAATTATCATAATTGCATTTACTTACAAACACTTGCAAATCTCCCGGTGCTGAACCATGACCTTCAATTGCTTGAATAGCTCCGGGATTATCAAGATATTGTTCGGGTAATGGAATTAAAAGCAAATCCTCGATTTTTAATATTTTTTCATAATTTACTTTTTCATTTTTATATTGAGGAATGTTAACACCCAATGATCTGATCGGTATATCTTTAAAAATAGTATTTTGTCAATTAATTGTTTAATTTAATATATAATATATTATTTAATACCTGGCAATGGTATTGTAGAAACAGATGTTCCGTCACCAAAGTCGACACTCATTTCCATAGACTGACCATTAGTTATTGTTAAATTACAAAGTGCTGGATCTCCCGGTTCCACAACTCTCGGACATTTGAAGTGAATATTTTCGTTAAACAATTCATTTGTTACTTTAATATAAGTAACTTCTGTTAAAATTCTGCGATTTAGATGTTGTGGTTGTCGGGCAAAGACTACAATCATATATGAATTCGGAACCAAATACTTGTGTTTGAATTGCATTTGAGAACTCCATTCAGTCGGATCAGTGTTGTCGCCAAAATCAACAGAAAACTCAACTTCTTCTCCGCTATTTATACTGACATCAAACCTAATTTCTTCATCTATAGAAATCTCTTCTTTTTCTGATTTAATGGACAAATCCACGATCGGGTGAATAACTTTGCCCTCATAGTAGCGCATGTAGTCATCACTGATATCGCATAACTCATTGGACACCTTTTCTATGGCTTCAATAGCGGGTCTATCGTTTTCATACGCACACAAACAATGCTTCTTCAACACAACACCCGCGTAAGGCATCCATACTTTAGCGCAAAGGGCTGCACAAAGCTGACCATCCATTGACTCCGAAGAATCATATCCTCCGGGAGATTGACGAAAGTAATCAAAGGAGGCATAGCTAAGACAGTCTCCATTTGATAATACCTGAGCCCATATAATAGGTGTTAAGCAAGAAAAGTATATTAAACAGAAAAAGATAGCAAAAATCGTTGATTTATTGCTTTTATTCATATCTACCACTTTTATTCACATTTTTCTCTAAAGTGTAACAATTTTCTACAATAAAACTATTTTAATATTTGTTTTAATGTTTGCCATTAAGTCATGCATTGTATACTCCATGGAAACTAATTTACTAAATGCAATCATTAATGCTATTAATGAAATAACATTTAATAAATAATTCAAATTTACATCAAACAAATAATATTTTTATGGACATTATTTGGTAAATAATAAATATTTATTAATTGCAAAATTTAGTCGACCAAAACATTTGCGTCAATTGTAAAATATTTATTACAAACAAATATACATATTTTTAGTAATATGTATTAATATTATTATAATTATAGATTCATAGTTAATATTTTGTATATAACTTTTTCATATTATTAAATATATTGAATATTAGTTTTTGTATATTTATATAGAATCTATATTATAGATACTGTAATAAATTTTATGACATCTTAAAATTTATTATTATTTAAAAATATTATAATACACTTATAATAAATAAAATTAATTATGTTTATAACTATTGTTAGCTATTTATTTTATGAAGTATGTTTAATTAATGCATTAATTTATTGTAAAATTTGATTAACTTACTATTTATGAATTAAAATCTTAACCTTTTAAAAATTAAAAAATTTAATAAAACTAATATTAACAAAATTAATATCATAATTATAAATAGCTACTGTACTGTTCTTTATAAATAATATTTAATATACTAAATAGAATATTTAAACTAATTATAATTAACTTTTATATATTTATCATATCACCTAATAATTTGTTTTAGTAAACTCGATGTCGAAAATATACAAACAAAAACAAATAAACCAAATAATAAATAAATCAAAAATATAATATTTTAAAATTAATTTTTTAATAAAATTCCACTTTAAAAAATTTTCAAAATATATTTATTGTCTAAATTTTAGACAAATTAATCAAATAATATTTTGTAATTAAGTAATTTTATACAATTAATATTTATTAAACTTATTTTTATTAAACTTTTAAAGTTTGTTACTGAAATTTGATGCATAATAGATGTATAAGTTATTTCTTTCTTTTTTTTTGTTTTAAAAAAGATATCTATAAACTAATAATGTATTTAAATCCCTGAATTGATATAAATATTATATAAAAATATATAAATGTCAAGGAAATTAAATGAGAAGAGAGTTTAGTTTGTCAGCGCCTGTATGTCAATACATTACTATCCACTACATTGTACTTAAAAGCATCAAACAACTATGAAATCAATTATTTGAATCAAAACACACTTAAGTTAACTTAATATTATCAATTTAGTCAAATTAAAATGCTTTAATTTAGTAAAATAAAGTACATTATTAAGTGCATTGACCTTTGCCTATCAAAAAGTTTTTAAAAATATGCAAAACAATTGCTCTTTTTTATATAAAAGTTGTATTAAGTGTAACTTGCATTTCAATTGATAACTGAATAATTGTCAAATAGCATAATAAATATAATTATACAATAAATGATAGTATTGATAGCACTTTTTAAATTAATATTTGTTTATTGTATATCTTTTAAATTAAAATGATCTCTAATAACACCTAAATAGTGGTGACTTTGTTGAAGACATTCCAGTGAAGGTCAGTCATAGTCCTTGGAATGCCTCCCAACGGCCTCAACGGCCCCAACACTTGCATAACATTTCACTATTTGCTATAATCCTCTCATTTAAATCAATGTGTTTTATGCATTACATGAGCACACAATTTAGGAGATTCTCGACTCCGACAGACCGGCACCTGATGTATGACCTCAAAGTGAAATAACAATTTCATGTTTTTTGATTTAGTTGCGAACTAACTCATTAAATGGTTTAGTTAGTAAAATATTAAATCTTTTGATGGCCTCAAGCAATCAAAAAAACATTACCTACTTTTTGCCATTCCTTAAATTGTACACTACTGTTATATTATACTACTGTACTTACATAACATGTTTTATCAATACATTAAACCTAAACCAATCCTGTGAATGATGTCTATCAGAAACTAAACCTATGATCCTAAACATAACCTATTATATATAAAAACTACTGTAGTGTTACTTAACAAAATTATTATTGTTATTTAACAATTATGATTAATGTATAAACTATGCAATTTGGTTTTTATTTTTAAAAATTGTCTATTAAAAACAAATATGCAAAATAGTATTAAACTTCATTGGATGATAAGTTTTCAAAACCTACCAGAGTTAAGGCCTTCTACCGGCGCCACAAATGTAACTGACCCTGGGATACAACTAAAAGAGTTAGTCGGGGAAACCCCCTGTTCCTCAAAACTATCAACATTTAAGTCAAAGTCTGGTATATTGAGCGCCTTTTTCTATAATTTCTCATAATTTTGATAATTTAAAATCAATTGATTATATATATAAAACTCATTTAACTTTTGTGTCATTGAAAGTTGTGATTCTTATACTAACCCCAAACAAGTGTTATATCATAGATTGAAAATACATAAAAAGGTATAAATTGTTTGATAACATAATAAAATCAAAGTATGTGTAAAACAGTTGAGGATCTCTGACTGGGATTACTGCCAATTGCTCTTATGTTTTATCAGGTCTGCAATAAAAATAACTTTACTTTTATTTAACTAACTTTTAGTCAAATGACTAGAGAAATCATATTATGACTTATTTTATTATTTATAATCAATCAAAACAAATATTAATTATATAAAATATATGTCTTAACTATTTAATACAGTATTATATAAAATATATTTTTTATAAGTTTGTTAAAAATATTTTGTGATTATAAAAATATATAATTTTTAAATATTACTAATAAATATTACAGTTAATTTTTTAATAAAATTATTGATAATTGTGTTTTTCATTACACAATCATATATTTCTTATCAATATATTTATATTTATTTTTAATTAGTGAATCGTTTCATTCATTTAAAATTGTAACTGTATTTGCAATAAAAATTTATTGAGATTAATTAACCAATTTATCAATAAGTTTTCCAAATATAAAAATAACTTAATTATTTAGTATTTTTAATTATATCTAAAATTAGATTTATTGTGTTTTGTTTTTTATTTTTAAACATTGTGACTAATATAATAAATTATTGATTTATAATAAAAAATATATACATTTTTAAAAATTAAAAATTAATAATTTAATTGATAATTAGTAAAAAATAATTTTAAGCAATACTTCCGATAATACAGTACTAATATTTGTAATGTTAGCAGTGATGAGTGAACCCCTGTCTCCTAATGGCAGTGTCTGTAGTATTGTCTCATCTGAAGATTCGTCATCTAATATGTATGTCTTTGCAAATGTGTCGGCAATACAACAACAATCAAATGTACAAACAATTGAAGCAACGACTTCACAATCGTGCCATCAATTTGTCAATAATGTTGTTAACAAACAGATCAAAGTCTGCAGAGTTTGTGGCGATCGGGCAAAGAGTTATCACGTGAGTTAACATTTGGCATTTAATTCAATATTTATATAACTTTTTAGACAATTTAGTATATAATTACTGTATACTGTATTTATAACATATAATAATATAATATTTTCAAATGGTTTAATCATAACAATTATAAAAATATATTCAAATAGTTTGGCGGTATTTCATGTGATAGTTGTAAAGCTTTTTTTCGAAGAAGTGTCCAAAACGATGCTTTTCTTAACTTTCATTGTCCTTATGAAAGACACTGTGAAATAACTATTAACTCAAGAAAGTCTTGTCAATATTGCAGGTGATTTGCTTTATAAATATTTTTAAAAAATTATTTAGCAAAAAATATATAATTATTATAGTTATTAAATAGATTTCATAAATGTCTGTCCATTGGTATGGAAAAGAGTTGGGTTATGACTGAAGAGGAAAGGGTGAAAATGTTGAAGAATAGGGTTTCAAAACGCAAACTCAGTGACACCGTCTGTGAGATCAAACCAAAAGATTTGAAATGTGAAAATGTCTTCAAATATAAACCAAACATTAATCAAATTCATTCATTTCTTAAGGAAGATGAGGTTTTAATTTTTAATATTATTTAATATATTTATAATAAAGTTTATAAAATTAATAAAAAATAGTAATTTATTAAAAATAGGTTAAATTAATAGAAAATATAATGACTAAAATCAGAAAGTGTTCGCAAGAGATATCATTTAACATTAACTGCGAAACGACTGCCGCTTTGAATGCCGACAGTAGAGTACCGATTGATATCTTAAACATATTCTTCACAGCCATTCAACAGTTCGCTCTATTTGTCCATCAATTTGACTCTTTTGCTTCAATTCCAGCTCAAGATAAACAAATCCTATTGAAAGGAGGAGTTCTGGAGTTATGTTTCCTCAAAGGAGCGTTCAGTTATGACCTGAGAGGAAAACATTGGAGATATGATGAACGGTCTTCGGGTGTCATCTATTCGGATAACTTGCAATCATTGGTGACTAAAGATCTTCTGGAAAAACACATGCAGTTTATTAAGACAATTAAGATATTAAATTTGGATGAACCAACCTTTACAATGCTAACTCTTGTCATTTTGTTGACATCGGACAGAGAGGGACTGACGGCCAGTCAATTAGTTCAGAAAGAACAGGAAAAATATTTATTACTAATGAAGGCATATATGAATTGGCGGTACGGCTCTCAGCGCTCTTCACTTTTGTTCCCAAAATTATTACTAAAATTAACTGATTTAAGAGAGTTGGCTGAAGCACATACAGACTACCAGTTATTGTTAGGCCGTCACGAACTTCAACAGATCCAACACAAACTGTCCACTTTGAACACTGCTGTCGACAATAACCACTTCGAGCTAACCACACAACTGACCATCAATTCAAACGATTTTGTGCCGGAGTGGACAATAAACCAATGCATAACAGATCCTTGTTTTACTATCAGAGGTCTATATCCTGATGACGAACTGTCCACTGGAAGTACAACAAGTGAAATATCGGAAAAGTTTTGTTTGGATTAAAAAAAACTTTATTTTATAACTTTAATTGACATAACTTTTCACATTAGATCTCATTGATTGCAAATTCCTGTGATTTATTATTTTTATATAAATTATTCTAAATTTTACAAAAAAAATGATATTTAGTTTGTAAGAAAAATTATATTAAAATTTGTTGAAATTATTAAATTAATTTTTTATGTTAAATGACTAAAAAATAAAATATTTATTTACAAAATATTTAAACGTGTATGTGAACTTGGTTATTTTTAAAATGTTATTTAATTAAAATTAATTTTAAATTAATAATTGGTTATACCGTATGTTGAAATGTCAAACACCTAATAACACTGGTCTGAATGTTATACTTTTATACACTAATAGTTGTATGATTGATATAACGGTATATTTTATGTAATAAATAGTAGTACCGTTTGGAGTCACTACAGTCACTACAATGTATTTAAAGCTATAATTTAATAAACTGTATATTAATACTAATGTTTAGACTGAGTGGTAGTCATTGAATGCAGTATTTATTTATCATATGATAAAACTGAATGTTTTTACTCAAACCTATAAAACCATTACATAAGTCATACAAACATCTCATTGCAGTCAACAATGAGCTGAATGTGAGTCTCATAAACAGCTTTTACTATAAGGCCTATCAAGTGATGCAATACTGCTATAGTTGTGTCTATCGATAGGGTTGTCCATAGGATAACAGTGTTTGTGTTTAACGCAACACTCATTAGATATTTATTAGATTTATTATTTCAATACAATATATGATGTGATAGTGTGTTATAGTTGTAGTCATTTAATCACTTAATATAAGTCTTATTTATACTCAGATCACAAAATGTAAAGCTTTTTAAAATCATTTGTTTTTATTAATAATGTTTTAGTCTTTAAGTTATATATGTTTTTGATTGACAGTAGTAGTGGTTTAGTGTTTCAAATTCAATGTAACCAAACAATTGATTTTAATTTATATTTAAATTATATTAAATGAAAACAAATATTTTTTATTAGTTATTTTTTGTTGATTATATAAATTAATATTGTTATGATTTTTTTAAATAAAAATATTTATAACCCAATTATAATGATTGATACAATTTGGTAGTTAATTAACTATGATATAGTGTTTAATAGTGTTTATATTATGTTAAATATAATGTTAAATATAATGTTAAATATATCATATTTTAAGTATTGATTAAAACAAATTTCATTTCATTTTTATAATAAATTGTGATATCATTTACTCGCAAAACAACTTATTTATTGATAATAATAATAATAAATTATTTAATAAATTTTTGTCATATAATTTGTTATATTGTTTTTTAATTAAACTACAGTTAAATACAGTATCATTTCATACAAATTATTGTTTAATTTAAATTAATTTTAACATAAAAGTAAAACACAAATATTTGACAATAATTTTAATAATAATTGACAACAAATTAATGATATTATTAGTGATTTTAATAAATGATAATTTATATAATCATTCATTTAATGGTTAATAAAGACATTATTTGCGTTTTCATATGAGATATGAATGTCTTGAATACAAATTAAAAACAATTGGTCTCTAAATGATAACAATTGTTTGTCCATCGCTTAGTCATTAAAGTGATGTCAAAGACATCGGTAACTATAGACAGCTAAAGATCACCGAATGGCTGACTTGAAGTCAGAAACGACACAATTATTGGGCAATGAATCCAAAGAAGTCTTTGAAGACATGGAAAGTCCGAATGAAGACAAAGATTGTCATTCATTTGATGCCAATTCAGTGGACAGCAATAAGACACTGACCGGTAATCAAAATAACAATGAGAACAACGATTTGATGGATCAGTCAATAAGTGATAATAAATGTAACGAAAGTCGTAAACGAGATATTAATGTTGAGACAAGAAATGACTGTAAGAGTGACCAAAATGAACGAAGACTACCGTCTGAGCCATTGAGTCGACCATTCTTTACATTTCCACGTTTTCTTAGCGGAAGAAGAAAGAGAATTAAAAGAAAAAGTATGGTTTCTAACGACAGACCGGTGGCCGCTATCGAAGAACATCCAGAAAATGATTCGGTCGGACAAATGACCGCAAATACAACCAATAATTACAATGAATACCGAAATAAACGCAATGTTTATGTAAAGGAAAGCTTTTTTATACGTTTAATGAGACACTTGGCGTCACCCGTTCACGGAGGACATCGAGACAGTGGTCAGGGATATCGGTCACCGCGAACTCAAAGCGCATACTTATCAGAACAAAGAAGTTCAACACTAGACAGACGTCGATCAAAACCAGAATCATTCACATCTTCGGCATCTAATGGTGACATTAATAGGCATCACATACTTATTGAACAAAACAGTCATAATCGCAACCATTCGGCGGTCAACGGCTTTGAAGTACCGGCCGTTTGTGGCATCAAAAATCACGGCAACACGTGTTTCATGACAGCTATCATACAATGTCTTTGTAATACAGATCTATTGGCCGAGTATTTTGTGATGAATCACTATAGGAGTGATTCGTTAAGACATAACAAACTTCACGCCAAAAAGTATGGCACTAAAGGAGAACTAACAGAACAGTTGGCACTATTACTCAAATCTTTGTGGTCTTGTATGTACTCGAGTGAGATCTCCAGTAAATTCAAGACACTTATGGCTAAATATAGCGCTCAATATGAAGGCAGTGAACAACACGACGCACAGGAGTTCCTTCTTTGGCTTCTCGACAAGTGTCACGAAGACCTTAATATTGCCAACAAAAAGAAATATAAAAAAATTAAAGTAAGTTTTAAATACTCATTGAAAACTATTTATTTTTGCTTATAATTATGAGTTATAGTTTATTATCTAATATTACATTGTTTATTAGCTTATTTGATAATAATATAACATATTTAAATAAATGAAAATAACAATACAATATTTGTTTATTTAAATATCAACTAAAGTATTATCCCATTGCCTATAATAATAATTATTGCAATATGTTTGCCTCATATAGAAAATAAGTATTTTTAATAAATAATCATTTAATTTACTAAATTACTGTATACTGTATATGAATTTATTGCATTGTTATTCAACAAAACTTTTTGTCGTTTTAATATATGGTTTCTCTTATCAGATAATTTTAATCAAATGTTTATCAATTTATTGTTATTAACTAAATTCAATTGAATGGCTGTTCAAATATTTTTATTGATGGTTTGCTTAAAGCTATTATAGTAATAATAATAATATTGTAGTTATGATAAAAATTATACTATACAGTACTGTACATTTAATTAAAATACATGTGACACAAAATCAACACTATAAATGTCATTTACTTTTTATTAATAAATTAATAAAACTAATGGCAATGCACTTGAAATAAATATCACCTTTAATTCAATATTAGTTTATGTAAATATAATTAAGTAAATTGGATTCAATTAATGAAATTTTTAGATTATGGAGATGTTATTTCCAGGTGTATTACAATTGTTATATTTGTATTAGTATTTATATGATTTATATTTTTTAAATTAATTTTTTAAGATAAAAATTAGAAATACTAATAATAGCTATATAATATTCGATAATTAAATAGTATTTTTTTCAATCAATGATCAACAATGCTTTAATATTATTTTTAATGATAAATAACATAATAATTAAATTATACTTTATATTTAAGTTATATTAAAAGTTTATAAAATTAATTATAGAGTTTATCTAACAATCGATCGGATGAGATAATAGCAGCGGAGACTTTGGCCAATTATATGCGATGCAACAGTAGTTTTATTCATGACTTATTTCAGGCACAATTGAGATCATCTCTTGTATGCCGATCCTGTGGTAAACATAGCAATACATTTGATCCATACCTATGTCTATCACTACCCGTTCCCATTAGACTGACGCACACTCTTCTTATAAATTCAGTATTTCTCGATAGAAAGCCACGAGAAGTAAGTGTCGATCAGTTTTAATGTCATATATTTTGCTAAAATAAAGTTATTATAATTTTAATACTAATTATAGATTAAAATTGGTGTTACTATTGAATCATTGGCCACTATTAGAGAATTAAGAGATAAAATTAGTCGCTTATTAAAAATACCCGAAAAACAATTAATTCTTCTATTAATTGGACAAGAATTTGGTCTCAAAGAATTAGCAAAAGATTCTGATATTGTTCAGGAAGTTCTCGAAGATATGAATGAAATTTATGCTTTGGAAACACCAAAAGTCGACCAAAACTATACTAACCATAACTCGATCTCAAGTAATGGTAGCGGACAAAAGTTAACATTGATTTGGTCCAATCGGGTCGGTATCGGAAATCAGGGAAAAATATTTGGACCATTGTTTTCTTGTCTGATATCTCGAGAAGCATCCTATAAACAAATCCAATTAGACATAATTAGTGCCATGAGATCTATGCTTAAACATGATTCTGATATTAGTTCAATCAGTTGTAGTCTTAATTTACGACTTCGAGTTATTGGTGGTATACCTGGTAAAGCATATTTGCCTGAAGATGTTGATCATCCGTTATATATGCCAACTGTCGATAAGGCACTGACTGGATGTGAAGATAAGGAGTATAGAGGACCTATTCATTTGAAAATAATGGTTGAATGGGACCTCGATATGAGACAAACTTTGATTATTGCTGATGACCAAATGAATGACCCAGTAGTGGACAGTTCAATTGAATTGGCTAAAGCCAGGTCTCAAAAAACTAATAGGGCTTCACTTAGAGATTGCTTTGACATGTATTTTAAAGAAGAAAGGGTTTGTTATATTTGATTATTTAATTTTATAATTTAATTAATTATTTGGTATTAATTAAACAGTTGTGCGCCGATAATGCCTGGACTTGTCCGTCATGTAAGCGGCGGCAACAGTGTACTAAAAAGTTGAATTTGTGGTCCGTCCCCGATATCTTTATTATTCATTTGAAACGTTTCCGTCAATCATCTCAATCACAACGAAATAAAGTGACCACTCATGTAGTGTTTCCTCAAACAGGTTTAGGTATGATTTTAATAACTATTATTACTAAATGACTAAATTGTAAATTAATATTTTTGTTGCTATTACTGGTATATATATATATATATATATTATACTGTACTTTAGACATGAGTGCATATATTGTTCCTCGCGCTCAAACTAATGGTAATATAACTAACGGTTTACCAGCACTTTGGTCGCCATCAAAAAGATCACGAATGTATAGTCGGTTTATTACAAGAACTGACGATAATATTTATGATTTATATGCTGTTTGTAACCATAAGGGAAATATGCAAAGTGGACATTACACGGGTTGGTTAACAATCATTAATTAATATTATTGTTAGCTAATTGAATAAATAATATTTTTTGTTACGTTAATAGCATTTTGTCGAAATCCAATTGACAATTGTTGGTATCATTTTGATGATACAAAAGTAGTTCCCGTCAATGAGTCTTCAGTCATTACATCCGATGCATACATACTTTTTTATCAGAGGAGTAGCCTATCGTCTGCATTCTCTTCTTGTTCTTCGTCGTCGACATCAGGTTATAGTAGTTCCGCGAGTTCTTATTACAGCGACCACTGGGCTTTCAGGATGCCTCCATTCAACTATTGGTCGCCTAAATCTAGCAAAAGTCACGATAATTTATTCTCTGAAATAAATGGTAATATAATTGGTATGAAATAAATAACTGATTTATTATTATTTTCTTTAAAATTGATAGAAAGAAATGGTGCCAAAAGTGGAGTGACAACACCTCCAACACCCGGAGCTATAACTCGAGACATTACCCGCTATGCAAGTCTGCCTTCAAAGAGTTCTCAATTCAAAACTAAGTCATTGCAAACTGAAACAAAAATAACTCACAATAATTACAATAACAATAACAATGATACAAATGATTTAAAAGTGATAAAAACAGAGTTGAAAACAAACTCAACTTCTGTTGTTACCACTATTAATACCACTAACAGTAGTGTCAACAATAACAACATTAATAGTAATAATAATAAGGCGACTACAAATTTAATTCAAAATAATTGTAATGAAAGTACAAAAATAACCGATAATGTCGACGAATCGGATAACAATGTTAACGTATGGCATCCCAAAGCTGATAGCAACACATACTGGGCCATCACATCTGTTTAATAATGATAAACATTTTGATAACGAGTCAGTTATAACCGAATTTATGAACAATAAGTTATAAAGAAAGGGCTTATTTTGCAAGAATTATTTTTTTGAGTGAAATAATTTGTATATAAAGCCATTTAACTGTTGATATTTCCTACCATTCCATCCTATAAACCGATTCCACTGAAAAATTATTTATTTTGCACAAAAATATTTGTTTTTTATAATGAAATCGCATTCCTATCAATGCAACAAAAGTATTGAAGAATTAGACTAATTCGTCAATAATTGTTAACTAATTTTCCTAAAAGTTGAGTATCTTTAGCATAATGTACTGTATTATTGAAATCATTTTAAATGCGATACTGATTAGACAATAACATGAGTATTATAACTAGTGATAGATATACAATAATTGATAAATAGTTAAAACTATATTTGTCTATAATTTGAATTTATTTAAATCATTTAGAAATTAGCCAAACGGCCAAAAGTGTTGACATTTGTGGCCAAATTCGCCTAAATTTGCTCACAATCTGATCCATTGTATTCACATCGTCTATATGTCTGATGAAGTAATTTATTACAATTAGAGACAACTAGTCATTAGTTAATAAACAGTTAGTCATAAAAGTTAAGTGCAATTGTGAACAGCTCTTCATACAGACATTAAGTGACGATAATTCCATTGTTTATAAACTAATTGCAAATTATATAATAATTTTAATTAAATATATTTTTTATTAATCGGCTGTGATTTATGAGAGACTATATATGTTATGTTATGAACAGAGATTGCAGAGAGTTTATTATGTTATCATTTTAAATAATTTTATGTTTGTAATTAATTCACAGATTTATAATAATTTTATTAAATTATATTTTAAACAATGCATAAACTTTAACATAATTACATTTTTCAAATAAATAATGAATATAATGAATAATTATTTACTAATTTAAATAACAGGTTATTATTAAAAAGAATAAATCAATTATTTACAGACAAACTACTGTATAGTAATACACAAATAATATTATTGTTTAATTCCTTGAGATTCAGAATCAGTAATATTCTGTATATCAGTTGGCGTTCCTTTTAATGTAAACACAACTGGAATTGACTTTAACTTAGGATTTGTTACCTGAAGTAACCGAACCCACGATAAGAGTGAGTCTCGACTGGAAGTACCGGTGGCAGAGACGGCTAATATCTTGCCGTCGTCTTGAATGTGGATATTCTTTGTCGGCGCCAATGTTTCCGTTTTATCTACCTTTCCGAAGGTCGACAAAGGAATCGATGACACGTCTGTAATGTTTTTATTAAAATATGTTGAATTTCATGTAAAATATCTATTAAATAATAATAATGGAAACAAACCATTTAGTTCGTCATTATCTAAAAGATCGTCATCTTTATTGTAAACAGGATTCGGATTATTAGCTCTAATAATAAAGTAATCGATCGATTGATTTCTTAACCACACTTTGAAGGGTCCCTCAACATAAACGCTCTCATTTGTGGGCAATTCTTCAACTATTTGTTTTTGTTGTGGACTCTGACCCGACACTATCCATGTCTTTTCCAATGAATCTTCAATTTGACTCGTCTTACAAATTGATAACATTTTTTTTAAATACTAAAACAATATTAGAAAGTTTTCTAAACACCAACCGATAAGACACTGATTTTTGTTTGTATGTCAATACACATCCTCTTAATGGCCAACAACGCCAACTCTAATGAATCTAAAGGTAATGGATCTGGAAGTGGGAAAGGGTTGGCATTTCTCAATTTAGTCATCCAATAGTGCATTCGTCCAAACTTTTTCCATACATTTGAATATTTGCTGAAGATTTTAATTATCAAATTTTCTATTTCTCTGTCGGGAATCACACCTGAAAAGAGATTAATAAAAAAATGTCAATTATATCATATAATAGCTATAAAACTGTAGTGATATACCATTCCTCTCCATTGAACACAGAATTTCAACAGCAGTTCTTTGTTCGAGAGGATAGTGGAAGAAACCGGCGGCGAAAGCATTGGACGGAACGTAACGGCCTTTTGGGAAGATATTCATTAAAGCCTTATATACTTCAATATCTCGATGAACGCCATAGTCTTTGAGATACGGAAGCGCAGCCGTTATGAACTCAACATATCCTTGTCTTTTGATATACTTGTGGTTCTCGAAGTTGTCCACAACTTCCAGATACTGTTCCTTATGTCGATTGGGTGTCTCTTCAAATAAACGACTGGCGAGAGTTACATCTTTTACTTTGATCCGTGAAGTGACGTCTCCTCTCTTCTTGGGTGAGCTTTTGCCCCACAAATGGCGTATAAATGAGACGCCAATCAAGTGATTACTTGTCCACACTTTCGGTGACACAATACATGTCTTCATATTCCTGTCAATTGTATTCAATTGACCACACATTTGGCGAAACCGATGACAACATAACATATTTGATGAGATTTTCGGTCAATCAATGATTTGAATTAAAAAAACTGAAATCAATTAATCAAATGATTAGAAATATATTAAAACATTTTCACCAAAAAGTATCACTTATTTTGTCATCAAATGTTAGCTCTGATTCTAATCACGTGATTCACACATACATTGCATAACACAAACATCGATTGCATTGCATGTCATCCGATATGTGAACAAAGTTACCAAAAATTTCCCGTTTATTCAAATAATTTCATTAGAATTTTTAAATTATATAAAAATATATTTTGCATACAAAATGAGTATTTGAACAAAAAAATTAATGTGAAATTTTGTGTAAATTAATATTGATTTTAATAAATATTTACATTTTCAGTAATGAAAAACTATAAAAATACAAAATGTGTAAAAAACTAAATTAACAATAAAACTAAATGTATGCATTTTGATTTATTATAGCATATTTTTAATTAGTAAATAAAAAATTATTATTCATTATATGTACAATGTATCTGAAATTTATTTACTACAGTAATTAGTAAAATTAAAATCATAATATTAATAATTGTAAAATTAATTAAATTGTCGACAAATCATTTTAAAATACTGTATGTAAATCATACTCTGGTTATACAGTATTTATATCTATACTAAACGGTAGTAAAAAATATTAGTTTATTTATAATTATGAAAACTAGTTTAGAAAATATTTAATAACAATAATACTTTGAGAAATATGGAAAATGTGGGAACTTATAGACTGGAAGTCATTCACTTATTTATATGTTTTGCATTTATAATAGCATTTAATGCAAGCATTACTTAATCGGTAAAAGTTTGGTTCAAATAAAATGAATGAAAACAAGTAATTGAATGAAACAAACATTTAATTTAATAATCAATTGATTGATATATTGATCACAATTTAGATGACTATTGAATGAAATGTATATTCAATGACACGATGTATGTGTGGATACAATCATTGTTTGTCATAATAATCACCTTTTGGTGCCTTAATGTCAACACTTGTTTGGCCGACAGTTCCGTACTGTTCATTGAATCGGTGGACGGATCGATTGAATCGGGAAATTATAGCTACTATTCATATAATGGCAACAATAAATTGAGACTTGTTTTGACCACTCATTCGGGTGACGCTGACCTCTATGTGTCAGAAGCCGACGCCAATGGCCGCACACTTAAGCCTAAGTATGACTTCAGCGAACACGACTTCCAGAGTGTCACGTGTGGTAAGGATGTGATTCATGTGGACAAACATATGCGACGACCGATCGGTATCGGTGTTTACGGACACCCGAGTCATGAGACAAGTCTTTTTACTTTAGATGTGATTGGAGTCGACTATTTCGATGACAACGACAGGGATCAACACAATATCTATCTAACCGATGATGAGCTCGACTTTTATCAAGAGTTTTTTGGCGAACCCTTCAGGGGTTTGGATAATAAAGTGTCAGATAATAGACACAAATCGGCGTTCAATGCGGACAACAAACATAAGACTGATAAACACGACGACAAACACTCGGAAACCTGGGATTTCTTTATCAATTTATTGGCCAATATTTTACATATACTTCTTGAAGTTATTGTTTAACACATTTGATCCATTGTCTTGAAATTTGCTTACTTTTGAAGATAATTTAAAACAGTTTTTGATATAAATTATTAAATTTCAGAGTATTTTTTAGTCAATTTATTATTAACTTTTGTAATTAAATTTATTTATTTGGAAATTTTTAATAAATAATTAAAAAATCGTTATTTAAAAAATAAAATATATTAAATCAGATTTAATTATTATCTTAAATACAATAAATTATTGAATTGAACTTAAAATGAAATTTCAAAACAGTTTGAAAGTATTGTGTAATTGATTGAAATGATTGAAGACATTGAAGACATGCGCCAAACATTCAACACATTTCACTATTTGTTTATTGAGTTACAGAGTTATAGTGAATCACTTTAAGGGATCAATTGAAAGACAACTGACAACTGTTTACAACAAATCCTTACTTTGATTACTAAATACTCGCCAATTATTATGACGACAACTCATTGACCAAAATAGTCATTCAGTCAATGATTTGATTGATTTAATGACAAACATATTGTATTGAGTTTTTTCAATTGAACGCCAACTCATCACAAGAGCAACGATGGATACCATGGATGACGGTATGAATGAATTGTTTATTGACTTATATTTTATTTAAATGACTTGACATTTGCATTAATTGTCATCAGATTCCGTACGTCTGGTAGTGTTAGGTGAGGCCTCAATCCTGTCAACTGCTATAATGAGAGGCACTCAAAGAGGTGGCACATCACTCAACAGATCCACAAATACGTCTCAATCGAGACTATCAGCACTAGTGGCCGAATATGAAGACGAAGATGATGTGGAAGATATAATCACAGATCCACTGCTTAAAAGTTTGATTCGTTTGAAAACAAAACTAAGAAAAGATAAATTAGTTGTAACCGATCCCAACTATTTGAGACCATTTTGTGAAGTAATTAAAAACAAAGACGTGAGCGGACCCATCACTGGTTTAGCTCTTCAGTCAATCCTTAAGTTTATTAACTATGGACTTATCACTAATGATAACGCTATTCAAATGATTAGCGATTCCGTAACGAAGGCTCGTTTCATAGGCACTGATACGAGTAGTGATGAAGTGGTACTCATGAGGATATTGAATGTTCTCAAGGAGTTAATTGTTAGACGATATGAGAGTCTGACAAATGGTGCGGTTTGTGAGATAATGCAGAGCTGTTTTCGCATTGCTTTTGAACCACGACTTAGTGAACTGTTGAGGAAAAGTGCGGAACAATCGTTAGTCGATATGGTTCACGTACTCTTCAGAAGAATACCTGAATTTAATCACGAATTTGTCGATGAGTTATGTTTTCTGAAAATGAASTCTAAAATGAGTTCATCGCTAAATAAGAAGATAAAACATAACTCGAAGACTGATTTTACTAACAAACAGAGTATTAAATTTAATAAAGATATTTATGCTTATAATGGTATGTTTGAAATGTTTTTTTAGTAAACACTTATTAAAAAAATATAATTAAATTGCAGATAAACGCCGACATTATTATGGATTGGCGTGTATTCATGAATTGCTATCATATTTAACATCTTTGATAAACCCGTTACCCGAAGGACAGAACACTGAAGCCATGATAAACGTTGGACTCACTCTACTGACTGTTGCCTTTGAAACATCAGTTCACGGCATCGGTAGTAAACATAGCTTACTATCAACTGTTAAAACAGATCTTTGTTGGAATTTAATGCAGGTTTGGGTTATTTGATGTTTTATTTTTTTAATGAGATTTAAATGATGTTTTGAATCAATAATATAGTTTAACATAAAATGATTTACTAATTGACAGCTTCTTCAAAGTGATAGACCTTTGAGCTCATTTGCCGCATCCCTTCGCTTAGCATTTCTTATATTCACAAATTTACGAATGCATTTGAAATACCAGTTTGAAGCGCTTCTCATACGGCTTATGGGTATAATAACGACGGGAAACGCACCGTTTGAGTTCCGAGAGATTGCCTGCGAGTATTTGGTGGCTTTCTTCCGACACATACCTCATTTGCCACATGAGGTCTACTTTAATTACGATTGTGATCCATACGCCTCTAATTTATTAGAAGATTTGTTACAGATTTTTTCCAAGAATTGTTTTACCACTTTAGTTAATACACAGCAAACGTCTATGACTTCTGTTACTAACTTTCAGTTTAGTTTAATGCAAATGTTGTCTTTAGACTCATTGTTGGCCATTCTTAAGAGTCTACAAAAGGCTGAATTATGTCGCGACGATACTTTAGTTGTGTGTCCGGCCGCCACTTATGTCAATATTGTTCACAATAAAAGTACTAATGATGTCATTGATGTATTAAAAGATGATAATAATATGATTAGCAATACATTTAACCAACCGTTACCTAACATTGTTTGTGAAGAACAAAGACAAATACCTAACGAGACAAAAGAAGATCCAAAAGAAATGTCAGAATCTCCACAAGACATTGATGTCGGCTCAATAAGAAGTGAGTCAATTGAAACTTTTACAGAGCTTACCGTTACGACAGAGACAAACGATAACTTTGAAACCATTACTCAAAGCGATTTAAAAGAGATAACAACTGAAACAGATTTTAGTAAATCTCGCGAATCAGTTAAACCGCAAACATTTGTTTCATACAAATTTCCTAAACTAGAAAAAGTGCCCAAAAGTACAATTGAAATAAACGAACAAAAGAATCGCAAAGAATTACTTTCGACGGCCACTGAACTGTTCAATACAAAGCCGGCTAAAGGTATTCAATGTCTGAATGACAATCATCTGAACACTTGTGATATGGATATCGTCTCATTCTTGAGAGACAATCCAAAGCTCGATAAGAGACAAATTGGAGAGTATTTGTCTAACAAAAAGAATTTAGAAATTTTGAGGACATTTGTCGAGAGTTTTGCTTTTAAAGACACGCGACTGGATTTCGCTCTCAGAATATTCCTCGAATCATTCCGATTGCCCGGAGAGGCACCCCTTATATCAATGATTTTGGAGCACTTCGCACATCACTGGCACGTATGTCAATGTTTTTTTGTGTATTATTTATTGCAATTTTAATGATTAATGTATTTTTAAAACAAGGAATCAAATGACTGTCCGTTTGTCAATGAAGACGCCGCTTTCAGTTTGGCCTACGCTATAATTATGCTGAATGTGGACCAACACAACACTAATGTCAAACGACAGACCAATCCGATGACATACGAAGAGTTCAAATCAAATTTAAGACAAGTTAATGGTGGCACCGATTTTGATCCCGAAATGCTTAGAGAGATTTATATGGCTATCAAAACTAATGAGATAATAATGCCGGCGGAACAGCACGGGTTAGTTCGGGACCGGTATTTATGGAAATATTTATTACGAAACAGTGAAACAGAAAATGGCGTTTATTGGTATACCAATGAAGAGTGCAATAAATCCGGTGTTGCTTTAAATGAACAAAACAATAGTCAAGAATATAGTCTTAAACTGTTGACTTTAAATGGACCCATATTTGCAGTGCTTTGGGGCCCAACTGTGGCCGCAATGACTTTCATTTTTGATAAAATAAATCCCGAACAACAATCTGGTCTAACACGTCGTCTATTAAATAATGGTTTTAATAGTTGTGCCCTTTTATGTGCCACTTATGGACATCTCGACAATCTTGTGGTTAGTTTATCCAAATTCATTTTAAATACATCTTATATATCATCACCGATAATGTCGAATAAAAGTCAATTAGCGGCTCAATGTTTGTTTGGTATAACTCGTGAATACGCCAATGAAATGAGAGAGTCGTGGAATAATATTATTGAACTGATCCTCAATTGGTATAACTCTAAACTATTGGACGGTGCCTTTGAAATTGAAGATTTTGCGTTAGACTTCAAGAAAATAACATTTTGTCGCAAAGATAATCAAAAACAAAAGATAGAATCAGATTCTTCGTCAACATTTCTTTCGAGTTTTTATTCCTATTTTGCTGGAAATCAACAGCAAAATGATTCAAATGATATTTCTCTGACTACTAATCAAAATATTAATCAATCGATGAGTGAAGAGATCCAATCAAACGCATCTTCTGGATCTCAAACACGTTCTGTTATTGTCAACAATTATTGTCAGCCATTAATCCTTATTATAGAAGAATCTAAATTTCTTCACATCGATTCTTTGTTAGCACTTCTCAAATCTTTAATCAATTGTCAGTTAAGTAGCGATGATTTGGACGATGACATTGAAGTTTTTAAATTAGAAATAATCTTAAAAATCATTTTAATGAATAGGTTGGTTACAATCCAAATAATTTGCATATTTTTATTTAATTAAACAATTTTCAATTTTATTATTTTTAGGGATAGAGTGTCTGTATTTTGGGGACAAATATCTAGATATTTATTACGATTAATAATTTTGTGTCCAAAAAGCGAATATTTAACTGAAAGAGTATTGTCTACAATCTTCCGTTTGGCCATTAGATTCACTCCAAGACCCGACTCATTAAGCGAACAAATCTTTTTATTATTATGTCATTTATTGCTTACATTTGAACCAAATATAATTCAACGTAAAACAACAGCACTAGCATTGCATTCATTTATATCTCAATGCAATTGTTATATCACTCGCACTGAGGATTGGTCCGTAATATTCAATTTTTTACTCTCTGTCGGAATTGGTTATCAAAGACGTTTGCCGAAGAATAACAGTGAAAACGTTAACATTCAAAGTGATGGCGAAGATAGTGGTGTTGACAACAACACACACAACATTTCACGGGGCTATACATCTGACTCAGAGCTCGATGTTATTAAAACAATTGAACCCAATCTTAATAATACATTCAGATTTTTTGCGGACACAAATAGTAATAAAGATTTAGCACAGAATTTGTTACCAAATTATAGAATCCTTGATTTGGAAGCCTTCGAAAAGAGTACAGAAATATTGACTCTAATTATAAGAGAGGTTTTACCAAATAATGTCAAAAATATTCAGCCAATTGTTAGTGAATCTAATGTTTATACTGTCGCACAATTAGCAGTCGATGCGCTGCAGAAGTTTGTTGAGGCGTCCATTAAGATACAGATAAGTCCCGGAAAAACTGGTCAATTAAGAAGATCTGCGACACAAAAATTTGGCGGAGATTTACGCAAAACTCGTACCAAATCTCGAGCCGACGCTTCAAATAAGTCTAGACTTTCACGGATTGCAAACGCTATCCTTTCGTCGAGTGAGTCCGAAGATGATGACGAAGTGCTGCCCATCAGTGTTGCCCATCAAAGTCAACCCAAGTTTTCATCAGTTACTGAGACATGTGCTCTCAAACTGTTAGATTTAATGCATTATTTTCATTTAAACGCTGCCCTAACCGTTGAGAATACGAGTTCAGAATTTTTGTGGTCAACTCTTTGGTGTCCTTTACTTCAAGGTTTTCATACATTTTTTGTTCATTTTTTAATTACTTTTTAACAGATTTTATTATCTTATTATAGGAATTGCATTATTTTGTTGTGATTCTCGACGACCGGTGCGCACGTGTGCCCTAACTTTCCTTCAAAGAGCACTTCTGTTACACGATCTTAAAGTATTATCAGCCTCTCAATGGGAAAGTTGTTTTAATAAGGTAGAGATATACCAATATTATTGTATATTTTATGAAATAACAAATGATTTATTAAATTATAAGGTGTTGTTTCCATTGCTATCAAAATTGTTGGATCCAATCAATATGTGTGACCCGATAGGTATGGATGAAACTCGTATGCGAGCAACAAATCTTCTCTGTAAAGTGTTTTTACAACATTTGACGCCATTATTAACTCTATCGACATTTACTGCTCTTTGGCTAACAATTCTTGACTTTATGGATAAGTATATGAAGGCTGATATGCAAACAGATCTTGTCGTAAGTGATTATTTCAATTTTATAAACAATTATTTTTATTTTAAAATAACATTATCTTATTTACAGAAAGAAGCGATTCCAGAATCCCTTAAGAATATTCTGTTGGTGATGGAGACGGCCGGCTGTTTTAACGACACATTGGCAGCAATTACTTGGGACAGAATCGCCATATTTTTACCGAACTTACATCAAGATATAGTTCCGCCACAAATCAATGCTAACGTAGACAACAATAATCAAACAACAAATGAAGAAATGTCTCAAACTAAAGAATCACAAATTGAAGCAACTGTTGCATCCAATTATGATAACCCAATAAAAAACACTCAAATTAGTCCAACTCGTGTTCCGGAAGTTCAACAACATTTGGATACCGTTCCGCCGAATCCTTATATTGTTCCAAATTCGACATTTATTAATATGGAGGACATATCCAAAACACAATATAATTCAATGTCTGATCAAATCAACGCATTGCACATAAACACAGTCACACCAATATCTCCTCCAACTCAGATACCTTACCATTCAATGACATCGTTTCCGGGAACGATTGAACCATTTATACCAATGACTGTCACATCAAATGTTCAGCAAAGAGACCAAAATTATCCGTCAAATGTTCAGATGTCAGCCTATCCCTGGCCGGCACCCAGTGATCAACAAACTAACTATTAATGTTTATGATGTAAATATATATTGAAAATTTTAAAAATATTTTATTTACAATTTGTTATCAAATAGTAATTAAAGATTGTATATTGAAATTATAAAATGAATCTATTTTTTGTTGAATCCATGTTTTGGATGATTAAGGGCTCTGTGTTGATACAACACTAAACTTATTCGTGAAGGATTGCGACGATTTGGTTGCTTAAGACTAGTAGTGGAGTGGAGTTCATGTTTAGCGCATTCAAACAAAACTGACCGATGGGTCAGAGCTAATCCCAAACCACCCATTGATTTATCTTCAAAACAGAGCTCATTATCTGAATAATATTCAGTGATGTTATCATTATTTAAATCTATTTTTTTTGTTTGTTGGCATTCATTTGTATCTAATAATGTTTTATCATTTTTATTTTTTTTGGACTTTAATTGTCGAGAAGTGGATAATATTCTTTTAATTTGTGGATATTTGTTAAGTATGTTAATAGAGTCGGTATTAAGTTTACTTAATTGTTTGTCAACACTTCCTAACTCATCATATCTTGCAATTGAATACATTGGTAACACATGGAACTGTTCATCAATACAATCAGTTTTCAAATGTGATCTATTGGTTAATGTGACCACAAGTGTACTGCCATTATTCATATTGTGTTGATCTTTATGAGTGTGGGCACAAAAATCGAGACAAACAGTTACACCACTAAATGGCCGTCCATTTCCATTGCCTACCCTACAGTCTGATCCTTGCTTTTCAAAAAATATCTAAATCAACAATATTATCAAATAATAAATAATTAACTTTATGGACTAAATTTAGTTAAAATGTTTAAACCTGATTATGATAAGCATCGGGTGCTATGGCCTCATACAAAGTGGCCAAACCAGTGGCCAATTTATTCAAATGATATTCGAGTTCATACTCCTAAAACAATATAATTTAATTATTAATAATAATTATTATTATCTAACTATAATTTATTCAATACATGATTTCTTTTCTTAAGTCGAAATTTTCTAATATTTTTGTGTTGACTGTTCCTAAATTTGCATCCATTGGTAAACATAGACCAACCGCAACCGTATGAATAACAGGCGCCGTTAGTTGAGATGTCGGTTCCCTGACAGCCACATGTTTTGCTGCAAAAATTCAATTTTTACAATAGAGTCTAATTAAGACATTAACAGAACTTTACGATTCATTTTGAGCGCATCTCCTTTTTGTGGGAATACCGTAATCATTGACTTTATTGACAATCATATCAAACAGATTGTCGGCAAATTGTAAATCAATTGCATCCCAAACAACAATTGATACGATTATGTAAGAGGACTGACATTTGTGACCTTTTCGACGCCTTACAAGTGCTAACACTATCTCCTGACTGCTGGACCTCCTAATGATAGACTTAGCTATAGGACAGCCCTCTTTACTTTTGCCTTCTTTATCCATATATATGACTAACTCTATTCGTATCGCATTTCCATATAAACCAATTCTGATGATTAACGCAAATAAATAAAGCAAATACAGTAGAGTGCAGACAGTAAGTGCTCTTATAGGACACACTTCACACAACATACCTGTTCTCCAGTATTTTTCTAATGCCTTTTATTGACGAAGAATATCCCAATTGTTTATAATAAGGAATATTTTTTGCTAAATATAGCGTTTAAAGTCATTCAAAAATTAGTAATTTTAAAACAATTTTAATTCATGCCTACTATTTGTTTGATTTTAATGCAACTCATAATTAACTTCAGATCTTTATATCACGTGCTCGTCATAACACCTGATGACAGGCCAGGCATTATCAGACATCCAAAGAGGACTGTTTAAGTAATACCATACCAATCATTACTGATACTATTAGGTCAACCGAATCAAACAAACAAACATAAGGTTATTAAATGCAATTGTGGATCAATAATTGTGATCATATATTGAGAATTCAATGTTTAATTAAACAATGAATTAAATGAAAACAAATTTTTAACATAAAAATCATGTTTTTATTTATATTATTATAAACCTTAGATTTATTGGTGTTATACTATATAATAAATCATTAATCATATCAATATTATGGCACATTTGTGTAAATAATTAGAGATTAACTCATTTATTTGTTTTACTTATAGACAATTTTCAATATATTTCGTATACAACATTTAAAAAACTACAAAATTAGTGATATATTTATATAAAAACTTTATTTCAATAATAATATTAATAATTAAATTTTTATATTAGGAAAATTATTATTAATTGAAGAAAAATATAATATACTGTTGTAATAATTTTGAGAAATCAATTGACTCTAAACTTAAGTTTATTTATATAAAAACATTTTAGCTGTCAATACAATATATTTATATACATAAAAATATCAATTCTACCAAAAAGTTACAAACTTTTCAATATATAAATCATTAAATATACAAATTATTTGGTCAATAAGTCTGCAATTAATTGGTAAAAATGATTTTAAAACAATGAAATTGTATATTATTAAAACCATTAATAATTAGTGATATAATTTAAGAATAGAGTAAATAATTAATTTCTCAAAATATAATACTATAAATGAGACTTATATTGGGATACAAAACAGATAATTTAGCAAACATTGTGTTGTTATACATTTGATCACATTATTTATATTAAATATAATAATAATCTTTTATTGAATTTAATATACATTATTTTGGGTATTAAATAAACTTTAAAAGTAAATTTTTAAAAATTGTTTGGAAAACTTTTGTAAAATTTTTATATTATAGTTATTTTTTAAAAACATAAATACAGTTTGTGTTCAGTTTCATGCAATATTAATAAATATAATAAACGACACTTTTAGCTACAAATTAATTTAAATAATTTAATTTAGTATAGCATAAATTATAAATGAAACTAAAAATTTCAATATATATATAAATATATTTATGAGTAAAATCGGTGAGCAAAATAATGATATATAAATATAACTCCTAATCTATTTAGTCAAACATTTGCATAGATTTTTATTTATATAGAAAATTGTTTGTTTGTAGAAAATAAATGCAAATAATCTTTTCAGAGCATAAAAGACATTAAATTCAATTAAATAAACACAATTATAAATACTAATAAAAAACAATTAACAAAACAATTCCTTAAATATCGTGTGAACTTAAAAAACAATATTACGACTAATAATGATTAGGAGATAATATGTGCGGATTATTATTAAAAACTAATCAAAAAACCAAATGGAGAGCACCGTTGGCTTTAAAAAAAGGTGCAACAAATGAGGTAGAAATGTCCTGAGGTTTTAGGTTAAGTGCATAACTTAAATATTGGGCTCAAAATCTCATATTTTTGGGTCAGTCTAATAAAACATAATTTCTATTAATATATACAAATTAAAATTAAATTAAAAAATACATTTGTTGTGATTTAGTTGTGACTTTAAAATGATGTTTTTTTGCAATTATTAAAATTTTGTAACATCTAAAAAATGTCGATTAAATCTCATTATAGCTACCATTTAGTAAATTATAAGTATATTACCTCAAAAATCATAATAAATTGTTGTATTGTAAACCTTAATTTCAGCCCTCAATGAATTAAATTTCATTGTAGGATAACATTTATATAAATCTTATAAATTTGACTTTTAATTTAATAATTTATATGATATCTCTTTCCATTTCAAGAATTATAATCTTCTAATTAATTATCTGTTTGTATAAAAAGTAAATCATTGTAATCGATGATAAATTTTTATGAGACAATCGTTAGAAATCTTTATAAATTGTCAAAAAATAAAAATAAACTCTAAAAATGTATGAAAAATCTATGAAAATAATATTTATATTTATATATATATATTTAGACTATGTGTTAATTTGTGTCATATTTATCTGCAAAATATAATATATATATACAAATATTTATGTATATTACTTGAAGGCGTAAAGATATTAATCGTTGGCTTATTTATTATATAAATACATTGATTTAGTCCTACAAATGCTAACTTTGACCAAAGGCTGAAATTAAATTCATCTTCACTTTTAAACAAAAATAATTTATATTTCAATATATTATGTATAATATATAATAGATCTCTAAAATTAATGGCTTAAGAACTGTTAATACTTATACACTATTTTTTATGTTTAGTGTTTTTGGTATAAATTTGACACATAAATAAAATCTTATGAAAACTTTTAAATGCTAATATAAACATTTGCAAAAATGAAAATATTATGGCTATAAAAGTGAGCAATAAATTGACAATCAATTGAAGCAATTGTTTGGCACACACTGTACTTAATATACACTAAAAATTACAATTTGAATAAAGTAGAGTTCATATCATTGGTTTTTTAATAAATGAATTATTTGTTGCAATAGATATATATTTGATGGCATTCGTTGAGTGGCACAGAGTTTCAGAAGTATTCAATAAAGAAGTGGTGCAATGATTCAGTTCAGATCAGATCAGTTGGAAAGAGATGCGGGCAAAGAAGTCAGTGTTGAAGAACTTGACGATTGGATGTACTCACGTTCGTCGGGTGCATAACAGTCGCAATCATTCATGTCTTTACTATTATTTTTCAATTTATCTAAATTCCTGTCCCACCAGTTCTGGTCACGAAAGTTGGGCATTAGGAAAGTGGAAACGGGCGGCAAAACAGTAGTGTTGCTCATTGTGCTCACTGGCGATGTATTGCTCATTGTTGTTAAAGTAGATTCACTTGAATGAAGTAGTGATGAGAAAGACGAGATCGGATCACACATTGGTTCACTCTTTATGAACGATGTCATCGATGTCACGTCCATTAAATTGAGGCCAGAATTAGTGTCTAACGAATCAATAATACGACCACAATCTATGCTAGAAATGGTGTGACCCATAGATATCTGCTGCTCTTCCAATGACTTTTTGGTGCCCTCGATGTCAGTGCCGGAGACATTCATTATCACAGTAGGACTGCTCGGGTCGAGTAAGCCTAAGGAAGGCATATAAAATGAGGAATAAAAAGCAGATGACTGCGAGCTTGGACTCAGATTATATGAATTGATAATATCTGTAATTCAAATTAAAAATTTTATTAGTTATATAAAAACACAGTCAAAACTTTATTAACAAAATACCTGTAGATGTATTCATAGATGTTGTCAAATCTGAGAGGTGGTGGTTGTGGTTGAGGTGCATAGTTGTGGTCGTATTCACTAAAAAATGGTCGTTTTCTGGAGACTGGTCGGCTGAGTTCTGGAGTTGTGATGAATTGACACCATTTGTTGTAAGTGTGACCAATGAATCAGTTTCCATACTTTTGATACTACTGGCGGGTGATTTGACAGCTCTTGCCGGTGAAGATCTGGAACTTGGCCTCTGATTAGGAGTTCTTGGATTCATTTCTTGTAAAGGATATTCTTGAGGCTTTGGAGATGTGTATGACTGACTTTGGTTTGTTGTCATGAATTGAGAATTATTATTATTATTATTGTTATTATTATTATTATTATTATTATTATTATTATTATTTGCATGATTATTACTATTTGCATTATTAATAATATTATTTTTACTTAAATTATTACTTTTAATATTCTTAATTTGTTTAATAGTATTGCTTTGAGAATCATTTGTATTATTATTATTGTGATTAACGAAACCATTTGGCAAATCATTTGAATTATATGGTGTTCTTCTTCCCGTTTGATTTACCATTTTATCATTGATACCATTAATATTTTTATGGTAACCTCCGTTGTCGTGTTCCTGTTGTGACCAATTAGATTGCGGTACTGTTTGTCCAGATTCTTGATTTTGAGGCACAGATGTATTATAATGAGAATTTAATGTAGTGTTAGGCTGTTGTTGGACTACGAGGTATGTTTGACCTGAAATACATAACAGTAAGTAAATTATATGTCTTAACACTAATGACTGGATAAAAAAGCAGACTTTAACGGTATGTATACTAACCTGCAAATGATGTGTGAGGTGGGGGTGGGGGTGGGGTACAGTCAGTGAACCGGAACCAAAAGAATTGTGATTTTGTACATTATTTATCTCTTTCTGGTTTTGACGACTTTGTATTAATGATTTAAGTCTATTATTCATCATTTGATGTCTATTGACGTGAGTAACATCAGTATTGATGCCATTGTTTTCGGGGCTGTGATGAGCTCTGTTGACATCTGACACCAGTCCGTGACCATTGAATGGACCGTTAATTGGTTGAGAGTTCATATGAAAGTTGTTAAATGGTTGTGCATTTGAGTCATATGTATTATTGTTCATCATTGGTTTGGATGCAAAATCTCCATAAGCGGCCTAATATTAGAGGTAATTAAATTAAAATAAATGAGCTTCAAGTTTGCTATAATGTTAGTGTGAGTCATACAACTACTACTACTACTGTATAATAGTATTATAAATAATACAATAATACAATGGGTGTATTGATTAAAAGCAAACATATAGTATATATTTGATGAGACATTTCACACGAGAATCATATATTGAATTTAATATTTGAATGAAAAAGATTAAGACAAGTATTTTTGAAAATTCTTGTTTAAGATTATTGATAGCTTTAATGGTATAACCGATAAAACTGTTGGTTAGTGTTGGCTTCATTGGCAGTATAGTATTGATACCATTGATTCCCAGGTGAGTTGACTAACAATTCATTTCTATTCAATAGCACTCATATATACTTAGGAAAGGTCTGACAATAGATGGTTGAGAACAATGCAAAAGCCATTTGAGTGTATAAGAAATATATAGCATATATAAGACAAGCTGTGCTACTGTTGGGCCGTTTCCCAGGACCTCATCCTAATAGAGCACAACACAAGCCAACGATCCCATCCATACATATCAAGAATGAGTCCTTTTTATTCATCAAATACTTTGTTATGTATTTACGTCTCTTTTCATTTCAATGCTTACATATAACATATCGGAGCGCACCGTCTGTTCGCTTTTAGTACTCATATTTCTATTGTCCAACAGGTCATCACATTTCCTATGTAGGTATGGGTGCACCTTAACATATGTCGCCAAAAACGACTAACAGCCAACTTATCTTTACTTTTTATAAATATATTGATTCAAATTTCTCAGACCAATGCCAACACCTGTACTTGTTTTATGCAAAACTAAATCATAACAACTATCACATCACTAATTCCCTCACTCTTTACAATTATTGTTAATCTATTAAATATTAGAAGATTTCTAAATACATTCAACTGTAAACTTATATCAAAACTAATTCATTTGTAGTCAATATTAATCATTTTCAATACAATCTGTGCCTAAGTTTGCCTCAAATTTTGTTTTTCTGATACACTTTTTTCTAAAAGTTAATGAAATGTGAAAATAACGATAAAAATGGGTCAAACTATACATTTTGGAGTCTCTTTTGTATTATAGCTTAAAATTTTAAGTATACTAACTATTATTAATGTTAAAATGCAAATATTGTGCGCAAGTCATGTGATGATTGAAATTTTGTTACTAAGTCTTCAATAATTCAATTGAAGGGACGGACGGATGGATGCAATCATCGAAAGCATCGATAAAATAAAAGCATAACTAATGGCAGAGAAGAGACAAAACTAAACCTATTGTTCAAATCGATAGCAAAAACAAATTAAATTCAATATATAGTACTATATGAGTATATAATCTAACTTTTTGTTGGTTAACAACATTGATATCACAATATATTTTGAATCTCAATATTTCAATATCAAAGACATGACTCTTCATGTTCTTCACTCATCTTTCTTTGTCTGAGAGCGTGCGTCACGTGACTCACGACAGGACAGACAACAACTGGTAATGTCTTACGTCTAATGAGAGCTCAATTCAAACAACAAAAAACTATGAGAAACATTGAGAACAACTATTAACAAAGTTTTAAAGTTAGTTAACATAAATATATAACATATAAAAACTAATATATAGTGTATATGTTTTGTCTGTTCAAATGCTCAATAATGACCACATATTACAACAATTATGTTGTGAGCCCTCCTCCCTCTCACGACACACCACACCAACAGCACTGTGACTATTGCACTAAAAATATAGTTTTCAGGGACTGACTCATTCTGGCTTCTGGAGGGACCACTCATTGGAGGCCCAACTCTGGTGAGGCACTCATACAAACACTACAACACTGTATTGAATTACTTCTAGGATTAACACTAATGGCAAACCAAGTAATGGCAGTAAAAAATTGCTTCAAATATACCATTATTTACTTAAAGTCCACAAAGTTATGACATTTGGTTATATTTGAAAATGAATTCATGAATACATCGACTCAAAGAAGACAACTATTTATTGTCATTCATTTGAGACATTCATTGAAAAGAGGGACCGACTCTTATGTTTGCACTTTTCAATAAAGTACTTATATATATATATATATATTTGAAATTTAAAATAATTATAATTATCATTATTATTATGACATTATCATTGGCAAACAGGTTGATTAAATGCAGCTGTTCCTCACAATTGCTGTTACAAACTAACCATTGCAACAATTCCTGATTTTTTTCTAACTGTTCCTAAATTCAATCCAAGAGCTTAGCATACAAGACATTAAAGTAAAGCTCATACATAGACACACACATCTGCCATCCGTTTTCATACTATATTTCAATATTCAATATATATATGATTTAAGCAAAAGTTACTTTCCGTTGACTGTTAGCACCAATAGTAGTGTTGTTACGCTTCACTCATAGCTAACATTTAAATCGATTTTTACAAAACATTTGCATTTTTTCTAAACAAAATGTATACACTTTTTATATATACTTTGATAATACGCTTTTGTTGTTTGGCCACCGATAGCATCGACAACACAAATATTTTATATATTCATCGACACGTCCTATCAATTTATAAATGAATCATATTTTCTGATACATTACTAAAACTGATCAATAGTTTGCAAATGGTGTACAACAAAAGCCATTAGTTTTTATCACTAATGACATCATATAAGCTATGATTCATAAGATTTGTAAAAACAGTCAAATGTCACACTTTATCCAATATTTCATAAATAAATATCATATATGTGTTGAAACATTGTACAGTAAATCCATTTCCATTATACAAATTAAATATTGATTTCAAATTTTGAAAAATAAAATACATTGTAAATTGAATATAAAAATAAATAAGCACATCATATAAGCTCAGGTAGGTTTGATTGAGTGAAAGTTGTGATGGAAAGCGTGGGAATTATGTTAAAAAAAAGAGTGAATCGCTCAGTGATTACGGTATGAGAAACTTCCGCAAAGTTGGCATAATTTTTACGTCACTTTAAACGGTGAAGAAGTGCTGCAACCGTAACACTCCCTCCCTCTCAACCCCACAACGAGGGAGAGATAGTGTCGGGAATAGTGAGGGAGAGGGAGAGCAAAGACAAGAGTGTGTGTACTGTATATAACAGGTGAACTGATAAGAAGTGGACACCACAAGTAGTTTAGGGGTTCAGTAGCACTTGTTTGAGTGCATACATCCCAATACACCCACTGTTCAACATATCATATACGATAGACACTCACCCGGGGAGCCGATCCCACTGCAGTGTTATGCGTGTCGGTCGGACCGAGATTTGTAAACTGAGTTGCAAGAGCTGATCCGTTCATATTACGTGACGGGTTATCCAGTGATGTCATCTCTTTATTCAGTGATATACCACTTGATTGTTGTGCTGCCAATTGTGCCGCCTATCAGCCAAACATGCATTCAATTAGTCAATAATAATCCAATTATTTGTTTTTCATTTTATTTCTTTTATAAATGTTTTCAATTAATTAATTAAATAAATGATTTACTGATAATATTATGATAAAATTGCTAAATTAAAACATAGACTATATTGCAAACAAATGTTATATTATAAGGAATATTGAGAATATGAGTCAATTGTTTGAAATGATTAAAAAACAGGCAAATTATCATTAGTTTGAATGGTTGACTAAATTATATGTATTGTAGTTATATGTGATCAATACATATATGAAATACTAGAGCGCATAATGAATTGACACGTCGTTTATCAGCAAATTTCATATTGAAGTTAGCTATGAGTCCTAACTATATAACAGTACCATAACTGCCATAACTGGATAAATGCTCTCTCAGTGATCCCAAGTTCTTAGCCATGGATTGCAATCGTATGCATAATAGCTTTGCTATCGATTATACTGTGTGTACAACAACTGAGTCATTCAATCGGTATTTCATTTTCATTCAGTCATTGCTTTTCATTCAATTCTCTTATTGACTAAACTATTGAATATAGATATAGATATAGTTATATTGAAAAACGACTATTATTTATAAAAACGATGAAATAAAAGCTTTACTATATATAATACAACAACTTTAGCTCCAATTTTTATATGTATACCAACTTTGGTATACTAAACATTAATACATATGTGAAGGCCTACAATGAGATGGGGTTTTCTCATAATATCGTATATAGCGATAGCACTGTTAGGTCACACATCATTAACGAGTGAAAGCAATGTTAAAGCAATAGGAAAGGCGAGCATCTGTTTAACTCTAAGCACATCCATAGCAGATGCTTATGTACTACACGTTTACATCATATTTAATGTTTAATAACATTTATTTTATATATAAATCTTACTATTTATTACAATATCTAATCAACGACTACAACCATTTAAATCAAATGTTATTAAGTGTTTACTGTGTATTCAAAAACCCTCTTTGAAAGCAAAAAACAAAATATTTTATATAAATTTTCTAATTCTCCAACAAATAAATCAATTTATATAAATTTTTCCATCACTATATAAATTACATAAGTTTGAATATAATGTTTATTATAGTTGTGCTATATATTGTGCACTATCTCTACACATGTCATGTATAAACATCTATTAAAAGCATCGATTGTTTCACTAAAAATGTTCATCAATTGCTTTTAACGACTCATTTTTCTCAATATATAATACCTATAATGTATGCGACAATAATGAAACATAAAACTACATCTAAAATCCGATTAAAAAGCAAATTAAAATAAATGAAGTTTTTTCTTTTCTTTAAAAAAATAGCTCAAACAAAACAAATTAAATAAATAAAAAATGCCTTAAAATAAATAGAGAAAAATGTTAGAAAATTAAAGTAATATATATTTGAAAGAGATTTAAAAAATTTAATGTAATTATATGTATAGTACTGTATGTTTGCTACGATTAAGGATGTGTTCATAAAAAGCATACGAATGAGTGAATACACGCTGTGTTTACTCGTGTTAGCGATCAGTACAGAGATTTCAGACTTAGACTGAAAAAGTAAACACTGTATGTGTATGTTATGTATGTATATATTCATCAATATATTCAACTAATAATATTATAAATGAATAGCATTTCGACATTAATTTCAACGAAAGCACTGAGACTTTTGGTAGGCTTTGAAATGACGTCATCTGATTGGCCACTAATCCGTGAGTCATAGCTTTGGACCAATTGTTAGGATATTTGTTAAGTGATGGCAAGTGATGGCATCATTTGGGAATCAAAATGCATCCAAACTATTATTCATTTACTCAATATATATAATATATAATACATATAATAATAAATTATAATTTGACAAAATCTAGTTTTTCTTATCAATAATGACTCGAAAGTCATTTATGTTATGTTTATGACACACATGTATTGGTCCCACTGTTTGCACTATTAGTAGTAAAAAAAATATCTAAAATATGTTGTCTTTAGTTTTTTTTGTTATTGCTTTTGATTAAATGCATTATAAGTCATAGTATATATCGATTAGTATAGCAAACAGAAAATACTATTTGCATCAATTGCTGTGATATTAAAGACATAAATCTTTGGACGACTTTAGCCAAACTGCTGTTCCCAATACTGAATAGACATTAAAACACTATTTAAGTTAAAGTTTGAAGACATCAACAGTTTGACTGTTTTACTGATACAAAACTAATGTTATTTTTAGACATCAATTCATGTGTTGGATGGCATCCACACATACTCTAGTCTTTACATGTATTATATAACACTGTAATAAGTTTTGGTTTTGATATTCTTTAATATTAAGCACTACTCGATAATAATATTAAAAATGCCAGCAAATGATAAAAAAAACAATTTTATAAAATATTTTTATTAATTATAATATACGAAAATATGTAAATCTATTTTATGATCTCAATATTTGCCAAAAACACGAAATTAAAGTCATTAAGTTTTTGTCAAAAATTACTTGTAATTATAGTTTTCTGCAAACTTAATGACTATTTAATTACTTTCAGAGGATATTAAAACATAAAGAATATTTCAATAAACATAAAATTATAAACGAAATGCTTTGAAAAGTTGAATCATTTGATTATAGATTGATTTAGCATTTGGTTATAATTTATAAGTTATAACTAAAAGTGAACTAAATATGGAGTGATTTGCAAACAAAGAGATGATGACATTGAAAGCCATTTGAGATCATTTTGAAGGCTCTGTTAGTAAAGTAAACAACACTTACTTCTCTTACTTTTTCCTTTTTGGTCTTCAATTGATCACATTTTCGCATTTTGCAGATTTGATGACTGCGGACACTCTTACACGGACCACAATCACCGCAATTATCCTTTTTGAGACATCCGGGACACTCTCCACAACGTTTCCTCTTCTTTTTTGTCACTTTTTCAGTTTCTTGTCCGCCATTCTGTGCGCCCATATTTTGAGGCACCGATACCTGATTAGCCGCTTCCCAGTGTTCGTTGACAGTTTGTGGCGCGTGCGGTACCGACACAACCTGTTGAGCAGTTTGAGGATGTGGTGGTGTCGCCGACGGCTGAGGTATTCCTCCAATCGGTGGTCTTGAAGTAGTCGATGAAATAGAAGGCACTTGAAATGAGTTTTCAATGGTAGCAATCCTCACATCAGGTGTCGATGAATCGGGTTCTGCGATACCCATCTTGATTTTGCCATCTGGTGCCGGGTATCTACTCGGATATGGAGATTGAATATATGGTGTTCCCATTGGGTTCTGGTATAATACAGGTGGTGGTTGGCCATACATATTATTATGGCTATATGGGGCAGAAATGGGAGGAATTGGAGGAACTGGAGTCAATGTCTGATACTTTTGAGTTGTAGTGTTTGTCAACCTATCAATTGGATGATTATCACCGAACTGTTGAGCAGAAGGAGATCTACCCGTACGTCTGGCCGTATCGGGTGTTGTGCGTTGAGATTGATGTGATGCCAACTGTCCCTTATCTGATTGAGCACTTGATGGACGATTCGGATGATTGGGCAATGTTTGAGCATTGATTTGGTCTGCGGCTAAGTGATGTCCATCGGCACCCGGTTGTTCCCACGGCCGGTAACCAACACTATTAGAGCCACTGTCTTGAGATGAAGGCGAATGTGAAGAGATGGGACCGTTGTCTGAATTCTTGTCGAGAAGTCTAGCCGTTAATCCTTCTGCAGTATTAGACTCACCTTCGAGTTGATGGTCAGAGTTATCATTAATTGGTTTAGAGTTGAGGTCTACTTTATGGACAAAATTGTTTGCATAAAAGTTTGCATTGAAGTGACTGTGGCTGTAGTCAGGCGTTGACCCATATTTGGTGTTGAGGTACGGCTGCTGTATGTATGAGTGATGCATCAAATTAGGTCCTCCATTGACCCCCGGGCTAACTGATGATCCGATTGCCGTGTGATAGCCCTGTCCTATCTCATTATAACTGGGCAACGGCTGGCCAGCACTGGGAGCTGTTGTCATCCAATGATCACCAGTTGTATTGCTGCCGTATGAGTGTATGGGTGGACCACTCGGATAACTGGTCACTGGCAGTGACTGGCGATTACTGTCATTCATTGCTGAATATTGTCGGATGTGGTATATATGTCGAACATATCGGTGGATGTGTTGGACACGATGGCCATCACTTACAAGTTATCAATACTTTGTAATCAACTTTCTTTGTCCTAATCGTTGACTGCTTTCAAACACAACAAACAGTGCTAACAGTGCTCTCACTTTACAGACAAAGCTGTGTTCATTCAATACATACACAACTGTGGGCTAACACAACACAACACAACACAACATCAATGCATTGCAAACACATTGAACTGAAAATGCATTGAACGGCGCATCGATAGCACTGGCATTGCATTCACTACTGCTTTCAATGCTTTTTCAATGTTATACTCAATATATGCAAATTAGTCCACTGTTTACGTACCAGTCATGTGATCACTGCATCCAATTGGATGACTGCTTATACATACTATATATACGATATATAGCACACAATACATGCTTTACTCTAATAAGCAGTGAATTTAATTGAATCAAAAAATCAATTTATAGCTCAAACTTGTATTCAAAATACAATATACACTGAATTACACACAATATATACAACATATATAACACATACATCACTAAGAATTTCACCATTAATTCCATTATTTTTTATCCCAACTCTCACTCTCACATCATTTATATACATAATATGTATATATTATATAACATATTAATATATTTACTATATATATATGTTTGCGATTATATTATATATTTAATGTGAAAATGAATTAAATTTTTTTCTCTATTCATAGTGAGAGCACTCTTAACATTGAAAAATGAGTTATTGTTACAAAAATCTAATCAAATGAGTTATCTTTATATTTTACATAATTTTATAGCTAACTTACATTATATTGAAAACATTTAACTTATTAACAATCTATATAAAGTTTTTTGTTGTATTTTTTAAATTTCTCATTTAATGTTTAGATCATTAATTTTTTAAAATTTCATTTTTCATTTTAGAATAAGAGAGAGAGAGAGAGAGAGAGAGAGAGAGAGAGAGAGAGAGAGAGAGAGAGAGAGAGAGAGAGAGAGAGAATTTAATATTTGGTTAAAATTTTTAGTTGAAAAAATCGATTTTTTGTTTGTTAAGACCTAATAATATTTATTGAATTGATTTGTAGAGTTTGCCGTAAAAGTTGTGATTAAAATCAGATTAAATTATTAATAATATATATTATTTAAAAAAATAAATGATAAATGTATTTACACTGCAATTGTTTTGATATCATAAAGAAATTAAATATATAAAAATAGATATAAATTGTAAACATCATTTATATAAATCAAATTTAATGACATCGTTTTATTTACAGAAAAAATTATTTTATTAATTAAAACTTAGATATTGAGTTTAAATGATTTTATTATAATAAATAAAAAGTTTGTATAATGATAAAAAAATATCTTAAACCTGTATTAAATCAAACTAAAAAAAATTATATATACTGTACAGAAATCGGTTGTAAATTATGAAAAATCAATTTAATAGTATTTAATATATTTTATTCAATTCCGTACATATACTGTAATTTAAATTCAGATATATATTATATATACAGTATAATAATAATAATTTTTATTAAATGATGTCATATAATAATATAATTGTTTAAATATTTTAAAAACAAGTTTCAATAATAAATTTTAATTAACGTACGTTTAAACTGATTTACTAATTAGATTATACTATAGTATTGAAACATTTATATAGTTTGTAACATAAATATAATAATTTATTGCAAGAAAAATTAAATTTATAAATACCTAATCCATAAAACCTAATAATTTTAATATTATATATTGATGTAATTTAAATATATTTCATTTAGGTTATAATAGTTAAGCCATAATTGTATTTATAAAAAAAACTATTAATTATAATAATAACAAATTTCAAACAAATATAAAAGTTAATAATTTTAATTTTATGATCATTTAAATGCTTGACTAATGGTATTAAAAATTATCATAAATAGCATGTATTTTATGCTTAATTTTTTTTATCAAATGAGATCTTTTGAATTTTAATATCAAAATTAATGTTAAACTAAGTCATGGACTGAATTTCTAAAAAAAATTTCGATTATTTGTTAGTTATTTTGGTATTAAAAAGTTATTCAATAAATTCATTGATTGTACGACACTTTTGCTGCACTCTAACGACATGTTTTCAAATTATAAAATAAAATATAATTCTTAATATAAAAAATTATAAATTTATTGAAAAACAAATAAAAATATTAATTTAAGTTTTTTTTGATTAATGTTTGATAAGTTTGCATAAAAATCAATGATAAATATTTAATACAATTGTTTTAAAGGATTGAATGATTAAGAAAATAAAATGAAAAGTCTTTTAACGAGTATTTGATGTGAATGTTAGTCACAGACACACAAAGCGCTGACATTAGTGTAGAAATTGAGTCAAATGTATGTCTAATGTGTTGTTCACTAATAGAGACAAACGTTTTGTTTTCAAACATTTGAATACAATATTCAATTGATTTGTCATTGATTTCAATCAAACACAACACTAAAGTCCATCAATTGTTGTGACAAATGTCGAGATCAGGAGGTGTTTCCCGATCGGGAAGAGTACTGAGAAAGAGTGCCAAACTCATGGATATGGTTACTCAAGACAATGATAACCGAAGTACTGGCAAAACTTTGACACCAATGGACAGTATGAAGACAAACGACAATGACATTAGTCTTAATGAAGAGACGGCTAAATGTGACACCGATTCGGCCAAAACTCAACATAAGAATCTCAAAATCAAGTTATGTCTGAATCCTAAGCCATCCTCTGATATCTATGACATTAAAGATAACGACACATCTGTTAACAATGAGATCGACCAAAGTTTACCAAAGAAGACAATTCCGACGCTGAAGATTCCCAAGAGTAAGATTATTGGCTCTTTGGTGCCAAACAACGACATCGATGTTAGTGATACATCCGTGACAACTGAAGATAATTTAATGTCCAGTTCTATGTCATCCGTTGATGAAAGAAATGCGAAAAAAACAAAAATTAAAAAAGAAATAAATGATTTGAAAGTCGATGAAAATGAGATTAAAGACGAAGTGATTAACCATAACGATAACGTTAACAATGAAGAGGAAAGTGTTAATACAAATGATAAACAAGAGACACCAAAATTAACCAAAACAGCAAAGACTGTAAAGAAAGAGCCGGAAACAGAATCACCAGCTAATAGACTTTTCAGACAAATCACATCAGGAGTGACACCAAATCTTAATAAAAATAAAAGAAACAATAAAAGGACAAAATCGTTGCCATTAGAAGATATGACACAAATATCTTTCGATGAAGATTTCGAGGAGACATCACTTATTATAGAAACCGATGATTCTATTATTAAATCTAAGCCTAAACCTAAAAAATCGAGACCATCGAAGACAACATCCGATAACAAAAGAAGTGATAGAAAATCTATGAAAAGCAAGAATAGTTTGGATGACAAACCAAAGAAAAAGGTGATCACAGCTTACATGCTTTGGTCTAAAGAACACAGAAGTAAAATACAACAGCAGTGTCCAGATTTAGACTTTGCAGACGTCAGTAGAAAGTTGGGTGAAATTTGGAAGTCAATGCCTGATAAAGAAAAGGTTGGATGGAAACGGAAAGCACAGAAACTGGTCACTAAAGGCTCATCCATTATAAGCACCGGTAAACCAAAGGTTTTGACACAATTCTCAAAACTGAATCATTCGACAAACAATTCTCTTGTATATAATAATGACGACTACGCCGGCTATACATCCATTGAAGACATGTGGCAACCAATTAGCACAAAACCAATTGATGTTTCATCACATTTAACATTATTAGGCGAATCTCTAACAACAATAGGTCAGCGACTTAAAGAGCACAGCGGACAGATAGCTGTCTCCGGTTCGTTATCTGTATTATTAGATTCAACTTTATGTGCCATTGGACCGCTTCTCTGTCTCACACAATTGGATCCAATTCTTGATGGTTGTCCACAGGACATCCATAAGAAGACATTAGATAACATTGCATATATTATGCCTGGAATTTAATTAACAAAAAACGTGTTTTTCAATTATTTAAATTTTTAAAATGATTTACGATAATAGGTTGTATTATACTTGTATATCTATTACCGGTAATTTGTATTACAAAAGCACAAAACTAATTGTAATTATAAAATATTGTAATCTTTTTAATGCATACGTATATATATATACTAAATTATAAAATTTATATATTTACTGTATATTAATATTAAATATTTTATTTTTCATAAACAGTACCGGTAATGTCTAATAATTTTGGTTACTTATAACATACATTTAAAGATTATCAAATTATATCTATTAAGCAAATATAGACAATGATAATAGCCATGCCTGTATTATTTACATGTGACTTACAATATAATCAAAATTAGACATTAATTTATTATATCTTTGTTTATTAAAAAAAATAACGCATACTTTGCTAAGAAAATTTGGTTTTCTAAGTTAGAAACCGAGATAACTGGGTATTTAAGACATAACTACTGTAGCAGTGTTTAGATAAGTTTTTCAAAATATCAAATGTTTCAAATTAATCGCCAATTAGTACCACTGAAGCTCATCCTATTCTTCTGGTTTGGAGGTATAAAAATGTTGATAAAATGTCGACAAATTGTATATAACTATTGATGATTATCTTAAAACAACAGCGGCAGCATGTCTTCTACCATATATGACAATACATATGAGACAGTTGGGCATAACGGTCGAAGAAACTGCATTTGTCTACACTGTACTACCGGTCACACAAGTGATTGGCCCTCCAATCGCTGGTTTTATAGCTGACAAAATGGGAAACTATAAGCTTGTTTTGATCATCAATTTAATATTAACAATATTAAGTTCAATCGGTATAATGTTTGTGCCTTCTAGTGGTGATCCAAACACTACTGATAGGTTTGTCATTTAATATTTACTTTTAATTAGTTACTTATATTTTTTAAAATTGATTAATAATTCTAAAAATATTTGATTAATATTTCAAGTATAATAAAATTATACATAAATATTTAAAGAAAATTCAAATTAACTTTTTGAACTGATTATATATATATATAATAAATTTTATTTAAACTAATCTTATAATAAATATAGTAATTGAGATGAAATTATTCTAAAAAGTAATAATTAAAGCCAATAATTAACAATTCATTAATTTTTTCAATCTAACCAAATATCCTCATTTTATTTCAATAATATTTATATTACCGTAATATTTAAAAATGAATTACTTAAGAATTTTGTATTCAGTAAAATGTTTATCTGTTTGATTGATTGATTGGAAATATTAATAAAATATATCAAAGGAATAAAACATACATACAATACAACACATTATTATTTTATTACTGTTAATAAAAAAATTATTGACAATATTTTGTTTATAACCAATTTATATCAAATAAATAATCTTATACTGGATTTTTTACTGACTATATGTAAAATATAATTTATGAACTTTGAAAAATTACTATTATTTTATATTATTTAAATAAAGTTTTATAAATAAATAAATAATTTAATTTATTATGTAGATAATAGTTTTGAATGTTTTTACAAGATAGTTATTTAAATAAATTTACATAATATTTATTTATATGAATATATTGCATAATTTTATCAATGAATGATTGGTAACTAATTATGTAGCAAAATGCATGAAAAATGTTTTAGAGATTGATACTTATGATTTATTACTTGTTAGCTTTATATAATCAATTTTTAATTAATTGTAAATATATTATGTTTTACATAATATTATAATATAATGTTTATAAAATAAATTATGTGTAGATGTAGTAGATATTTGAAAATAACTCGAATATATCGAGTCTAGAGATAAGTTTGGAGCCATTAGTTTATAGGACAATACATGAAGTTATTTCAGTGTAGAGGCAATTGATTTAAAAGATTAAAATTAATTAGTTTAACACATTTAAACAAACTATATATAGTTGTGATCTATTAATTTAATTATTTAATGAATGACTTTTAATCAAAATTTGAGCCAAGTTTTCTTATTTGATTTTTATTTGTTTATTATTATACTGAACAGTAGTTTGCTTTAATTATGAAAAATTAAATAAATATTATACACTGTATAATATTGAAGTAGATGTTACTACGATAAATTAATCAATTGTAATGCAATTAAATATAAACAAATATTATGGTATAAAATTTAAAAATATATATGAAATGTTGGTTAATAATAATTAGTGTATTTTTCTGATTAGATGACAACGTTTTAGCTATAATTTAAAGCCAAATTTGTATTAAATAAAATTTTCAGTAAATTATGTCTTTATTTTAATCTATAAATCTTTTAGTTGTTTTTTATTTACTAATTAACTTTAATTGAGTTAATATATTTTATTATCATTTACCACACCATTTACTAAATATATAAACTTTAATTTATAATTTGTTTCCCACTAAGTATCTGAATCAATGAGAAATTAACTTTTTCGTGTAACTATATTTTTAATAGACATTAACTTAATATTAATACCGGTATAGATAAAGTGTAAATTAAATTTAATGGAAAAAAGTTTGTAGCCATTTTCAAATATAATAAGATTTTAAAGTTTATTTAATCATTTAAATAGAATAGTTGTAGTTTTCAATAATATTTATAACTACTTTATGGTTAGATTTTAGACTGTATTGTATATAATATACGGTATAATACTGTATAATTTATGTTATAGAGTCTATAATATAGACTATAGATAATACTTTTTATGACAATTTAATAATTTTTGTTTAATTTATTTATATTTAATATACATATTTATTATTATAGATTAAATTGTTGAAACTTTTATAATTGCATAATACTTTTTAATTACTATGACTATATCATATAGTCTATATGATAAAAATACTCGATGTACTAAAAATCAAATTAAAAATAAAATGAAATTTTTAAGTTCTATATTATGAATAAAAGGTAATGTAATAAACTTACACAAACTATACAATAATACAACTATTCATTTGGTCATAAGTCACAATATAATCGGATAAAATACATATAATATAAGAGGACTGACAGCTTAATACTAGTGCTCAAACTTGAGTATATTTGTGATATTCGTTTGATAAATTGTAATCATTATTATATGGTTTCTGAGAATTTTTTCATGATTTTCTACAATTCTTTATGTAATCGATTTCAATATAATTACAAGTATAACATCAAAAAAAACTTTTAGCAGTTCATTGTATCTTTTATCCTACTCTCTCTCTCTCTCTCTTCTCTCTCTCTCTCTCTCTCTCTCTCTCTCTCTCTCTCTCTCTCTCTCTCGTCTAATATGATAGAATATTTATATGTGATTTTTGTTTTCATTGAAAATTATTGCTTTCAATAAAAAAAATTATTATAATTTTAAAATACAATTGATTATATTGGATTCAAATAATACTTTCTGAATTGAAAGCAATAATTATTTGAAAAGTTTATTAATAAAAATATATTTGTCTATTCAATATTATCTACCTATTTATTAAATTTGATGACTAAATTATGCAACTCTTTCATACAGTTAACAAATTTATTTATATTGATAAGATATTCCTTGTTATCTTTGGTTATTTATTAAGTTTATTTTTTAAAAATACATTGTATCTAAAAATAAATCAAAACTCAATTATTTGGCTGAAGTCCTGATTTTTGTTTTAATAAATAAATTAATATCTTAATGGTTTTGATAGCATTTTTATTGCAATAAAGAAAAATCTTATTACTGTATATAATACCAAACTATTAAATTAATGTATAATAATGCTATAAATGTTGACTCGCGAGTCCATTGAAAATAAAGTTTATAAACTTATTAAATGATTGCATCAATAATACTACAGTATAGTAATATTATGCTTGTTTGTAGAATCAATACTTTTTATATTATCATGACTTATAAATTTACATTTTATTTTATTAACAAATTTTTTATTTATTTTTGTATTTTTAATAATTATTTTCAATAGGTTTTTATGAGTATTTAGTTTTTTAAAATGTTTAAATAATTTTAAAATTCTTAAAAATATTTAGCTTAAGTGAATTATAAGTATTTTAACCTCAAATTTAATCGTTTTATTTTAATCATTATTTAACTAATAAAGATAATTTCTATTAAATATAAATTTTATTTTATTTAACACTTATATTTTTGCAAATTTGATTTAAATACAATATATTGACACAAAATATACAAATTTTATAGTTTAAACTACTATACTTAAAGTTTGAGTTAATATGATATAAACTATGTTAATGTATAATATTTAAAAATTAGTTATAGTATTATATTTACTAAAACAATATTATATAATTAAAAATATAATAACTTTTGAAATAATTGTTTTAAAAAATGCTATTTTTATCCAATAACTAGTGATAAGTCAACGAGTGATGAGGAGTATGCCTCACATGCCTTCACATTTTGGTTATATTTTTGTATACGAATAGTGTTTCAAATATGTGTTGGCATTTGTTTTACACTATTAGACGCCACGACTTTAGTCATATGCGAGAAGTATGAGTCCTCCTTCGGAAAGGAAAGATTTTGGGCTATTTTATCGACCGGTCTCTTCTCTCCCATCTGTGGTATACTTATAGATTACCTGAGCGCTGGCAAAGATGAATACTCGACTAACTATTCGCCATCATTTCATTTTTTTAATCTTCTCGTTTTATTGACATCTATAACACTGATAATTATGAACATAGATGTGTCGCCACCGCCTAAAAATCTAATTAAAAATATTAAGCCATTGCTTAAATCGGTGAATATATGGGTCCTATTGATTGTGATCTTCATATTAGGAACCCTTTGGGGTTTTGTTGAATCATTTTTGTTCTGGTATTTACTGGATCTCAAGTCACCCAAGTATTTGTTGGGCCTCACATTAACGACCGGTGCTATAATAGGTTTGCCATTTCTATTGAAGTCTGACTGGTTCGTCGAGAAGGCCGGTCACGTCAATCTCATGATTCTGGCGCTTGTCTTCTATTTGATTCGCTTCGGAGGATATTCACTCATTGAGTCTCCCTTTTGGTGCATTCCCTTTGAGGTATACTATCATCACTTAAATTACTCTTATAAACCAACTTTTTTTCAATGATTTTATATTTAAATGCTTAATGAATTTAATGATAATCTGTTTAATCTTTAGCTCATAAATAAAAAATTCATTTAATCATATTTATGTGTGTTCTCTAATATATCGTTTTATTTTACCAAATAATAATTTTTTAATACTGTATAAATAACTCGACAATACTAAAACTATTAAAATTTTCAATATATATAATACTTTATTTATGATAATTCTCTAATAATATTAATCGATACATATTTAATTAAATTTGGAGTATATATTTAATAAAAGTATAATACAGTACATGTAATAGTAGTTAAATTTTTGATAGGCATTACTTATTTTAATTATTAGTTAACTTGAAAACAATATTTCATAAAAGAATTAATTTAGTCAAAAATTATTTTTTATCTAACTATAAAAACGTGTTAAACCGCTTAAAGTAAACACAGTTTATAGGTTTTAGTTTTAATAGATATTAGGTTTTGTTCAAACGTGACTTTAATTAGTGTGATATCTAAAATTAATAGTTAGTAACTTTAAACCGGATAAATTTTGTTGATCATTCATTAGTATTCATCAATACAATATAAAATTTATACAACAATAAGTAATACTTCTATATAATTGTAGAAAACTTTGTTAAAATTGATTTTAGATAAAATAATAACGAATAATATTAGGTCCAAAAAATCTCATCTAATTATATGTGAGAATATTTTCATAATAAATGAATTCATTGAACCTAAATGTCAAACTTTAAATGAGATAATTATTATTATAATTATAAGCTTTTTTAATATATAGACAGCTTAACATCAGTTTAGTCCCAGTAAATTGGTAGCCAAAAAAAACAATTACATTGAAATCTATTGGTTAAAATGTTTTATGAAAAAATCAAACAAACAATGAATAAAATCTTTAGATAAATATTAATGTATAGTATGTGAGAAAATCTCAAAACTCATCGATATTTTTCTCATAATTACAGGCTATGGAGGCTTTCACTTATCATCTGATGTGGTGCGCGGCCGCTACCTATTCACAGAAATTGGCTCCGGAAGGTTTGATACTATTTCATATTATTATTATTGATACGATTTTTTTGCATTTTTATTTATATTTCTATTTAATTATAGTTGTATTTATTTTGCATTTATATCTGATTAAAATTGTATTTATTAAGTGTTATCGATTGGAATTTTGCATTTATATTAATTTATATCTGAAGGTACAATCGATTTTAAATGTTTTTAATTTGTAAAAACAATGAAAAGGAGTAAATTAAATCATAGAAAGAAATAAAATTTATTTAAAAAAAACTATTAAATAATATTAGCATTTAAGCTAAAAGCTCAATTATTTAGCTTTTATAGTTTTATGGTTAAAAATATTTTACAAAATGTGAACAAAATTCTGATTTATTGCAAGTATTGCCAAATTTTATATTATATGTATTGCCTATAAATTGGGTCATTTTGTTTATACACTCTCAAAACAGTATATCCATACCTAATGAACACTGTTTTTAGGGCGTCACTATAACATTACAAACTATAATAATAATAATAATAAAAAAGGTTTGAACTGCAAATGTAATGTAAATTATATATATTTATTATGTTTAAAAGCAAGATATAAAAAAGTGATAAATCTTACAATTGTAATACACGTAAAAAATAAGTGTATATATATATAATGCGCTATATAATAGATTTATTGCACAACTTATTATAGATTATGATAATTTGTATTGAGATATGGCTTGAAATGTAAGCTATGATTTGGAGCAAACATTATTATGCATGCAATTCATATCATTCAAAGTTTGTCGACTCTTTCGTAATATAATATTATATTTAATTCAATTGTCTTTTTTATATTAAAATTAATAAAACTTTAAGAAAATAAAAGATTTAAATATATGGTATACGTGACAATTGTTTTTAAAAATAAAAAACAAAACCTCAAATTAATTAACAAAGTGTTAAATGTTTTGTAGCTTATAATTAGATCTAAAATAGTAATCTTAATTGCAAACAAAGTGTTGTTGTTTTGTGTATAACACATAAACATATAATTGTATTTTAAAAGCCAACAAAAATAACTAAACAATGTTTTTAATAACTAACGAGATATGCTTTACTGAACCTCAAACAGGACTGACAGCCACAATGTTGGGAATAGTGGGTGGACTACATTACGGAGGTTTGTATTAACACATTTTAGGAAAACATGAATTTTCAATGAATATTAAAATGATTTATGAATTTATCCACAAAATGATCAGTGGGTCGGGCGGCCGGAAGTATGATCGGCGGCAGTCTTATGGCAATATTTAACGCTAGAATTGCATTCAGAATAATGGGTATCATCGCCGGTGTCGTCGCTATTATCTACTCTACCATCTATTATATGTATCTAAAGAAAGACGAAATCAAATTAATTAATAAGAAAGTTGTCATAAAAATCAATGATTCAGATAATAATGACAACAACGATATGCTAACAGATGTCGAAAATTTGAAAAATACAAATACAATTAGTAATAGCAATGAGGAGACAATCGCTGAGATCTGTGATGACAATAATGATATGCATTTGAAGCCAAAGCAGAGATGCGATAGTATTTCAAGTCAAACGTCAGTCATATCCGCCAATCTTTCGCTATCGCATCCAATTTAGTCAACATTTTTAACATAAATTTTTTATTACAATTTTGATATTAAATATATTAATTTAAATATAAAGTATAATTTGATGAAAATCTTTGCAACAACTTACAGCATTTTTTTCCCAACATTTAATTGAATGTTGCTTTATATTTAAATTTTTATACCGTATAATTTTATTGTAATTTTTTTTACACAAACTCTACTTTAAGATTATTTGAACAAATATTTTTTTATTTTTTTATATAAATATGCCCTAAACTGAGAAATTTTTTAATTACTACAATACATATTAACCTATAACTTACAGTTTATAAAGTATATAAATGTTAACTCTAGTAATAATATTTCATCAAAAAAAACAATTATAATTATAATAATATTATAGTATCTAATTTTAATAACGATCAATTGAATTTAAATTGGTATTTAAATGTTATACATAAATCATATTTTCTAATCCAATTGAACAGTTCATTTGACAGACAAAACTGAGTATAATTAGACCAAATGTTTGTCGTTTATGTCTTACAGTGTTTGCATTAATTTATTTTATAAATATTAAATGACTGCAAAAAGTAAGGAAACATTTCATCAAACGAGTCGAAAGAGGATATCTTGAAAATATCTCTTCAGTACTAATAATAATAAGGAAAAGTATGTTTGGGACGGGTTTTTACACACGTATAGCTAAAATAAAATAATTATTGAACGTTTAATTATTGTATTATTTTTACTCTTTGAAATTGAAGTTTGAATAATATATATAAGTAGAGAAACAGGTAGTAAACATTTAGATACTGTTTATATTTTATTTTTATAACAAATTTAGTGTATTTTTCAGTACAACTTTTGACTGGTATTTTGTTTATAGCAATTAAAAAACAAATATAATATATTTATTAATGCTTTTAATGCTATAATAAACAATGTTTTGTATAAAACATAAATTACATTATTACAAATAAATGAATTGAGAACATAGATTGTAAAATAAATTATTACTAATTATTAACTAAATTAATGCATAAACTAATTATTATATTCTGTTATAACTATTGTATATATTTGATATTTATTAAAACTAAATATTAATATATAAATCTTATAATAAAAAGCATATCTAAAAATAAAAGTTATTTAAAAACAATGAATGAGATTTCAAACTTTCATCTTAAGTAGAAAAAACTACATTAAAAAAGTATTATTATTTCAGGTTAGTAACTAAGAGAGAGAGAGAGAGAGARAGAGAGAGAGAGAGAGAGAGAGAGAGAGAGAGAGAGAGAGAGARAGAGAGAGAGAGAGAGTTATTATTATTATAGCATAACATTTACAGTATAAAAATAAGTAGAGATGATGGAGTATAAAATCATATGAGACTATCCCTGCTTTATATGTATTCAAATGTTGTATTTTTATAATTAGACTAAAGAAAAGATTGAAGATTTAAATGATTTTGCGTTGAAAACCGGTTTCTGGTCAACAGGTAATTAACATCTGGACTCAACTGTCTATTCATATATGAAATGTGTATTTATAGTATTAGCATACAATTGAAAACAATTGAAATGTCCCCCAATTTGAATGTCTTGTTAGTCAAAATGTATATAATTTTCAAAAATGCAACGATTGGTTGCAATAGTGTATAACATTGTTTTATACCTTATATTGCTATCTCTAATATAAATGGCTTAAGACTTAATACAAAATTCTGCATAAAAATGATTAAATGATTTGATTTCGATTAGCGAGTCTGTAGTGTACAGCTATGGGGATATGGATGGATGGATGGGGCTATATATGAGGTGGTTGGATGGGGTCACGAGATGTCAATATATAACATGTATAACTTATATACACACTTATATACATATATAAGTATACATAAGCTGAAGCCAGAGTAACTGCGGGCTAAGTAACGAAAACTGGAAATATTAGTGGAGCTGTCGTTCCCCAACTGGTTTTGGCCCCAAACAGCCTGAAAACAACTTGAGAGACCCAACACACTGTCGACTGTAAGGAGTTTTAGTTAAGCTTTGCTCACAACTTCAGACACAACCTGAGAGCGCATTCAGTGTTACCATTGCTTGACTTTTATGCCATTTTGTTAAAGTCTTATCAAAAAGTTGTTGTTGTGTTTCTCTACGCTTCTCTTCACTTGTTTTTAAACCATTTGTTAAATAAATTTACAATTAAGTTAAACGTCTAAATCAATAGACAATTAATTATATAATGTAATTGTGATGACAATAGTTGTGACTAAAGTGTTTGACACAAGTGTCTGTTTTTCTTTGCGTTTATATTTCAAATCAATGCAAACTTTTTTGGGCGCAAAGCAAGTGCTATAAGAGCTGGTGTTAGTGAAGCTCAGGTATATGTACTTTGATTGGACTGTTATAGGGCAACCTTGGATGTGCCTGGGATAGAGAGGCCACTGCACTAAACGGTGCCATAAGATATAGTGATGCCAGTGATGGCTCGAGACTCAAATACAGACTTCATATCCACAATACAAACACACTTATCATTGATATTATACTCACAGCCTATACAGTATAACTGCAATACCTGTTGATTACCATTCATATCAATGGTATCGCCAGTCGTGCGCTTAAACTAATACAACGGGTGAACACTATTGTTGTGGATGTAAACTAACTATAACTCATGACAACCGTTTGCTACAACAAAACATTGATTAGTAATACACATACAGTGATTAAACATAACTACCCATCACTATCACCATTACCATTACCTTGGTCACATTTATATCATTCATCAATTTTAGTTGTTATATAATATATAAGTTTTTTTGTTGTTGAAAGTTTGTCTTTCATATCTACACTATTTTCTCATATGTCTATAACATATGATATTAATAATGATATCAATTAAATCACTAAAATAAGTGCCAATTTTTATAGATCTACACAATATTTATATTAAAAATATATGATTGATACCATCAAATAATTGGTGCCAACATAATGTCTCATTTAAATATAAGAGCCTATCAATCATCTGAGCCAATGAATCGCCAATACTATACTCTGCCAAAACTCAGAAGTGATACCCGAAGAAAAGGATCGGTCACTGATATGGAGGAGACGTCCGAAACTGATTCAATCGGACAAATGTCTATAAATACAACCAACAGTTTAAATGATAATCATTTGTATGGAAAGGAAAACTTTTTTATGCGATTAATGAAACACTTGACTCCACCCGTTAACGGGTCCAATACATTGCATCAAAATTGGTCTCAAAATTCATACTATTCTGAACCAATTGGATCATCCCTTCAACGACAAGAATCATTTACATCTTCAGCTTCGAGCGGATCTTTTAATAGAAACCAATTCGGTGCTCATTCGGGAAAAACTGGTTACGAAATGCCGGCCGTTTGTGGCATCAAAAATCACGGCAACACGTGTTTCATGACAGCTATCATACAATGTCTTTGTAATACAGATCTATTGGCCGAGTATTTTGTGATGAATCACTATAAGATTGATCTGTTAAGACATAACAAACTTCACGCCAAAAAGTATGGCACTAAAGGAGAACTAACAGAACAGTTGGCACTATTACTCAAATCTTTGTGGTCTTGTATGTACTCGAGTGAGATCTCCAGTAAATTCAAGACACTTATGGCTAAATATAGCGCTCAATATGAAGGCAGTGAACAACACGACGCACAGGAGTTCCTTCTTTGGCTTCTCGACAAGTGTCACGAAGACCTTAATATTGCTGAAGGACTTAAGGAATACAAGAAAATTCCCGTAAGTTTTGACATTTTATTATAAACATAAAAGTTATTATTATTTTGTTTGAATTTAATGCATGAATTGTCGCAATTTAAAAATAATCAAATTTTGATATTTTATGCGGAAATTTTTATCTTTTATATGGAAATAAATACTTCAAAACATTTGCACCCATTATATAAGCAATTTGAATAAAATGATATTTTATTTGCAATCGTTAGGCCGTATCTCATAACATGTCCGACGAACAGTTGGCTGCGGAAACGTTAGCCAATCACATGCGATGCAACAGTAGTTTTATTCACGACTTATTTCAGGCGCAATTGAGATCATCTCTTGTATGCCGATCCTGTGGCAAACAAAGCAATACATTTGATCCATACCTATGTCTATCACTACCCGTTCCCGTTAGACTGACGCACACTCTTATTATTAATTCAGTATTTTTTGATAGAAAGCCACGAGAAGTAAGTGTCGATCAGTTTTAATATAATATATTTTACTAAAATAAAGTTAAAATAATTTTGATACTAATTATAGATAAAAATTGGTGTTACTATTGAATCATTGGCCACTATTAGAGAATTAAGAGATAAAATTAGTCACTTATTAAAAATACCTGAAAAACAATTAATTCTTCTATTAATTGGACAAGAATTTGGTCTCAAAGAATTAGCAAAAGATACTGATATTGTTCAGGAAGTTCTCGAAGATATGAATGAAATTTATGCTTTGGAAACACCAAAAGTCGACCAAAACTATACTAACCATAACTCGATCTCAAGCAATGGTAGCGGACAAAAGTTAACATTGATTTGGTCCAATCGGGTCGGTATCGGAAATCAGGGAAAAATATTTGGACCATTGTTTTCTTGTCTGATATCTCGAGAAGCATCCTATAAACAAATCCAATTAGACATAATTAGTGCCATGAGATCTATGCTTAAACATGATTTTGATATTAATTCAATCAGTAATAGTATTAATTTACGACTTCGAGTTATTGGTGGTATACCTGGTAAAGCATATTTGCCTGAAGATGTTGATCATCCGCTATATATGTCAACAGTTGATAAGGCACTGTATGAATGTGAGAATAAGGACTATAGAGGACCCACTCATTTAAAATTAATGGTTGAATGGGATTTCGATTTGAGACAGACATTGCTTATTACTGATGACCAGATGAACGACTCAATAGTAGACCATTCAATTGAATTGGCTAAAGCCAGGTCTCAAAAGACTAATAGGGCTTCACTTAGTGATTGCTTTGATATGCATTTTAAAGAAGAACAGGTTTGTTATATTTGATTATTTAATTTTATAATTTAATTAATTATTTGGTATTAATTAAACAGTTGTGCGCCGATAATGCCTGGACTTGTCCGTCATGTAAGCGGCGGCAACAGTGTACTAAAAAGTTGAATTTGTGGTCCGTCCCCGATATCTTTATTATTCATTTAAAACGTTTCCGTCAATCATCTCAATCACAACGAAATAAAGTGACCACTCATGTAGTGTTTCCTCAAAATGGTTTGGGTATGTAATAACATAGTTTGGGTTTCATTTACATTTTATTTATAAACGTAAAATTATAATCAGATATGAGTTTATATCTGGAACCGCGACAACAAACAAATGGTTGCGCGAACTCTGATTTACCAACTCTTTGGTCACCGTGGAAGAGGTCTCGACTGAAAAGTGATGACACAACTTATGATTTGTACGCCGTCTGCAATCATAAGGGAAATATGCAGAGCGGACACTATACGTGTATGACTATTATTATTTAAAAAACAATTGTTAGTAAACCAATTAGTAATAATATTATCACTTTTTTTGGAACAGCCTATTGTCGAAACCCAATTGACAACTGTTGGTATCATTTTGATGATGCAAAAGTGGTGCCAATTAGTGAGTCGTCGATCATAACATCTGACGCTTATATACTGTTTTACCAGAAGAGTAACCTCTCGTCATCGTTGTCGTCGTGCGCCTCGTCTTCGACCTCAGGCTATAGCAGTTCAACCAGTTTTCAGATTAGCGATCAAAATAAAGATGTGATTAGTAAATGTGATTCTATCACTCCTATACCTGAAGATATTCGACTCATGGATATGATAAACACATCATCATTACATGACTGCGACAAACTATGTTCAGCCGCTGATGTTTTGTTGTTGAAGTCGCACGAAAAGGAAAGGGAGGGCGACCTTAAAACTGCTGCTGTACTGACTGATTCAGCAGCACTGAAAGCACGCTCAGCAATGGAGGCGCCCTATAGTAACCATCAAACTCTAATCACTGCCAAAATGAAACATTCAATTTGTGTTATGAGATCCGCTACTCTTCACAAAAGAATTAATGAAATTGAAACCGAAGAAAGACGACGAGTTAAGGAACAATTAGTTGTTATGGGTAGTCATAGTCGACAGGGGAGTCGAGACAGTACACACAGCAAACATAGTCGACAGGGAAGTCGAGATAATAAAGACACCAAAAATAAAGAGTTGACAACAAATCATACTTTAGTTGACACTAACAATCATTCGAGAATTTGTGATAATTCAATGTCTGCCGGAAAGACATTGGAATTGTATGCAACTCTTCCCAAAAAGGGATCTAAAAAGAAACTCTTTTCCAAAGTATTGCAAATGAATAATGAAAATCTATTGAAACACTCATCGCGTGAATCAGATTATAGTGACTATTATAGTGAGTGGGAGGGAACAAGAAAAGCACAGTCGGTCCACAAAAGTATTTCTGGATCTGTGAGCTGTAGAGAAAATGATACTGAGATTTACGGTGAAGTTGATGTGCCTGCCGTTCCCAAGAAACAGCATAGAGTTAAGAGAAAGTTATTAATGGGTGGGTTCATGAAACGCAAAAATAGATCTCTTCCAGACCTTAGAGAGGACATCATCAAAAATGGTACCAATAATTATGCCAATGATGCCATTAATGATACATCATCTGAGTGTAAAACAATAGCACAAATCAGCACAAAAGGTTTCCATCAGTCACATCGGCCAGAAAGAGGGCTTTATCAGAGACCAGCACTTCTTAAAGTGAGTCCACCTTTCATTGAAAAAACATACGATACAATTGATAGCATTTATAATACAAGTGTGATATCTAATGTGAGAAATCAAGAAATTATACAAAATAATAATCAATTTTATAAAAGTAATCAATTACCCCGTCCTCCCACTCCACCTAAAACTAAAGCAATCAATACTACCTTTCCTTTACCTGAACAACCATCTAATACAAGTGAGACGATTAGCAATGAAAAAAGTTTTTTAAAAGAATTGACTTCAAAAAGAGCTGAAATAATGAAGTCTAACCTTAAAAATAGTGATTGTATTGACGGAGCATTCATTGATAGACCAAAAGAACTGATAAATCACATGAGTTTACAAAATTCAAATTTCGGACCAAATGTTAAGTCTGTGATTAATAATTCAATAGTCAATCATAATATGAATTCATTAAATCATAATAATTATGAGTCAAACAATTTAATTGCTGCGACTCCTCCTCATTCTCAACCAATTAATAAAGAGATGCCAATCAGTATTACTAAAAGTGTTTCCTCCAAAACAATCATTAATAACGAAACAAACGAACCAACGGTCGACAACAATCCGGGACTCACTTCTGTAAAAGATTTAACCTCAAAGTTTGAGAAAATAATGGTTACCAAAGAAATGCTTATTTCCACTGAAAATCCTATTGAATGCATCAAAACTAATGAATCGCTCAGAAAGGATAGGATAGAGTCTATCCCACCCTTACCTATACATAACGGAACGCATAGGAGTGTACCTATAAAAACAAATGACAAAAGAGAACAATTGTCTTCATTGAAGCCATTGATAGCCGGTTTAGAGATTAACAAATGCGACAATTATGACAATTATCCCGATGTGAGTCCACTAACGATCCAAAGTCCAATTAATACTCCAAATTCAGTTAATAACAGCTTATCGACTGCCTTTCGGCCCAATAAACCACCTGATTATCAAACAGCTATGAAAAGGATAGGTATGTTAAGACAAGAGAAGCCAGGCCTTAGTATTGCACAACAACAACAAAGACCTTTTTATATGAACGCCAGCGGAAATATAGTTCAAGTTAATTGTGGGCAACAATTGAGAGCTATTCCCCAGCATATACTGCCAATACATACAACAACACCACCGACTCTACAATCACCTCAGTCTCAGTCACTGCCCATTCAGTCACAATTGAATGACTCGAAAGCTTTGATTTCAGAACAACAAAAGCAACAGACAGTGAATACAATGACTAATACAATGTCTAAGACAATGAATAACACAACCGATGATCTTAATTGTCATAACAATAAGCAAATGACAAGAAAAAAGAGTGCATTTAAGAAAAGTGTATCGTTTTCAGATCAGGTAGTATTAGTTGCCTGCGCTGATGAAGACCAGGAAGAATATCTTCCTAACCCTATACTGGACAACATATTAGCCAAACATAATATATCATTTGCTCCGCAAAGTCCATAGATTTTGTTTTTAACTATTTATTATCATTTTATTTATACAATTTTAAAGTACAATTCATTTTTATCGCTCATTATTATCAAACAAAAGCATTTTGTAAATTATTGTAATATAATATTCATATATTTAAACATTCATACATATTATTATTACTATTTTTGAATCTTTATAACTTGTATAACATATTATTATTATATTATAAATTCATACAAACAGCTATTTTTATAATCAAAACTATCATTTTATGCATAGAATTATTAGTTATTTATATAATTATATTAGACTTTAGACATGAGTTGCATTTTAAATGAAACTCAAATTGTGATGTTTTATGAATTGTTTGTTGAATAAAGAAATTTATTTTTAAGTAATAATTTTTTATTGTTATTATTTATTTATAATCTAAACATAATTAATATTTAGTGGACAACAGGACATGAATTTATCGCTGATTTATAAATATTTTATTAATGTGTTAATAAAAATTGTATTAAATTAATTAAATTCTCGATAAAAGGTTTGTTAATAATTGGAAAGAGCCTAAAGTTATTTTGTTTTATTATTTTGTTTAGTCTTTGTTCGTAAGTGAATGAAATGAAAAGTCATTGAAAAATAACTTTTTTTCTATTAATATCAAAATTAATGTAACTTTAATTTTGATTGAAAAATCTCGATAAGGATGTTATGCATTTCAAGGCAGACTATCCGTTAAATTAGTTTTAGCTAAAGATTTTAACCACTTTCATAACGGGAGGCATTTCCTCTCTTTAATTAGGCTTTTCCTGACAGGTGTTCACTATTGGTTAGGTATGTCAGCGCCACACAAGTCCTCATTCAAAATCTCTTTATATAACATTAACCCAAAAGCGAAATCATTTCAACAAAAAATTATTCGCTTTAAAGAAAGTATAATATTTAAAAAATGTTTACAACAGTTAGTCTTCCATAAAGTTTTTAAGGATTCATGGGATCAGTGGGTCCGACATCTAAACTATTTTGCAATTCGCGTGAATCACATTCCTGTGACATATGGCTTCCTTATATCACGTGTGCCATACAATTCATACCAACACTTATAGACTTTTGATGTGCAAAATAATTTTATGCCACAAATTTTTGGTCAATTCATAAATTTTCTTTTAAAAAACAAACTGTCCTATTTTGGATATGGGAGGACCTAAACGTATACTGTATGTAATGCATTTGCAATTGCAGATAAATAAACATAACTTAAATTTATCTCATATAACCATAAATAGTAATTTTCATTATCTTAAAATAAAGCAAACTAATTTAGGAAACAATTTTTCAACATAATGATGATTCAAATTTTATATATACAGTATTACCACTAAAAGCCATCATATAATCTCTAAAACCTATCATCTCTTACATTATATGGACTTCTCTAAGAGCTCAGAGATATAACACTTTTATGCGTAGGTTTGTTGTAGTGGTTGTCTCGTCAAACAGTCTTTTATTGGTTTCGTTTAATAACTTTAAAGTTCTCTAAGACTCTGTATATAACTTTTCACTAGAAGTCCGGGATTTGCTTCAATAATGGAGAAAAGTAAGCTAATGAGTGAGTGAGTGAATGAGTGAGTGAATGAGTGAATGAGTGAATGAGTGAGTGAGTGAGTGAGTGAGTGAGTGAGTGAGTGAGTGAATGAGTGAGTGAATGAGTGAGTGAGTGAGTGAATGAATGAGTGAGTGAGTGAGTGAGTGAGTGAGWGAGAGAGAGAGAGAGAGAGAGAGAGTCTTAAAATGAAATAAATATATTTAGTTGAGAGCTGAGAGCATCTGGCATTTGGTCAGTGACTGACTCGTGAATCACATGCTTTTGTTAGATCTCCTTAAGGAAAGTGTTCTCCGTCTGCCTTCTCTTCTCTTCTATATTTCAATACTGTCTTTAAATCACAATAAGTTCAATACAGTCACACTCTTGACTACAATCTGTTTCACCAAATCATGGGAACCTTTTCTTGGATACACATTATAGACACACACAAACACATATACACACACACACACACACACACACACACACACACACACACACACACACAATAATACATACACCACACACAACATTATTATTATAGTTATGTTTCTTTCCCTTAAATTATTACTGAACAGTGAGTTTACATAAATATATCGGAATATATTGAGTAAAGAAAAATAAATTTACATAAAATCATAAACACTTCTCTGTTTGTGTATAGTATATATGTTGGAGTTTTTTTAATAAAAAATAATTTTATATATTGTTGTAAAACTACTTTTGTGATGCTTTTGTTGCGAATTTTATTTTTCAATCTGAAATTTAATCTCATTCTCTCATTAATTTTAATTTTGAAATCTCGTTTTATTTATTTATTTTCATCTTAATAGTACAACTTATTCAATGAATATTTCTTTCTCTCTCTCTCTCTCTCTCTCTCTCTCTCTCTCTCTTCCCATTTCTCGACATCACTTGTGGTGAATCTCAAGGATCTACCCATAGATTCATTTATTCATCTGACAGGTGGTCGCAGTCAAAGGAGAGACACAATCTTCTTAAACGAAGACAAAGATTTGATATAACAATAGATTCATATTCTTTATATGCTTTTAATGCTATCATCAAGTGTTGAAAAAGGATATATAATTATTTTTATATGAAGTACTTGAGGACCAAAAATATATTTCATATTATAACCAAACCATTGCTCCACAATTTGGCAAACATTTATTGCTTTTATAACATTTTACTTAACAATCAAATGTATAAAAAAGTTTATTACATTCATTGACTTTACGCTTCAAAAGTTTCTATAATACAAAAAATAATTTCTTTAACCTTTGGTCTGAAATAAATGATTTTGTTTTTCAAAATGAAAGTCCACTTCAAAGTACAGTATTTTCTTTTATTATATTAAACATGAATAAAATGTTATGTGTTTTCTGTACTTTCTATATTTAGGGTTAGCCTAACATAAAATTTTTAAACAGTTTTAAAATACATTATACTGTATTTGTTTAAATCTAATATTGAAAGTCAAAAACTAAATTCCTATTTATTACAATTGCTTTAAATTAAATTATTATCCAATTTTTTCTGAAATATAAACATAATATATAAATTTATTAATATATATAACTCAAAGTATATAATATACTAGCATTAAAATATATGTATTCACAGTATTTTTTATCATATACTATAAAACATTGAGAAAAATAAAGCAAAACATGATTTACTATAAAGCCATTAGTAGTGGGGTTTAAATGGCACTAAAAGTAATAATTTATAGCTTAGAGTGGTCTCTGAGCTCAGGTGTTGTGTCTCTTCAAGGATAAGCTCAGGTGAGTCCTGTAAGGAGTTCTCCACCCCTGATAGGTCCCTATATTGAGCCCAACCATAGCGTGAGTCCAAAACATTGTCTATAAGATTACACTGAATCGTGTTGTCTTTCATCCAAATCCCTCCAAAAAAGGAGAGACCATTGAAAATAGTATTCAAAACATTAATACCTGTATTTCATTTGTTATATTTGAGAAAAACAGTGATTGAATAATTCAAATATATTTTTAATGAACTAAAATTATTTTCAGATATTATAAAATATATATATATCATATAAAGTACAGTATATATAACACTATCACTGTATATATACAGTATATAAATGATTTTATATTGGAATGTTTTCGCCAATATAATTATCGATACATTATATAAAATATTAAATAAAGTTTTTAGGCATTAAAAACATGTTATTAAATGATATAATATATAAAATACTATATTTAACATATTTTTGTGGCAACAAGTCGTCTAAAATGATATGATTGCACGCGTTGTGCACTTATTATTCAATTTTTGTTTATTTCTTCAAATTCCTATATAACATATAAATTTAGAGTATAATTGCAAATATATAATATTATACAGTATATACAGTATATAATATACAGCAAATCAATAATTAGCTTAAATAATAATAACTGAAAACCATTAATTATAATATCTTTAACAGTCTAAATCCATGCATGAAAAATCTATATTTAACGTTTATATATCATATTATTGAATAAATATGTGATTGAATTATACCCAGATTGATATATATATATATATATATATAAATTCATATCTAATTGAAAATTTTGTTATAGTTTTGAAATAAACTAAATTATGATTTTTTGTAGTGATATTTAGCACCGGTTTGTATGTATGTGTAGCCGTGTGCCTGACGTCTTGCCATCACTTTTTTATGACAGCTATAATGTTAGGGTTTTGTTATCTTTTTCTTCAATTTATATACCAATGAAAAGAGCAAACATTCAAAAAAACTTTGGATCTGACACTTGTTTGAGTCATTTAAGACATCTTTAAATAAATAGAAGTTTTCTAAAGTTGTTTTGCCACTACTTTTACAATCAAACGGCTGTACAATCAAAACGCGAGCACTTGTCTAACAACTTATCAAAATATGAAGTCCTCTCACTTTTTACCATAGATTTCATAAATTATCTTCAAAATTGCAGACCTTTCATGAGTTGGACACCAGAAAAATACTAATATTTATTTTTGTTATTAAATACAAGGCTTTTGTATATTTAAAAGATTTGTAATTACAGCTAAAACTAAAGTTTCATTGCTTTCACTGCTATTATATGTAAACGATATATACTGCAAACGGGTTTAGACTTTTGGTAAACCATTCCTTAATAAAATCCAAAACTTAAATATAAGAAAATAAGAAATTATATAATTTTATTATTGAATAAATTATTTAATTTTCTTTACTCAAAACTCAATAATAACAAAATTACAATTTGTTATCGATATTTTACAAATAATATGATCTAATAAAAAATAAATAAATTTTAAATAATAACATTTAAAAAAAACAAAATCAAATGAGTTTTTATCAAAATTCTTTTATGTATAGTTAAGTTTGGATGAACAAAAATTGACTATTCAATAGTCATAATAATTACTAAATGTTTTACATTCAAATACCCCTATATTTATATCCCATTACCAGCAATTACATAATGCATGAAGTATTTTAGTGGCTTAAAGCCATAGAAAATAACAGTAATGAAGGACATCATCAAAACAATATTACTATAGTAATGATTGTAATAATTTACAAGTGATTTTTTGGGTTAAAATTTAATGAAATTTTTTAAACAAACCTGTAATAAATAATAAACTCATTATTAAAAAAAATTGTTTACAATTAAATTGATTGAATACAAAGTAATCAAAAAATGTTTGGCGCAAAACAAATGAATGAATTAGAAACTTGTTCTCAAAAAAAATAAATAAATAAAAAACAGTAGAGTCCGGTGTCTTAATAAACAATCTTAAAGACAAACCCTGGGTGTGACCGAAACAACACTTTTTATGACTTAAGACTATAGCTATAAGATTATTAAAATTTATTATTGATTTTTAGTGTATTGACAATATATTTTTTTGGCCAAATAATAAGCAATGTTATTGCAATTTGATGAACATATGATATGTTACATATCTCATCAATATATCAATTCTGATGTATTTTTAAACTTTAATAATTTTTAGCGTGAAATATATCGACTAACCACTAGTTTTTAATATTTAAAAATAAGTTTTATATATATATATATATATATATATATATATATATATATATATATATATATATATATATATATATATATATATTTCAAAAGATTTTGATAAATTTATTGCGTATAACTAATAGTAGATATGAAACGGTTTGATCATTGAATCAACAATAGCCGACACCCCGTCTATTGTATTTAAAACTAGCATTTAATGAGTGATTGCATTCTTTGTAATGCAATAATCAATCTCTTAGTTAAGCATTTGTTTGTTCTGTAAAAGAAAAATAGCTAAAAATCATAATCAAAGGGAGTGTACGGCATATGGATGGGCAATGTTAGCACAGGGAGTGATTTCACTGTCAGATTGAGCGCTAAAATTATGTTAAGACTAACATTAAAAAAGAGATTAAACATTGTTTTGATGTAATATTTGACAATTACTGCGGTGTGTAGTGAAGGATGAAATAAGAAAAGGTATTAAAATTTTAAAAAAATCAATTCATATCTCAATATCTGATTCCTTCAAATGCTAATCTCTAAAATCGACATCTTATGGCAAACTTTTATATATATATACAATATATATATTTAATAATAAGTCATTGGGTTTCAAATATATATACCATTTAGTGATCACATAAAACAATCTTTTGGATTCAATTTTGACATTCATTTCATTTGAAACATAAATTAAAAACACATTTAATTTGCTTTATATGCCATTCAATCAAACAAATGGCAAACAAATATCACTAAAATATCTTAATTTGCAATTACTTTACAAAGTTTTTAAAAACAGATTACTTTTAATAATTTAAAGATTAAACTAAACGTTCGTTTAATTAAAGTCTTAAGAAGTCGTCAATCATTTTTGCTTTAATTTCTTAAACTTTTTCAAAAATTCTTCGTCCTGTTCCTTAAGTCTCTTGAGTTTACCATTCATTTTGATACCAATTCGTGAGGCCTTATGTGCTGTCCGTCGCTTACATTTGCGAAATACTTCTTCAAAATCTAAATTCTTCATTAATTTATTATTTAATAACAAATTATTATCGCTATTGTCGTCACAATTGTCATCAATGTCTTCATTTGGCAAACTCTTCACAAAATTGCTATATTTTTGATGGTTTTTGTTATCAACAGACGAATTCTTTTCCTTTACTTTGAGACCACTTTGTGTTTGACTAATCTTGAAGTCTATATAATTGGCCGAACAGTTGAACGACTGGTTCCACCATTGATTGGCCGACTCGTTGGCCTCAAAGCCGATACCGTTTTTGTTAAACTTGATCTTCGGTTTGATAGCATTTGTGATGCCGTCTTCATTGACGCCCAATCCCTGGCCATCCGTCCATCCCATTGACAACAACTGTTTACGCGCGAAATCCATTCTAGCGGTCAGTTTTAGTGTCGAAAGCTTCGGGAGTCGGGAGTCGGGAGTTGTGTCCGACAAATGTTTTACACGTTTTACACTAAATTTAAATACAATTTTTATACACAAATTACGTCACAAATTGGAAATTCATTTAATTTAATATAAATAACAATTAATTATTAATTTTTTTTTATAATTTACAACAAAATTAATTAAAAATATTTTATTTTACATTTAATTTATTAATATATTAATCAATTAATTAACAAATTATATAACAATTAATATACAAAAAAATGTTTAAAATATCAAATAAAACGTCAAAACAGATGAATATTTCATTGTATGAGTGAATGAATTGATGTTTATATTGATTGATATTTTGTGACCAAATTGTGGTGATATTTGATGTATTGATAGTCTGTGTAATCGGTGACCATTGAGGACATGACGGCCGCAATGATCAAACACTTGCAAAGCAAAGCTAAAAGACGTCGCAATCTTTTGCGACAACAGGTCTGTTATTATTTGATATATTAATGAATTAATTAGATCTACTATTTGATCCATAATTTTATTTATTTATATGATATTTACAGTTAAATGCAAAAGACGACAATGAATTTACTGAACTATTGGGATATAATAGCGAAAGACATGACAATAGATCCAGTGATAACCTAATGACACTGAAAGATGTCGGCGACATATTTGCCGCCAATAATAGCATTGTTGGACACGAAGATAAAAATGATAAGACAAGTCATAAAGATATAGAAGAAAACGAAGCGAAACGAAAATGGGATAAAAGTGAAGAATTTGCCGAAAAGGAAGAAGTGGTCACTTATACCGATTCGAGTACTTTCTTGAAGGTATTATTTAAATGGATTTGATTGATGTCTTTATTAACTATATTACTATTTTGATTAAAAGGGCACTCAAAGTGCAAATCCACACAACGATTATTGCCAACACTTTGTAGACACGGGTCAGAGGCCACAGAATTTTATCCGAGACGTCGGCCTTTCCGACCGGTTTGAAGAGTACCCAAAACTTAAAGAATTAATTCGTCTTAAGGATGAACTGATTGCCACTACAGCCACTCCTCCCATGTATTTGAAATGTGATTTAAGACATTTTGATTTAAAAGACATTAAATGCAAGTTTGATGTCATGTTGATTGAGCCGCCACTTGAAGAATATCAGAGAACACATGGAGTGACAAATACAGAGTTCTGTAGTTGGAGTGATGTCATGAATTTGCAATTAGAAGAAGTGGCCGCTCAGCGATCATTTGTTTTTCTGTGGTGCGGTTCTAGTGATGGTTTAGACTTAGGTCGTCAATGTCTTAAAAAGTGGGGATTTAGGAGGTGTGAAGATATTTGTTGGATTAAGACAAACATCAAAACTCCGGGACATTCCAAGAATTTGGAACAAAACGCTCTCTTTCAACGAACTAAAGAACATTGTCTTATGGGTATCAAAGGCACTGTTAGAAGAAGTACTGACGGAGAGTTTATTCACGCAAATATTGACATCGATTTAATAATTAGTGAAGAATTTGAATACGGATCCATTCAAAAGCCCGAAGAGATATTTCATATTATTGAACACTTTTGTTTAGGTCGACGACGACTTCATGTATTTGGTAGGGATTCCACTATAAGACCCGGTTGGCTAACAATAGGACCGGGACTTACAAATAGTAACTTTAATAGTGATACTTATTGTAATTACTTTAACGGTCCGAATGGTTATCTGACCGGTTGTCCCGAAAGAGTAGAAACACTTAGACCTAAGTCGCCGCCACCAAAATTAAAGGGTCAAAACAATCAGAGATCAGGTGCTTCTCGAGGAGGCGCTGCTTCATCAAGAGGTGGTCAAAGACGTGGCGCACAACGATAACAATATTTTATAAATTAAGTTTTTGTCAATTCATTTAAACAATGCATTTCATAGTTTCAATTATCTGTTAATTGACATTTTTATTATGTTTACAATTGTCAATACATTATTGTATTGAATATTAATTTAATACTGTAATTTGTTCATAATAATTATTATTTTTTTTTTATATATATTTTGTCTAATAAATAATATTTAAAAATACAATTTTATTTTTTCAGTAAATTTTAAATACTGAGTGTTAGTAATATTATATATATACTCAATAATAATAATACGATTATTTAATTAATTCTATATTTTAATAAGTAATTTAATACATTAAACATTTAATATTTTTCAAAATAATTGTTTTTAGTAAATAATAAGAATATCATTAAATTTGGCTTAATATATAGCAAAAACAAATTATTAAATTAATTAATTTACTCATTAAATTTTAACATTATTTCTATTGATTTATTTTTTTATTAAAGAGACAACATTATATATATATATACAGTATATATATATATAATATATGTGTGTATTTAATAATTAATAAAACCATTGAAATTAATAAACCATTTTTATTATTTAATTTATAAATTACAAAATTTATCTGAACTGAACTCCATCGATATCACTAATAATAATCATATTATATACACTATACTGTATTTAAATTATATTAAAACAATTTATAAACACATGTAAATATAAATACATTTTAAAATTATAAAAATTTAATATTAGTGGAGAGTATTTTAAGAAAACTTTTAAATAATTTCATAATAACATTCAGTAAACTTTATATCAATATTTAATTATTTATATTAGAATTCATTAAAAATTTACTGAATAGAGTGATTCATCAAATTTAATGATATTATTCAAACTTAATTTTTATATAATAAAAGTAAGCATAAAATTTAAGCATAAATTTACTAATTTTATTGTACAAAAATTTAAACTAATTTTCATTTTTGAAGTCAATTCTATAAAATTAAATTAAAATAGACACACATTTATACATTAACTTCAGATTGATGTCTAATCGCACTAATGGCAAAAAAGACAATCTCTCTCTTTCTCTCTTTCTCTCTTTCTCTATCTCTCTATCTATCTATCTCTCATTTTTCTCTCCATATATTTCCCCATTGATTATAATAATAAAACTAAATTAAGTACAAGTTTGCATTACATAAATATAATAATATAATAAGTTTAATAATTAAATAATTTTATGTTTATTAAAATTTCTTATTTCTTTAGTATACTTTAATTCTTAAAATTACATACAAAATGTCAAACTAAAACAAGTCTAAATCATAAGTACCAAAACTAACAATATCTGTATTAAAATAATACTATATTGAACTTAAACTCATATACTTTAAATTAATTGAGTCAATATAAAAAATAATCAAATTTAATTGACTTAAATCGTATTATTAATTGTAATTATAGTACTTATAAATTTAACTAAATATTATTGTCATACTCATTACAATTAATTAAAAATTACAATTTTAATAGCAATAATTAGTAAAACTTACTATTTTAATAAATTATATTTGGGTTAAACAACATTTGGTTCAATTGATTGACTAATATGAATATGAATTACTAATATATTTTGGTGTTATTTAGTTTTGCTTTTTTAAATTGAGTTGAATAAGTATATGAATCTTATTAACTTTTTTAAATTTGTCTTTAAAATACAAGTTTTATCTATTTTATATAGTAGTTGAATAAAAGATTGGATAAATTTATCTATCAATAAAATTAACAAATTAAACACAAATAATATGATTTTATAAAAAAGTATTAGTCATTAAGTATTTATTATTGAAATTTAATAGAATTTATAAAACTAATTCAAAGTAAAATAGACATAAATTGTTTATTTTAAATGTATTGAAATTGAATTATATTTATTTAAATTATCACAAATTTGAATCACTTAAATCTTTATTTGATAAATCATGTGTAATAAAATATATTGTTTAGTATTTAATGAATAAAATGTTAAAAATCTAAAAGTAATTAACAACTACTGTATATATTGTCTATTTATTTAGATATAACATAATTTTGTATTTTTTGTTGCTATTAATGTCTTTTAAAGACAGATTTATCGCCAAATGTTTATTCAAATAGTGCAGACTTGTATGTCTACCAGTGCTGTATTATGAGTGTCAGCAATAGTTCCCCAAATTAAATCCCGAGTGACAATTGTATGTGTGATTAGCACTTAGTGTTGTTAACAGACTTTGAACTTATTTTTACATTTGAAGCAAATTTGAAAATTGCATTCATATTGTCATATAATGTATAAAAATCTCAGGAGTAATGAATGAAGCAATAAATGGTTGATCTGATAGCTAACTGTTCCTCAAATGAATTGACTCTTTAGTTAAAAATAACTAAACAAATAGAGAATGCAATAATTTATAGCAAATTATTAGCACTGGTAGTAGTAATGCAAGATGAGGTCATTTGTTAGTATATTCCTTAACATTGAGCGATACATTACAATAGTGTTAACCAATGGTTTGATAATATGATGGTCTGATGTCTCATTCCGAAGGGATAACCGCAACAAAAGTGAATCCCTGGACTCGCCTTTAGTTTTGGTGCAATAATAAAATAAATAGTTTTCCTACACTTGTAATTAATTTTATGCCAAAATTGAAATGCCCAGTGGTATAGAGTACTAGTATGAATGAGACTCAGTGAGTGAGTGAGAGAGAGAGAGAGAGAGAGAGAGAGAGAGAGAGACTGGTGTTGAAATACAGTATAATAGTAAACGATGCGATGCAATGCAAAAATCACATACAAATGATAACACAATTGTTAATGTTATGCTTGAAAGAGACCACAGCTTATTGTTTGCCAATACCTCAACACCTTTACATCAATATTATTGGATAACTCCATTCACTAGTGCTTACTATCCCTTATTATCCATTTTTATCCAAACTATGTATTATATAATGAATGAGTCGATCTTACTATTATACGGCAATAACAAGTATAATAGAGTTAAAGCTAAGGGAAAAGTAGTGCCATATTCTGTGCTGTTATTCAATAAATCTATAGAGTACTGGATGTGCTTTAAGTGTTGTATATACTATCTATACTCTATGCCATCAATCGTTCATTTTGTTAATTAAAGAGGAGTTCATTCCTATAATTAGATGACTAACTCTTAGTCCAATAAATAACATCTCATTATATTCATTGCAAAGAAAAGCTAATTTGAGTTCATTTACATGAAGTGATAAATTGTTTAAATAGTCGTAACAATGCATGTGCTCTATATATACAGGTTTTAGGAAATGAATTGAATAAAATTCAGTTAAATTATGTGAACTTCAGAGCTCATCACAATTGACTATCAAATAATTATTCGTTGATATAGTTGTCTCACATTTACTCTTTCTCTCTAATAACAAGTTTGGTAATTGAATTGAAACCAATAGAAGCACTTCATGTGTCTGATCTCCCCCGAGGCTAATGACTGCTAATTGATGTACTGTATGACAGGCCTGAGCCCTATTCAATGCGACAATACTTGTTATCTAATGTAATCATTACTATACCATTGTTTGTCCATCCATTGCTACACACCATCATTTTTGCTATCAATACTTTAGTATGACTGACCTCAGCACCAATAACACAATGTATGGTATCTTTTCGACTGACGTCTAAACCAATTGATAGTCTCTTGAATTATTCAATAAAAATATAACTTATGAGTTATTTCTGTCAAATATCTCAGCAAAAAAAATAATAATAGCAATAATCAAATATAACAAAATTTTGTTTCAATCATAAGGGAAAATAAATTTTGTCACAATTTTCTTGTTAAACATTTTTAAAATTAAAATGCAAAATGTTTTATTACTTTTTTCACTTTTCCTATTTTGCACATTACTTTACAAATTACTTTAAGTTTCAAAAACCTGAAAATCAAAATTACTTTCAAATGAATCATATAAATTCAGTTTTGATTTTTGATTTTTTATTATCATAATTTTTTTTATATAATATAAATTGCCAATGGATTTGACATAAAAGTTTAAACTTGGAAAACAATAAATATAAAGATGTAAATATAAATATTATTTGATTGAAGAGTCAATGCAGTTAATGTTGTCAGTGGTGTCGGAACTCCGCCTCTATTGAGGTTAGACTTTATAGAGATTACAAAATCGATGAGAAGGCATATTCCATGCCCTAAGCGGACCACTCATCCAATAGCACATCATTGTTATACTCGGCAATCAATGTGTAGGCAATCCAACAAATGCTATCATATCCTATACAAAATGCCGATTCATTTCTAGTTGACATCCAGTCTAACAAAACCCACTGAAAACACTGTTTTATCATATTTGTCAAAAATGTGCTCAAATGTAACATCATCTTATTTAATGGTAAGATAATATACCCATTTATTGTATATTGATAAAGCTATTATATATTTTTGTATTTTTTTATAAATGTTATTAATTTTTTAAATGCACTTTCTTTAAATATTAATGTGATGTTTAAATAATACTTATCAATAAAAAAAAAATAGTTGTAAATTCAAATTCAATATAATATAAGTGATAAAAAGTTTTTTTTAAAGGAAAGTATGGTTTGATTAGTGTTAGAGATTGTATGGCAGTAGTGCTCGAAAGAGACATTACGGGCGTAAATGTGAAACACATCAACACATAAATGCATTGCTAATAAAGTTTGAATGATTTGAATTGTAATTTTTATGAGTAATGGCTATACTGTACTCTAATAACGTTATGATTGTAATACAAACCCGTAACCAATTAAATAAATAGATCCGTCACTCAATAGTATATAGCATTTGAATTAAAATACATTTGCTATACAATCTAATGATTACTTTAATGATTTCCTCATAGAAAAATTTACCCCAAAAAAGTTAAACTTTAATAAAAAAATTTAAAAGAGTGGTGGCTTTTGATGTAAATCTTAATAATAAAAATTATATAGTTTTGTGTTTGAAAATCGGAAACGAGTTAATGGAATCTAAATTATACCAAATTTAATGTCAATAATGTCAACAATCAAATCTTAATGTCTTAAGTGGTCGAGAGGTTCACATGTTTATTGCTTTCCATATTATATTTCATTATATTATACTGTATAGTGTTTTATAATTTCATAAATTAACTTTCAATTTAAGATTGTATTATTAGCTTACATAACAAAAAATTATTTATGTTTTAAAATACAAATACCATTATATATGACTAAGATTTCTTTTATCTAGTGATTAATAATAATTAATAATAAAACTATTATTTTTTTAGTTTCATAAATATTAAGTATATTTACAGTATAGATAAGTACATTAATGCATTAACAGTTTGTAATAAATTAATACTTGAAATTTAAAAAAATTATATAATTGTTTTTTATAGAATAACATAATTTAATATAAATATATAAAATCATCAAAAGTATAATAACTAGCAAACGATGTTTTGTTATCACTGTCCGATCGGTACACCCGTTGGAAGTCATCATCACTCGAGCACAACACCCACATCAATGCCAACTCTATCCATGTATTCGAGTGGAACTCCATGTAAGTGATAATAATTTTATATTTTAGTTTAGTTTAGTAATAAGTTTAGTTAAAGTTTTGTTTTTTTTTGTTATTTGATAAACAAATATATATTTTTTTATTTTTGTTGTTGTAATAAAAAGTCAGATCACTTTTGAAATTTTTATAATAATTCAGTCTTAAATTTGATTAGAAAAATTAGATCTAAATTTAATGCACTTTCAACTCAATATCTATTAAATTATTCAGTGTTTCTCTTAAAGAAAATAGACTTAAATCAAAGCTTTTAAAGAAAAATATATTTAAAATTTTTTGCATAATCTTATCGTATGTTTTTAAGAGAGAAAATAGTAATATTATATTTATATGTTGTAAAGCAATCGTATATCAGAAATTGGATTCAATATCATTGCCATAATTTTATTTTAAATAAAGCAAAAGTGATTTAATGCACACAGTTTTTTATATGAAGTGAACGTCAAATAAATAAAATAAACTCAATATATAACACAATACAATATACCAAACATCTAATATAACTTATATCAATATATACATCCAATATGTGAAACATTATATTTGATATATATTTTCCATTGACTCTGAATAACATTATAACACAATTTGTTTTCAACCAATACTTATGATATGTGTTATGCAACTCAAAACTCAACTAACAATACTATTGTGAATAAACTCGAAAAATATTAGCCTTTCTTTACATTAAAAAAGTAAAAATATTTTTTTAAAAGATAATTATATTAAGCTAATAAAAAATTTATATCTATTATTAGATATCAAATTATTAATGGAATAACTAAAAAATTAGATGAAATGTAATTACAATTTTAGAATTTATTTTAAATTTTTTTATACATAAAACCACGGAAATCAAAGAAATGAATTAAATTAAGTTATGTTATGTTATAATCAGCTTTTTAATCATTTTTATGTTTTAAATGATATAATGTTATAACTTTAAGCTTTTATCAATAAATCTAGAAAATATAATTAAATTTAAAATTTATATTTTATTTGTATTTATATTTCAAATTACTTTAAATTCAATATAGGTACAGTAAAAATATATTTAAGTTAACAATTTTATAATCAATTTTTAATGTTTAAGTTTTAATAAAATATAAAGAAAATCTATAATCAAAATAACAATATTTATTATCATATGCTAATCAACTTATTTATTGAAACCCATATGAATTAATAATTATTTGACAGACACGACATACGCCGCCTATCAGAGCGATATACACGACGACGCTTTTGTACGGCGAAAACAGCGCCGAAATCGGACCACATTTACGGTACAACAACTCGAGGAACTGGAGAAAGCATTCGCACAAACACACTATCCGGACGTCTTTACTCGTGAAGGTATTTGTCTCACAATATTTCTGACATTTAATCCAATAATTTGATTAACATTTGATGTAATCCTTTATTTGTTTAGATCTTGCAATGAAAATAAATTTGACTGAAGCTCGAGTACAGGTCTGGTTTCAGGTAATGGCAATTATTTTATTAATCATTTATTGATATATAAAAAAAATAATTTCATTTTAAAATTGTTAAAATAAAACTGCATTTCAATTATTAGATAAATGCAAATAAAAAGTAAAAATAATAGTTGGTTTTGATGTAATTTTTTTTATTTATTATATAATTTTAACAATACGTTTATTACATTTTACATTATAAAATTCTTTTAAAGTTTAAGCAATTTTGATGACAATTTCTAAATTAATGAAAACAAATTTAATTATATAATAGCTTTCGAAAAATCATTAGATTATCTTCAAGTTTACTAAATATATTGCAGTAATTTATTAAATTAGTGAATCAAAACATGAGTTAATTTTGTTAAATTTTACAAATTAATTTTTGCATTAATTTACATGCAAAGCATATAAATTTAAATTTTGATGCATTAATGTAAACTTATTAATTAAATGTGTCAACCAATTAATATATTCAATTATTTATTACAATAAATTTATAAGTTGATAAAATGTGATTAATAATATTATTTAAGTCTGAAAGACAAAGATAATTGCTTTATTGCTTATAAAATTTGTTTTATAAATAAATAATATATTTAATCAGAAAATAAATGTATAAAATATGAAATAAATTGATATAAATATTGTATAGACGTTTCACATAACATAATAATAATATATAATAATTTGTCAAACAATAAGTTGTGATCTCATCACATCTTATTTCAATTGTGATCGATAGTCATCTAATGCAATGATATTATGATTTGACAGAACCGAAGAGCCAAATGGAGAAAAGCTGAACGTTTGCGTAAAGAAAGAGAAGATAAAACAAATGGCAAATCTAATGATAGCTCTTCATTAAGTAATATAAATGTTGAGAATTCAGCCAATAATGATCTAATGATAACTCCGAGCTCATCGCCTGAACCCAAAGCTAATGGAGAAATGAGTTGCAGTTCATCAGTGGATTCGCCATCTAATGAAACACCTGTTAAGTCAAAAATATTGGACAGACAGACACCAGAAAGTCAGATAAATATGCAAATCGTGCAAAAATCAATCAACAATTGTTCGCTATTTAATCCAATGTTTGGCACACAATCATCGGGTAATACTCGCCATTCAATCAGCGATTTGACAGCATCTTCACTCTCTTCATTACGCTCACCACCGCTCTCTCTTCACGGACAGTCGTCTTTCATAGAAAGTGCTTCTCTACTTAAAGAACTGACTGCTACTCATCCATTTGGACCTACATTTCCATTGAGGAACTCATTTTTGTCAGCATTTACTGCTTCTGATAGGTATTGTTATTGAATTAAATGATTATTTGTGTACTAAACTAACAATTGATATAATAGTGTATTGAGTGCGGCGGCGGCGGCGGCCAACACGTCAAGTCGATTGTCATCATTGCCACCACTTTTTGTTCCGACACATATGACACCCCAAATGGCACATCAATTTGCTTCGACTTCGTTCCCATTCAAAGGTTACATACGTTAGCGCTTCCCAAATGTTAATCAATTATCTAAAGCCCTCATCCAATAGCTCTGTGCGCCTGTTGTTTACCTAACAGTCGGTCAATCTCTCCTTTACCGGTGACTCCTTCCACTACAAGTACCATAACATCCAACTCATCTGACACTTCATTGACCACTTCGAGCGTCAATGAACTGAGACGTAAAGCCAAAGAACACAGCGATTCTGTGTTGGCTCAGGTGTCCGGCACTTACAATACAACACACTCTCCAAACCTCTGATTAATTTATTAATATTTAGTAAAAATAGCTTTTAATTGTATTCTTTGTTTGCATTTTTGTATGTCTTTATTGTATTTAATAAAAGTATTGTTATATTAGATTACAATTATATGAATTCCTTAATTTTATTATATATTTGCAAATAAATCATAAATTTTAATATTATTTAATATTGTTAGTTATTTTAAGTACAATAGTTATTTAATTTATACTAATTATTAGTTAATATTAATGCTATTAAGAATATAAATTATAAAGTATTAATTTGATTTAATGAATTAGATAAATCAGTATAATATTACAAGAAAATTGAATTTTAGCAGTTATTATAGTATTAAAGAGATAATTGGCTTTAAATAAATAAAAGAGAAATAGATTTGATGTGAAATAAGAGACTCAATACATAAGCTTACATTCAATGGTCAGACTCTATGAGATCTGTGGGTTTGTCGCTAACAATATGTACTATACTTTACCTTAACATAGGACTCGTCTCAAACAATATGTATGCAAATGAAATAAACTTAACACATGTTATACAATGTAATACAACTCTTAAATTACTGTATATTTGCATTTATAACATTTAAATTTAAATAATTTAAATAAATTCATATTATTGTGTGTAATATAATTTAATAGCAGTGCCGATAGGCATAGTATTTGTAATAAAAGAAAAATAGGTTTTATTATAATAAATTCAAATGTAATGACAATAAAAACATTCATTAAATTAGTAAATCTTAATGAAATGATTGAGAAACGCATATTAAATACCCCGGGCTTAGCCATCACTTGAAAAGTTTAATACAATATTATGTTTGCGTTAACTTTATATTATGTTTCATATGAAAATATTCGTCCAATTATGATATAGATTAGTGCTTAATTCAGTTCATATTTAGATACATAAATTTTTAAATAAAAATGTAGTCAAATTTTGATTAATTAATTATATAGCTCTTTATTAAATTAGTTAATATCAAATAGAAATTCAATCATTCAATGGTTACATTATATTCAATTTATTTATATACTTTACTAATTTTTTGTGATATTTATGCTAAAATTTATTTTTTAGTCAATTATTAGTTAATCTAAAATAAAAATATTAAAAAGTTTAGTATATTATTATTATGATAATATGTTAACAACAATAATAAAGTTATATAAATATAAGTTATATAGTAAATGCATATAGAGTTCCGCAAATTGCATTTAGTTATCACTAAAGTAGTTACTGTTGTTTTGTTATAGTAAAGCAATGAATGTATCAAATATTGATTGTTTGTAATTCAGGCAAATCCTATATTATGTTTATAACATTTATTTCATTTTCAACATCAACTACGGAAACGGTATTAAGTTATTGATGCCATTCATGTTAGTAAATGTTAGGCCTTAACAACATATAGAGCATTATATAGAGGTATAGACTATATGTATGGATGAGGCGGCACTCAATAAAGTCAATATAGTGGACACACATTGACTACAATGCAATGCTAGGCATCAGACACAAGGGTTATGTGGTTCTAGTATTGGCTAAATTGAATCAACAATACAATCATCACATTTGCAGTCAACTTAACAACAAAATTTCTACACAAATTGCCTCCAAATGCTAGAATAACCCAACATTATCATCGTTGCCATCATTGCCATCATTGCCATCATTGCCATCATTGCATTTCTTTCCCTGAATTTCTTTATCAATGATTTCATTGTATCTCATTGTCTCTACAATTGAGTTGCCTTTTCAATAGCCTCTCCGTGAATAATGGCTAATAAGTCAGAAAAATGTCAAATAAAAAGCATTACATCAAACAAAACAACTTAATCATAGCAAACATCAATTCACTATAACTATAACAATCAAATGATATATACTTTAAGTAAAGTAATTATCATTATTTGTGTTCAACACAAACACAACAATTCTTGTCTATAATAAATTTATTGCAATATCTAAACTCAAATAATAAATTATGTAATAATTAAATTTTAAAAATACTTCTTTTTTCACAATAATATAATCTAATTGAAGAAATCTGTAAGAAATAGCATTAAATATCAGTGCAAAACATAATATATATTTTTATATAATATAATAAAATTTGTAAAACAAAAGTAATGTATTTCATACTAAAAGATATAACACTATTGTATAAAATTGATATAAAATTCAGATTTGATTACAATATTTTATTTTTTAGCTGAACTTCTTTGATTTCACATATAAACTAATTTTAAATAAAAACTTTATTTCATTGGTACAAAAATAACCACAAAGAGTGCAAAAGTTATATTGATTTTTGTGTTTTATGCCATCAACACAACTAAAGCTAACCGTTTACGTGAATATAAAAACATTGAATTAGCAATCAATTGTAAATTAAATTCAAAAGTGAATCCAAAATTTATTTACTTATATATATTTACTTGTTTGAGTTGAGAAAAATAACTCAAATATTATTATTATTATTTGTTTTACTATAGATTTGTTTGACTCTTAAAATGACATAATATAATATCATTAGTTTCTTACGGCATATATTTAATTCATCGCATCATTTACTAATAGAGAGCTCAAGTGTTCAAATTATATCTTAAATCATTTAATGATTAATCTATGTTTAAATTATTGCAGTCAATTTATATTGAGTTTTATTGAATAAAATTTAATTTTACTTTACATTGACTTTATTGAAACATTCACTTAAATAAAATAAAAGTAAATCAATTTATTATTTTTTTCGGTCATTTCTTCATAAATATTTGACTTCAAAATTGATTTTATGACCAATTTATTCGTCATTCTTTTGCCCCATTTCTCAGACCAAACATTTAATAAATTCAATTTTATTTATTTATTTTATTCACATTTCAGAAAATCAAAGTTTATATTTATAAGCAATAGTGTTGTACTGTATTTAAAATTATGTTTAATGTTAGGGAAAAACGAGTGATGCAAAATAAAAAATAAATAAATATACAATATGTTTAAAATTTGTAGAAAATTATAATAAAATATTTATCAATATTATTATAGACATAATATTTACTGTATACTTACTTGTATATATAATTATTATTATGAGATCAATAATGTAGAAAACAATATAACTAAGATAATGAAATGATAGTACAATAATAATACAGTGTAGAGAAGCATTGGTATATATATATATATATATATGGATACAAAAATATATGTCAATTCCCAGAGGCCAATGATGTAAGCAGAGTATCGGAGCTCATATTCACTCTAAATCAGGTGATATAGAAAGTTGGAGTAATATTTATGGTATTAAATTGTTTCACAAAACCTAACTTAATTGATAAGACTTTACTCAACTAAACGACCTATAGTTGAGATCAAAAACATAAAACCAAATAATAATATTATAGCATCGCTTATTTAATATACAGTAAGTAATCATTAAATATTTATTAATGAAATATTTATTAAATAAATTTGTAATATATAAATAAAATAAACATTTTAGGTTATATGCAAAACAAAACTATAATTATTTTTTACTGACACTTATTATACTTTTTAAAATTTATTGATTAATTGATTATATAGTATAGTATGCAGTACCTATAAATTATAGTTTATACTGTATAGTAGAAAATACAATGCATTTATAAAACACAATAATACTTTATGAGTTGCTTAATGAATAAATGTCGACAAATTACTAAAATTAATATTAGCATTATTTATAGAGAAACACATCAACTAAACTAATGATAAATATAATTAGTAAGTTATTACATAAGTAAAAGTTTTCATTATTTCTATAAGATTTACGGTAATTGCGATAATTGTAAGTCAAATAATTGTTACAACTCTCATAATTATAGTTACAGTAATATAAAGTTAATTGAGAGTAAATACAATTGAAGTACAAAATATAAGCTGCAAATCATAAGACTATGCAATTGAGTAAAGACTGCGATAAACTGATTTCATAGCAAAACTAATTGATTATTAAATACAATTAGCCATCAAATGAAGTGAAACCCTATACATATCAGGCCTTTACTTACAGTATATCTAAACACTAGTGACAACTAATGAGACGCTTTGATGGAGACGTGACTTTCGACCAGAAATGTGTCCAAATTATCAATAAAATGAAAGACATTCAACAATACATACAATCACTGTATCATTGCATACAATTTCATACAATTGCATACAATTGCTTGCAATTATAGATGGGCAAATAAAAAATTTCTATGAGAAAATTTCTAGTAATTTTCTCAAAAATAAATTTCTATAGAAATTTTAATTTATTGCAATATTATACTATTAATATGGGATTCCCATATTTATAACTATTGTAGTGCTATATTAATAAGACATGATATACAGTTAGTGATGTACCGATTGCAAAATGCGCAATTGCATTGCTCGGAAATTGCGTGAAATTGCCGCAATTGCAAAAAGCTCGATTGCGAAAATCGTAATTGTAACATAGAAAAATTTATAATTTTTAAAAAATTAACAAAATTTAAATGGCAAAGCAATATGAATAAAAACATAAATTAATTATATAAAATTTAATTAATTTATCATAAAATGTTGCCATCTAAAAACCATGTAAAAATAATAATAAATTAGTAAATTCTCTTAATCTATTGTAAACAAAATTTTTAACGTTGTCAAAGTTAATTTTTATACATTCGCTCATGCGCGCAATTTTCCGCAATTGCGGCAATTGAAAATTGAATTGCGAAAAATTACCAACACTATATACAGTACACTAGTCAACTATACGTATGGTATCACTATATTATATAAAATTAATGATTATATTTAATTATAATTATATAATTATAGTTTTTGTAAAATTTTATTTATCAATTAATTATATTTTTAGTTTAATGTAAGATTAATTTTTTACTTTCAATATTATTAAACTACTATTAATAATATTTAGTTATTATTTGTAATTATAATGTATTGTTAGAATATGACAAATATTAAGAGAACAAAATTAACATGGACAATCCTATAGACAGGAATTTCTTTTAGAAACTTTCTAGAAATTTCTTTATAATTTTAGAAATTCCACTTTTTTTGTTAACATTACTTGCAATACAATAATCATATAACATTTGATGTCCTTCTCTCTAATAATACACACAAATATCACATCAAATATAATTTTATATAATATATTCATCACAAGTCTTACACATATCGATAACAATGGCTATGCGTTTGGCTTGTATTTGCATTACAATCAATAATAGAGTGCTTCGACATATGACATGTTTGTCCCTAATTGTGCATACATTACACCTATTATGTCATAGACTGTATGGGTCAGCACAGTTAGCAGCCAAACACTCTCCCCGATCTCTGTATAGTCAATATAGTAATGACAAAATCATTGTTAACTCTTATAGCTTTACTTACAGTATATCTATTGACTCTCCAAAAACGCATTATATATTCATTTTGATTGTAATTGTTATCATTTGTTATTACATTATTGTATTGACAATTGATAAAGTTGTTAACAAATGTGAATATAACAATGTAATAACAAATAATAACTTTAATGTTTATTCACCGATAAAGTTTGTATTTTATCAATGATAACTATGTACTGACACACTATATAGTATATACAGTACAATATACGTAAATTCATAGATCAACTAATTATTTATTTATAGGTCATTAAGCTAATTATTTATAAATTTAAACATTAAACTAATAATTTCATCAATTAACACAACTTAGCAATTATGTAAAACAAAGTTTATATAATATTAGTATTATTAATTAATGTTTATTTTATAAAATTTGTGTTTATAAATTAAATTATTAAATTATATAATAGTTACTGTTTGTTAATATATTTAAGTTTTAGTATTGTATAAAAATGTAATATTGTTTTTGAAGTCATTCGTTAATGTAAGACCTGAGAGACAAAATTAATTAAATTTTAGCCCTTATGTGAATAATTATTGTATCGATCGATAATGAAATCCTTAGAAATTAAAAAATTATTTATATATTTTCTCATTAAGTAATTGCAAACTATTTTTTAATTAAATTTAAAAGAGTTTGCAATTCAATTAATATATTCTCTGAATTAAATTTTCATTATTAAGTGCTAAGAAATGACTTAATAATGTAGATTTAATCACAATATTATTTGATTCAATAGATGCTCACATGAGAAAAGTAATTGTAAGTATTGTATATTGTTTTATATATAAGTTATTTCTAAATAAATTATTTAGACATAACTTAATTTTAGTAAATCTTTTTCTTTTATTTATATCAAATTAATATATATATTATTATATATAATGATATTATAATTTATTAATAAATACAACAAATATATTGATTTTTTGTAATAAATCATATTTAACTTTTATATTTTCATATAATAGATTTTTCAATTGATAATTTATTTAAAAATATCTTAAATCTAGTAAAACTAAAAATCAAGTTTAGTTTTTAAAATAAATTAGTGATAAAATAAAGTAAAACATAATAAATAAATATTTGTTTTTTACTCAAAAGCCTTAAGTTATAATTTAAACGATATATCATATGTCGATTCCATAGTTCATAAGGTATTAAAAGTTTAAAAATCACGAAAACATTTTATTTTATAGCAACAAAATCCAAATGTTTTTGTAATTTATATTTTAAAAAAACTTTGAAACAAACAAATTATATAAAAAGTATATTTATTTCAAATAAAAAGTTATTTTGTGATATTATTTTGTCGGTGAATGGCTTAGGGCTGCAATCATTTTGAAGAGTTATAACGATTGTCTATATCTAACTGTATATTATTTGGCTCTCTATTCTCTCTGGCAATGAATCGTATCGTTTGAATGTTGATTCACAGCATTGGGTTAGGCATACAATAGTGTTGGCAATACTCGTAATACAGACAACAATGAGAGAGCACCGGGAATGTGATAAAGTCACACATCGGTTCAAACGTGGGCTATACTCTCTATATATGTATAAAATAAAGTATACAGTAGTTATAGGGAAATGATAGCAAATAGTGATAAGTTAGAGTATAATACGGTATATACAGTATATATATATAAATTTGATGATAAAATTAGCTTAATTTAATGCAACGGATCTAAATGTAAGATATAATAAGTTTGAGCCTTAAATATGTATTATAGAGGCACACGAGTGACTCGTAATTGGATTGTTGTGTTGCGGATCCCATAAAAATATCATTACTTAGCTATAAAACTAGTGAACTCATGGGTTTGTAAATTATTAATTTACTCTTTGCATAACATCCTATGTGTCTATATATTAGAAATACACTAATTTTCAAAGTCAAGCAAATATAGTGAGAGATGAGACACTAATCTAATCTATCATATGTAAAGGCATACACTTTACTAAACAATAATATAATCATAAATTTATTAATATTATATATATAACAAAGCCATACTACTCTAAATAACTATAACTATATATACACTTACTTTTATTATTATTTATTATTTAAATATAATATATGATCAAAATATTAAATTATATTCAAATATATCTAATAACATAAAAATACTGTGTTTTTATATAATAATTATTAAATTAAGTTTATTTTGTTTTTATCTAACAAATGTTAATAATATTTTATTAGTTATCATACAAGTATGTTATTCATGAATTTATATTAAAAAAGTTAATATTAATATATATTTATTGAATATAATTTTATATTTCTATTTAATATGAATAATAGCTTAATATAATACAAGTAAATAAATTTATTTGTAAAATATATTATAGTAATATATTTTAATTAAATTGTATTATAATTGTATGTGTATTTAAACTTATTTATTTACTACTTATATGCATTATAATATATTCATAAAAAAAGTCAACAAAAATTCTAACTAAAGTAATAATATATTTACTATAATAATAATAATAATAATAATAATAATAATAATAATAATAATAATAATAATTGTAACATTAATAAAATATAAAGTTTATATTATAAATATAAAACCAAATGATAAGATTTGTTATCAAATGGTAATATGTTTTTAGATTAAGTAATCATTTGATGCAATTTGATCTTAAAAATCATTCATAACTTAATTTGCAACAAAACTCAATAGTAGTGTGAGTTGTTGTCAACATAAAAGAGGAGACCATTGGAAAAATTGTATTACTATTACTATGAATAGATAGATAGATAGATAGATAGATAGATAGATAGATAGAGAAAGAGAGAGAGAGAGAGAGAGAGAGAGAGAGAGAGAGAGAGAACAGTGAAACAACAATGCGTTGTATGAATAAAAAAAAGTGTGTATAATATACAGTATTTGTAGTAGTAGTGAATCATAGATCTTGATTCTACGGGAATCACGTAAAGTATTAAATCGAAGAAACGAAACTTTTAACAATTTGGGAAATCGTGTGTAGAGTTTTCACATACACTACAATAAATTTTTTATAAATTTTTAAATGATTCAAATTTTAAATAAGCAAAACTTAAATAGAAATAAAATAAATAAAAGTTGGTTAAGAACGGGACGGTATGGACAATGAGTATCATATTGTAGGTCTGAGTGAAAATGAATGACTAACTTATAATTTATAACAATAAATACATCATTGAATTGCTGTGCTATGAGGTGTCATACGGGCACACCATTGCTCGGTAATGCCTCCCAATGGTCTGTAATTTCTCGATTGCGGCCATATTTAGCATCTCATTGATGACAACCATCACTGCATTCATAAGTGATAATCGGATTTCAAGACCCAAATAATCCTATTTAGTTGTGCAAAGAGTCCGGTTTCAAACACAGCGCATAACACAAACTTTCAGTGTATTAAATGAAATGAAATTAAATTATTTAATGGCCTTTAATTTGACACTCAATTCAGTTTCATATTTTACTCATTCACTTATTTTAGCCAATTTGCTAATACAGACAAATTGATTATCAAAATGTTATACTATTATTTAGTATACTAAACAACTAGTTATTTATATTAAATTAGATTAAGTTATTTAATATCATAATAAAATACTATTTAAAATTATAAATTATAAATTAAAATCAAAATTATTATAAATTATATTATTAAAACCGCATCTATATAATATAATACTAAAAATATTACAATAATTTATATATAATTAAAATTGTTATATCTATATATTTACTGTTTATCGATTTGTTTAATAAGAAAAAATAATAAAATTTAAGAAAAATGTTCATAATATAAAAATGTCGATTTTGTGGTTTTGTTTGAATTTTTATTAATCATAAAAAATGATTCGTTAATATTTCAAATAAAAAGTCTATTTCACAATATTTTATAATATTAAACTAAATTGTTTTTATAGATTTGTATTTTCTTTCATATTATTCATGCAAACAATAACTTATTTGAATTATTTAAAAAATATTATTATTACATAATATTTTATAAGCACTTCATTTGTTCAGTTTATGAGAATGTTATGATATATACAGTATATATACTGTATATACAATACATATACTGTATATGGTTTGTAATGCAAAAATAATAACAATATATGATGAGTGGAAATATTGAAAGTTTAAAGTCTGAATTCAAAGCAATTTAAAATTTATGATCATTTTTTTAGTGTAGATATAAGTAACAAAAAAATATGTGAGGACAGGGAGACATGAAATGAGCCAATCATCTCATTTAAGTAATATTAATGTGCGACCGAACGGTTGGCTAAACAATCCAATGGCAAGACGTTTGACACGACTTAACGGATCAACATTTAAAATCCAGTCATTTTTAAAACTTATAACAAAATTGTTTTTATATATAAATTGAAAGATTTATTACAAAAAAAGTATTAAAAATTGAAAACTCTTATTCAGTACAGCAGTTATGTTGAGATTATTTTAAAATCAAGTTTAATGACATACATTTGTTTTGATTTTCATCTATCATATAATAATCAAAATAAATATATTCCTTAAGATATAAAACTATTTTAGAGAATCATTAAAGAATTTAAGATATCCCACAAAATATAATGAAATGTCTACTCATTATATAATAATGTATTTGAATTGATAGCAATTTGCTATAATGTCTGTATTAATTTTAATATAAGGTATTTTATCTGACTTTTTATATTATATTAACGATAAAATCAAATGATAAAAGTTTGTAAAAAATTATTAGCTGAAAATATCAATATATATATATATATAATTTATATAAATGTAACTTTATAAAATCGTTAAACATAATGTTCAAAATATAAGCTAAAATATATTTTAACTTACTCAACTTTAATATATTTCATTTTTATTTACATTTTAATTAATTTAATACTTCAGATAAAACAATATAAATAAATGTATATATTAATTAATAATATTTTACTTTATTCCTAAAAAAATTATTTAATATATCTATTTTTATTAATTTACATACAATATATGCATTGTTGAAATTCAATCATATAAAATCTTTGTTTTATCATTTTATATTAAATGTTAAACTCTTTAATTATTTAGTTAAAACAAAAACAAAAATAATTAAAATTTTATTAAAGACATTATTAATAAATTATTTTGAACTAAATTATGGATAAATGTATTTTAAGCAAAATAGTTACAAAATTTGTTTTCAAGAAAATTTCATTATTTTAACACTGTATATAATCATTTGAATTATATAATATTATATTATGCTAAATAAAAATTTTATAACAAGAAAAAATAGTCACTTATGATTTGATAAATAATTTATATGCGTTTTCGCTAAATATAAAAAAGATTAAAATAAAGAAAATACAGAATAAATTGAAATTTAATTCCCTCGAAGTGTGGATAGAAATAGTATAGCAATAAAATTGAATGAGAAAATGAATTTTAAGGGTTAGTAAATTGCATGATAATAATCACCACTTAATCCTCAATATACGTATAAAACAATGTTTAATCAGAGTCTTGTTATTTGGTTTAGAAATGCTATAATTATTATGATTTGGTAGATGTGGTGTTACGACAACTAATGCTAAAACAATTCCCACAAAGATTACTAAATATATCGTTTAGTTGACTGTCTTATGGTTAGTCGTGAATTGGGATCACATAAATGAGAGCAAAATAATGTATTATTATTTATTATATAAGCAAATATACGTTTGCATTAAAGCACCTGAATTATGCTCCTCTTTGCACTGGGAGTCTGAGACATAGCAAGAGAGAGAGAGAGAGAGAGAGAGAGAGAGAGAGAGAGAGAGAGAGAGATTGTGTGCAGATGTGTACCAAAGAAAGTCATTCACAACAGGACTGATGGATGACAAGCAAAAACAATGAAGACGTGAAAAACCCGTTGGGATCTGAGGGGGAATTTGACTGAACTAACCATTAAAGCAGTGGTTGTCTACCAGTAATATAGAAAATGATTATATGAATAGTACTGTATATTATATATAGTTATAAATGTTATAACTAAGGCCTAACCTAACGGTGCCTTTGATGAGGTGACAGACAAATCATATAAAGACAAACTTATTTGATAAATGATTCCATTTTCCCTTTAATTTACAGAATAAATGCCATAAAGAATGAGTCCTTCAGATACTACAAGGCTTTCCATTCCGTCAACAATTGGTCTTAACTATAGAGCACTGGGATCTACTTGTCTTACATTCAACACATCATCACTATTTCAAAACTTGAACACAGGTTCTAAATATTTTACATTTATTTGAAAAATTCATTTCCAAAATAAAATCAAAGCAATGATTGAAAATTGACTAAAAAAAACAAAAACTTTATGTCCAATAATAGCCATATATTTATAAGCATTTCATAAATACATCGATAAATGTAAGCATTAATAGGATATTCAGATCATTGAATTTAATCATTTGATGAGTCCTGTGTTTGACCATTACTTTGATGTCATGAAATGCCGGAAAAATCCGTAGCGCACAGACATAACCGGAAAGTCAGTCATCACTGTTGTGCCAAAAATGACAGTAACGGCTAACAAACAAAAGTGGTGGTCTTTTTAGGCCATAACATATTAAAGTCCAGTATAATGACTGTCCGATTATATGAAAGTCCGAAATGGCTTTTTGTTTGTCTATATATATAAGTACTTATTGTATTGAATGCATTCAAAATAGCGTAAAATTCTTTATGGCCTCACTTTTAGGACATTCAATGGGAACGTCAATCACAGTAAGACAAGTGTCGAAAATTATCACTCAATCTATTCATATTATTTAATCATCAATAGTATGAACCATAAGAGTTAACTTTATAGACATTGATAACAATGCAATTTGTTTACACAAAATAAATAAAGTAATATAAATACAGTATATATTTAATAGAATAGATCATACGGTATAATACTATATATACTGTATATTTATATAATGTATTTATATTGATACAAGTTTTAGCAAAAACACAATAACTGCTAATAACAATGAGATTATGGCTAAAATATTTGATTGTTTAGTCTAAAAGAGTACATAACATAACATATGAAGTGAATGACTGTAAGTTTTCTGTGGGTATTCGTTACGGACTATTAATTTAAAGTTCCGGTCACTCAACACAATGGATGGCTATTTAGGAAATATAGACTTGTGTTTAGCACATTAAGGCACCAAATTTACTATATATATATCTAATAAAATATTTAATTTTTACAAATATTATTTTATTAAACAAATTTTGTAATCATAAATAAAAATTTATTCCTATAAATTTGTTAAATACAATTTAAAATGATATATTTATTGTTATCTGAATCAAACTTATTAAAAAGTATTAATAAAATGTTGTATTAAAATTATTTATTATTATACAAAATTATGTAACAAATGATGCAAATCTTAATTGCTTTAAATCAGATATCTTACAACTTTTGTAACAATTTGGACAAATATTAGATGATTTTATAGTAGTTTTAAAACACTTAAGACAACCAATAAAATAGCAACATATGGTTCGGTGGGGACAGTCTGATGGCTTTATATTACAAATCATACACTTATGACCAGTCAAATGAACTTCTTTTATAATAAGACAACAATTATATTGTTTAATATATATATATATATAGAAATCACGACAACAAAAATCAAACATTTTAACAATCATTAAGTCTTACAATTATTATTTCTATTGACAACTTTGAATTCATTCGATTCATTGATAAAACATTTGCTCAAAAGTATATGTCTTTGGTTTTTGGAAACAATTATTGATAAATCTAAAGATAAAATTATAATTACTGTAACAATTTGTTTAGTTTTTATTAAATTACAAAATAAATTAATATAACAAACCTTTTATATATTGACATCGAGTCTGTTGATCTACTTTTTTGAAAATTGCATTGAAATCCATTGAAAGATATAATAAATTTTTGTATTTTTTATATTTACGAATCGCTTCACACAAAAGGGTAAAATTATCAGTGCCTTTGAAAAGATCTTTAAGCTAAATAAATTTAAATATAATAATAATAATAATAATAATAATAATAATAATAATAATAATAATAATACGCTAATAGATTAATTTGATATTAAAAGTAGATTTTAGAAATTACTGTAAAACAAATTATACCTCTTTTCCATTTTTGCGCCAAAATTGCATCAATTGATCGCTTGATTGTGAATCAGTTTCTTTACTATTGGCATCCAATTGATTACTATTATTGTTTTGATTATCAGTTTGAATGGTGTTTACAGTTTTTGTGTCTATGATTTCGTCTTCATCTAAATCGACAACTAATGGTTCCAAATGAACGACAGTATTGCGGTCTTCATTCCAATGAACCTTTTTATCTGAATTACGTCCGGACTTAATAATTGACTGCAATTTAGTATTGGGTGAAAGATATTCACATTTTGGAGGAGTCTTTAACACATCTTCATTAGATTGCGATAAACTAATTGACTTAAGAGGAACAGTTAGTCTCATCTTTTTGATGGGACTCTCATTTATATCAATAACATCAATGGATTTTCCATTTGTTGATTTGTTCTTATCTTGAGTTTCCGTCTTTTTATTTGATAACATATCAAATATGCTTTTCTGTTTACTTGGCGTTTGATTGCTGTCACGAGTTGTCGTTTGAAAGGCTTTCAAAATCGTATCCTTATTATTAAAACCACCGCTTGAAGACCAAGTCTTAACTTCATTTTTAGATTTAAAGTTAGTTAATACCATAGATTTTGGTACAAATATATTATTATTATTATTGGCCGGCTTTACTGGATTTTCATTTATTTTATTATTATTATTAGCAATTGAATTGTGTGTTATACAAGCAAAAAATGACTCCAATTTTCTAATATTTTGATTGGCTTCAAAAGATCGAGTTTTATAAATAAACTTTTCAACCCATTTGGACAGTCCGTCATTAAGTGATGCAAATCTCGAGTCCAACAAAACGATGGCTCCGTAGTCGTCCTTATGTCGGATCACACGACCGATTGCTTGATTGAGAGCGCGTTTCATTTGTAATATATACCACCCGTCGGGAGACAATTTACTTTTAGATTCTTGCAAATACTGCTTTTTAAGTATAACTCTTGGATCGGCCACTGATGGAAATGGAAGACCAGTCATAATAACACAGCGGCAATAATCGTCGGGTAAGTCAATGCCTTCTGAGAGTTTTCCACGAAAAACGCCAAAAAATACGGCACCGTTAGATTGTGGCGCATCTATTTTCTGTCTATATTTAGTCATATTATCATTAAATGCTTGTTTACTTCTAGGTTCAAGAAATATTTGTTTAACAGCATTGAGTTTTTGCCAAATATTATTATTATTATTTTTCCAAACTTCGGTACATTTATTGAGGGCTGTATATGAAGAAAAAAATAAAAGAACTCCTTTGGGAACTGATTTCAATACATCGATTAGTGTGAGACCTAAAGCTCGATAATAATCTAAATTATCTCTATTGTCATACTTTGATGTCAACACAATTTTGTCATTAGATTGTGATATATTTATTATAGACAATTGATTTTCTTTAATTACATGACTGTTCTGCAATTTAACACCAAATTTAATATCCATTTCCAATTCAAATGAATGAATGGGTGCCAGTGTTCCGCTTGTTATTATCAAACTATGAATTTTAAACTCTTCGAGAGCTTTGGCGCCAATGCTGGGACTTAAACACCTTAAATAAATAACAATTAGGATTAACTATAAAAAATGATAAAATCAATTAACATCCAAATCATTACCAAACGTTTAGAACCCAATCATTGGGAGAACTCTTTTTGTTCCAAAAATTTCCAGACTTTTCCTCTTCAATATCAACTCCTTTTTGACTAAATATCTTAAATTTCTTAATGAATTCATTTTTATGTAATTCATAATTGCTTAAAGTTGTGATCTTAATGGGAACCAATCGGTCGACAAACGTACACATAGCATCGAAAGCAGCAGAAGCTGCCATTGATTGGCTGGCATTGATATTATCGCAACTAATTAATAGCATTAAAATCTTATTCATAATATCATTGAATTCCATGGCATAGGTCACGTCGAGTCCAGATCTTTCCATTATATCAAATATCTCTCTCGTGTCATGAGTTACTTTAGTCGTCTTTTTCTTTTTAATCATAGAATCGATGGCCATCTCGAGTTCGCAAACAAATTCTTTAAGTTTTATAACAGATTCAATCTGAAGTTCATTCAAGTCTTTTTGATCCAAACCATCATATGTTCCTTCATTTATTTGTTTCAATTTTTCAAGTATTGAATTGATATGTCGGATACAAACGGCAAATGTATGGGACCTGAGTTCTGTTGAAACACTTTCTTCACACATCTTCTCGATGTTGTGTCCCTCATCGAAAATAACCACTGAATTCTCTAATTCTAATTTATTTGCTGATCTGATTTGTGGATCTAATATATAATTATACGGTGCGAATACAACCGAAGCGCTTTGTTTGAGATGTCGTGAGGCATAATAAGGACAACAATTGTTTTTCTGTCCAATCGTTACCAAGTCTTCGATATCAAACACATGATTCACTCTAAAGTCAGGACTTTTTTCGACTTTCTCCTCATAATTGCGATAATAAGAGCACATATTGTTAAGTATTTTCAATCGACAGCTCTGATTCTTAGATGAAATTGTCTCCAATTTCATCACATCTGGATTAACACAGAGCTGATCTCTGGATCCAATGACAACAGCTTTGTATGACTTATAGGATGTCCTTTTAAGCTCTTTACACGCCTGAGCTAACTGTGAATGGGTTCTTGAGCTGTAAATAATTATTGGCAATTGTTTGTTTAATTGCCATCCATTGACAGTACTTGAAATCTCAGTATTAGAATTGCCATTCATTTTCTTGTCCATCAACTGCTTCAATGTGTTCAACCTCTGGGAGTCGAGCCATCCAAGAGTTGAACACAACAAACATAATGTTTTTCCAGTACCGGTAGGACTCTCCAGAAGACCATTGCATTTCTGTAATCATATTAACAATAAATTCAATTCAATTCAATTCAATTCAATTCAATTCAATTCAATTCAATTCAATTCAATTCAATTCAATTCAATTCAATTCAATTCAATTCAATTGATCCAAACCTGATGTAGACATGAGATGACACTCTTCATGTAATCCAATTGGATGTCATATGGTTTGAATGGGAAGAGTACTTCAACACCACTGATATTAAGCGCTTCCATGGATTGGAATTGTGTTTAATAAGTGAATCAATGGATCAATGGATCAAATAAAGTGTTTTTGACCACAATTTCAATGAATGCAATCTTTTCATTATTTTTGGCGCTTTTCTATTCTCTAACAAACATAACAATAATTGCATACAAATTACGGCCTAAAAAACAACGTAATTCATGTCAATTAAATCATATGCTGTTGCTATGCATAGTGTGTATAATATTGTATTAATAGTGTAAATGTAATGCATTTATACCAATAATACAGTAAAGTTTGCCATAGAATACCATAGAATGCCATTTATCCCATGGTTTCCATTGCGATCAATAGTGTTGTCAAACATTTTTCAATTTCCTATAATATTCCCAAATATTGCCAAATATTGCCATTCATTGCCATTCATTTATCCCAAATATACCGATAAAACTAATAATTAAGTGATATCTAAGAGATTTATGTTTTTGTTATAAATATTAGAACCAATATCTAATACGATGTCAAAAATATACGACAATATTGGTGTCGATATAATAAGTTTGGGATAACATGTGATACGGGAGTGAGTGTCGGGTTATTTGGGAATATGTTTGTCATTTAGTTATGTTTTTTGGTTGTGTTTGACTAATGTTAGTGTATTTATTGATGACTTGAATTAACCATCAAATGCATGGATCCAATGGATTGTGTCATCACTGGTGACATTGCATATCATGTATGGATCAGTTGAGTGTCTTATATGACTTACCATCAGTACCACCGATGCTCTCAATGAGGATCTCAGTGATGATCGTTGTGTACATCCATTGCATTGCAGACAATGTGCTCTCATATGATATGAGCACTGAATTCAATGAAATAAATGCTTTAATTGTTTGAATGACTGACTAATTCACAGCTGATTTCGGGACACAAGTGGACAACACTGAAGAAGACACGCATTGATATCAACCAACCATTTGATGTCAATATGCCATTGAATGACAATTTGAAACGATTGACAATTATTATGATTTTCAAATTGAAACAAAAAACTTAGATATATTTCATATTAAAAAATAATATATATTTTTCAAATGTTTAATTATAATATTAATGTTTATTTCAAGTTATAAATTATATATATATTTATTAAATTGTGGGTAAACTATCATTACATAGTATATATATATTTATATTTATCATATCTAATTAATGTATTATAAAAAACTCATTGATTACTATCAAGATATTGAAAATAAGTATATGATTTTCAAATTTTCAGATTAGTATATCATATAAAAGTATATAAATATATGTCATATATTTTTCATTGCATTAATATATTTGTTAATTGATTATCAATATATATATATTTGTAAAAATAATGATTACATAATAATTGTGATTTGTCAAGTAGTGAACATTAATAATAATAATATTAAATATAATTTGATTGTGATTGTGAAAGCCGTCAAATATATACAAACATAATTTGATTTGTGAAACAAAAGTTGAAAATCAAATAATAGATTTGATTATTGATTTGATTGAAGTCTTATATAACTTAAGTATATATATATATATATATATATATTAATTGACAGACATTTGGAGAGATCTTATCATTTATACCATATATTATGCTTTTAATTGTCTCATTTAAAAATAATCATTTAATTGGTTATATATAAGTTATATACATAAAATACTGTATATATATATATATATATATATATATATTCATATTGTATATATGAACAACAATTTAAAACTACTAAACAATTGCTAAATATTGACATTTAATTGAAATCATTGTTTATATCATACAATAAATATATGTAACAATATTGTCTCATTGTGTTTACCATCTCTTAGTATAGTATTTTCATTTATTATAAAATTAAATGACTATAAATATATAAATCAATTTAACGAAAACTATAAGTCTGTGAAAATAACTTATTGAACGACGTTTTATCAAACATTTGTAAAACTTCAAGTAATTTTGACTATTTATTTGCTAATAATTTGAAGTTTTATTAATACATTACTCAAAACTAATTATTTTATAAAAATTAAATTTTTATAATTGTTTTTAAGTGATTGATATAATTGTGTAATATATGTGAAAGTAAAATAATAATAATTTGAATTATATTTGAAATTATAATTTTAAATAGTTTATAATATGGATAATAATAATATAATAATAATAATAGTGAATATCAGACTGAAAGAGATTATTGAATTATAAATGCATTGAATTGTACTCTCAAAAGACGTCTATTTTTATTAATGATATCGTAGTGTAAGTTGATTAACAAATCTTATGATTAATGCATTTATTATAAGTTATATATTTTATTATATTGTCAAATAGCAGATAGATTTTAATATATTTTCCTATTAATACAATTTGATGATACTTTTATAATATTTATAATAATAAGTGAATAATATGTAGATTTAGTATAAATATATTTAAGAGTTGCATCCGTTTGGCGTTTAATTCAATTGTCGTTATGACAAAACCCAAACACCAAATCCTGTAATGATTTTCATTTAATATCCATTTTTTGTCTTTTTTTTGTCGCTATGATTTAGGCTAAAAGCTGTTGTCTATTGTATTATAACATAAAACAATGGCCTCAGCTATTAAAGGGATGGTCAGTAAAAATAAGATCCGATACCGATCTGATGGATTTGATCTGGACTTGTCATGTAAGCTAACATACCATTCATATGTCTTATTATAATTCAATTGATTCATTGATAGGATGCTTGCATTCATCAAAACCATTGTTTTCTATATTATATATAAATATTGTTTATATTATAGTAAACATTAAAAGTTAACTAGTTTTCAATTACTTGATATTTAAATAAATGTCAAATATGTAAATGAATTGATGTTTTCATTGATAGATATTTCGAGAAACATAATAGCGATGGGATTTCCCGCGGACACCATCGAGAGGTTCTACCGAAACCCCATCAACGATGTCGTCCGATTCTTTGAAACCAAACATAAAGATAGGTATCGGATCTACAATTTGTGCGCCGAAAGGCAGCGTCGATACGATACCTCGAAATTTCAGTGTCGTGTCAACGAAAGCTTCACCTTTCAGGACCACAATCCGCCGCCATTTGAAATCTTGAAACCATTTTGTGAAGACGTACACAAATGGTTATCACAGGACAAGAATAATGTTATTGCAATTCATTGTAAAGCTGGCAAAGGAAGAACTGGAGTAATGATATGTGCGTATCTGATTCACGCCGGCGAGTGCAACATTACCGATGAAACTGGATCTACCTTTAAGATTACTGGTGCCGACAAAGCACTGGAATATTACGGTCGTCACCGAACTCATGACATGAAAGGAGTTACTATTCCGAGTCAAAAACGATACGTCTATTATTATGAAGAACTAGTCAAGAAAGGACTTGACTATAAAGCAACTTCTTTGAGACTAATGTCCATCGATTTGACGACAATTCCCAACGTTAATAGCGGACAATTTGTATTGATTTGTGAAATTATTCAATTACCGAAACAAAAGTTAAAAACTTTTGAAATTGAAGTGAAAAAGAGCTTAAAGTTACTCAACTATACCATACCTGACGAACTTGTCTTTCGTGGAGACATTAAAATTGAATTTTTTATTAAGAGACAGTTATCTAAAGAGAAATTATTTCAATTTTGTTTCAATACCTTCTTTATTAAAAGTAGTGATGAAATGACAGATTGTGTTATAGGGACTAACCATTTGAATGATATTCAAAGAAATACAACTAATAACCATTCATTACATACAACTATCATTAATGGCTGTTCTAATGGACAGATTTATAGTAATGGTCGTCGACCTCATGATCGTAAAAGGTAGACATTTTGTGTATTATTTTATTTATATATTAAAAAATAAGATCAATTATGAATTAAAATTAATATAATTTTATTACTATGTTATGGGCCACATATCAAATTAAAGCTCTGACATAACAGCTCTATAACAGAAACTGCTTATGTATTATATATAATATTTTTTGGTTATAAAATATTAGATTCTGATATTACATAACTAACTATTGATGTCAAACTTGACATATTCTTTAGAATATAAATATATCAAAATTTACATACATTTTATGTTTAATTATATGTTATTCACAATTAATAGTATATCTTTATTTTTTCTATCAATTTTAATTTGGAGATTACATAATTATAATTAAATAATTAGCAAAAATATGTTTTTTCAATAAAATATAAATTTGGTTCATAAACTTTATAGACAATTGTTTTGATCTATTGAATCATTTTTTATCAGTCATTTCTACTAATCTTAACTTAACTTAAGTTATGACAGATATAATACATGAGCTCAGAATTGAGAGGTACTTATAGACTAAATGATGATCAAAGAAGATAAGTATGACTTGAGGTAAAATGTAAAAGTATTGTTGAGTTATTAATTCAATTGACAATTCATTACTTAAATAATTAGTTATTTAATAAAAATTAAACGATGACTAAAACATAACATAAATGTAATTTTTTAAAACTTCACAGTATTTAAATATATGATAATTTAGACAAATTGCAATTTATCAACAAAAACGTGGTTTTATAGTTCAGATTGAGTTTAATATAAAAATTATATCCAATACCTCCAAAAACAGTCGATTTTAAACTATAAGTCTTTCTTAAGAGTTGAATGTTTAGTCCCATTAAACAGCTTTCACTGTTAATTAGTGTTATTGAGATTAAATTTAGGCTAAAATTTAACCTTATTTTCATAATTTAATTTTCAAACTAAATTTCGACACTAAGTGCCATATATGTGAAATTGATTTATTAATAAAAAATGTTTAATATTAATTAATTTTTACATCTATAATTATTAACAAATAATTGGATAAAACAAAATTTTAGTAGTTTTTGTTACTTATCTATTAGTTTTATATTATGAAATTAGTCTTATTTTTATATCTGTTTTAATTAGTAAAAATAGCAATATTGAATTAAAATTAAATTAACTTTTTTGAAATATATTAAAATACATTTCAAAATTTCATTAAAATTTCTGAAAATTTAGCCAAAAATGAAATCTTTAAAAAATCGTTAAATTTGAGTAAATATGGTATAAATAATTATCAATATTGTTTTAAAATCTGATCTCTTTAACTACAAATTATATATACAGTATATAAATGTTATTTAATTTATATAATTTATATATGTTTTTATTATTAGTGGTAAAGAAATATATTTAGTTTTATCTAAAGACCAATTGGACAAAGCATACAAAGATAAACAAAACCGTATCTTTAGCTCAGACTTTAAAGTAAGTGTTTTTATATAATATAATACAATGTTTTGTCAAATTATCTAATGTTTGACTTTGTTTAACCTTAAGGTTCGGCTAACGTTTACAAAACCAATTCAATCATATTCTCCATCTTCAGAAATGATGCGATCAAATGATACCGTCGATAACGATTCTGATGACAATGAGTCGGACAATGAGACAGACGATGACGAAGATTACTCTGATTTCGATGAAGATTCAGGAGAACGGTCTTCAGGTTATCCACAGCAATAATAAACCAAATAGTCATCTATTGTTGTCGTTTTCAAAATGAAATGGTATTAAAGCATTGAAAGGATCTTCAAATGATTTTATCACAAATTCATGACATCATAAGTTATAATATAATAACTCTGTCACTGACAATACCAACCAAAATGTCTCAAAATTAATGACAGTTTAATTTTTTCTATTAATTAATATAAATATTTACATAAAAATTGTTAACACATGTGAAATTAGAAATAAAGGTTAAAATAAATTATATATGAAAAAATTATTTGTATATTTCAATAGTCGATATTTAAATATTTGATGCACCGATTTTTTTACAATTTATATATATATATATAACTAATTTCATGTAGATTTTCAATATTATGGTGCAAACATTTTAGATATTGTATTTGTTTCAATTGACTTATTATTACAATTTAATTATTACATTTAAAGGCGTTTCAGTGAAAACGATATTTATAATAATGCTATTATTTGTTACTTGAAATACACGTGTTTTTAGATGTTTTAGTTTCATTTTGGGTACCAATGCTTAACGATTTTGTCTGTTGTTGAATGATGTGTTTCGGTTGGGACCAAACCCTCCGCCAGCGCCGACTCCACTTCCAGTGCCCAAACTATTATTACCTCGAGGACCACCATTATTACCGCTTGAATTGTATTGGTTTCTATTTCTCAGACCAGACGGTCCAGTTTGTGATCGATTATCATTCATATTTCTGTTCATATTGTTATTGATTCGTCCGCCACCCATACCTAACGGTCCTCCCATTCCTCGATTCAAATTTCTATCAAAGTTAGATAAACCTCTTCCCGTTTGTGACCTTTTCTCCTCAACATTGAACCGATGATTATCGAAATAAATGGGCTTTAATTTGGTAACAAAAATAAATAGTTTCGAAGTCAATGATAATATCAGTTAATTAATTATAAAAAATAAATACCTTTTGTTTAAGAATGCTCTGAACAATGTCTTGACTCTCAAATGTAATAAACCCATAGTTCGGAGTTTTTGTATTAATTCCCATCTTTTGTTGGTTTTGCCGATTGATGCGGACATCAAGTATTTTGCCGTACTTTCCGAAAATGTTACGCAACTCATCCTCAACAATGTTTTGGGGAAGATTTCCGACAAACACTTGATTCTCATCCGGAAATTGCTTTTTCTCGCGATAGTCTCCATCATTGGAATCACTATCATTAGGACCGCTTCTTCCGGGAGTCATTTCGCGAGAATCATTCCTTTTATTAAAAGGAGGATTTCGACGAATAGTACGTTCCCTTTGTGGCTGACCAATGATTGTATTGTTCGGAGGTTTTCCGGGTACGGGAGGAGTAGGGCCACTAAGGTTATTACTTACAGCCAAAGGAGTAGGAGATGACTCAGTAGGTCTATGAGTGGTAACCGGTAGATTGCTTTCTGTCTTAACAGGTCCCGTATACAGTGTTGTAAAATACGGGTTCTTCGCAATTGATGCGTAAGTCTTAAGTTCTGGTGGTTGAGGAGAAGTCGAGTCGCGTGATTCCTCAGCTTTAAACTCTTCAATTGGCTGCTGAAACTCTTGAACTACTTCCGGCTCATTGACATTGATCTTCGATTCATTAACAGCGACATTATCCAAATCACTAGTCGGGGATCCATTGATACTATTATCAAACTTTGGAACCTCCAGTGATTCTGGAGGCACGGCATTGATTTCCTCCTTCACTTCAATTTCATCTCTTTCAATGGGCTTCAGATTTGGTACATCTTTCTTATCTAAGCCAACTTCAGAGTTCTTCTCCACTTCATTGTATTCGTCTTCATCACCGAAGATGTCGTCCTGATAACGAAAGATGTCATTTTTCGCGTAATACTTAGTCGATGACTGCGGAGCCAAAACAAATGTCTGCAAAAACTTGCGCATCGGTTGGCCGTCATTTGATAGCTCGCCGGACACCTAATTCGGAATAATATTTATCATAAATATTTGTTACTATATATTATATATTATCAATTAAATTAAGTACCTGAATGACAACTCCTTTGCCAATTGTCTCCATTGAATCCACTTGTCTGATCTTTGCGTGACAATCCTTGAAATTAAGAGACATGATCTTCTTGTAGATGTTTTCCTGTCCATACACTGGAACTGATACTTCACCCGGTCTGTCGAGACCTCCGTTCACGAATGAAGAGTCATCTGAATAAAACCTTAAATAAAATAAATAAATTAAAACATCAATGAAATTACTTATTAACCACTAAATGATAATCATGTGTTCAGAAGTGATATTGTCTGCACATTTTCAACGACTATTAGGCATTACAGTCACATCAGATGCAAATTACTTCATCACAACACATACAAAATGGCTGACAAAGCGGTGCTGACATACCTGTGCAGAAGCTGTGGCTTTGCGTGAAGAACCGTATAGTATTGGCGCACAAATTCACGGCCCACCGATTGCGGTGACGGCAGGTTATTGGTGTCGGTAGATAAAACATTGTTAGTGGTGTTGCTGTTTGTGTCCATACCACTAACCATTGTCCTAATGCGAGTATCACGTGTCGTATGAGATTAAGTGGTCAACAAAACCTATTCAATACAACCGATAAAAAACAAATCAAATCAGTCTTTTGTATTAACATTAATGTCTTTATTTGTGGCAAAATGTGTTCAATCAATGATATTAATAGCGCTAACAATGTGTTCATCAGATAAAACTTAGTCAATCAAAGACTGGGACCAAATCAATGGTCAGACATATGAGAGGGCAAGTAATTCATCATTTGCTTTGTCGACGCTATTCAATGGTATCTCAAATAAGGCCCACATATGGACACCATATCATTGATTCAAATCACGTGTTGACCAACAATAGCAACATTAGTGGCCAACACGTGATACACACAATACAGCCATTTATGTAAAACATATCAAATGTTTAATTGTATTACCGTTTAAATGATAATTGCATTTAATAGATGTTTCAGTTTCTTATAATTTATTAAAACTTATTATTATTATTAAATACCGTATAATATAAATGTTATAACAAAATAAATAATTAATATAATAAATATGTTATATAAATATAATATACTAACTGTTTGACTATAAATGAGACAAAACAAACATTAATACATAAAAAATTAATAAATTTTGGTTTTATATATATTTAAAAAAATGATTTGAAATTCAATTAAATTGAGACAACAATTGATTTATATTTGATTATTACAATTGAATTGTTTATTGCAATCAATGAATGCTTTTTTGAGTCAAACAACAAGTGAATGAATACACCTCTCGTTTGTCACACTATTTAAAAGCACTTTTGAGCCCTTATTTCACACAAAACTATTGGTTTAATACAGACTAATACTATAGTATAATATAGTGTATACTCTATAAAGTCTATTCAATAGTACAGTAGTGTTGTATTAAAACATATTAAACGCCGACAAAAGCGCACTAAAAACACGCACTCATTGCCTATAATACATCAATATTGCACTCAAAACACATATATAGTTACATTAATACAAACAATTCAATACATTCAATGACAAAATCAGTCAAATTATCAGTCAATGTAATGTATAAAACAATTTGTCATTTAATTGATGAAAACTTTTACCATTCAATCAAAATAATGGCCACAATTAACACTACAATTAGTTTGTATCGTAACGTTGTTTGTGTATAGTTTGTGTCATCCATTGTGGCTAACATTTGGACCAATCATTGCAAAACCGCTTCAATTGGCATAACATTTGTTCATAAATAACGTGACATTTGAAGTAAACCACAAATGAGTCAATTGTTAGACAATGTTATACTAAACAATGCATTTAACCATCACTTGAATCAATCACACAAATAGACATTATTTATGAATTATGTTTATAATTAGCACCACTTTTAGAGCCTATAAATAAAATTTGAGCCAAAATTAAACAAAATTAATTGATTTTTGCCATTCATTACACAATTTAAACATTTATTTAATTAATTTGCAAACAATTACACAAAATATATGCCAAACAATAGTTTATAAGCGATTTAATTGTTGAAAAAAATCATATTTGAATCCATTATTAAAGAGTACATTCTATGTATAAAATTTGTAGACTTCGACACATTATATTGTATTGAAATGATCGACAAAACTAAACATAAGTATAGTTAGTGTTGTGTTTAAAATAATCGACAAAACAATCGGCTCTTCGATGGCTATCATTAAGAGGACACTCAAGTAAGTGATCATCAATTGATCCAATGGTTATGTCTTATATCATCTCATGAATCAATTGATAGGTACGGGACAGCTGTCGGTATCACATACTTAACAATTGAACAGAGATTGTGGTCTCAATTGAGTGAAAAGCAAATCAATGACAAATTATCGGTTGTCAGCAAATGTGGACAACAAATGTCTTCATTAGTCACTCAAAAGACTGGTTTTGATGTGAATAAGTGGACCAATTGTGCCACATGTGAGGTAAGGTATCAACACTTGTGATGATTGTATTTATTAATTAATTATCAAATTGTTTTGCAGTCGTTTGATTTGAATAGTGTGTGGAACCGATCGGTGAAGACTGTATTCACCAGTTTGTCAACAATTCATGTGAAGGACTTGTACTCAAAAGTTGCCAAATATATTGATAGCAAATAATAATAATAATTATTATTATAATAATCTAGAAAATGATTTGTGGCTTAATTTTATTTTAGTATTACTTAAATTATCATATATTCATATTTTATTTTAGTTGTTATTGTAGTTATATTTAATTAAATAATTGATTAAAATGTATAAATAATAACAAAACATAAATTTGAATATTATTTTACTTATATGGTATTAATTTATATATAAAAATTATATTTAGCTCTACCGGTAATATAATACAGTATTGAACAAAAATATTACGGTAGTTATACAATAGGTATTACTGATAATTGATTTAATGCATAAATAATAAAGTACTGGTAAAACAGTTTTAATAATATGATATATACTATAGTAAGGTATAACTCTTATATGAATATCAATGTATTAAATATTTTTTAATTAATTTAAAACAATTTTCTGATAAATGCTAGATTTGTTTAGTTTTTGTTGTTGTTGTTAATAATCTTATAAATGATGTTTGATTAGCTTAAAAGTTTGAGTCAAAAATTATATTATCGTAGATTACCTATAAAAACAATATATGATATACAGTACTTGAAATATTTATATAATTTTTGTTATAAAAAAAGTTGACATATTTGTGAGTCTATAAAGTGATTAGAGTTAACTGTGATAACAATTAAAGTAAAAGATTAATTGATTGTTATTATCATAATATTTATGACAAAAGTAAATGTAATCCAAAATACAAAGTGTTTGAAAACAATTGGCGGCCAAAAGCCAAACACTTTCACACAATATTTTGTTTCATTCAATTACATGTATAGTACTGTATATTGTAATTTGCAAACAATTACTACAAATTATACAGTAATACAATATAAGACTAAGTTATGCCCAACAATGCTATCATAAATTGAAAATAAAATAAATTTTAAAACATATAATATATACAATATTTTATCCAAATTTGAATACTTTAGATATAATATCATAGTTTTTATTTGTATGAATAACCCTAATATTACGGTTAATAATATATTAAAAGTATTTAAATTGAATATAATGTTTGAATCAGACATCCGATGCCTACTATTTGTAAAATTAGTCGATAAATGATATGATTGTTATATAAGTAATGGTTTGCCAACACCTGTATGTCGTGAGTGGTCTGACATATGGCGGGCGTTGGTCTGTCCGGTCTCTTATTTAATGAAAAATGCATTCATTATTAATACTATTATATTCTGTATAGTATTGACAGTACTGTTACTATAAATTTATATACCTTTACAGTACAATACCTATACCTATCCTTACCTATAATACTATACGGTATATAACTGTATATCATATAACACTATAAAACGTCTACATTAATCATATTTGATATGAATTTTCACCTCTAATACTACTATTATTATTAGCCGTATAATAGTATAAACTTTAAGTGATCATAAATAATAGCATAATATATGTTACACTAATTTATTATTAGTTTTATTATAAATTTCATGTTTTAATAACACATATAATAACACATTAAAGGTTACACAATATAATAGCCAAAGTATTAGTCCCCCTGAGAGTCCCCTTTACTATAGATTTATATTAACAAATGAAAGTGTCATATATTGTCGTATAGATAGTCAATGTATGTACATATAGGTAGCCTTAATAAGTGTATATATAATGTATGTAATACTGTATGTAATAATAATTACTAATCCATCAAATTTTGTTGTATTCATAAGTTTGCTAACAATAGTGTTGTTAACTAAATATTACAGTTTATTGCAAACACACTTTGGTTGCCATTGGAAACAATCAAAGTGTAAACACAATTTCAGATAAGTAATACAAATATGTTGTATAGTAGGGGACAGTCGTGTATAGTAATTGTATATGTGTTGGGGTACACACTGTTGTATTGTTGGTAACAGTGTTGTGTATGTTATATGATTGTATGGTCGAGACAATCGATAGCTGAGTGTATGTATAGTATGTATAGTATGTATGTATGTATTACTCCATAGTGTGCTAACACAGGGCAACACAAAACAATTTAGAGTTTCCTTGGAATTCACACAACTGTTACCACATTTGGGTCGTTAAGGAACCCAACTTAAGGTAAGTCTCTTAGCAGTCATTATATGTGCCATAACTGAGTGACAACAACGAGACAAACACTTTGACATCAATTTTGCCGTACATTTGGCCAAACATTTTGTCGGACAATGTTTGTCATTACAGACAACACCAACACATCCAAGACATGCAACAGAATAGCACACCAAACAACACGACGACCACATCAACCATCACAACAAACAAGTCATCGGCTGATCACACGACAGCACTGGCCGTTTCGGGTACAGCATCTGCAGCCATCAATTCGTTGGCTACCATGAAGTCTGATTTTAACACAAGTGCCGCCTCAGTCCAGGCGACCACAGCCCAAGTTATCACAGTTGTGGCCCCGACTCACAACACGACAGCTCACGGTATGTGTAATACAACACCTTTTAATATAATTATTTGTTAATTATATGAAATGTCATCCATTTTAGCCAACAATCTGATCGCAGGACAGCCGGTTGTCGTACAGGTGTCGAGTGGCGGCCAATTCATAGCTGTTGCAGTTTCGCCAGAAAGCACTGGACAAGCGAGTGGTGGCCAACAGTCAGGTAACACTAAATTATGATATGATTTTAAACATATTAATATATATGACATTAATTATTAAATATAGATTCAGCGACAGTAGCTTCGGGTGCGGCCACAGCTTCAGCTGATGAAGACGATGGACAGTCGGGTTTCGATGACTTTTCCACTTACACTAATGGCTCTAATTCAGGACCGCAGATGTATGTCCAGTATATGATGTGATTAAAATTATTGCAAAAGATATCATTTATTTTGATTACTTTATAGGACTTATTATACTACCGACTCATACACGACTGCAACCGCTTATTACAACTCAAGTGTAAGCATTTGTTGTCATTGTTTACAACTTATAGTTATTTTTTGTATCACTTCTAATATAATGCAAACACATGTACTTTATATATAATATAATATTTTGTGACCCATTCCTACATTTAGGGAGTGAACCAAATATTGACAGATGGAACATACCTAGTGATGGAACAAACAGACTCTACACTGACAGGTGTTTCTGGAGCACAGCGCACATCACCACAAACAGTGAGTCTTATTATCAAATCATTAAAAAAACAATTTAACTAATTATTGCATGTATTTCGACTAAACAAATCTAATATGCTTTTAATATTTATCATAAAACTAACAATAATTTCAATTAACAACTACTGGTCCACGTTTTGGACGAGGATTATAAACAGTTACTAACTCAACAACAACAGAGAATATCAGTTCAGCCGCAGACTGTAAGTGCCAACACATGTCTAACATTTTATTAATCCAAAAACCGTTTTCAACATTATATGATATCTAACATTAAAATTTTTATGTCTCTTATCTATTAGTGTTTTATCTAATTTTTTATATTATTGTTATATTATATATCAATAAATTTTTTTCTTATTTGCTTTTATTACTTGACATTAGCGGCAAAAAGATATTTATGTTGAAAAATGAGTGAAATACTTGAGTGAAAATTAATTTATATCAAAATTATTATTTATTTATTCATAATTATTTAATATGCAAACTAACAAATTATTTTCTTTATTTTATTAGAATATCAGTAATTATATTACCATTTATTAGGCGTGTTTTGTAAATACAGTTACCATAAAATATGTTTAAAAAATAATTATAAAATTTAATTGCAAAAACAGATTTACATATTAGTGTGTGAATGAATGATCAAAATTGTTAGAAAAAGTTGACTAAAAAATAGCATTAAATTATATTTTTATGAAACCTTTCACTTCTCTTAACGCAAACATAAGGATAAACAACAACTGCGAGCACACGAAAGCCTTCAATCAAACCTAAGTAGCGCTTCATTACTAATAAATCCTTTTACTCTTCAAACTGATCCGCACAACACATGTTCACCGACGACCACTACTGCTATCTGTGCCTCTATTAAACCCAATTGTAATCAACAGCAACATCAAAATGTTCGCGATATGGATATCGTTCACGTAATGCCATAACATTTGCTCTAACTTTCTATTTAATTGTCTTATATTGTCTTAAAAAGTAAAATTTTAGTTTGTTTTTCTTATCATTTGATCCAACAATTAATCCATAAACTAATTGAATCCGTTTAATTGATACAAAGTTTATTTAATGACTATTTTTTGTAATTATAGGTACAATGGCTTATTGAGAATTATGAGACAGCAGAAGGTATTGTTAAGAAATTGCAATATATTTGAAATTATTATAAGTATATTGTTTTCAGGTGTATCACTGCCACGCTCTACATTGTACTCCCATTATCAGCAACACTGTCAACAGCACAACATAGAGCCCGTAAATGCCGCCTCTTTTGGCAAATTAATTCGTTCAGTATTTATCGGTCTTAGGACACGACGTCTCGGCACAAGAGGTATTTGATTAGGTCTAACATTACAGGTATTTGTATTAATATATTATATTAAATTCATAGGAAATTCAAAATATCATTACTATGGTATCCGTGTTAAACCCGGTTCGCCATTAGCCCGACTCAATGATATTGGTTCTACTGTTGTAGGATCGGAGTCAACTCCTCCAGCAAAAAGAGCCAAAACTAATTCTAATGCAATTGGTTTGTACCGTATATTTAAAACAATTTACAGTATATTAACTAATATTTATTATTAGGTTCAAAGACAATAACCAATAATACATCAGATAGTCATCAAAGTGCAGTGGCAGCCGCCTCTCCTGAAGTATTAATTGCTTATTTAGGTATATATTAACCATTTAAATATTTAGCATTAAATGATGAAATAATTTTTATATACCGCTAATTATAATAATGTTTAGGTGACGCAACATCTTTATTGAAAGATGTTTGGCCAGAGATTTCCGATGGTTTGAATGAAAACGAGAGAATAAAGTTTACATCAATTTATAGATTACATTACGACGACATCATAAACGCTTTGGGAACACTTCAGTTTAATTCAATTGAAATTATTTGGCAACAATTTTGGCAGAAACCGGATAATAGTGATAATAAAGATGGTTTGAACCGATTATAACAATAAAACGATTTTATTTGATATTAATTTATGTTTTTATTACTATTAGATGGGATGACAATAACACAAATTCAAAGTCTGATATCAATGACAGCAGACGATGAGTCAATGGGAAGACTAACCGATTGGATCATTGAAACCGATTACAAGATGTATAACGCACTCATATCTTCACTATTACTTCCAAATCTCTTGAGACCCATTCCACAGAACCTAACGCAACAAATTAGAAATTTTGCCAAAAATATCAATCAATGGATGACTAATGCTTTAGTTGGATATGACGGTACACTTAATAAATTACAGTAAATTTGAATTATTTTAATCTATAAAATTTTTAGAGGAATTCGTTTCGGCCAAAGTTGCAGCTGTCGGTGCTTTTAGTCATACCCTTAGAAGATATACTTCTCTTAATCACTTGTCATCAGCCGCCAGAGCTGTCTTACAAAATCAGCAACAAATTCAACAAATGATTAATGATTTAAATCGAGTTGACTTTAAAAATGTTCAGGTATCTATTTGTTTATTTTATTTGTTTGATTTGATGAATAAATTAATTTAATCCATTGACCAGGAGCAGGCCAGTTGGGTTTGTCAATGTGATGATGAATTGGTCGAACAGATTGAACAAAGTTTTAAAGTATTTTATATAAATATTAAACAATTTATATTAATAAAAATAATAAATAAATTGCTTATTAATTATTTGATAGGCTTTACTACAAGAGAGTAATCCGTTTGACAAATGGGGCGTTTGGTGCGAACAGATTCTGGATCTCTGTTTAACTGATGATGACGTACGGTCTGCCACTCAGTTCTTCTTCAAATGGGGTTTCTATAGGTATAACATAAATCGCAAAATTTACATCTTTTACATAATTTTATATAATTTAATATTAATAATATTTAATATTATTTTTTAAACAGTTCTCTAGTAATGAGAGATTTAACTCTTCGGTCGGCCTCATCGTTTGGATCGTTTCATTTGATCCGACTTTTATATGACGAATATATATTTTATTTGATTGAACACCGAGTGGCCAAAGCCACTGGAAAGACACCATTGCAAGTGCTCGGAGAAGTAAATATTTGTTTATAAATTTAAATATATAATTAAGTCTAATATAAAACTGATATATATTTTTAAAGGCACGAACTTTGAGGACCAGGAGCTTAATTGACATAAATACTGGACAAACAAATGCTAATTGAGCTCTACTACTAAGTATTATATTGTCTACATAAAGATATTATGTATTGTTAATTTTATTAATACTTTTTAATACCATAAAATGTTAAAAATTTCATGTAATATATTTTAACTCAATAATTGTTTAGTCAAACATTTTTCAAGTCTTTAAAATATTTTTAAGAACCACGAAATATACATTTAATTTATTCATATTTCACTTATATATATATAAATATGAGAGGATTTATCAGAAAGTTTGTAATTTATTAAATTATATTCATTTGTAAAACAAATATTGAAAACATTTGTTATACAAAGATATATACAATATATATTTTCACTTAAACACACAATTGTATAGCATTTTTTGAATTATTGACAAAACAAAGCAATTTTTAAATTAAACTAATTATATAAGTCAACAAAAATGACCTTAAAATATATGGTTACTTATTTATATTAATAGCTAAATATTTTAATTTATTGCACTAATTTGTCATTTTTCAGACATCATTTTAAATTTATAAATTGTTGATAATATAAAGAAAAACATTTTTTTTATAGTATAAGCTTTATTTTTTCTAAAAGAAAAACAATTTATTCAAATCAATTATATGCGAACACATTGTCATTTCATTTTTCATTCATTTGTTTTGTTTTTGTAAATTAAATGTACTTTCAGTATAAATGATTTAAAATAAAATTGTTTACTTTGTTTTTTATGTAACTTTTTAACATTAATGGTACGATGAATCTGATATTTTTTTGAACAGATCAATACATTACCTTAAAATATCATATTTTGAAAAAATTGAATGAAATAAATAAAAAAAAATAAGCAACATATCATTTGAATGATTTTTTTATTTCATTATAAATATATTTAATCTATACTACAATGAAATGAAATAATAAATTTTAATGAGTGAAATATAAGTACCGAAATCAAGTACTTTTTTTACTTGATTTTTTTTTTAAATATATATATATTTATATATAACAACAATAATCCAATAATTGTTTTATTAAGTTATTTACTATAAGAGAGGTTTTCCATTACATTCATTGTTGTGTTTTATGATTTTATTTTTTTCAAAACTTAGGATCGCTTTAGCAATCATTAGGTATTACATACAATATATATCAATAAATATGCACCGGAAGAGATACCATATAGTATTACTATATATTTATTGATATACTAGTATGTCATACCTTCACAGATACTAAAAAATGCATTGTCTTATTTTGCATATAATGTACAGCAATATATAAATTATAAATGAAAAAATCACTTTTTAAAAACTTTTAGTTTTGGTTTACTTTTTGACAGAATTTTAATTTACAATTTGTATATTAAAAAGAAAATTTTATTTTGTGCTCAAAAATTTTAATGTCACTTTATTTTGTTTGTTTGTTTGAAAATTAAATTAAATTTGTATTTTATTATTAATTTTTTCATTTAAATCAATTAGAAAATAAACTCAAATTTTGAATATAATAAAAATAATAATACAAAAGAAAATACATTAATATTTGTTGTTTTTTGGCAGTGAGACACAAATATGTAAAGCATTACTTAAAAAATAAAAATAAAATATATATATTAATATAATAATAAAATTTATACAGATACTAAGAAAAAATATACAAATTAACTTATATAAGAAAATTTTCATAACAACTATTTTGACAAATCGAGGTATTTTTGTATGTAAATAATATATATATATATAAAGCATTTTTAAAAATTATATATAGTATAACTGTACAATAATTAAAAGTTGTTGTTAGTGTCCAATTTATAAGCAATTTTATGAACAATAATACCCTCCCTTTTAATCTATCACAAGACAATAGAAGACATTACAATATAATAATAGATAAGAAATTGCTGTTTTAATAGTAATAATTTGTTTCATATTTTAAAAGTTTTTTTTATAACAGATTTTTGTATGTTTTGTAATAAGTAATAGTAATAATACAATAAATTTTTAAAAAATTTAGTTGTGTTTTATCTGAAAAAAGGGAGACAAATGAGAAACAGAGACCAACTTTTATACAAAAATGAAAATGTTTTGCAACCTTTACAGTGATTTTCATTTTGTTTTTTATTTATTTATTCATTTGTTTAATATAATATTTTAATGACGATTATAGTGTATATTACTGTTTAATTAATGGTCATTATAGTAATAAATATAATACAAGTCATATAACATATACACATATAATAATAATAATACAGTATTTTGAAGTAACTGTAATGATATTGCTTTTGGTAGTAATGTTCTAAACGCTGCATCAAATGGTAAGCAAAAGCTATTCAGTGCTCTAATAGCGGGATATATAAAGTGCCTAAAAGTCAAAGGAAGCGCTTCTCTTATAAAACACTAATTTTTTAGTCAAATTTATAGTCATATATATGTATATATATATATATACAGTATATATAGCTGTCGATAAAATGTTGGTATTTTAGATGACTTCTTGTGTTTCTTCAATGTGTATCAAATCTTTGGCTTACTTTGTGTTACAAAGGTTTGCGCGTTTAGAGACTGTTTGACACTAAGTATTGGCTGTCTTTTCGCTACTCAATCGTTGATTCAATTTTATGTTATTTCCATACCTTTCTGTACATAACTATTATATACAACAATCAGGTCATTAGGAAATGGCTTTTATGACACAAATCTAATACAGTGACGACTTGAGTAACAATTCAATTCATTGATAATGTCTGTCCATTTCAATATAGCTGCTCATCAATCAGTTAATCATTATATGTATTCACAAATTGTCGATCATTTTGGTCACAATTAACACTAGTTTATAGCGAAAGTCAATGCATAACAACATAACAACTATTTATCATTTGTTTTGTACAATAATTTATAATTAATTTATATAATATTAATAATATTTATATTAATTAGTAGTAAATAGTATTTTTATAAACGTAATGACAATTAGATTACGTTTCAAACAATGAGAGTAAGTCGTCGTTTACTGAAGAATTGTTGGAACTGATTGTACTTCCGTTGACAACTGTATTACTTAAGGATGAGTTGCCAGCGCTTTGTTCTGGAGTATCCAAATATGACAATAACTCCATGGCATCGACACCATTCTCGGGTAACAACTGTGTAAATATTTCAATTCATTAATTAACTATCAAATCATAAAAATATGACAAATCTTACGTTAAGAACTTCTTGGCCCTGACCCTCACCATCAATGATGGCCGCGGGATCAAAGTTGAGATCACCCAAATCATTTGAATGAGATATCGATGAATTATTTGATTGTGTGCTTGTGTTATGATTAACTGCCTCAACACTAGCCGGACCTGTTGATGGAGTTACACTCGGAGGTCCGCCAGTATTACCGGCACCGTTGGGTGTATGGGGCGTATGAGGAGTATGAGGGGTATGAGGAGTGTTAGGTCCGCCATGAGTTACCATTGATGATGGAGTGTTAGGTGTATTTGGTCCGTGGCTATTGTTGTTGTGCACCGGAGGCGCTGTCGGTGGATGTGGTGTAGATGGGGTGGTGTTACTCGTATTATTGTTGCTGTTATTGTTATTGTGCGACATTTGTCTGTTAGTGACACCATTATCACTATTGAAGGCGGGGGGGCCCATATGCTGCTCGTGATGACTCAAAGACTTCTCCATTGCTGCGATCGGGTCTAACATACTTTCGTTGCCGTCATGTGATAGTGGAGTGAAATCGGATGCAGAAGAATGAAAATCAAAGCCATTTACTAAACCAGAGTTGTTGTAGCCATTCATCATCGGACCGTTAGATACAGAACCGTTGGCTATCGCTAATTATATCATAATTTATTAAATTAAAAATCTACTACTTTTTATGTATAAAATTTGATGACATACTATTCATATCTGGAGTGGGTATTGGATTATATGGTGACAATCCCTGTCCCATTTCCCAAGAGCTTGATGTCGGTAAAGTCATACTTGAAGGAGACATGGGTTTGAATCGTTTCGAAACCATACAGGGATCTACTGAGTGATAGAATAATTGTAAAATTTATAATAATAACAGATTTCAATACATACTTCCGTCGTGTTCTTCTTTAAAACCTTTAGTGTGGAAGGGTTTCCAAGAGGCCGACGCATCGATTGTCACTTCATCGCAATCACTGGCACCCGGAGTCGTCAATATACTCCATATGTACTGATCAACTTCGAGGCCGTCGAGAACAGCGGGTTTATTGCAAACGGGACACCTCCAGGACCCGCGTTCACTGTTTAGTTGTAAATAGGATTCCAAATCAAAGCACTAAAACAAACAAAATTATTAAAAATTTCAATTTAACAATAAATTTACAATAAGATGATTACCTGAACGTGTTTACAATCTGGTCCTCTGGCGGGTAATGTAATCCTCTTGAAAGTAATGGGACACTTAAGAGAAACTTTGATAGCTGTTTGTTCGACCCCATCCTCGACTCCAATTCCTGTTGGATTACTTTGATTTGTCGGAAGAGCGCCATTCGTAAAGTTTCTCTTAATTTTAGTAACGCAATGATCAAGTGGTAGAAGTCGTTTACGAAGTAAGCCTTGAAGTACAGACTTGACTGTTGGTCTGTGAACCAGTTGAAGGAGAAATAGATGTGACTATAAATTTAAAAATTAAAAAACAATATAATTATTGATAAAATAGGTAATCATATCGTTTAAATATCATACACAACAACAAGCAGTGACAGTAATCTGAATCATATTCCTGCCCGCCTGACACACTTCTTTCAAATGTAACGGTTTGTGTGATGTCTTGTTCTCTCCTCTATCGATGACAAGTGGTGTGGCGTTGACAGACACCTGAACAGATGCCGGCCAATTGGTATTCATTTGTCTGTCTTCGTGATGAAAGCACTTGAGCTGAAGCTCGAGGTCTGAACGCCACATAAGTGTCTCGTGAACTGTTGGCTTGAGATGGAAGACATGGTTACTGACGGCGAGGTTGTGTTCGAGTCTAAAGGGGGCTAATATGATTCCGTCGCGGACTGGAAATGTTAGCCTAAGCTCTTCATCTCCTAATAATTTAGTAATAAATCATTAATTAACTAAAAAACAAATCAAAAGCAATTTAAATTCAAGATTTATTACTTGTCTGCAAACGAGGTTTTATATCTGGAAATGAGGGTTTAATGTCGTTTGTAGGGGATAAATATGGGGGTATATTAGATGCCGGTGTTAAAGGGGGCGTTGGATTGCCAGGAATGGGTGAGTGTTGATAATTATTGATTGTTCGGTGAAAGTTATTTGGATGAGAGTATTGAGAAGTGCCATAGTTTTGATCGTATTGTGATTGCGATTGTTGTGACACATTGTGCGATGGATTCATTGAATTCATTGAATTATTTACTGACATATTATTCATATTATTGATGTTATTAATGTTATTCATATTATTAATGTTATTCATGTTATTCATTTGGCCTCCCTGTCCAACCTGTCCAATCTGGCCATAGTACTGATTTTGATACTGTGGTGTCTGTCCTCTTATAGTAGCTTTCATAGGTTGTTGGACTTGATTTTGGTAATTATTGGCCGAAGAATTATTCATTTGTTGAACCGATTGCATAGCGGGATTGTACTGCTGTGGCTGTGGCTGTGGCTGTGGCTGATGGGATTGTTGTGGATGTGAATGCATTGATTGCATGCCTGGCTTATTATATTGCATTCCTTGATTAGTTGAATACTATATAACAACGTAATGACATTTAGTTAAGTAATTAGCGGTAATTAATAATTTGACGAAATCATCACTTACTTGATTTGAATTGTAAGGAACAGTTGATTGTGATACTGAACCATATGATTGCATAATTGGTCCTGAAGTGTATTGTTGAACATTTGCATTAGTTGTATATTGTCTCTTTTGAGTCATATATTGTTGCGGATTGTTAGGATAAGGACCAGGTCTCTGTGCTCGCGGTCCTCCGCCATACATAGCAGCTGATGGTCCTGTCATTTGTGGCATTGACTGAATGCCATTATTCATAGTCTTATTGATAACCATCGGACCATTAATAGGCATCGATTGATTCATATTATTAGTAGTGTTCATCATATTTGGATTATGCATTTGATTGGACATTGAGTTCATATGTCCAACCATTGCATTATTCATAGTATTTGGTGGACATGAGTTCATCCTTTGATTGTTTTGTGAAATATAAGTATTATTTTGATATCCCTGTCCATGCATTCCTTGCATCTAATTATTTAATATATCATTGATTAGTGAAAGTTATAAATTTACAATTACTTTATAATACCTGTCCGTATTGTGGATTCATAATAGCCTCTTGCCTTTCTTGCATAGCAACAACACTGGCCGTTGCAGTAGCCGTAGCGGTAGCGGCGGCTACCAGTGCTGCTGTACTTAAAGCTGACTGACCGCCTTGAAAGTCACCGTTAGCGCCGTTGGTTGCTGTAGACATAGGAGTGTTCATACCGGCCGACATGGCTGTAGCCGTGGTCTGTGGGCCGTATCGGTGGAAGTGGTCGGTCGGTGATGACGACTGTTGTTTCCTTTTGCGTCTATATTTAGCATTATATTATGATTATTATTATTACGTTATATAAACATAAATAATATTTACATAAAGTTCTAAACTAAATATTTTTATGAAATTAGTCCCAAAAAAATTATCTCAAATATGACTTAAGTAGAAAAGCAGTCAATGTTTGAATTGAGTGTCAATTATAGGGACGAGAGCTCAGGTATTTGTTTCAATTTGTGAGGTCGACTAGTAATGCAATGTTAACTTCAAGGTTGTCCACGGCATGAAAATTTGTAGCAGGTACATTTCAATTTACTAATTTCATGAATGCATCAATTTATGAGTTTTTGAGAGACCCCTGAGCTCTGTGGCAAACCTCACACCTACCTCTACCTACTCAGGTAACTAAGTTAAGTCGTAAGTCATAATTCATAAAAACGCTTTAAATAATTTTGAAATCAAATCAGAAAAGTGATCAAAAAGCTCTCAATTTATCTCAATTAATGTTGTGTGTAGTGTTTGCTTAAACTAAATAGCATTTCAAGTATAATATAAGTCAAATAACTAAAATCAATATATTAGTTGTCAACAAATTGTCAAATATTTCAAAATGTTTAAAGAAAATGAATAACTATTAGCTTTATATTAATATATAAATTACATAAACATTATTATAATGTTTTACACAATATTTATCTATTATTTAAATAAATTATTAATATACTGTTTGATAAAATATTTTTACGTATCTTAAACTTAGAAGCGATAAAAATAATGAATTTCAAAGTATTTCAATTATACTGTAGTGTAGTTTATGACATAATCTCATTATGTAATTGTATTAAAATAATTGAAGGTAAATGAATAATAGTGTGTGAAATGAACTCAACTAACCCGGCATATCCTGGACCAGACTGTCCTCTTTGAGAGATAGGTTGTGTTTGGTAAGACTTGTGTGGAGGCATAGGAGTGGTAGGACAGGAATTGTAACCGTCGTGACCAGTCTGTCCACCATAAGAAACACCGGACGTTTGAGAGGGAATGTTATTTGGAGGGCCAGTGGTGTTGCCGTATGTGTGTGTCATTGGTGGTCCGTTTGTGTTATTTGTTTTGACGCCCCATACGGTCGTAACGACTGATAATTGTTGTTGAGTGGGACCAACATTATTCTGTTGCTGAGGAGGACATTGGCTTCCCTGTTGAGGTTGAGATTGCCATCCCATTCCTGGTACAAATACCGTATTCATTATATGCTGATCCTATTGATCGTCTTTATCCGCCTCTATCTATGGGCACCTGAATCACGCCTTTAGTGCAACTAATTTCAAAAGACAATTCAAAATATATGAAAATTATTTCATCATATTAGCCATAGTAGCCATTCATTTACAATAATAATAACTATAGTCATGCAAAATACTATCAAAACGAATATATTTCTAAACAAATTAGTTGGTATCATATGATATGATACACATTTAATATTATAATGAATTTGAGTGGTGATAATGGGGAACAACTATGATGGCTATTCATGGGAACGATACTCATTGTAAGCTTAATATTAAACTTAATAATACAAAAGCTATCATTTGGACAATAGTTAGCCATTTGGCACAAAAAATCATCAAAATTAAGTTAAAGACCAAAACAAGTATTTTAAGTTGTCTTTAGAGTGGAACTCACTTTACAGAGATGTTCTGAACAGGTAAGCTCTTAAGCGGCAGCACTGCCACAAAAAGTGTCGGCTCCGAGAGCTTCCTGTATATACAGTCTCACTATAAGTACAATATATATATATATATATGCACTCAGTCTTCAAATAATTACAGACCATTAGAATCAGTGACAAGACTTGAGTTCATTTGTGTTGAAGTTTTCAAAGTTTTGTTACATTTGACTCGTTATAGAGCTATGAAAGGAGTGAACCTTAACATTGTCTCACATTGTCTAACATAGTCTCAGCCATAATCAGGTGTTCACTCATTGACAACAAAGCAATGCATTCGTTTGGAACAATTCAGTGTCGATGGTCTATAAGCGCAGCCATCCATCAGTTTGCCTACCAGTGCCGCCATACAGTACATCACATTTTATAAATAACACATATATTCACTAACTATTATATAAATATTTTGTCTATCATTAATTGACTAACTTAGTTTTTTCTAAATAAATATATAATAATGTAATAAATAACCATGGTCAATATTTAATAATGTTTATAAAATAGTATAATTATATAATGATAAGCTAGGATTGAAAAAACATTTCAAAACAATTTTTATAATTATATAAATATCGGCAAAATGTTTATAAAGTAAATGAACGCTAATTGTGTTCATAGATTGTGTCATCAATGCTATGGATATATGGTATATAAGTTTGAATACATCTAAAACATACAAAGCATAACCATTATAAATGCTGAGACAACTCAACAAAAATATTAACAATATTAACGATAGTATGACTTTATGCATATAATTTAGTGCCCCTTTTCATCTGCTGATCAAATAATAAAAGGCAAGTGAGGGTGAGGTGACGCCACTTTGTTAGTATATATATATATATATAATATAAATTATATATACACTAAATATATATATATATATATATATATATAGTATTATATGATGAGTGTGTGAGCCATCAATTCTTAGCACTATTAGAGAGAAAGTGCACTATTTGTGTATTAAAACCACTGCTTCACTACAGACTCACATAAAGAGTGTTACATTACTTCACAAATCGATAGAATGAATGCCTGAAAATGCATCCAAAGAGAGAGTCATGAAGAGAGAGAGAGAGAGAGAGAGAGAGAGAGAGAGAGAGAGAGAGAGAGAGAGAGAGAGAGAGAGAGAGAGAGAGAGAGAGAGAGAGCACAGCAAACAGCGATTGAATTATTCATCCGGTCATACAGTCATATAGTATAAGTATCAACACTGAAAAGCAATGCAATCTTTTTTTGTCTACCCCTCCCAATGCACATCCCCTCAGCTCTCTCTCTCTCTCTCTCTCGATCCCTCTCTCACACAGTCACTCACTCACTCAATCTCTCACTCATTTATTTACTCACTCACTGACTCACTAGAAATGGGCAAAAGATGTTTACAATAAATTGTATTTCTTTTTCTGCTTTACTCTCTATTACTCTATGATATACTTTTCAATACTATATATATATATCTCAATAAATTTTATGAACGTTTCGCTAGTTTTATGTATGCCTTTCACTATCACTTCAATTACAGTGAGTTACCTAAGAGTTAAACACTAGTGGTTAGCACAGTAAGCATAACTTAGTAAGAAAGGAATGCAGTGAATGGGCACCGACACCATCGATACGGTCAACACGATTGACACCTTTTGAAAGCATCGGCAGAATCGAGAAACAACACCACAACAGATGTACGCCCAACACATTCAATGCAATGAAAACATATACTAAAACACTAATCGTGTATTTTTCACTGTTTTTATGAGTAATTTTTTGTGCAAAAAGCCGACGCAACCGGAAGGAGATAGCAATGAGAGATGACTTTGGACTGGAAATGACTATTATATTAAACTCCAGTGCTTTCAGTGCTTTCTTTGCTTTTGTTCAAAGCTATCCTTCAATATTGTATTCATTGGCCGTTTGTTTGTAAACTACTTATTATTAATATATTGTCATTATATAAACATTTAACGCATACATACTCTACTTGTATACACAAATAATTTAAAGTACAGTATATTGAATGTATATAAATAGAGAGCACAGGGAGCACATTAAGCGTCAATTTTAAGCATAACATCACTTTGACTCGTCATCTGCAGAAAAAGATATATTTAACAACAAATGTCAAGAATGGTGTGACCCCTCCCCTGTCTGTCTGCCCTTTTTTGGTGAAAAATTCATTTTTCCCAATAATTAGTAACAAATTTTTCCGACAAAATTTTTCTAATAAGAGGAACTCTAACCATAGACATGGCATACAATTGGCCATAACTGAGCCATAAGAGGGCTAACTTATAATAATTGAGGTGCACTTTGTTTTGTTTTGAGTATTATTTGGCGCAAAACATCAATTTATTGCTATTGCGGTTAATACATAATTATTTAAGTATTTAGTAGTTTTATGCAATAAGTGTTACAATAAATAATTTGGGGTCAGAAGGGAAGGGATGAGGAAGAAGTCAGTAAAACAGTGCAAAACTATATGCACTCTATGTATGACTTTATGTACTGTAAAGAACTAGTTTTGTATTCAAACCAAATTAAGCCAATTGTTAGTAAACTTTGGTTTCAAATTTATATCGTATCTAATGTTTTACAGTATTAAGGGTTAAGCATTACTTTGAGTATTATTTTGGTTTGAGTTGGTTTGAGGTCACGCTAACAAAAACTTAGGAGACGTTACACTTTTGGCATCACATATAAGATATTCAAGACATGATATATATATATACAGTATATATATACTTCTTGTGCAAAACTCTTGTGCGCATCCAAACAGATCAATACAAACACCATATCTACCAAATATACCACATTTACCATTGACTACACCATACAGTGCTATATATAAAGTGTACTAAATGTACAGTTTGTGTTTGAGTTGAATCTTCAAAGCAAAAGCAAAATATAATCATAGAGTAAACCTAAACTCCAAACGCATAACTTCTTAGTGTTGCAAAGGAAACACTAAGTGAGAGTAAGTAAGTAAATGTGAGCACTGGGAGGGCAGGCATGGCATCAGTTAGGGAATGACAGCATCACTATGTATGTGTGTGTGTGTGTGTGTGTGTGTGTGTGTGTGTGTGTGTGTGTGTGTGTGTGTGTGTGTGAGAGAGAGAGAGAGAGAGAGAGAGAGCTGAGCCAGACCTGAGAGCTAACACTCAATTATAATGTTTTAACAAATATGTGTATTCAGTATATGATATGTAGTTTTTAGTAGTAGTAGTAGTATTGTGAGTAAGTGAGTGAGTGAGACATTGCAACAATTGTATGATTATATGATTTTTTAAATCAAAGAGCGAAAACATGTCAGTGAACACCACAACAAACATATATATATATATATATATATATATATATATATATATATATATATCTTAAGTGAAGAGTTCACCACTAAATTCTTGTGCACAACACTCACATGATATGAGTTTGCGTTGATTTCACCCAAAGTCTCAATCAAAAGACTAGAAAAAATAAAGATATTCAACAAAAGATATATAATAGAGAAATAGAGAGAAAAACTAAAGAAAGAGAGGAGATAGATAAATATATATATATATATATATAGAGAGAGAGAGAGAGAGAGAGAGAGAGAGAGGAGAAGACAAGACATGTTTGGATTAGTGAAGACAAACAAAATTTGAGTAACTTTTGTATTGCATTGCATAGCATTTCATTACATAATATATGTTAAAATACTTTGCGGTCATTTCCTTTCAATCATTTCTCTTTATTTTATTTTTTATTCTTACATAACGTCTTGTCGTTCAACGAACTGTTCTCAACTGTAAGCACTGGTAGTATCGTTGGTTGAGTTAGAGAGAGAGTAAGCCAGAGTCGGGGCTCCACTAGTCTTTCATGTGTAGGTGTTTCTCATTTCATACAAAATGCATCAAATGATAAGTTACCATAAAATCATTGTATTATTAGTTTAAATAACATTTGTAGGCATTTACGTAAAAAGAGACTATTTTTGTATCAGAAGATAAATTCAATGAAACCCCCGTTTGTAAGCGTTTTTACAGCTAAACTCAATACACTATTACCGCTGTATTTCTATTTTGAATCAATATTAGACAACACAATCGATATTAACTCACTTGAGCTCTAATCTGTTAACTTATTTTAGTTAGTGTTTTATATCCAAACAATATTTGTTAATAACTTTTAAATATAATTTTTCCCAATCGCTAAATCTTACATTAATCTTTTCTAATATTTCATCTATTGTTTCAAATAATATTTATATTATTTTTGTTCAATTAGTATCAATAAAATAATAATAAAAACACAAATGGATATATAAAATTGTCATACAAAAAGATAAGTTTAACTAAATTAATTGATTGGATGAGAACAGTAAGTTAAATACAAAATAATTGACATTTCCTAATAGTTTACTATAAACTATTTAATTTAAAATTGAGTCTAATTTCCATTATTTCATTTAATGTATTTTGAGAAAAAAAAACTTTATTCACTATAAATGATGTGAACTTATTGTAGAGTATATCCAGTTTTATGAAGGAAAAGGAGATAACATTATTGTGGTTTAGAGTTTAGGTCACCCAATAGGGAAACAGTGGAACAAAAAGTTAATTCTAAATAATAATAAAAAACTATTCAAATGTTTAAGTCTATTGAGTTGTTGCACAGGTATTCATTGAACACATGATAGCATACAGTATGATAGGTTGAGCACTATATAGTAGTATATCTTATATCAGTTTTCAGCAATTATTTCTAGTTTTCATTGATTTGTCCTCAATTTGAGTCAATTTATTAATAACAATAATAATGTAATTCTTGTCTTTTAAATCACAAGCGTATATATGATAAGTATATTGACGTTTATACCCAAACTATAGACACCTCTCGAAATAAGCCGTTCCTAATGTCGATGTTTCCTTAATTAGTTACTTTTAGTACAAATCATATACAAATGTGTAACACAATGGAAATTGTATGGAAAGGCATTTAATGGTTTTGGAGGTTCATTGAAGACATAAGGTTTACAAATAAACAGTGTTGGCCTTACAGTGGCCTGAATTCAATGATATGGATGCAAATGTTTGCTTTCGTTTCCTGTTTTCACTTCAATGTTGACTTATATGTATTTATATCTAAACAATACATTTTTCATTAATATTATTAGACATATGTGAGCGCAAAGGTCCCTATTATTACCTCTCATGCAAAACACTTTCAGAAGTTTTTTCATAATATTTATCACTAAAATAGCGCAACAATTTTCTAAATTAATATTCAATATTTAATTATTTCACAAATTAATATATTAATTATAATATAATATATTGATTATTAGTCACAAACATATTATTATACAATATATTTATATAACAGACGATGTTTAGACTTTAGTGATAAAAACTAGAGTATAATAATTAAGATGATTAGATGTCCAGTTAAGGGAGATTATAGTAGCAATTGTAAGGGTTGGGGTTGGGGTTGGGGTTCGGATATATGCTTGTCTTGTCATTAATGGTTTGCATTAAATATCTCGTTTAAATAAAAAGTTGTGTTAAATGTGTTGTTTTGGGTAAAGATGTGGAAGCGGTGAGTGATGTGTATTCAAACCGGATTTGTGCGTCAATGAACTCAGGACTCGATTGAGAGGCAAACCGTGTTATAAACCGACTCTTAATACAAATGTGTCTTAACAGGTACTAAGGGATGGTGTGCTACCACCGGTGCAACGGCTCGCTCCAGAGTTCGTACTCTTGGATGGCGACTATGCAATGATTACAGAGCCGTAAAGGTGGGAATCCTGAGCCCAAAGCACCTCAACCTCCAAGTTATCCATGACTTGACTCAATGTTGTAAACCTCAACTCCGGATGCCTTTGCAATGATTACTAACTAAACGATAGACAACATTACACTCTCACCGATTCCTAAATAATTTCACTTAAGACTGGTTCTCAACTGCTAATAAACCGCACATCAAATAATACACTATTGAAATATCTTACGGTTCAATAAAACATTAATTATATCTTCAACGAGATTATACTCTCTAAATAAATCAACTTTTAAATAATGCCAAACATTTGTATCTTTTATTTTTATGTAAATCTTATAGATATATATACGTTCCTAAATGTTTAAAATCATTTCTATACATATTAATGCATTTTGACTTTAATCATAGTATTATATATTTATATAATATAAAAATATAATATTATATCAATATGAATAAGTCATTAAATCTACTGTATATTTTTAAATACAGTATAAATAGCATATAAAATATTATAAAATGATTGTAATGACAGCATTTGTTGCCTTTTATTATCAATTTATTTGTGTCAATAAGTGTTAAGCTACTAATAGTGATAATTGTAATAATAATAATAATATGACAATTAGTTATATATATACATATATGAATGAGTAGATAAGTTAAACAGCTTTTGTGATAAGTATTAGTTGTGAAACCAATTGGACAGATACTTAGCCACATATTGGCATATAAGGACTGGTATTCACCACATGATGCATCTATTGCTTAGTTTAAGGCTTATAGTTGGCTTCAAGTATAGCTGTTAATGTTGGAGATTGATGTTTGAATGTTATGCCCCCTCCCCGGCCAACGGGTCGATATTTGGTTCAATGAAAATGCTTTCAATACGTGTCGTGTGTTTGCCTCACTTACATTGCCTACCATTAAGACTAGAGATTGGATCCGTTCAACAACACTATTGACAATAGTTTGCAAAAGGCTTTTATATTACGCGCTCTCTGTATATACAGTATACACACAAAAGTAGAGTATATTGTGTTGATAATACCAATACCAGTAATGCATACCATTCCTATTGCATTGCATTACAATCCACACTATTTATTGTAAACCAACAGATCCTGGTTATGCACCGATGCCCTCTCAACTACAAACAAATATATATATAGACTATACATTCAAACAAAAGTCTATTTAATAATGAAATGACTGGTCGTTCAGCAATTAGTCCAATGAAAGCCAATTGTTTATACTTTGAAATTGCTATAATGTACAGTATATATATAGCATATACTGTATACACATATATAAAATACAATTTAGTCAATTGCATCAAATAGAGAGGGGATAGGGATGTCAGGGTCTTATAGTTTGCCTGTTGTTCAGTTGTTGACCATTTGTGCAAAATATACTCAAAAGTGATTCAATTGTTTGATTGCTTCATTTGCTACCATTTCATTGTACTAACCGTTTCACTACTACTATAACCTATGATGAGCTCAACTATATTTCATTTATGGTGTGATTGGCCTCTAATATGACAACTAAGTGGTAGTGCATCGACTGTGAGAGTTTGCAAACAATAATATATATATACTGTTTATAAAAGATTGTATACTTATGAGTGTTTGGTGTCTAAAGAGAGTCAAATGAATTAGATGTTAGCTGTTTGGCCATCAGTGCCATCGGTGGCACCGATGCGCGCCTGCACTGCACTCAACTTCTTAACTACAATAAGTCACACACAATGTTATGTCGATATAGTTTTTATCGTTGCTTTTGCTCTGCTTTCAGCTACTAATACTAACAATTGCTAAACAGTCTAAATGTAAGAGTAAGTGAATAAAAAACAGAAATAGAGAAAGAGGAGAGAGAGAGAGGAGAGAGAAGAGAGAGAAAAAGAGAGAGAGAGAGAGAGGAGAGAGAAGAGAGAGAAAGAGAGAGAGAGAGAGAGAGAGAAAGAGAAAGAGAGAGCACAGATAAAAGCTAGTGAAGGAAAGAGAGACCAGACATAAAAAGAAGAGTTTTGGACAGAGCTGTATACAGACATTATATATATATATATATACATTGAGTGTGTGTATGAAATGCGGAAAAGAGCTAAAAAGATCAATAACTGTATGTAAGTGTTGTGTTGTGTTTGTAGTTTGCTTTCAATATAATAGCATAGAGTCGTCGTTGTCGTCAATGCGATGCTCTTTCTATTCGCTTATTTCAGAGTACAGTATGTATTGCTGTGAGTATTGTTACCTAAACTCGAACTCACTCTTCACTAACTATACTAAAAACATAGATTCTCATGGATTGTGTGCACACTATATATAAAAATATATGTATATATACTGTGTATACTTTATAAACTAGTGTTATATATATATTAAGTATATATATATGATATGCAAGTTCTGCGATTGCGGAATGGACTGAATGGTAGGTCGGCTATAATATAATAGCAAAACAGCATTCAGTTAGACATACAACACATAATGGTATCTGTTTTGACATTTTCTGGTATTGATAACAATTTTATTCATATTTGAAAAGTTAAATGCATTACAAATATATATACAAATATACTTATATTTATATATATCATACATATATCTGATTATTATTTTTAGACTCGACTTTTGAGAAGAAGTGGTTGACAATTGGGCGCAATAATCACATTAACATAATATTATCAACTCTTGTTAACAAATTATATGACAATAACAGCAAACATAAGGGGAGAGTATGTGAGTGTGTGTGAAGTGAGTGAAAGCAGCAAATAGTTATTGATATTTACAGTATATATAACTTATTGTTAGTAATCGATATAATCTATCATTAGTTTTATGAATGAATTTTCAAACAATTTATTTTAGCGATGAGATAAACGTTAAACTATTGGGTCTAAAGTTTGCCTCAAAATGTTAATAAGTTTTGTGGCAAACGATTAACAATTCATTTATCATAAGTTATTCAGTCATTTATATATATTTATATACTCTATGTGTGAGACAATACTTGAGTAATAAACATAGTTGTGATGTATTTGAATAAAAAGCTGAACTCTTTAGCTAATATTTAGAGAAGTGTCTCATATTATGTATTATTTGTTACTATGGCTGCCTATGCGCTATGTATGCAAACATGACAATGAAACCGACAATAAGCTCAACAAAGATATACTGATAATAATGTTGAGTAGCAGCGAGTGTACCACTATTTCATATGTAATTATATAACTACACAGTGGTTGCAAAGGCCACCAATCGATGCAATATCTGAAATGAGTTTAGTTAATAGACAATGAGACACAATACACTATATTATATATATACATATACTGTATATGAGAGTCAACTATGCCATCACTATATATGCCTGTGCAAGAGTCTGTCAGTCACTTTCTCTCCCTGATCTCTCTCTCTCTCTCTCTCTCTCTCTCTCTCTCTCTCTCTATCAATGATAGTATTGTATGTATTATACCGTATGTATGTAAATCCGATGAGAATTAAAATCAATGCATGTATTGCTTTTAGTGGCAAAACTTTGCAAATGGTTATTAATTCTTATTCTGTAACCATTGAAACCACTATTTTATCAGTTTTATCGCACAATATTTGACTCTCTTTTCATTAACTTTAGGCTCAAATCAAATAATCATTTCAATTGAACAAACATTAAAAACATTAATATAACTATTATTTGTTTGTATATTGAGATCAAGTTTTCTTTACATTTCATACAATATTAGTCAACAAATTATTATTTTTCATTTAATCATTTAAATACTTTATAAGTTTATATCAATAGGTATTTCAAATTGAATATTATTAAAATTTAAAGTTGATATTTTGGCAATTATCTTGTTTGAGTTAACAAATAACAAACAAGTACACAATATTTAAGTTATTTGAGTAGTTAGTAACTCAGTAATAGTTTTTTTATATCATATCATACACTATTAAGAAATCATGTTTTGTCACTTTATACAAAAAAATGATTTTTTAATTGCTATTTTGTATCTCTTATTAAAAAATGTGTGGTTTAATTGATAAATATATTTGCTGAAAAAAATGTAACACTAATACTTCAAATTAAATGTATATACAAACAGGTAAAAATTGTTTTAAATACTTTTCAAAAATATTTTTTATAATTTTGACAAATGTATATATAAATATAAAAAATATCAAAACATTTAATTTTGAATTAGCAATTTCTCATGCATTGATCACATACTGCTATTATTAAGTTTTTTAAATAAATTATAACATTATGATTCAATAGGATTCTTACACTCAAAATACACATTTATAGCAACAAAAATAATTATATATCAAAAAGACTATATTTTGAAATCAAGATCCGAGAAAATTATATACTTATATAAAGTATATATTGTCTAAAATAGAGTACAAAATAAAGTCCTTATATATAATAAATTGATTTAAAAAATATAATATAATATAATACACGACAAAAATCAATTTCTTAACAGCGGTCTCTTTAGAGACAACAATCGTAATCATAATAATCATAACAACAATAACTTTTATATAATGAAATATATGTTTGATTTTGTTTGTTGATCTCAATTAAATTGGGTTATGATTTATGTGCGATAGAGATATTATTTAATTAAATTGTGCCATAAGTTTGCACACTTAATACCAATTATGTCGGTCTTTGTGTTAAAATACACAAATGATATATCAATTTCCGGTCAAAATCCAGGAAATACTGATTTTAGCCAAATTTAATACAAAATTGTCTAATTAAACGTTTCATTGTATACAAACTATTATATCTTTACTTATATTTAAAGTTAAACCTAATAGTCATGTTAAGTGAAAAACATATTTATTAAAATTGCAATGAATTTTATAAATTGAAGGATTTGTTAAGCAATGCTAAACATAAATTTTTATATAAATTTTTTATTATTTATTAATTTCTTAATCATACACTCTAAGGCATATACACATACAACCAACCAATAGTAAATATATGTAAGTATATATATATTTAAATATAAATTATAAATATATAATATTCATTAAAATATAATCACTTAACAATAGCCATGAATTTTAATTTTATAATTTTTGTTTTCTCTCATTTTATACGTTATTTCTCTGAGCATATCATTGCTATTGAGTTGTTGTGTATGTGTTAAGCAATAAACAGCAAACCAAATGCAAGCAACTTATTGAATGGCACTAAACTATGTCAATGTTGATATAATGTTGATATAAACATAATGTGAATAAATATTGATTTCACTAAATATAATGTTGTGAAGGATTTCTCTTTTCAAACACATAGCAAATATATATATATATATATATATAATATTAAAAATATATTTTTTATGTATATTTTTTGTCTTTTTTGTTGTTACATTATTTTAAATATTATTTTATCATAACTTATGTAATATTATATACCGATTTAGTAAAGTTTTAGTACTCTATTGTAATAGTTTGTTTTTTAATTATAATAACAATTTATATTTAATTATGCTATCGTATAGTTAAAAATGGAAAAAATAATTTATAGTTAATAAATCACATATTATCGATAATATTGCAATTAATAAGTCATGTTTATTTAATTAAACACAAATACTATAGTCTTTAGATTATATACTTATAATATACTAAAGTTTGCTACCTTAACATACACCATACCATACCTGATCATTGATGGGGAGGGCATTGAAGGTTGAAATATATATTAGACACTTATATAACACGTTTAATAAATATTAATGTAATTATGAGATGGTGTCCCTGAAACAGTGTGTGAGACCTATGGTTTGAAGTAAAGCCAAACCCTGTATGAGTCTTGAGCTCAATAATAAAAAAGTGGATCTCATATACAAAGTGGTTAAGTGTTAGTCAAGTAGTGGCCATCCCTGACAAACATTTCTTTATACATATAATACATACCTTTACACGACTCACTATTTGTGAGGGAATTCCAATAATTTTCAAATAATTAAATAATTTTCAATTTTTTTTATATAAATCATTTTTGTGCCAAAATACAAGAGATATGATTTTGCTAATCAAGTAATTGTTTTGTTGAGATCTTTATTATATGTTATTATTTAATTAATAAATAATGGCTTTTCAAATAATATGAAGTCATAAATTTATATCAGGAAAAGTGTGTTGATTAATACTACATACAGTATATAATTTTTATTTATTAATACTGAATATACGGTATATACACATATACGCAAAATTGCAATATATATGAAATAAAAACAACATTTAAATTCATTGTTCACTTGTGTTTAAAGTTTTAACACAACATATTGTTTTCCGCGTTATTTAAATATTGTATGAAAAATATTTGTATATTAAATAAATATAAGAAATAATATAATAGCCTTTATTATACAGTATATAAAAATGTATTATAATGTAATGTAATATAAAATATGCTACTAAATAATGTCAATGAATAGTATGACTGAACAGACAACTAGTGGTGTGTTGTCATTGGCGTAAAGCATGAGTGGGACAAAGGGATGGTTAGATCGGTTACATTGCAAGTAAATGCTGTGTATATTTAGCCGTAAATAAAGTTTCATTTTTCATAAAATAGATGTTTGTCTGCTTGACTGCAAACTCACAAAAAACTTAATAAACGAGTATTAGTTCAATAACTTAAATCGATGTAAGATTTTTTCAAAGAGAAATACTAAAATAAAATAAAAATTACTCTCAAAAACACAAAGTGCTTAATACTAAACACTAAGACTAACGAAAAGTTATTGCTTTTTATCGTTTTCTTTATTTTTAACTCTCATTTCAATAAAACTATCAAAACTCTATCTGAGAATAAATTTTTGCTCTTTGGTTGCGATAAAAGATATTTTTTGTGAAATAGTTGTATATTTTATTTATAAATCATATAAATTTCATTTTTTTTAAAATAAGGTTTTTTTACAATTAAATCACTGCATTATATAAGTGATAAATAGGAATAAAAAATGAGACAAAAGTCGAGTAGTTTTGTGGAAATTTCCAGAAAAACAGTTTTGAATTATTTAATTTGATTGTCAGTAAATCAATCATTGGTTGTGTTGTCATTAAACGACATATACTGTTAACATTGTCTTCATTTGGTGTCTGTATTGGCTCGACTTAATCCTTAGTACGGCTCAACCGAAAAAAGCAATAACAATATGAAAGGGAGAGAAAGGGAGAGACAGTGTGTGAGAGAGCAGTAGATGACAAATATGAGGCATAAAAGCTCATGTATTGGCCGTTCAAATGGTTTACTCATTCAATGAAATAAAGATAATGAAATAAATGGTGAGTTGAGTCCCAATGATGTTGAGTTCAGTCACACACATGCAAAGTGTTGCAGCACTGGTGCCCACGATATGTGTTATACAGTATTATAATATGTATGCATTGGTTGACAATTTTAACAGAGTTGTACTGCTTTTACTTACCACTCATGAGACTCAATATCACTCTATGAGAGTCTCCCATCATTATGGATGGGAAAACATTGACAACTGTAGAGAGAGAGAGAGCTACTACTTTAACTATATGTATCGTCAGGACAATAGACAGCGTGATTCACATGTTGCAGGGCATAGACATAGGGATGAGGGATCAGGGATGCAGAGTGAGAAAGTAGATGACTGAATGAATGAGTGAGAAACTCATAATTCAGCCTCACTTACAGTATATATGATGTTATATCGAGGCGACACGCGCTCAGAGGGAGAGGGAGGCCGAGAGGAGCAGATGCCATACCAAACAACAAACACAGACATAAAGAGACAGATATGAAACAAAGCAAACCAAACGAGTGACTCAAACTTTAAATGCATGACTAATAGAAATAAGTTGGCGTCAAATGTATATAAAAAATAATAAAAAGTTTTTAAAAAGTTTTCAATAATTTAAAATAAAGAGTTTAAGTATAGAAATATATCAATAGATAAATATATTGAGTTATAAGTGATGGATAGCAAGTAAAGGTGATTACAACCAAACAAATTTATGGACAATAAATGAAAGCATTGGTAGATATTTTGAGGTGAATTTGTCGATAAGGATCGTAGGGATCGTAATGAGTGCACCACTGAATGCCAATGTGTTTGGTTGGGGTCTACGCGTGACACCGCTCTGACAGCACTGGTATCATATGAGTGGTGCTCATTGAGAGTCATGTAGAGGAGGAGGCATAAAGAGGAGTTGAGAGGCGACTCCTTAGTTCACAAACAACAATGTGTCCGTCTGGCAGTTGCACTGCTATGGCGTGAAAATAGTTAGACCGGTTGGGACACACATCACAATCAAGAGGTTCCCAATGGAGGCCACAAACACAGGGCTCACACACTGAAAGAGGAGAGTCGAGAATGAGGGGAGAGAGAGCTGACTGAAGAAAGAGAGCGACTTTCAGGGGAAAGAGATTTTGTGCTGTTTATGAGCGATATGTATACATATATATATATATATATATATATATACTGTATATATATATAAATATATGTATATAAGTTTGGTGTGTGGCAGTGGTAGTTCAAAGCAAACCAACAAAATGCTTGAGTAGCTCTACCACTCTTAAGAACATTCATAAGCTATACAACGCTTTGTTGAGGGGATCCTCTTTGGTAAGGGAGGTAAGGGATGGGCTCCTCAAACGCACATTAAAAGAAATACATTGTAGTTGGCATTGCACTGGCATTGCATTGCTGATCACATAAAGACACGACAAGACCCATAGCGATCCCAAACTAAAGGTATGGAATCATAAGGAATGCAATGTTAGGTTAGGAAAGACTTCTAAGACTACTTCAACAAATAGACTGACTGGGGGTAAGACCTACTCTCATATGAATCCTATGAGATTTTGTGCAAATTTCAAGTTTTGTCCCAACAATGTATTCAATGATCGGAAGTTACGCTTTCCTGTGCTAAACATCACAATTGCAAACAAATACAAAACACATTTCATATATTACTTATACATTGGATCTAAATTTTCACTCAAATCTAAACAGGAATTCATTTAGTAATTCAATACAAATCACATAACAATTGCATTAAAATACATTTAAATAGCATATTAACTGATTTGTGGAGTCAATCAAATAATTTTGGTTAATATACCATCAAAAAAGTCAATTGGCCACACATTTAACCATACATTTTGTCATAATAGTGACATATACCCAGTGACATGAAATCATATCATATATACAATTGTTATCATAACTTGTTATCACAAGTAAGTGAGAAATTTCGCCGACAAATATGAAAATTAGGTAAAACTTTTAGGAAAAATTCATTCATAAATGAGTACAATTGAAAAGTCGATTAGCTTTAGGTCTCAAACTTGGATACAATGAATAACAAATATATTGTACACCAGTTTTACAACTTATCGATAAAGCAACTCATATACGATACCAGTATATAATGTATTATACTTTAGTCCACTCCCACGGAGTTTCAAAAGTCAATGGTTCACAAACTCGTGCAAATTAGACAAATTCTAAATGGAACAGGCTCATTTGATACCTGGCCACTTTTAGGTAAGTGCTAAATACCACATCACACATTCATTATTTAATTCATTGTCAATTATGCTATCAATTACCACAAATATAACACAATAAGAGTATACATAACTTATTTACAGTATATTTACTGTATATACAGGTACACTATATCTAACATGTATATACAGTATATAACTTATACACAAAAGTTATGCAAACTTTTGTTTAAGCGTTATGCTAATTAAATAAACTTGATAAATTATCTAAGGTGACAATATTACCTATCATTAACATGATACCAATAAAATCATTAACAACAAATAGGCATGGCTTATAAGCATGGTTCATTGTCATTCATATACATTGTTTAACTAATCAATACAAGTGTAATATTACTAAATAAATATATTTGTTTTTATCATAGATTCATGTCATTTATGTGTATATATTTATATATAACATAATAATAATATAATAAATCGTTGCAATCAATGGCCAACGTATGAGACATAAGATTCAGTCATATGTCTGGAAAGCAGTGAATCAGTAGTCAGATTGAAGTTTCAAAAGTATTTTTCTTTTCTTTTTTTTTTGTAAACAATTTGCTTACAGAAAGGTCTTGTTGTTTGGCTCTAAACATAGCACTTGTGGGTCTAAACTGATGGTAAACATATGAGAGGAGACTCATAGGACCCTTAAATAGTAGTGTATTTGAAAGCAATGGTCACTATTAGCCACAACATTAGCGATTGGTATGCATTGAAAGCACGTATTCATAGATTCATAGCATTGATAGCTCACACATAGCATTCATCACACATGAGTTGTGTGTCTTATTAGAGATTATTAGCAGCTTTTCATGAGTTTTGTCAAAATTGATGATTAATTTAAATGATTTGATGTCAATGTATATAAAATACTGACAAATGTGTAAAAATAATAGTTTTTCAAAACAGTATCAATGCTTACCTTCAGATGTATGGATTGTAGTGAGTCTTGAATGCGATTATTCCATAAAGTGTTCACTCAATCACTCATTGCTTTTCATATGAAATGCATTCACAATACAGTTGTGACTATAATATCGTATAATAATATAAGTTTGCTTTTAGAGAGTTTCAGTTAATATATATTTATATATAGAGAAAACACAAACACTGTGTCGACGACTACACTGTAGTCCGCACTGAATGTCATGTTATGAATGCTATGCAATGGTTTGCACTGTTGTCTCACTGTTGTCTGACGTCACTCATAGCATAACGACCAGTGCTTAGCATAGCATCGGCACTGAGACATCTGGTGTGAGAACATTGAGGTATCGCTTCTCCAGTCACTTATCGACTAGTTTTATGGCAATTAGTTAACATGTGTTTCAAGTGTTCAAAAGTTTTTATTCAAATCATTTGCTTTTCAAAACACACTTATATTATAAGTTATACGAGTTATGCGTTAAAGTAGTGCTGAAGCAGTGATGACAGTCATTGATATATTTGTCGATCGCTTACATTATTTACACATATATTATTAAACACACTTTATCTGACATTTTTTGTTTGATTAACTCTATTACTATATATTTGACTAATTTATGTCTCATCTCATTAATTAGTGTTTTGTTTTGAAATCAGTTAATAGTTTTGACGCTTTTATTAATTCATTACAAAAGTCGTTTTGAAATAAAAATATTTTGAAAAAACAAACAAATTTATTATAATATTAATACACTAAAACTTGTATAAGTTTTATACTGTTATTTAAATGGATGCGAAAAAACGGTTCATTAAATAACCTGATTATAGAAATTTTTTAGTGATGGTTATCAACATTTGAATACATCCAATCAAACTTATTAAAGCAATTATCTTATATGTATTATACTGTATTATATTATAAAAAGCAGGAATAGCCAAGTGATTGACTTTTGAATTTGATTTAAATATTCATATTAATGTTTTTTGAGATTCTGGGGGTCGAGGGTTGAAATATTCTACCCCTTTGGCAATGGGTGACAAAGCATAAAAAATGCACAAATTTATCATTTTCATTATATGTATAAATATACTGTATATAACTTAATATATATAGCCATAAATACATTTAATAAACAGCTTATTTAATTAAATGCATTTAACAAAATAAATGATTAATGCATTTAAATAGAGTATAAAAATGCTCGAAAAAGTTTTGTTATTTATTTTGTTTGAAAATACTTAAAGAGAGAGCCATTTATTTAGTTATGAGAAAATAAGAGACGCTTTTTTGATTTAATATTTATAGTATTATTATTAAAGTAAAAATGTATATAAAAGGCAAGTCTTCCGCCTTTCTTTAGCCCGAAAATAGTCAAACAATTTGATATATACTTTATTTATTGTATATTAAGCCATAACTGGTTCGCAATGGATGTAATTATTTCATAAGATATACCAATGTTTCATCGCATGCACACAACATCTAAATATATACAGTAATATAAATTTAGTTTATATATAAATATATTTAAAGCTAAGCTATAGTTTAACTCAATCAGTAATGCATATCATATCATAAGATTCATATATATATTGGAGTTTTTGACATTGCATTACATTCCCTGAGTTGTAGCGAAAAAACAACAAAAATGAGTATAAAAATAATCTGAAAAATCATTGAAACGATTCATATAATGTGAGTATTTTTTGTCTGTATTAATATATTTGCAAATATTTAGTATTTTGAATTGATTAATATAATTGAAATGATATAATGATATATCAAATATACACTTAAGAGAGCCTTCGACGCAATGACTTCATCGCCAACGACTCCCCATTGACTCCAATCACTACATTGACTGCCATTGATGTCAAAATGAAAATCATTTCTTAGAGCTAATTATGAAACTTAACTTTAATGTTATATATATTGATATATTGTATTTATATATTGTTTTATATTGTCTATAAGTAGTGTGTATTTAGTTGTAATAATTTCTTTGTAGAAAAAATTTAGTTATCAAAAAACAATATATAAATTAGTGATAAGAGAGTTAATATACTTTAGAGTATATTAAAAGAAAATGTTTACATATAAATACATTACTCTAATATAAAGACATATTAAAAATGTGATAAATGAGTGCCAATTGAAAACATATTCACGTAATCAAAATACAAGTTTTCTAATATGTATGTTATGTACTGTATATGTGTTTAACATTAGCAATAATTGTTGCTAACTTTTCTCATTGAACTCATTTTGTAAAAAATACATATATTTTTGTTGTTGTTTAGAGCAATGATTTAATAGAAATTTGGAGCCCATTATAAACACAAAGCCTATTATTATTATACATTATATACAGTGTGTTTAGTTGACTTAAATGACTATAAAAGCGACTAATTTTTTGTTTTTATTGTTATCATGTCTTTCACAACAAATATATAAAAATATGTTATTTTATGCACAAAACATCTGCCAAATAAATGAATTCATGAATTATTGAAAGTTTTTTTTGTATGCTTTCAGTTGCGATACACTAAATATATAAGCGTTTCACAAGAATTGTCTCATCTTTTTATTTATTTTTTTTGTCAACAAAAATAAATTTATTTTTATGCATATTTTTTTGCATATTATTAATGCTAATATTATTACATTATGTCAACCGATTTATATATTATAGTTAGTTCTATGATATAGTATAAACTTTCTTAAACATCATATTGCATGATAATATGAAAATTATTAAATTACGACTACAGTAGTTAATAAAATTAATTTTTTATATTTATTTGAAATAACTAAGCATTTAATTAATTTGAGATATTTGTTGATTAATAAGTGAAAATTGATAATAATATGAATTTCTAGTAAAACAAGGCTATATTGCTTTATATAGAATATAAAATGAGAGTAAAGACACAATTAGTGCTAAATATCTAATTATAGACAAATAAAGTGAATTATAGAAAATTTTTCATTAAGTTTAATGTATTTCCTTTTATATGCAAACTTACATAATAAGTATGAAAATTTTGATTATTAAGACATTTAAAAAAGATATTTATATCGTTTATTTGGTGTTTTATTTATTGTCAAAATAGAAAAATAATTAATAAATTATAGTTGTATTCAAATATAAATTAAGTGCTGTTTTCAGATCTAATGATAAGACAATATTTTTTGTGTTAACTTTCTTTATTAATATACTGTAAAAGAGTTACTTAGTTTACATTATTGACATTATATTTATATAAATAAATATACAGTATGTATATATATATATATAGTTATATACAGTATATCATAAGGGAAAAACATAATGAATATTTTATTAATATTGTTAAAAATAATAATAAGTTGATTTACAACTAAACTGCACTGTTTGTGGTATTTTTATCGCAGCATTTCTTTTACTTTTAACCCAAAATATAACACAATTGTAAACCTCAACTAAATTTAGTTTGTTTTTTAAACAAATGCATAAATTATAAATAACTAAATTTAAAATAAATACTCTTTAAGAGTACAAAATTATTTAAATAAATAAATTTATACAATTAAAAAGCCAATTACCCTGGGTTACTGTATTATAGTTAACCTTGTTTGTTGTGTTATTGCATGAGATAATAATAGTGGTTTACTTTAATTATAATTAATTACATTATTAATAATGTTATTATTCAATACATATACTGTACATAAAATTAAAGCATATAATATGATATTAATTTTGAGATCTCATTTAAAAAAATACATTTACCGGTAATATATTAAAATAAATATATAAATGAAGTATAGTGTGTACACTTGTAGTTATAATCAACATTCAAATAACTCATAAATTAACAATTATTTAATTAATAATTAAGAAATTAATATTTTAAGCAACTATTAAGTAAATGTTTTGCAGAGTAAAAGACATTTATACAAAACTTAATGATATGACGGGAGAGTCACTCAAACCGCTACCGGTTTTTTCAATCATTTTTTAAGCTATCATTAAAAAAGTTGTGTTTTGATAAATAAAATTAAAATTAAAATTTTTTCAAATAAAATGTTATGAATGTTTGAATTATTTATATTATAAAATACATGTATTTTGCAAATAACTTGAGTTCAATTCACAGGTTGTGTGATAAATGATTGCATATCAATAAATATTGACATTTGCCCTCAAAAAACTATTTTAAAGTGTTTTAAACAATACTAAGAATATTTATATAATAAAATTTTTTTGATACAAATTAACTGGTATTATAAATCATAGACTGCCTATAAATGCGGAAAAATACTACTAATGTATAAATATTTTGATAAATCTCTAATATTCTAATTAAAATAGAGATGATTTACATGAAATTACATTTAAGATTTATATCATTACAATTAATAATAATTTTTTTAAATATTTCAAACAAATAATTAAAACAAATAAATAAAGTTTAGTGTCAAGTGAATTGTACCGCATATGTAATGGCAATAAATGGCTTATAATGTGATTGAGTGTAACCCGGATTCATGATATCCAATAAATATGCAATTGTTTATCATTTAGATAACTGATTCAAATTTTTAGATTACAATTCATTTAACAAATATATTGATTTCAAGTCAAACATAACTGGATTTGTGGACTAAACTTGAAATTGTTTTGACTTTAGTCATTCAGATGTCACTATCGATTGAAACACAACACAAGGCATCCATAAAATGCTTTATTTTTAGCAAATCATACGTTTTAATCAAATATTTATTATAACAGTACATGTATTTACTGTATAAACTTTTTTATTACTCTTTTTACTGTATAATATTAAATATATTTTATGATACAACTTATATAAGTATATTTAAATAAAAATATATAACTTAAATACAGTATATACTGTATAGTACTGTATATAATATATCTACAAATTACTATTATTCTAATTAATTAATCCAATAATATAATAATTAGAGTTGAATATAAAAAATAATAAAACTGCTAAAATAGTTTAATAATTAAATTGTAAGCAATAATTATGTTGATTATTATGTCAAATCAAATATTTATTAGTAAATAGTTTTGTTGTCACATTAAAAATGCTTTAAATGAAAACAACTCATATCTATAGATATTAAGGAAACAATAGTTTTGGATTATGTTATCGTAATTATATCTACTATTAAATAGACATAAATGATTTACAATGACTTTAACTCATTTTATTAGTTTAATTAATATAATTAATATAAAACAAAAAAATATGTAACAAATATAAACAAAAATATAATTTTGACTTGAATTTACATTATACTTAATAATTGTAATTAATAAATGAAAACAATTTAGATGATAAACATGTGTTTATATTTATTTATAATTTTAGGTGAGAAGCATAACAATTGTAGTCAACTATAAATACAAATATAATTATTTATAATTTAATTTTGGTTACACAAACTTTTTACAAAATTATATAAAACAGAGATTATAATAATAATATGCAATAATGACCATGGTCATCATCATCATCATCATCATGTTGTCTAGTAGTGTGTGTGTGTGTGTGTGTGTGTGTGTGTGTGTGTGTGTGTGTGTGTGTGTGTGTGTTGTATATTTAATTTAAGTGATAGAAATAATAATAACTCTAAACACATAAAATACTAAAAATCATTTTTAATGTCTTTTAATTAACTAAAAATTTGAAATGAAAGTATTTCTAGTTATGACCGTATAATTTATTAGATACTTTAAATCATCAAATATGCTATTGTATTACATTATACAATATATATAATTTATAATAAAATTGACACTTTAATTTTAACAAAATATAAAGTAAAAATATTAGTAATTTGTTATGTAATATGATTTTTTGTGTACAAAATATATTTAAATCAACACAAAAACAACTAATTATTAGAAAGAATTCAAAAAATCCAAAATGTTTTGTTTGTTATATAAAAGGATATTTGAAATTAATTATTTTATGTTCACTAAAATGACGTCAATTTATGTAATTGTTTATATATATAGTATTATAAAAAATAATTATTTTTTTCGTAAACTAGAATTCTTATTAAAAAATAAATATTAAATATTGTGTTATTATTAATATTTTACAATCATGTAAAGTAATTTAAAAAATATTTTTTATATTAATGACAGATTATAACATTATATATTTATTATAAAGTAATTGTATTTAGTTAAATACATCTAAATTTATATTCAAAATATTATCTGCTAAGATTTTTTTACATATTAAGCACACATAAATTAATATAATTTTATAACTAACCCAATGTACTGTATATAATATGTAAATTTATTAATTATTGAATTTAATAAATGATTAATTAGTAATTTATTTATTTAATATTTAACCATATTGTATAAACTATCCATAGCATGCTTATCTATTTTTTTTCTCTCTCTCTCTCTTTCTCTCTCTCTCTATCTATCTATCTCTCGGACTCTCAGATTCATTGTTTAATTGAAAGAATTCACTAAATTTAATTCATCTATTTTACTAAACAATTTTTCTTTCAAAATATTATCCTTAGTCAAAATATAATATTTTTAAATTTTTTTCTATTGATATTAATTTTATAAGTAATTTTCCGATCAATTGTAAAATCTTATAACTTGTTATATATTCAATACAAACATCATAAATATTATAATAATAATTAGTTTTAGATATAGATGTATTTTACCTATATATTTGTTTCACTTATACAAATTTCCCACATTACTATTGAGTATTACAAATATATATAAAAAAAACATTTTTCTATTAATATCATTCAGTTGTAACATTTGGTAAAATTATTTATATTAATACACAAATTGATATAATATAAATATTTAGTTAATATTAATAAAAATATACATAACTACAGGTATAGTTTAGTTTTATATTGTTTTAATATACTATTTTATATAAATTATGTGTCCAATAACTCAAATTACATTACAATATACTATAAAACAAAAGTAGCAATTGGTTGGTTGTTTTACTAAATTTTAATTAATAAAAAACATTAATTTAATGCATAAAACGTGATTTATATTAAACTTATTTTGACTACAAATTCATAATAATTTAAATAGTGATAGATTTATATAATGTTTAGCCCATAATGTGATTTTAAATCATTATTTTACATAATGAGTCGTTAGCTCAGATATCTTGTAATAATGTGGACAATGAATATAACTTTTACTATTTATTTTTTGTAAATAAACTAATGTTTAACCGTTAAGATCACGTTATTTTAATAAAATGAAAACATCTTGAATTTACAAAAATCATTTATTTAATATGTTTTAAATAGATTTATAAATTTAACAGATACATGTAAGATTTTTTATTGTATATTTTATAATACAGTATAATATATATTATAAAAATCATTTTTATTTTTATAATGATAGCAATCTAAAATATTTTACTAACTTAAAATAAAAATAGCTTATAAATTAATTACATTTTTAAATAATTATACATTGCAACTAACTTAATGTATAATATTTTTATTAAAATAAAAAATAGTTAAAAACTTCTAATATAGTAATTTATTAGTTATTGTAAAAAGTAAAATATATAATTTTGTTTGTATTTTATAATGTATTATTAGGTATCACAATATTTTATACAGTTAAATTATACCATAATCTAAACAGGGTCTAATATACAAGTATATTATCTAAATAAAAAACTCCCAAACTCATAAAACATAATATATAAACTCATAATACTCAAACTCACTTTAACACTAATTTGACCAGACTAGTTTAAATTAATAATAAATTAATAATAGTACTAATAATCTAAAACTAGTTTATTTTTATTAAAGTGTAAATTACTACTTAATGTAGTTATTTAAAACTAGTCGTGTCAAGTGATTTTGATAAAATGAGTTTAGGGATTACGAGTACAACCGATCTAAATGATAATAACTAAGATTTTCTATTGAATTATTATTATTATTATTATTATTATCTTTGTATATCACGGTTGTTCCGGTGTGATCACAGTTGTGTCGGCCACTTTTGGTGGCAGAGACACGACTGGTTAGACTCAACTCAAATCTAGTACTTTTCTGACTGTTCTACAACTCTGAAGTATCACTGCTTTTTGCATTTCATAGATCTTAGTTTTTCTGATTTCCAGTGATTCCAAACTTAGGGCCAGATTTTTCGGTATTACGGCCATTGATGACAGTATTATAGGTATTATTTCAACTTTCTTAATGCGCCACATCTTATTGATCTCATAGGCCAAGTCTGTATATTTCCGACGTTTCTCACTATGCGTGTCCTGTAATTTATGTGTTAGTGGGACCGCTATGTCTATTATATACGCCTTATCTTGATGTTTGTCTACTAGGACTATATCTGGGCGGTTGTGGGCCACAGTCTTATCAGTTCTTATTTCTTTATCCCAGTAGAGCTTGGCGCTGTTGTTTTCCATTACACTTTGTGGCTCGTATCTATAGTATGGTAATGGGTCTTTGATTAGTCCGAATCTTATTGCCAGTTCCTGATGTATGATCTTGGCTACTTGATTGTGACGGCTTAGGTACTCGGTATTTGTGAGTACTTTACACCCATTTAGTATATGTTCTATTGTTTCGGACTCCATATGACACATCCTGCACTTGTCTGTTGGTATGTTTAGCTTTTGGATATATTTCTGATGGTTACGGGTCGGAACCACTCGATCTTGTATTGCCATCATGAACCCCTCTGTCTCTCCGTGAAGACCGGCGTACTTCAGCCATTTTGTAGACATTTCTTCGTCTACGTGTGTTTGGTTGAGTTCTGCCCGGTATCTTCCGTGGAGTTCTTTTGAGGCCCATGTGTTAATCCTCTCTTTTTCATTTTGTATATCTATTTGATGTTCAATATTGCTGAGGTTTAGAGGTGTGTAGTTGTAATCGAGTGTTGATGTTATTTTGTGGAGCTCTGAGACATAGCATTTTTGTTGATGGTATTTTCTCAACAGTTCTCGCTGTTTGGCCTCAAGGCTTACAATGTTTAGTAACCCTCTACCCCCATGCTTTCTACTAACACACAGTCGTGCTACAGAACTTCTAGGGTGGTGTAGTCCAAACATTGTAAGTTGTCGCCTTATATGTCTTTCAATGGTCTCAAGTTCTGTTTTACTCCATTTTATTATTCCGAACGAGTATGTCAGTACAGGTATAGCCCAAGTGTTTATGGCTTTGAATTTGTTGTTTGAGTTTAGTTGAGATTTTAGTATTTTTATTATTCTTTGATTTAATGTTTTCTTTATTTCTTCTTTAACTTCTGTCATTTTAGATTTATGCATTTGCTTAATTCCTAAGTACTTATATATATCTCCATTTTCTAGTGCCTTTATATATCCGTTTTCAGTTTCGTATTGATTTCTTTCAGAATAGACTCCTCTTTTCAGTTTCATTATAGCACATTTATCTAATCCGAATTCCATATTTATATCATTGGAGAAAGTTTCTGTTGTTTTTAGCATTGCATTTAAATCAGATTCTTTTTCGGCGTATAGTTTTAAGTCGTCCATATATAGTAGATGTGTTAGATTATATTTTGTATCACTTGATTTTAGATTTACGCCTTTTAGCTTTTTAAGTAGTGATGACAGTGGGTTTATGGCTAAGCAGAACCACAGAGGACTGAGTGAATCTCCTTGAAATATTCCTCTATTTATTTTGATTTCTGTACTTATTTTTGTTCCATTATTTGTATTGACACACAATTTAGTATTCCATTTTTTCATCATATTTTCTAATGTGTTTATCAGTGTGTTGTCAATTTTATATAGTTTTAACACTCTTAATAACCATTTATGAGGGACTGAATCGAATGCTTTCTTATAGTCTATGTATGCCATTTCAAGATTTCTATGTTTTTGACGAGCTCTTATTGTTATGATATTGTCTATTGTTAATTGCTCTTTGCAGCCCATCGAGTGTTTTATACAGCCTTTTTGTTCTTCAGCTATTATGTTGTTGTTACTTAAATGATTATATATTTTTGTTGATATTATGGATGTTAGGATTTTATACATTGTTGTTAGGCAAGTGATGGGTCTATATTTGCTGGGATCTGATGTATTTTCTGTTTTTGGGAGTAGATATGTTATTCCGGAAGTGAGGAAGTCATCGGTTTGTCCTGTTTGTATTATTTTATTCATTGCTATTGCCATTGGTTGATGAACTGTTGTAAAGTGTTTATACCAGAAGTTTTGTATTTTGTCTTGTCCTGGGCTTTTCCAATTGTGGGATTTCTTGAGGGCTTCGGTTAAGTCATCTTTAATTATATTTACTGAAGTCATTTGTGGTATTTCTTTATTTTCATCTTCAATATCATTTATCCAATTAGATTCTTTATATTCCTTTGGGTTACTCCAGATTTCTTTCCAGTAGTTTTCTATTTCATCTATTTGTGGTGTATTGTTATTATTGCTTGAATTTATTTTATTTTGATTTCTATAGAACATTTTTTCGTTATTATAGTACATTGTATTTTGTTTTCGTCTTTCGCTTTGTATTTTATATCTTCTAATTCTTTGTGATAGTGCTTGAACTGTTTGTTTTAATGTGTCGTTGTAATTTCGGATTATGGATTCAAATTCAGGTTTTCCAGGTTTTGTCTGTAATGATCGGTATATATCTTTTAATGATTGGTTAAGTCTTTTTGATTTGTTTCCATTTAACACTTGCGTTATTCTTCCAATTATTTTTCTTTTCCCTTCTATCCGTGTCTCTATTCGCTTTTGCCATTTAGGTATTACATTTTCTTGATTTGGTTTTGTTGTATACATGTGTTCTATTTTGTAGCCTAAGAGTCTCGATACTGCTACTGCTGCACAATACGTTATTGTATTAATTGCGCTCAACGACATATTTTCTTCGATGTAATCTTTAAGTATATCATTTATCGTTATTATAGTAGATCTTGTTTTAATGCCACTTCTTATTTTTGGTAATTTAGGTCTGAATTCTATTTCAAAGTCTTTATATTGTTCTAAAGATGTTTTTAGTTCATTTTCTGCTGTTATTCTGTTTATTTCATCATTTTTATTGTTTATGTTATCTGTTGTTGTAGGTGTCTCTTCTATTTCTGGCACTACTTCTACTGTGGTATTTAATTCAGTTGTTTCATTTAATGATAGTTCATGTGCCACTTGTTGTTTGATTTCTTGTAATTCAATCGGAGATATTTTATTATTCTTTGCTAAGAATCGCCGTTGGTCTGCAATTCTTTGTTCCGTTACATTTAGTTCTGGATATTTTTGTTTGAATGCTAAGTATATTTGGTTTCTGTAATCAGTCATATTTGTTTCGAGTCGAGTTGATCTGTAGTATTCGCGCATTATCAAGGTATTCATCTCATGTGTCCATCTCATGCGCTTTTGCGATTTGTCAACCAAATTGGTCAGTTGTTGCTGAGAACCAGCTTGAACTGAAACATTTTGGAGGTTAGTCTGATTTTGTTGACTAGTCTGCGGTCGCATTACATCACAGCTTATTATTATTATTATTATTATTATTATTATTATTATTATTATTATTATTATTATTATTATTATTATTATTATTATTATTATTATTATTATTATTATTATTATTATTATTATTATTATTATTATTATTATTATTATTATTATTATTATTATTATTATTATTATTATTATTATTATTATTATTATTATTATTATTATTATTATTATTATTATTATTATTATTATTATTATTATTATTATTATTATTATTATTATTATTATTATTATTATTATTAACTATTTAATGTATTAAATACATATCAACTGATTTTCTGCAAAATTGAATGAAAAAATAAATATTGAACTTAACTTTTATTTAATTTTTTCATAAAAAAAATTTAAACAATAAGTTACTACAGTATATATATAATGATAATAACTAACTAATTAAAATACTGTTAAATAAACTAAAAGACAACTTTCATCTTATTGTAAATTATTTAAACCAAAAATAAATGAAAGCAAAGCACTAAATAATTAAAAAGAGTAATACAAAGATTCAGTGAATTACACCTACAATACCAATACAATTGCATTGCAAACCAATGAATTTGATGGCTAATCAATTGTGGACTACCGGTGCTCTAAACAGACATTTGGCGAACAAATAATAAATAAAGCAATAATAGTCTAACAGATAAAAGCAATTTGCATTTAACTTAAAATTATTTCTATGTATTGAAATGTTTGTTTTACTCTTAAACAAAATGGTATATAAATTACATAAAATTGAAACAATACTTATTTGAAAATAATCAATAATATTATTTTGCTATACATTTGTATATTATTATTATTTTAATGGAATCTGAAATACAGTATTTAATATTATAAAATAAAATATTTTGAAGTCATATTGATTTCACGATGTTATTAAAATGATAGAAAAAATGTAAAAATATTTTTTTAAATACATTTCCTGTGATATATTATCTTTGGTCATCTCTATTGTGGCAAACCTTGAGTTATATCGCAACATAAGTTTACAGTAAGTAAACAAATTCAATATCAATTGCCTTCAAATGCTGATTAAAGTCATTGCAACACAACTGTTGGTCTCAAAGTGCGAGAGAGAGAGAGAGAGAGTATTTCAATAACACATAAACCGCGTAAACATGTATTTAATGTAACAAATATTATGACAGTACAGTAGTTTATATAACAATAAGCCATAATATTGTCATTTTTAACAACTTAATTGTCATACGATTGAAAAAAACATTATAATCATAAATAAGTCCTTCAATTTGATTATTTGGAAAAATAATAATGTAATAACAAAACGATTTACATTTAAGATAAATTGTAGCCGTTTTACACAAATAATCATTTTGTTAGCATTACGTGTTGTTATGTAAAATCAATAATTAAAATAACAAAAAAACAAATTTTGTCAAATATTGCTTTTAAACACTTTTTAATATAATTATAATAAAACAGTAATAAAATTGTATAAAATTATTTGATTGTCTTATTAAAAAATAATTATTTTAATAGTTAAAAACTTATTAAATTAGTTAACAACAACTAATTTGCTTATATTTAAAATTGATAAATTAGCATGGCACATATAAAACTTAATACAACAATATTTGTTCAAATTTTAAAGGTATTGTCTTTTAAGTATTTGGTGTCAATAAAAATATCGTGACATATCATTAGCTGTCAAACATGATATTTGCATTTTATAAAAAAATATTCACAAATGATGATGATTGATTTATGTAATAGAAAATATATATACTGTATTTTAAAATCTATATAAAAAATGGTATCAAATTTTTAACCATCAAATATAATACATTTGGTTTTGTAACAAAATATTTTGATATAAACAATAAAAGGTTAGACACGATATACAAAATAAATATAAAAACAAATCAAACAAAAAATAAAAGATATTTTCAAATATTTTATAGTTTTTTCCAGTGTTTGATATGAAATATAGTATTTAATTTCTATAACTTTTTTGGTTTTCTATTTAATATACAAATGTATAATAACAATCTAAAAGTATTTTTTTTTATTTTTATAGAAAATTTGCAAAGAATTTTGAGTTTTTATGTAGAATTTATTGTTAAATAAAATCATATTTGAAAAACCAGTTAGTTGTCTGTTTATAATATTTTTATTGTATAAAACATTTATATTTTTCAAAAAAAATATTATCTACATTTTTTAATTGATAATTAGTCTCAAAACGAGATAAAAACAATTAATTTACAAAATGACACTGAGTCTTTATGATTTGCTTTTTAATTAAACATTTTACTGAAAATAAAATATTAAAATAAGTTAGAGTAGTAGAAAATAAATAGAAAATATATTATTATATATTTTTTATATAAGTTTAATTAAACAACAACTTACAAATTAGTTTAATAAACTCTATTACATTAAAAACTAATAATAATGTTATTATTTTGTATTAAAAATGTAAACTTAAATTTCTGACTTTAGATAGAAAAATAGTTAATATTTTATAATAATAGAAATATAAATTAGATATTTTATGTGACTTAAAAATTTCAGTTTTAACCATGATATTTTTTAAGTAAGTATATTTAAACTAAAATTGTTTAGAAATCAGTATACATTAATTTGTTTAAATTATAAAATTATTATATTATTGAATGTTTAAAGTTTAGTTTAAAAAATAATTTTTATAATAAAATTATTTATATTAAAAACTATTAATAAAGTCAACAATATAACAATCTTTATTATAATTGTAATTATTAAGAATATTCAATTAATACAATACAATCATAGTGTAAACATAAAAAATAAACTAGTACAATTTGATAATAGCTAAGCTTAAAGTATATCTATATTTATTCCCATTATAAACATTGTTGTTAAGTAGATGATGTCATACTTTTAACAACAATTATTATTACAACTAATAAAAAAGATTAAAATATTTATATTATTAACAAAATATTAATATATAAGGAAATTATTTAAGTCATTTCCAACTTATAAGGTTGTTATAACGTTAAGTAACTTAATTGTAACGTTAATTATGAAAATTTTGTTAAATTTACAATATAAAAAACATTACCAATGCAATTTTAATTACATTTATGACCAAATATGATAACTAATAATACTAAATAAATACATATGATATATATAACTGTATTTTATTCTAGTTTAACAAAATGTAAAAAATGTAATATATTTATCTAAAACTAAATTTTTTTATATATATATGCTTTAATCAACACATTTATACTTTTTTAATTTACATATTTATCAATAATTAGTAAATTGATTAAAATGTAATCACATTTAATAATGTTCTAAAAAAATTTATAAAAAAAACTTTATAAAACGTTTTATTATTTATAAAAATTAACGTACATTAATAAAACATTTAATGAAAAAACAAAATATATATATTGTTTTTGTGTTTTTCTAACTTCACAAAAGTATGAATTTGACCCCACATTTAGGTTAAATAACCTTTAATTAACAATTATTTTAAATGTGATTTTCTATAATATTTTTTATATTCTGCAGTTATTGTTCTTTAAGACTACGATTGGTTTTAATAAAAAAATCTTAATAAGAAATTTTATCGAAATACAAGTACTAAGTATTATATAGACATCAATTATTTTATCGCTTTATATTTGCCGAATCTCTTCGATTTTTTACATAAAAAAGTCTAATGTTGTTAAACAAAATATTAAAAATTAATAATTTAAATAAATTTAAGTTTTTGGAAATGACTTATACTAAAGGATATATTTTTAATGTTATTTTTAATAATACGCCAATTGATTAATTAAAAAGTTTATTATTATTCAAAATTTATTTTAAAAATAGTATAATAATTGACTAAAGACAACAAAAAAATGAGTTCCGCTTACATTTCCGTTTAAAACTTATATTTAATTATTTATTTAATAAAGATTTGCAAACTAATGAATCGATGAGCTATTTAGCAACTGTTAGTCAGTTAATCGATTATATGAACATTTTGTCATTTATTTGACAGTTAAATGTATTTTAGATGTGTTTTATTGTCAAATAAGATTTTCTTTGACTCTTTATTCATATATCCATATATTGTTTAACAGACAGTTAGATCCATATCTTTATGTTAGACAGTAATTGCAATGTAAGCACATTTGATGGCCTCTCATCACTATTACATCAAATACAAGTGTTAACGACTTCAGACTACATCCTTATAAAAGACAAAAATATTTTATTTATTTTTATATAAATTATTACATATAAAACATATTTTGTTTTGTCTATTATTGTAATAGTATTATATTATTACAAATTATATTATGGTCTGAACTATTTTAACAAAAAGTTCAATATTTTAGAAAAACACTAATACTGTATAAGACATAACAATATTTGAATTTTACGACAGAAATCCATAACAAATTAAACTAAAGCTTTTTAATTCAGTGTAAAACACTTTAAATATATTGGATGTAAACAATAGATTTAAAGAAAAAAATTAATTGAATCACTTGAAGACATTCTCTAAATAGTAGTTTAATCATAAAATTTATTCAACGATTTCTACCAAATAAATCTTTACTATAGAGTTAAATCCCATTTTATAATAGAGAAAACAGAATATCATTAGAATTGGGGTGTATTTGAGATTTATATGAGAAATATTGATTTCATTTATTCAAAATAGCTTTTACTCAGAATTACATTGAAATGTAAGTTTTGTTTTATGGATTCAAACAGTTTTCACATTGCATTTGGAAACTAAGTTTAGTAATAAATATAAATAATATTTTACATATAGTATCAAATCTAATGTTATTTTAATGTTATTTCAATAAAACTGTATTAAAAAAGTTTTTACATAATACTTACTTTAAAAATAATTTTAATGTTTTAACTAAATTAATTTATAAAATAACTTAGAATTGTTAAATATTATTAATTTAAAAGTAATATTATATCACACTAAAATAAAATGTAATAAAAATTAAAATATGAATTAACAAAGCACTAAAAATTTGCATATCTCATGATAATTGATTATTTAAATTTACTCAAATTGTTTAAACAATGTATTAAATGTATAAATTACACAATAATTATAATTGTTCTGAAATTATGCAAATTTTTTTAATTAAAAGAAATTGAAAATTTACACTACAGTTCATAATTTATTAAATTAGTAAAATTTCTCATAAAATTCTTAACTAATTCTCTAAATATAAAAAATATTACAAAAATTTAACATTAAATTTTGAAAGTAAATTCTGGATTAAGTGGTTTCTAAACAGAAAAAATTGATAAAAATAAAAATAACAGAAATATCAAATTAAATAACGAATGACATTGAAAGCAGTTTTAAACTACAAAAAAATGTTTGAATAATATTACATATAACATAATATTATAGTATAAAATGCTGAAAATTTAAAAATTTTAGATCTATTGATGCGTTTATTGATATTACAATTTAATATATTTTATATCAACCATAATATTATATTAAAAGAAACACTGTTAGCACTATCCACTCAATAAATTAAATTATAACTAGTAACTTCATAAACTAGGAATTAAAATTTATATAAAATAAAATATAAGTTTTCTATTAAAATAATACATTAATAAAGCCTATAAAAAATATTTAAATATAGTATATGCTTATTTGTTAATAAAATGAATTTAAAATTTTAATAAAATATATAATATTAAATAAATAATATTAGAAATGAAATACGATAAATAAATTATTAGATTATAATAATATGTTATTATTACAAAATATTTAAATGTGATTTTTCTTATTAAAAAATAATTTGTTATCTATATAATAATGATATCACCTATTTTTTAATAAAACCTAGATATCTAGTACTAACTAATGTTCAATATATTTATAAAGTATTACTAACAATTTAATAGATAAAAAATTAGTTTTTTTTATTTTATAGAAATAATGGTTAATATATTTATTTATTTATCTATAGACATAAATGAATTGTGTATGTAATATGAATATTACTATAAATAATTTAATATAATTTTTTAATTACTAATAATATAAAATTATAAGTAAACTATAAACTTATACTATATTAAACATGTTATTTTTACAATTGTATAACTGTAAAAAATGTATGTAAATGTAAATATAGATTATTTTTAAAGTTGAAATAAAATTATACCTGTAATTTATAAAAATTTCAACTATAAATAAATGTTATAATTTTAACTTGTAAATTTTTTAAATTAGTTAATTAATTAATATTAATTCTTGTAGTTATTAAATTTATTTATATTATTAATTTACTGTATATTATAATTAAATATAAAATAGGTTTAATAAGTAGAGTTTTATATAAAATATTTAAATATAGCACATATGCGATAATCAAATAATGATCATATAATAAGTTGTATAGTATTATATCGGTATAATATTTTATTTTACAGACAACTATTATACAATAAACATATCATAAAGCCATTTATTATTTTATAAATTGTAAGTAGTGTTGACAAAAAAGAGAAATTTATAAAATAATCGAGAAATTTCTAGAAAGTTTCTTAAAGAAATTTCTATCTATGGGATCCCCTCTTAATTTTGTTATCTTGATATTTGCTATCATATAACAATACATTACCGTAAATATTATTATTAGTAATTTAATTATTAATTAAAGTAAAAAATTAATTAATTAAATTACAGTATGATATATATAATAAAATGGTAAATACAATTTTACAAAACTAATTATTATTAAATAATTATAATATTTTATATATAGGTTTCTCATTTGTATAGTATTGTACTAATTTATACTGTATAGTATAATATATGTATAATATTATATTTTATTAATATAGTATTACAATAACTATAGATATGGGGATCCTATTGTATAACAATAAAGTTAAATTTCTATAGAAATTTATTCACGAGAAACTTTCTAGAAACTTTCTCACGGAAATTTATTAGAAACTTTCTATTTGCCCATCTCTAATTGTAAGTTATAATACAAATTATACCTAATAAAATATATAAAAAATGTAATAATAATACTGTAAATAAATACTATAATGTATTAGACAATAATTTAATTAAAATTTTTTAATTCATGACTATTATGTAAAAATGATATATTGTTTTCTGTATAAATATAATAGTTTTTAAAAGCATAGGTATTGCACTTGTTATACAAACTATTATACAAATTATAGTTTTAGTCTTGTATTATATTTTTATAATTTTAATGAATAAAATTTGTCAAAAAAATCATTATTTAAAACATGAAATATTTACTTTGCAAACGATATTTTGTTAATTTCACTCAAATGAAGCAAAACCACAGAATTGCACAAAAATGCTGTTTTTATTTAAAATGACAACATTTGGAAAATACTGTAAATTGTGAGACTGTTGTATTGATCTATAAAATATTTATCAATATAACTGTTATTATTAGATAATAGTTGGAAAATGCTTCTGTCATTAATTAATAATTACTTCAATAAAATTTTCGAAAAACAATATTAATATTTAATACATCATAAAAAGTGTAGACATTTAGTTTTAAGTGTCTCATTCATATAGTATTTATGCAAAAAAAATGAAAATTTTATTACTAAAATTACTAAAGTATTTGCAAACATTCACTTTAACTAAAATTCAGATAAAGTGTTTTCATTTCTACTATTAATAACTTAAATAACAGAAATAATAACTTAAACTTATGTTTTATGTAAAGAATAACAATTTTTTTCTGTAAATACGTGTGAAAATTATTTAAGTAATACATTTCAATATACTTATATACAATGTTGTGATAAATCGGTTAAATCGATGATATGACCCAATTTGAGTGATACGATCTATACATAAAATGGTTGTGTATTTGTTTTGCCACTTATTTATAATTACTGTAAAATTATTGTTTGAAAATAATCTCAAATTAATATTATTTGATGTTTTAAAATAAAACATTTTATTTTTTGTGATCATTAAAAAAAATATGCTGCTGCAATTTAATATATTATAACGTAATTTTTAATTAAATTATTACTACTATATTATGATAATTGAAAATATTAAAAGTTTTATGTATTATAAACTATTTAGAGCAAATAATCAAATGTTGCATTTAATATGAATTTTAAGTTACTATACTTTTCTAATTATAAAAATGCTGAGTAAATAACAGTAAAACTAATAAAAATATTTAGAAAAATAGGATTCAAATATTATATTCATATATTTTTATGACTGTATTAATCAATACTATTACTTATCTACTATACTAACAATTACATTATAGATTTATATTAACTTATAATTAATAAATTAATTCATAAATGATGTATTAATCATATGTTAAAAAAACAAATTCAAAGCAAAAAAAATATGTTGAAATTAATTAAAATTAGTCAAACAAATTAATTATTAGTTTATGATTAAAATAAAAAGCAAATGTGTGTATTGTGAGTACAATATAATTAAGTTTAAGTTTGTTGAATATTATTTTTATTAATAAAAGATAAATAAATCCAACAATAAATGGAAAATGTGATTAATATAATTGGCAAACTGTTATTTAATTAGTTGTATATAAATTGGTCCAAAAATGTTTAGCATTAAAAATCATGATTTTTATTTAATGTTCTGTAGATATTACAGTAGTTTATTATACTTATTTTGATTGGAATTAATTAGAGAAAATTACATTTAGATAAATATCATGAAATATAAAATAAGATACTGAGAAATAAGTACAAACCAATATTTAAACAATACATTATTTTTACATTATTTTAAAATTAAGAGATAATTTGATATTTTATTAAATAATTAACAATTTTCAAATAAATTAATAATGAATTGTGTATTATATAATATTATATAAAAGGTTTTCATAGTTATAGTATTTAAATTTTAAATGTCGGACATAGGAAATAAAATACATGAATGTTGAGACTCGAACTCATTACCATTCGATTCATATAATGGCTGTCATAATCACTGAGTGTTAATCTTTCAAAAAAAATTTTGCGATATATTAAATAGGAACGACCCATATATTATTTGGTAAACTTTTCAAACAAATAATTATTGCTTTAATTTTGTTATCATAATAGTGTCTAAAACTAACAAACTTTTAACAAATATTACTTCATTTCTATTCAAAAGACATACGGGTTTTGATTTACTCTTCTTTTCAATTATTTTAGTACAACTGTTGGAAACAACAGCTAAACATTGAATGTAATGGTTATTACATTTGATATAAAATTGAATAAACGAAATAAATGAATGAAACTAAAGAAATGACACTAAATCTTACTGTATATACAGTATATATATATATACTGTTATGTTGTATAATATTATATATATAAAGTATATACAGTAAATGCTTTTATATAATGTGTGTAATACTGTGTATTGTTCAATAAATCACAAATGGATTTGAATTAATATTACTTTATATATAGTATATGTTATAATGTAGTTATTTATGAATCGTGTGAAATGCATATTTGCTACTCTATTATACTTTATACCACTGTATATACGTTGTTCAACACTCATATCAATCATACATTTGATATACCGGTGTATGTATTCGTTACATATGTTGTCACTAAAAGTATTAATGGATAAAATTTAAATAAAATATATTTACAATATAATAAAATTTTACCTGAAACTACTGAACATCTTTTTTTATATAAATGAATTTTAGCATAATTTGATAAAATGTAGTAATATTATAAAATTATATAAAAAGTGTCAAAATATATTAACGTATTATATACTATACGTAAATATACCACTGTATAAAATTATCAAATAAATATAAACTATAGTAATATTTGAGAGAATCAATAATATTCATTCATACAGTATATACTGTACATGTAATGAATGTCAAAAATAAATAAAGCATTATTTGAATCTTATAATGTTAAAATTTTATTATAATTAAGAAATAATTATTTTTTAAAAATATAATCAATAATTTAACATTATTTTTTAGCAAACAATTTACAGTTGACCATTGTCAATAAGTGATTATGTTTCTCAAATTATTTCCATTTATTGTCAATTTTTATTATATCGATATAACATATTGTAAAATAATAAAACAAAACTTCATTTTCAGTAAAGAAAACATTTATATAATATCTTATTCTAGAAAAATAATAACTTAATCAATAATCGTCTCTTATATTGAAAAATATCTTCAAAAAATGTGTGTTTATATAACAAAAAACAAAAAGATAAAACACTCGTTTGATAATTAAATAAATCGATATAATGACCAACAGATCATTAGTTAGGTTTTTATTTGGCATTAATTAATTCTAACGTAAATATCATTTGTCAGATTGCAAATAGTGTACTAATTTACCTATTTTTATATTGGATGAAATGTTTACAATTTTTACGAGAATTTTTGTTATAAGTTTCTAGTAATTAAAAAAATACAATAATAAGAGATAATATTATTACATTTAGTTGAAAATAAAAATGTAACACATTTTAACAAAAGATATACTAAAAGTTTTTTAAATTAATAGTGATTTTAGGAGTATCTGATTTTGAAGACAAATGTCAATATTTAATTTTTCTAAAATTTTATTTAAAAAATTAGCATTTATTTAAATTACAATATCAAATAGAAATTTAAAGACACAGATTTGATAAATTATTATATTATACCATTAATTTTTTATAAATAGTATAGAAATTTCATAGAATTTATTTTTAAAAATTGCAATAAACTTGCCAACGCTAACTATAATAAAGTATTTTTTTTAACTCCCAATAGCAACACTGTTGTTACTTAAATATATAGTATATAATAAATTTTATATACTGTTACAAACAAATATTAATAAATAAATAACTATCTATTTATGTTTTGTAAAACTTATAATTATTTTTTTAAATTTACATTTCTATAATAAAAATATTTTATATATATAATTTGAATTTTATGAAAATAAATTTTTGTATTTATTATTTTTGAATAAAATTTTGACCATTTAAAAATTAAGATCAATGATACTCTGGTGATTACTAATTAATAATTTAAATTAATGAAAATTAAGTACATATTCATGAATTCATTATACAGTATATCTATTATACTGTATAATGTTTAAAGTTATTGTATATTATATAATATGACTTTATAGTATTGTAATGTATGTTTAAAATGATATATTTAACAAACAAAATGATATCTTACTATGAGATTGCATCACCCGTTAAAAGAGGTCTGATGTAATTATCTGGTCAATCATAAGAGTAAATAAAAAATAATTAATTATAAATATATTGAGTCTAAAATTATCTATAACTTTGCCACTTGTGGTCATTTTTATATTAAAAATATAGTTTAATAGATATTCACAAAACATTATGAGTCGGGAGTCTGATGCGGTCTGATTTTAAGATAGAGCCTATCTTTGTATTAATATATTAGTATTTTAATAACATTATAACTTTATATCATAATTTATTTAATTTTTAAAATACGGTATAATTGTATTTTCTTGTAAATTAATATTTAATTAAAAATAAGGGAAATTATTATTATTTAAAAAATAATAAGATATGACAATTTTATATACTGTACATAGTTTAGATTGGAAATAATTTTAATATAAATAAATATTGTTAGTAAATATTTTTTAATAAAAAATAATATACGTATTGGTATAATAGTTATAATAGAAAAAAATTATTCAATATAGTTTACAGTAATTTAAATATTCAAAAGTTATTTAGTTAATTTGATTAATTTACATTCATATCAATAGTAATACTATACATATCTCAAATAATTTACTTTTTGTAAACTGTTTAAAATGTCAAAATTAATTAATTAATCAGAATTAAAATTATTTTAAACTAAATATTTCATAATAAATATATCATCCATTGTTTTAAATAGATTTTTCAAACATATCGGGAAACTATTTGACCAGATTAGAGATTTACGCTATTGAGAGTAAATTGAGAGTAAATTCCCGTTTTCCCGAAATCTTTTAATAAAGTGGTCACGGGATTTTATTCTCAGTGATTTTAACGGGGAATATTGAATAATGATATAATTTGGTTAAATAATAATAAAATTGAAAAAATCGGTAATTGCATTTGACCACAATTGATCCCCGAACTCCCGTCATGCAGTTGACAACATGTATTTTGTAATGGCCACTGGAGTCCATTCCCGTTTGATTTTGTGCCAGTTTTTTGTGGCTAATGTGGTACTCTAAATGCAATAATATGTTTAACTGCTAATTATATTAAAATATCAATTATTGTTTATTTATTTCATTAAAATTTAGAAAATTTAACTCTAAAAAACTACGTTTGAAATATATCCCCCTATAATGTACTTAAATACACAATAAATTATTAATGCTAATATAAAATTAATCAAATAATTAAAATATATTAACATTTACAATTTACTAAAATAAAACAAATTCACATTTTTTATATAATATAATTAATTATATGTTATTTTTAAGAACCATTATTTTTAAATTAAATTGTAATTATTGTTAATTATAAATAATATTTTGTTTTTTAAATTTCAATTTATTAACATAAAAATGGTATGTTTTTTGAACGTGTATTTTATATAACAATAATAATTTTTTACACAACAGTAATTTATATCAATATATTTGACTTTTTTGTATCAATAGATATATTGTATTGTATTGATAGATATATTTAAAATGAAATGTTGTATTGAATGTACTGTAGAGTAGAGATTTAAGTTAATGTCAATAGTGTTGGGAAAATGAGTAAATTTCAAGAATTTTTTAAAAGTTGTAATAAAAGTTTAATTAATTGTTTTTAATATTATTGTATTTAAATTTATATAGTTATTTATAATTTAATAATAAATATATACTATCAATATATCTAAAATATATTTATTATAATTTGTTGTTTATAATGAGACTGTTGTAAATAGAGACTTTTTTATAAAAAATTTTTAGAAATATTTTATGAAAATTTCTTTTAACATCACATTATATGTCAATACCGGTGCTTTGATACAATATAACCAAAACAAATGGATTTATAAACAAACCATTAAAATTCTAGTCACCTTTGGTGGTGTCAAACACTTGAAATAAAAACAAAATTAAATTCAAATCTCATGATTCATGACCTACTACTGGGTGTCAATATGTTTGGATAGCGGATGACAATTATATAAAGTATAAAAGTATTTCAATTCTTAGTATTTCTTTGAAAACTAAATTTATTTAAACTAAACTCAATAAATATCACAATAATTTATTTATTATTTTAGTGTTCATATAATTCATTATTAATATTAAAAACAGTACTTTGAATAGTACTTTGAAGAGTGAATTAATTTGAATATAAATTATGAACTTATGTATGTAATTGATGTCTTGAAAAATAAAAAATTTTAAATAATTATTATTACAGTTAATAATACAGTATATACTCTATAATAATGAATTGTTAGAAATATTTAATTTATTATAATTATATAATCGGTTGTCTTATTGATGACATTTTTAATGTCCTTAGATTTGCATCAATTTCTAAGTAAAGACTTTATTGTTAGCACTCGTAATATTGTATTCCTATTATACTGATTGGAAACGTCGGAAATAATTAAAGTTAACATTATTTTTCATCAATCATTTTCTTTATAATTTAAGTTTTTTTATAGTATTTTTAAAAAATACATTTAATTATACTTTTTGTCGTTTGAAACATACCATATAAATAGATAACATATTTTAATTCTATTTTTTAATAAATTTGAAATCAAAAAAAAATATTTTTTTTATATATTACTTAAAATTTGTAAAACACAAGAGTAAAATAATTTGCCAAATAAACACAACTGGTCTGATAACGCCTGTGCGGATCATAGCTTTGGCCGATAGTCGTGCGCACCGTTAGTGCCGTCAGTTTTACCATTTATATGACGAGTTTATTGGCAATAATAAGCAGATTCTTACCGCTCAATGATTTGAGTGTTGTGTCTGTCTTTAAAAAATAACTTTTACTTTTAATTTAATCTGTAATTTCACAGCCACTCGACAAAGTGAAAGATTAATGTATTGTTAACTATCAAAAAACAAGTAATTAAATCCTTAAAACTTGTTTTCATAAAGTTTTCACCACATTTCGCACTAAACAAAAAAGTTAAACAATTGTTCAAAATTGACTCACATTTTTCTGTAAAATACTTTTAGTAATAAATATGATATCAATTTTATGTTACTTTTCAATTTTGTGGACTATATTGTATAATTGAGTACCACTTAGAGTACTATTTTGTAATTCAACTATAGTTTACATAAACTAAAGACTTAATAAAATTAAAGTGCAATTTTGTGGTATTTTCAACACAAAAGTTCGTGTCTTTATATAAGAGTTTAGGACTTAAGTGCCACAAATTGAAACATTTGTCTGAACACATTTAAACATTTAGTTATCAATAAATCCGATTTAATCATTAAAACTCCGACAACTACTCAGCCATTTGAATGAACGGTTTGGATGCTGTGATGGCTCAACAATAATATAATTAACTAATGGCTTCACTTAAAGACCAAACATCACATCTGATATAGACTTACATAACAAATACTACAACAAAAGTTGTTTGTATTGCAAACAAAAATAAGAGAATATATTTATCGACGAAAAACGTAAACTTATAATCAAAATTGAAAGTATGGATAGTATGGTCATAGAGTTGTATAACAGCGACAAAATTGTGTCGACAATGCTTAACAAGAGTGACCCAATAGTGATGGACACTACCATCATCTATGATAACAGTTCCTCCGATATGAGCACAACAGAGATGCCACCCGAAAACATATTCATACTTCCCATTTGGCAACAAATTTTGTGGACTATAGTGTTCGGGACTATGGTTATAGTGGCCGCCGGCGGTAATATCATTGTCATATGGATTGTTTTGGCACACAAGAGAATGGTAGGTCATTACATATGATTTTATATACTAACCATTAAAACTCATTTCATTTATTGCACTCAAATACTATCACTTTATATACCCTTTAATACTCACAGAATATAGACTACATTATTATTATATTATAGATGTAACAAATACTGTGTAAACCATACTATGTAATTGACCGCAACATATAATTTTTATAGTTATATACATATAATCATAAACTTTCATATACACTATATTTGCACATATTATTTGCATATATTAAATTATAATATTTATAATGTACCATTTACTATTCCGTAGAGATACTAAACAATAACAAAATTAAACTAAGTTATAGTATAGTATTTCAAATATAATTTCAAAATAGATATATACTTAGTTATATTATTATAGTTATAATTTAGCAATAATCGCATACAGATATCGAAAAAGGAAATTTTACAAAATAAATAAATTTTGAAATGTATTATATTGTTATGTAATAAATATAATTTGTATTTTTTTATAGCGAACGGTTACCAATTATTTTTTGGTTAACCTTAGTTTGGCCGACACAATGGTGTCCACACTTAACGTTATATTCAACTTTATCTATATGTTGAACAGTGACTGGCCTTTTGGTCAGTTTTATTGTAAAATTTCCAACTTTATTGCTATTGTTTCGGTGGGCGCCAGTGTTTTCACATTAATGGCAATAGCTATTGACAGGTATGTTTCATAGTTTTTGTAAATATAATTTTATACGTTATATGTAATTTTTACATTATTATCTATAAAAATATGTTTTAAAAAATTATTACTTTGAAAAATTTTAAGAATTATAAAATTATTTTTTTTAAATAAAAATTGTTAAATAAGTAGTTATTAAAAAATAGTTGATGTCATTATAAAAGCGATTAACAAAGATAAAGATTATATGTCTTAATTCATATTAAGACTAAGTATATATATTACTGTAAATCTTTTAATTATAATTTCAATTAAGTAATAATGCTCTCTAAAGGATAAACATTATGTTAACTATCCATCAGTGTATTAATTAATAAAACATTAAACATTTAATATAAAAATTTAGTAAAATTGTTTTTGATTTTGAAAATTGGTTTTTAACTACAAATAATCAATATTACATAGATTATTTAATATATTCTACAATATAAAATTTTATATAATTAATATATATTTATATTTATAACTAATCAAATAACTACAACATTTATTTTGGCAATTACTAAACTAATAAAACATATTTTATTTTCAAATTAGTAGAATATTTAGAATTTACGTTATATATACAGTATATAACAATTATTATATATACTGTAAATATAAAGTTATATATATTATATATCTCTAAGTTTTTATTGACATTATTATTATTATATCTGTAACCAAAAAATTATAGTTACATATTTAAATATATCATATTATTATATAAATTATTTTCTACTCTCACAGTAAAGTAAATGTATTTAAAATAAGACTTATCAAATACAGTATATAATCTACTGTATATTATTTAGTAAAATAACAAAAACACCTGATTTTATTTAAGACAAAGCATTTTGATAATTATCATAAGTTATAAACAGTATTTAATTGTAAATGTTAATAATAGAGTATAATTTTATTTACATTTTTAAGTAAAATCAAAAATACTATTTAAGTTATAACGCATTTAATGTCTTATAAAACAAAAGTTAATTTAATAGAAAAAGAGTTAATACGATTTAGACATTGCTGTGAAAGTAATTTTTATATATCACGTAATTGCGATATATATATATATAGATATATAGATATCATTATGTGTGCCTTTTTATAACATTATGAGCCATTACATGCCTTGTATGCCATATACAGTATACCATAATTTTGTGATATTTGCTATCTGTTTATGAAAGTTATTCCTTCACTGGTTTTAACCGTTTATTTTTATATATTTTTTTTGTTGCTGAGAGTTGTATTGCATAATATTGCATTTAAACACAACATTAAATTAATATTAAAATCATATATTTTTAAGCTATAATTACTATATTTAAAAAATTCCGAAAACAATTGATTCACGGAATGACACTAAAAATGTAAGCATTTAATGAAAAGATATCACTTATGATATTCAATGTTTTTACTATACACTGTATAATAGAGTACTGTATAGTATTCTGCTATACGTTAAATAATATATTACATTGAATGTCACACTGTGTTTATTACTATTTATAGTTAGATGACATAAAAATTGTTTTATACCAATATATATGTATATATGATATATATGATATATATGATATATACTATATATCATATAATACATATATATTATATAGTATTTTATAAAATGTTTTATAAAAAACATAATAATAATAATACCATTATTATGATCAACTATTTTATATTATAGTATTTGAGAGATCATAAAATCCGTAAAATTAATATATTTTATAATATATTTCTTACAAATATGTTGTTTAATCAAAATTTAATTTTCGGATTATATGATTACAAATATATATATATTATTTATCAAACTTAGTAGTTATAATAATAATGTACTTCTGTATAAAATAATAATAATAATTCCTAAAAACACATTAATAGTAAATAATTTTTTTAAAATTAAGTGGCTTTAATTGAATATCAAAAGTTTTTTAATAATCAATGTTTGTAAATAATATAAATAATAATAAATATCATTAATAATGATCATTAATGGTTATTATGATAGCATATACAATATATATATACAGTATATTTATGTGAATACAATGTAATATACAGTATATAATATTAATAATATGTATCAAAATATTAATAGTATTACTCGTCAATTGATTGGTATTATATCAATAGTTATACATATATTAATAGTATATTTCGTAAATTCATTTATTTAGTTTATCACTTAAAATCCATTAATTATTTATTACTAGAGATTCACTATTAAAATTGTTTGAAAGTGTAATACAAAAGGCAATACAACGTCATTAGCTATGAAATCAAACTAATTTTTAATTACTCTTATGATAATTAAACATATTTTTCATTAATTTCAATGTTCAGTGTCCTAATAGAAACGAAATAATATAAACTGCAAATTCATAAATATTTTTATTTTTTATTATTTTTTTATTCATAATTATTAGAAACTAATTACTCAAATTTTACTAAAATTATACTAATAGTTTTAAAATGTAACTATAATATTATACATACTATATGCTGTATTTAAATAAAGTAAGTAAATTACCATTAAAAAACCTACTCTAATAAAAATCAATATCACAAATCAAATTATTTTATAAATTTTTTATAAATTGATATAAAATGTGAAATATTGTACTTTAAAATTTGATATAAACATAACTTTAGTTTTGTTTTGATAAAAATTTATTTTTGAACGGAACTACAAAATTACGTACAAATGAAAATATTTGAATAAAAAATTATTATATAAATAAATGTTTGAATTTGTGTTGGTTGTATAGTATAATAAAAATTGTAGCAAAATGTGGATAAATATTTGGGCTAAATGTTTGGTTTGTTAAATGCATACAATAATATTTGTATAGATTTTTATTTATCAATAACTATATATTTATATACATATAGTATATTCTTAATGTAGGAGTGATTCTACAAAAAAAACTATTTTTATTATTGACTGATATGTCAAATATTGACAATAATTTCAGTATTCTTTTAATTTAGATTTTATTTTTAATGCTAAAGCAATGCATTAATATTATTGTTATTTATTATTATATAGTTTTATGAAAAATTATTATTAAATAGAAAATAATTTTATTATATGAAAAACGCGTAATAATAATTTGAGAAAAACAATAGATTGTATTAAAAAAGTATTAAAAAAGATTGTGATTTGAATTGCTTATAATGAATATATTTGAGCTAATTTGATTTTTTCAAGTTTTTCATTATAAAATTTAATAAATTAATTATTATTATTTAAACCCATATTTGTAAACTTCAGTTAATAATTTAAAAAATTAAAAGGTATAGTCCAACAATTTATATGATACATATTTTATTGAAAGTTGTATTAATGTTACGCCTAAGCCGTTAAAAAAGTTGATCTTATCTTAAAACTATTTATTGAGATTACACTAAATGATACCCTATATTATATTCCACAGAATATTCTATTACTTATAAATTATAAAATTTGATGAAAATAGTTATCTTTAACTCAATTTTGAACCCATTTTTTAGTTATATTAAAATTTAACGCCATGTCTATACATATGGTATTGCTTTACGGGTGTCAGTTAAGCAAAATCTCATTTTCAAAATAAAAAACAGTGAATCAACTAATAGGAGATTCTCTGCCATCAAATATATGATATATTCTGAGAAAAATATTATTTATTTATTGAAAATATTATTGAAAAATTTGTTTTTTACTTGTTTTTAATTTCCTTTTTGAATTATTTTTATTATTTGACTTATATATAATTACTCTTGTTTTTCATGTCACAGTGATTGTTATTTTAACATTGTTTTTTACTATATTTTCTATTTTTATGTTATTATTATTATTTTATTTTTTACGTTATTTAAAGATGCATCCATAAATATAAATTTATTTAAAATTAACTGTTAAATTATCAATAAGCTTTATAAGGCTTTGTATATTTTATAAATATTTATGTTATTACAGTATATTTTGATTAATATATCTGATATATTCTGATTATTATATAATTGCATTTAAATAAACATTGTACCTAATTATTTTATTTATTTATGTAAAAATTGTTTTGATTATTAATTAAAAATTATTTATTTAGTAATAAACAAATTGGTGTAAAATTAATGCAAAACTCTAACCTAAATATTTTAATGGATTATAGGATTACAAGAAAGTGAATGACAAGTAAATGTAATGAGAGATGAATTGTTTGGTTTATTTATTTCATATTTTTTGTTTTCTTAATATTAACGTCTCAAATGTATAGTGTGTTTGCGTTTACCAATACAAACAATACTGTTATTTTTGCTGATAATATTTCCGAAAACATTTATTTATAAAAATTCTATTTTTTACAAAAATTTTAACTCATTTTATTTTTGATATCATCAAAGAAATGTTTCGGGTTCTTGACTTTTTTACTCATTTAAAGTTTGCTTTTTGTAGATTACTTTTATAATAAAAATAATAATAATAATCAGCAGAAAAATATATTTAGAAATTGTTTGCTTGTGATAAACCCATTGCAAACTTTTTTCACAAATAAATGTCCGCTTTTTACGAAATCAAACAATTGTTATATCGTATACACAAACGAGTCATCTTATAAAAGCAATATTATTGAACAACAAATAGTAACAAATAATTTGTTTCTTCTCTCTCTCTCYCTCTCTCTTCATTTTTTATACATTTACTTTATATCATATAATCTAAGAAATATGCTTTTTAAGTACATTTTTTCAATAAGTATTGAATTTTATTGAATGTGTATATTTTCAAAGCACTGAAAAAACTAATTTAGATGACAAACAAGACATAAATTTTTGTATAATTCAATTGAAAAAATTCATATATATATATATATAGATATTTAAAAATATCTTTTTTAGCATTTATTTATGTAATTAATATATTATATCTTTATTAGTTAACCTTTCTTTGTGTTTTAAAGAAGTCTTATAAAGAACTTATATTTGTTATATATTAAATAATTACAGCAATAGTTATTTTTATCAATAATTAGTAATTTTCATTTAATATAATTATTACCAAACATTAAATCTAGAATTTATATTAAAAAACAATTTTATATATACATATTATAAAAGAGACAAAGAAAAATGCAACTAACAATTGTTTTCCCAGAAATATTAATATATAGAAACAATGCAAATAATATGAAAGTTTATTTTACTGCACTCTATAGTATATATGAATTTTATGGACAATAACTAGACATGTATATTGAAATGTTTGACACAATAGATCTCAAATTATCATAAATTGTTTTTATCAAATGTATTCTCCAACCATATATTGATCACTCAATTGTATTATAAATGTGTGATACACTGGTAGTCTGGTCTAAACATTACATATACGGTATAAACCACAATATGAATAGATTATTATATCCGACAATAAATGGGACGATAAGGCAAAAGAAATTAATAAAATATCAGTTGATTTGTACGATTCTATAGCTTTTTGAAGCATTAGTGCGGAAATGCTTTTGAATATAAATTTATTTTTATGTCATAATTTTTTCTCCAAAAATAATAACTATATTGAAATAAAAGAATATATTCTTATATCTTATATCATTGTATAAATATATGACAAATAAATAATATGTGAGTGAATGAATGAGTGAGTGAGTGAGTGAGTGAGTGAGTGAGTGAGTGAGTGAGTGAGTGAGTGAGTGAGTGAGTGAGTGAGCAAAAGTATAAAACATTGATAGCATACATACTTAGACTATACATATATATAGCTTTTTAGGTTTTATTAGGATTCAATATCTCTGGTGAATATTATAAGTTGTGAAGTTATTAATCACAATTTATGTCATATAACATAGTATTTCTATTCAAGTATTAGCTATTTATATGTTAATAAAGTCAGCACTCAATTTTTGCATATATAATATTATAATATCAAATTGTAACTAATCTAGTATTTATTTATAATACTTAACATGTACAAATTTTTTATAATATAAATTAAATTATATAATACTGTATTTCTGTAAAATTTAACATTTTGATTTTTAAATAATTCATTTTTTAACAATATAAACGTGAGTTTTAATAAATATTAATTTTTATTTTAAGCATAATTTATGCAAATAAATTTACATTTAGTCATAATAAAATACTGGTATAATAGTACTGTAATAATTAAGGAAAAATGATATAATTATTTATAATAAAGTTCTTAAAAATTGTGTTTATTATAATTTATGTAAAAATCATTTTTAATTTAATAATGTATATAAGTATTTAATTAAAATGTATGTTTGATATAATAATAAATAAATAATCTCGACATAATTAAAAGTCGTAAATCCAAATATAAATGATTGAAACTAACTATTTATTTAATTCAAAAAAAACTAATCAAAAAACTTAATTCTATTGTGTAATCTTTTTTAATTATACAAATATACAATCAAAAAAATATTTTAATTAATTTATGTAAATTAGACGTAAGCTTACAATAATAATATTTGTATTAATTGTTGATAGCTTTAAGCTTTGTTCAAAGTTAAAGCTATAATAAGTCGCGACCATTGACTATAAAATCTCATAATCGGACAGTCCTTTAATAATCAGTCTATTTTTTTGTTTGTTTAATACATATTAGTTTAAGACTAAACAACAATAAAAATAATAATATATAAAACTAATGATTTGTCTGAAACTGTTGTCGATTTGTTTTGAACCTAAAACCAAAAAAAAAATCTTGATTTGCGATAACAATAGATTTCAATTTCTTCAATAATCACTTAATCTTATATATACTGTAAATATAATGTATATATTTTTTGTATTTTTTATGATTAGTGATGGCAAATAAAAAATTCTTCAAAATTATTTATAAGAAATTTATTATTAGTATTTATAAATATTTAAATTAAATAAAAATATGTAAAACTTTAGTATAAATAATTTTTAAAAATATCTATAAACATAAATACTTTATTATAATTAATATTAATTTGATCTTTCATATAATTGTTATTATAAATTAACTAATTTTATTTTACTTGCACTTTATTTATACAGTAGAATACATGGAATATAAATATAATTAAATATCTATAAATTAGATATTTTTATGTGTTGTGTTAATTTCAAAATAAAATTAATAACACAATATATTTATACATTTAACTTTATAAAAAAATTTTTTGGTAATTTTTAACATCTCTCAACATTGATTACATTTTTAAAAATAATTTGTATAATTAAATAATATTATGAATGAACAGCAATTAATCAAATACTTTAATTTGTTTGCATTGCTTTTAATTTGTTATCGATTAACACAAAAACTAAATTAATATTTTTTGTATCCTTTGTTAAGAAATATTGTTTGATATGAGAAGACTATTACAACAATTATTACTACAACTAACACAATAATAACACAACAAAAAATAAATAAAAATATTGACAAACTATGGATACAATGGAGAGTTGTTAAGTTGTAATTGTATTTCTAATATGAATCCAATTTTGTGATTCTGTCACAAATTCATTCATTTATATCTCAATACTATCTATATTTGCTTTAATATCTAGTTTTACCTTCAAATATAGCCCTAAATGTAATATAATGTCAAAATAAGGCTTTTATTTGTGAATTTAATACAAATCTATATAATAAAAAAATATTATCATCAAATTTCCATTACAATATAAACATCATAATTTTTATTAATAATATTTTATTTAATTTGGATAGTTTTTGTTGAAATAATAATTATAAAATAATAAAATTTTTAATTATGCGATTTTTGTTGTTTCATTTTTCTATAACTTTTCAAACAAATTGTCAGTCAAAAAGTTTCATTTTATAACTATTGTTAGTAAAACATAAGTTTTACTTGAGATTTAAAACAAAACATTTTTAATACAAACAGTAATAACATAATAGTTACCCACTTATATAAATTATAACACAAATATTAAAGATAATAAAGATGTAAATTGATTATAATTTCATTAATATTACTAAATATTGTTAAATAATAATATTTTTATTATAAATAATGTATTTATTTATACTGATTAGTTAAATTAGAAAAAATAGTTAAAATAATGCTAAAATATAATTAGTTTATTCAAAAAAAAAACAAAACAAATTACTAAAGAACTTTGAGCGTAAAATTGTTAAAATACAAAATGTTATTTTACTAATACAGTTACTGGCAAAAAAAGAGAAATTTATAAAATAATAGAGAAATTTCTAGAAAGTTTCTAAAATAAATTTCTATTTATTGGATCCCCATGGTTAATTTTGTTCTCTCAATATTTGTTATCTTTAACATTGTTTTTACAAGTAATAATTAAATATTATTATCAGTATTTTAATTATTAATTAAAATAAAAAATTAATTTATTTAATTATATTAAACTATGATATAATAAAATGATGAATAAAATTTTAGAAAAGAAATTTTTCTGATTATTATTAAATAATTATAATTATTTATATATGTATCCCATTTGAATAATAGTATTATATAGTAATCTACATTATATAATATGTCTCATTAATATATTTATAGTATTACAATATGTATAGATATGGGTATCCCATAGTATAACAATAAAGTTAAATTTTTATAGAAATTTATCCATGAGAAATTTTCTAGAAACTTTCTCACGTAAATTTATTAGAAACTTTCTATTTGCCCATCTTTAAGTATATATAAATAAGGTCTAATCTATTTTTATTAGTTTTTTAATAAAATATTAAACCCTAAAAATCTATTTCTTTAATTAACTATTAGTTTTATCATTTTTATGAATCATAAATACTTTAGTTAAATACTTACTTTTTTTGTTTAATTTTTATGAAAATTGTTATATTGTAAATACAGTTCAATTTATTTTATTTAATAATCACTAAATTTACGTCATTTGAATATTTAAAGAATTATAAAGCCTTAATATAATAAAACAAATTATTATATTCATATATTATTATTTATTATATTACTGTATATTAATAAAACACTTTTTAAATATAGTTGCTTATTAAAAGTGCATTAAACAACTAAAATTTTGTAGTAATTATTATAAATCTAAACATTTCAGATATAAGTTTTTAAATTTCATACAATAAGTATAACAATATATCGACATATAGTACAGTATTTTAAATATTAATATATATAAGTCAACCACAATTGTTATTTAAAAATTATCAATTAAATAAAAATTATTGTTAATATTTAACTTATATACTGTATTATAAATTTATATTAAGTTATTGTTTGACTATTAAATATTTTAACTTAACTAATTTTACTTTAAATTTCAAACTATAAAATTAATATAGTTTGTGTTTGTATATTATGGTCTTAATAATAATAATAATAATACTATAAATGTGTACTATAATATATAATAATGATTTTTGTTTGTATTTTATTGTTATTCTAAAATTAATGTATAAATTAATATTTTTATTAATACTTTTGTAATAATTTTTATTTAAGTTTCGTTGACAACAATGCAGTCAAATATTGCAGTGAAGTATTATTGTTTGTATTAATGCATTCATATAGCAGTCAACACCAGATTTTGGTAAAATTGTTTCCAAAACTAACTCTTTAGGCGTGAATTCCCTATTTATCCACTACTATATCATACATACAGTTGTGTCTACAGTATTAAGTATTATTATATCTCATATATATATATATATATATATTTAATGACAATAAAATAGTTTTGCAAAGATGTAAAAAACTTGTTGTCTGTTATCTAAAAGAAAATAATACTATTATTAGTTCAATACTTTAGGCAGTATTTAGGATAAAATAAATGAAGGTGTGCTAAGACAATGGTTATGAAAATAAAGTGAATGTTTTTGAAAATAATTAATTACTTAATTTAAGATTATTAAGCAATATGTATACTATATTATATCGACAAAAAATTATATATTTATATAGTTTAATAAACTAAAAGTCAACTTAATATTTAAATGAATATTTTAACAATAATTTATAATTTTTATCTTTCTCATTTTAAATGTTCATTTTTATTAAAATTATAACTAAGGGCAAAAAAATTGACCAAATATTTAGTTAATAAGGGTATCATTGTGTGGTTGCCATTATTGTTTTGGTTTTGCTTGTACTGAGACAGTTTTAACTTTCTAGTATTTAAAAATAGGACTATAAAAATAAATGTTTTAAAATTTGATGAAAACATTCATTATTCAAAATTTTAAACAAATATATAATAATTTTAATTACTTTTTTAACATTTTTAAACGATAATTTTTGTCAAATTTAAGTAAATTCCCTATAAATTCCCAACTTAATTCCCTAATATTCTCAAAATATTTTATTAGATTTTTAATATTTCTTTCACAATAGTTTTAAAAATAATAAATAGTTTTGCATAAAAAACATAAAAGTCTAACATAACTACAATAACTTAAAGGTATAATATTGTAATTTAATAGTTAATTAAATGTATAATAAATATTTAGTACTCAAAAAAATTACAATATTTACAAAATTAAACTTTATATTGAAAAACAAAATATATTTTCTTTTATAACTATAAAAAATTAAATATTTGCATTATTTTCGACGAAAATTAGAGGGAATTACAACATTTTATATGTTTTAAACATTCACTGGGGTTTTACAGCGATTTTCAATACAATCATGTGATAAATGTGTTTATTATTTAAATATACTGTTTTGAGTGTTATATATATTTATATTTATCAATAAAGCGCTTCATGAGAATCTTATGGCTCATAATATAATAGACTTTTAATGTTATCATTTAGATTAAGGTTTGTCCATAAAAATAACACAATTTTATAGCTATGGACTAAACTATCAGCAATTAATCTTACAATTAATACATTATTTGATAACTATGTTTAATATCTTATACTCTGTATACTGTATATAAACTCATTGCAAATAAATGTATATTTATATGCATTATCATTAAAATCAATTACAATAATATAATATAATTAATGATATATAAACTTATCTAAATTATAATCAATTAAATATATTATATTTTATGATATATGATAACTTAATTATATCAAGCAAAAAATATAAGTAAAAGATGTGTAATTATTTATAATATATACATTATTTTACAATATTGTTAATTAACTATATTATACTATAATTATCATAAATAAGTATTTGACACATTGAGACTTATTTTATTTATTATATAATACACTAAAACAAATTAATTAAAAATTCTATAATAGAATGTAAAAACATATTTAAATAACATATAAATATTACAAACAATTATCTTATTATCAATTAATTTGCAGATATATGGCAATAGTTCATCCATTGAGACCACGTATGTCTCGGACGACAACAATAAACATAATTTTCTGCATTTGGATCGCCAGTAGTTTACTTTCTTTGCCAAACATTATCTTCTCGACCACTGAGAGAGAAGTCTTTTCTAATGGAGACTCAAGAGGTAAACAAATTAATAATTATTTTAAATAATATTAAAATTTACTATATTTGTTATATTTGTTATATTTGTTATATTTGTTATATTTGTTATATTTGTTATATTTGTTATATATATAGTACTTATTTATTAAATATATTTTTATTATAATTTTTATAAATATTTATTGATTAGTAATTTGTTACATGGAGTGGTTTGATGGACCTAGTACAAAATCACAAATGGAATATATGTAAGCTATTAATTGTATTATTATTAAATAAAAATATATTTATTATACTATTATTATTTTATTAACAAAAAGATATAGTAAATGAATGTTTAAAATACCAAATTTTTATTTATGTTATCAATAATTAAGTTGTTTTAATAAAATATAACACAAAAACTATTTATTCATGAAAATATATTGTATTATACATCTAATTACTATTTAATAAAACATATTTATCATTTGTATATATATATTGTATTAAAATATTCCCTAATAATGAGTATTTCATTTTATTAAATAACAATTACAACACAATAGATTAACATTCATTATCTCTCTTATCTTTAAAAATATAAAGTTTATACTTAAATGTTGTCAAACCTTTAAATACAACTTTTTATTTATAAGCTCATAGTTAGTCACTACAAAATTTTTGTAAATATCAATTTTTTGAATTGATTGAAAAATGTATAATTTATTATAATATGTTGACAGTACAGTATATATTAAATAATATATTTTCAAAATAAAAAAGTTTAGTGACATAGAATATTGTTATAAATTCTTAAAAAACAAAAATTATAAAATATTGTAAAAATATTAAAAACCATTAATATTTGTTGTCTACTATTATATTTTGGAGTTTTTTAAAATCTCTATTGAATAAAATAAGAAATATAATTAAAATTTTTATTATCCAATATATTTATAATTTAATTTAATTCTTTTAAGTTTAATTAATAATATATTGATTTTTAATAAAAGATTCATTGATCTGTAAATGATTAATAAGTATTATATTCTTATTGTATGCAATTTAGAAACAGATAATATTGTTTTTATTTTAATCCAAAATAATTTATCAAAAAAAACAAAAATATAATAATCATATTAAATATTAATAACAATAAAAGAGACTTGAATTTAATATTTAGGATTACTTTAAATCATTTGTAAAATTTTTTATATGAATTTATATATAAATATATAAAATAATAATAAATAACTTATGAAATAAAGTTATTTTATTGATGCTAAGAAAATCTGTTTTCTGAATAATTTTGAAATTTAATTTTTTAGAAATAAATAAATAATGAATATTATTTGAAATGATATATAGGTAAATGATTATTAAAAATTGTTGAAAATAGTAACAAATTATGTTAAAATAGTTTAAAATAAAAATTATAAATTTTTATAAAAATTAAATGTAGTTTATAAACATTTATATTATGTTTTTATATAGAATCTACATATTGTGATATTATATAACATTTATAAAGGTATAAAATATCTTAAAGAAAATATTGATAACAACTGTATTAGACAGTCTGTCATTTATTAAGAAAGATTACTAACCTCTGGCTATAGATTCAAATAATATTATGCGTCAAAAGCTTTGTTTTAGTTGACTATATTAGACAAAAATAAAATTTATATAATATTTTAAAGTGAAATTCTGTCACTATTTATTTATATCAAACGTTTTTATAAACTATTCAACACATAATAATGTTTAGTTTAAATAAAAACAAAAGTTGGAATAAGAAATTTGAATAAAATGCAGAATAAATATAATTATATTTATTATACAATTTATATTTTTATATTTTAAATGACTTTTGACTTTTTTTATGTTGAATGAAAATGAAGATAAATTATCAACAAATTATACATTTAACTATAGGACAACTTTAATTTAATATCATGTTTTTATTATACACTCAAATTCATTAATATATTTTTATATTTATAGCAAAATAATAATGCTTTTTCATAAATATATATATAATATGCTATAGGAATCTCATTAATCACACATTTTTATGAATTCATAACATGATTCATACGATGAAATTCCTCAAAAAGCATTGCATTTTAATAATAATGTTTACAGTGATATAAATAATATATTGAATTTCTATTATTCATATCTTTTAGTTATTGAGAAAAATATTTCTTAAAATTTGATTTTTACTTTAGTCCCAAAAAATAATGAAATCATAACTTTACAGTGTTTTCAAATATATGGCACTTATTTGGAAAATGTGTTAATATAATCACAAACTTCTAGATCTCAAGTTAATTAAGACAATGAATTTATAGATAGGACTATAAGTTAGAAATATAAAGAAATTTCTATTAATTTAGTCTTAAGAAGTAAAAGTGATGCTATTATTTTGGCTCTACTAATGTTAATCAATCGTTTTTATAGGAAATTACAACTGCATTCAAACATCAGTAATAAGTTTAGATTAAATGTTATCCTAATAATTAAATGTTAGGCACACACACACACACACACACACACACACACTATATCGTAAATAAATAAAACTAGTTTCCCATATTTCAAATATGTTTATCATTATAATTATATTGAGAGCTATTTTTTGTCCATAGAGTTAAAAAAAACTAACGTTTAATTCTGAAAATATTACATTTTAATGAAAATTGGAATAATTTACGAGTAAATAAACATCAAAAAATAACACAAATGAATATAATAATAATAATAATAACTATGTATATAATTAAGATAACAATAGCTTAAAGCAAATACAATCAATGAGATTATATACAAAACAATTCAAGCAGTAACTTAGCCACCAAATTGCAGAATATTCTATATAATACATACATATATTATTTACTTTATACAGTATATTAATAGTACAGTATATAACAAATATATTATATACATGTATTTTATTATTAACGTTATACTCCATCATTAAGTCACACATTTGAAAAGTTATGTTTAGAATTTAGATATATTTTTTTAAACAATTCTAAAATTTTTGATTCAATATAAATATTTTCTATATATAAATAAAAATAACAATTCAAGAATATATATTTGTACATTATTAGCTATGTTTATAAAATTACATTTAAATTATGACATTTTTATTTCACACTATTATACCATATTTATAGTTATTGTAGTGCTATATTAATTTCTTCTTTATTTGAAATTCCTCTTTTTTGTCAACACTAATGTCAGTTCAAACATCACATATAATATCATTCACTTGAGTACTACATTAGACATTCAGTCGCTTATTGGTTGAGACATATTGTAATTCATTTTAGATAAAAACAATAATCAGATTAATTATAGTAAAACTTAAGTCATATCATTAAATTACACTTACAATTATGCATAAAAATACTATTAATATTTGTATTTTTTTTAATTTACAAAATCATATTATTGAACTTTATTTTAGACTCAATATTATATGAAATTTAAACCATAATCGTTTTTTTAAAGTATTTAAATATATTTTTGTATAATTAATAATTTTAAGTTTCTTATAACATTTGATTGCAATCAAAGACATTGATTGTATAACAAATTTAAGTATCAAATGAATAACATTTGAATAGTTTGTGTGTCAACACTTGATTTTAATATAGCCGTGTATTAAACATATTATAGTTATGTGATATTTTTTTAGTCATAAAAGTCAGACATTATTAAAAATAAGAGCACTTGTATGAAAATTTACGGCAATTTATATTTGACTTAAGTGTTCAATAAATAAAAATATCTTTCATTACCTAAAAAACATATATTCATATAATACTAATATATAAAATTATATTAAAGGTAGTGAATTCAATTTTAATACAGTATATACTAAAATATTTAAAAAACATAATCTAAATGATGTGATGTAATAAATAACCAACAAAAACAAGTATTACTAACATAAGTGTTATTATTATTTTTTAAAACTATAATGTTTTCTATATAAAAATAAAATATTTATTATATTATATGTTTGATATATTTTTTGCTGATTATAGATATAATGTCATCATTTTGTTGGTCACATATATGCTTCCAATAGTATCTATGATATACACATATTTTCGTGTGGGTCGAGAATTATGGGGCAGTTCTGCTATAGGAGAGTGTACTGCAAAACAAATGGAAAGCATTAAATCAAAGAGAAAGGTTTGTCAATCAAATTGGTAGTCAACTGGTCTAACATTTTATTTATTTATTTATTTGTATGTATTGTCACAGATAGTGAAGATGATGATGATGGTAGTGGCTATATTTGGGGTAAAGTATTCAATAATATTTCATACAATACAACTTTGTCTATAATGTTTAACATGTTTAGTGTCATAAAACAGTAAAAGTCTTATATTATATATGTTATAAGTTATATATTATATTTTATGGGTTTTCCGTATTTTCTCTGTTAAAAGCCTAACAAACACACGTCAAGTGCTTTTAACTCTTAAATTTAGAAATTCAACACTTAATGCAAACAACAATAACAACAACATATAAAATATCTAAATTTAAGTCTATTTTCAATTTGATATATATATATTTATTTAATGATTTTTTTCTATGTTCACAGACACTAATGTTTTTTATGTTTGTGTCTTAAATATAATTCACAAAAGACTTTGTTTAATGCATTTCTTATTTTTCTAGTATTTGTTTCACAAAAAGCTCTTATTTTTATAAAACACATTAAATTAAATACACTATTTAATAATGTGTGTACTGTACTTCATTTAAAATAAAAAAATTTAAAAACAAATAGGGTTTTTAATAATATTCAAATAATAATTCTAAATTTATTGTTGTCAAAATTGCATAATATGTTTATAATTAATATTTATTTAATATATTAGTAATAAAAATATAATTATTATATTAACAGATATGTTGGGCTCCATATCATATATACTTTCTATTGGCGCCTCATTATCCCGAAATGATTAGTTCAGATTATGTTCAACACATATATCTATCGATCTATTGGTTAGCTATGAGTAACTCAATATATAATCCATTTGTCTATTGCTGGATGAATTCAAGGTAACTATTGATATTATGCATAAATTAAACTATATTACCTATAATTATACTGTATATATATTATACATTACTATTTATATAATTATTAAATGATTTAATGCTAATACAGACTGTCAATAATGACACTCTGTTTGTTTAATATACAGCATATGTCTTACAAATGGTAAGTAATTGCTAACTATAATCAATAAAATATTAGTTTAAGTATTTTTCTATAGAATTAATAAAAATATTAAATTATTGAATAATATATAATATATAATATATAATATATAATATATATATAATATTAAATAATAAATAATAAATTTAATTACCATTTATAAAGTTATTTATATATATATAGCAAAATCAATCGTTACTATTGAATTGATTACTATAATAAATATTGAAAGTATAGTATGATAAGTAGAAAAATAGTATATAATTGTCTGAATATACAATTTTTTAAAATATGTTTTTAATTTACCTATTAGAGAATTGTAGTTTTTATAACAATTAAAAACAAGTCAAATATTTTGTTAAAATTTTAAAAATAATTGTTTATTTTGAAGTTTTTATACTTTTCAAAATTAGTTAATTTTGATTAAATTGTTAAATTAATTTAAGTTATATATATATAATGGTTAATTATTTCATTTATAATAATAATCTATATAATATTTTATATAACTTTACATGACTAAAATACAATATATAAATAAATATTAGATTACATGAAATATTAAAATTATTTTTTTTATTATTGTGAACATTTATGATTTCAAAATATCCAAGTAAATTAAAACTGAATCTTTTATTAGAGTATTTTTAATCTATTATAATATTTATATTTTGAAATTTTTCATGGGTTTTAAAGTAAAATCTAGAAAATAAATATATAAATAAAATACAATTTTTAAACCGAACAACTTATAGAACTTAATTAATTCAATTCAAATACATCTAACATCTAAACTAATATTTATTTATAAACTTTTTTAAAAAATAACTTACAGTTTTCATATCATAAAAATCTTCACAATTGATATTTTTAGCTATAATATTATACTTTTTACTTGAGTTGTTAATATTAATATATATACAGTTTTTATTATATAAATAATTGATTATTTAATTGATATAAATTATAGCATATTATATGACGATATTGTGGTAAATTGTCTTTTTTAACCTATTATCACTTTAACTATGGTTATATAGAGTACACTTTAAGTCTATAATTAAAATTATTTTTCTACAACTACTTTATCATTATATAGACAGATAGTCTTATACATTACAAGTTATACTGTATTATAACATATAAGTTTAATGTGTAATATTGGAAAAGTTTTTTATTTAGAATTTGGATTAATATTAAACAATTTTTATGACTTTTATTGCTATTTATTGCAATCAATTATTTAAGAAGTCTTATTATACGTAAGAGGATTACACTTATTTAAAAAAAATTGATTTCTCTGTCTAACTCACAAAAAACAGTTAACCAAATATTATTATCAATACATAAGTAGACCCAATGTTTTTATATATAAATTTTTATATAGTAAGTACTGTATGTTTTTATTTTATATAACTTTTTAGTGATGATCATTGATAACAGTATTAATATGCGCACTATTTTAAGCATATTTTATACACAAAATATTAATATTATTGCATCTATTGATTTAATATAAGACAAGTATTTAATGACATTAGTGGTCGACAAACTTATACTTACGAATTAATTATTTTTTAATTCATATATATTTTTACTTAATTATTAGTAGAATATTAAAGTATATAATATACATTATATATTTTGTAATTATTTATAGGCATTAATATTTGTAATTTTTGTGTCATTAAAAAGTCTACAATTTTTAGTAAAGTAATATAAATTATTTAAATATTAAGAAAATGAGTTTTTATTTGTTTCAATAATTAAATAACTTGAGATTTTTGTTTTTTGAACTTTCTAAATTTAAAATAAAATCTAATATTAAATTATAAATCATTGAAAATATTGAATAAAACACATATAAAAATATGTCATATATTGTCAAATACATTGAACTGTATTTATATAATTATATAATAATGTTTTTACACATTATTCTTATATTTTGCAAAACTACTTATTATTATTAATACTACAGTACATGTATTACTAAATTATACCAAATATACACAGTTTTAATTCACAAAAAGATTTATTTAAACTATAGACAAAAATGTGACATTTTAATTAATATTGTATTTTAATTTTATGTTGTAATGTTATTTAAATCTTAATTATCTTAAAATATTTTATAAAATAGACAATTTTAAATATAAACTGAAATTAGAATAAAATTTATTTAGAAAGTAATATTTAAATATTTGTTTAGTTTACCAATTGTAGGATATAATTTAATTAAACATAAATAACAATTCAATTTAATTTTTAATTTGACTATTTATAATCATTATTAATTTCTATACAAATGTAGACAAAATTAATTTTTCTCAAAAGTTTATTTTTAATCCTATATTTCTAATAAGACTTACTATATTTTATTGCTAGTTTTTACAATAACACAAATGCATAGACTATTTAAAAATCATTTTTTAAATATTATTATAACAAAATTAAATGATAGACTATTAAATATTAAATAATAATTATACAGTATATAAATTGTAGTCTTTTATTGTTACTGATATTGACAATTGATATCTCAAATAATATAACATTTCAAAAGAATAAATAAATAAAATTATAAGTATTGTAATATATTAACAAAATTCAAAATTATAGTTCAGATATTATATTAGCAATATTACAGTCTTAAACAACGGCGGCGGCGATGCTATTAATTACAATTATCTGGTCAACAATGCGTTTGATTTAAAAGTGACCAAGGGCAAAGTTTTAGATAATTTTAAATTAAATAAGATTATAATTGATCATTTTGAAATTAATTGTATGATTGACCAGATCGGCTGTTAACTGTTACAATCGACTGTTAAAAATTTTTTAAAATAATAGTCGACTGCAATTATCTTGCAATTAATTAAAAATTACCAATTACAATTTTGTTCAGATTAAAATTATCTACAACTTTACCCTGGGCACCTTTAAATCCAACGTATTTTTGATAAAAGTAATTAATAGCATCTCCGCCTTTGTGTTTAAGACTTTCTCGCAATATTAGCAATGATACATAAAAAATCAATATTTGTTTTTTTATCAATAAGTTTAGCATATTTTAAAATAAAATGATATAATTAACATAAATGTCAATCCATTGCTCATAAGCCATGTTTTGATTGACATCTGGACTAAATTGTTAAGCAATATGCTGTACAATATTTCAATGTGAGTTAATTGTTATAATTGACAAACACATTATACTTGTATAGCAATCTACAACTGTACATGCTCATTTTTATATACAGTAAATAAAATATATTGATATATTGCTAATACTATCAAAATATAAGATAAAGTACTTTATTAACTATAATCATAACAATTCTAAGCATTGGTAATATTGATTGAAAATATACAGAGAATAATATATAGATATATTTTTATTATTAATTAATCATAATAATTTATTGAATTATAGACTATAATAATTATTATATTTATATATTTCTTTAGGTATATTTAAAATCTAATACTGTAATTATAATTATACTTAAACATTAACGTCAATTAATCAAAATAATAGTTTAACTCTTTTAGTCAGCAAATGTCAATTGTTTCCTATAATAATATCTCAATTTTTCTTTTAACTAATAAAACTAATATTAAATATCTTAGTATTCAATCTGACATTTGTTTTGTTTGATTGTTGATCTCATTCAATAAAATTAAATWCTCTCTCTCTCTCTCTCTCTCTCTCTCTCTCTCTCTCTCTCTCTCTCTCTCTCTCTCTCTCTCTCTCTCTCTCTCTCTCTCTCTCTCTCTCTCTCTCTCTCTCTCTCTCATAAACGCCAGACAAACAAACATTTATCACAAAATATATTGATTTCTTATTATTAATAAAGTAAATGTTATGAGTTTTTCGTTGAATATCACATGAGTCAAGTCATCATATTTTTAAGTGAACTACATTTCTATATTTAAGTACACTTTTCAATGAATTTAAATAAATGAATTTATATATATATCTAAATAAAACTTTCATCTCGGATTAAATCATTTTATTAAAACATTTATATATTTTTTTAAATATAATTTTATAATAAATTTCAGTTTACGATATTATATATTTTAATTAAATAGCTAAACATAGTATTTTTTAGTTATAAAATTATATTAATAAATAACAAAATTAAAATTAACAATAAAATATTAATATATCATATGATATATTAATATTTTAAAAATAATTTAAATTCTATTGTTAAATGTTTTTATTATTTATTAAATAGAATATTTGCATTTAATTTAAATAAGATTTATTTAATAATTCATTTAAATAAATTCTTTTATAGTATATTATAATTCATTTTTCTGATACTATTGTATTGTATTATGTGATATATACAGTATTAAATAATATTGTAGACTACATGTATAAAAAGTCAAGTATTTATATTACAAAAAGATTGCAATCATTGTATAGAATAGATAACCTTGCTGCTTTATATCTGCTAGTTTAGCTAGTTTATCATCAATAATAATAATAATAATAAAATAGCATTCAGTTTATATTTGATCCATAATTTATTAGTTTAGACTCCAAATACAAGATATAAGAAGAAAATCCTAACAAAGATATCGATTCACATCTGATTCTTATTTTTTTTTGCTTTCAATATATTATATATAAATGTTATATACTGTATATATATATTGTTTTTTTTCAATTGTTATAACATAGAAAACACAGTATGTTTTAGTCTATAATTGAATCATTTTTTGCTAAATTGTGACCAAATAAATTATATTTTGTGTACAGTATATAGTCTACTGCTTTATTATTTCATATTATTAGTGGTACAAAAATTTATATAATTTAATTTATTTATAGAATTTTTCAAAAATATGATGATGTTTTTTTAAATAAATTATAAATACGATGAAATAAATTTTGCTAATAGTTAACTTTTGTTAACAAAAATCTATCATAATATTAAAAATTAAATAAAATGACAAATTTGTTTATGTATTAAATAATATAATAACAATCAATTCTATTGAAAACTAATTGTTAAAATAGAAATTATTATTTAATTTAAAAAAAATAATAATCAAAATTCTTACATCAAATGATTATAAATTTGTTTCAATTACTAAATCAATGAAGTGTTTCTAATAATAGTTTATTAGTAATGTTGTTATATAGTGTAATATTAGTAGAAATATTATTGGAAGGCTATTATTATATTGTCTGTTACAATATTTTGTTCAAAATGAAACATAAAATGTTATATAAATTGCAACAATTTATTAAAAAAAACTAATTTAAAGTCTAAACAAACATTATAGATATTTCGCAATTTTTTTATATCTCTACCATTAATAAAAAAATTATCTAAAATTAATTGACAGTATAAATATATCAGATTTTATTAAATATTTTTTTTGAAAATAAAATTAATTTTTAAGTTACTAAACTAAATAATTAATTTTTTTAAATATTTTTTTCTGATTAATAAAAAATAGTTAAATATGTCATTTTTTTAATAAATCATTTACTAGTATTTTTATTAATAACTTATATATTGTTAGAATCCTTGAATGGGTGAACGCCTAGTCTTATTTAAATTTTATAATCTTTAAATTTATTATATAATTTATATTAATATTAATTTGTTTATATATTATTTATATATCGGTATACATTATACCGGTATATAAGAGAGATAACTCATTTAGAAATGAAATTTTTATATTAAAAAATGAAAATAATTAAAATTATTAAAATAATTAATTATAAAAATAATTTGTTAGAATATTGTGTTTGTAATATACAATTATATTACATTACTAAAAGGTGTCCCAATAATTAATGTTTTTATAATAAAAAAAAAATTACAATTAAGAGATGTGTTTTATGTGAAAATGTCATTAATGTTTAATAACACATAAGTAATTAAAATTTTTGTTATTTGTTGTATAATTACGATAAAAATAAAGGTTTCGCCAGGGATTCAAAAATGCTTTTTGCTGTTCATGTTTGAGGGCCGGGGATGAGAGCCGACGCTTTGAAGAGCATCGTTATTACGGAGCGCCGAGATATAGCTGTGCCTCAGAAGCCTGTCCTACAGATATGAGAGTCCGATACAATGGTAACGGAGACATCAGTCTTCATACGGTAACGGAGACACTCCATACCAATAGTGCCACATCCGGGCCCTCATCACTGCAACCAAAGTTTGCGTTCAGAACTGAAATGCTGTGATTGTGTGACAAAACGGTCCAACAATTCTTATATTGTATATAATATTTAATCATTTGTCGTTTTTATTATCATTTTATTACTATTACTATTATTATTATTATTATTATTATTATTATTATTATTATTATTATTATTATTATTATTATTATTATTATTATTATTATTATTATTATTATTAACATTATTACTACAGTATTATTATGATGTATTAAATTATGTATTAATATACTGTATATATATATTGTATATGTTATTACAGGTAAATAAATATTCATTTATATCATAATATAAATATTATTTGTTATTAATAGACACATTCAACGTTTTTTGCCAAATTTTTCTTTTATTTATTCAGTATTTATTGTATAATAATTTACTTACTATTCTCTCGTATTGTATTTTTAATAAAAAATATTTTTTGTCATATTGTATAAATCATTGTGAAAAATCTCACTAATTTTTAATAAAAAAAAGTTACTTAAACTTTATGTAGTAATTATTGCTTAAAGTCAATATTTTTTATGTAAATCAAATCATGACTTTGAATTAATAAAGCAAGAAAAAGTTTATTTCGCAATTTTTATACTGTATATAAGTTATTAGCTTAATTATGAAATCAAAATAGCGTTAATTATTTAAAAATTATCAAATTAAACTTATTTTGACAACAATTATCTGGTGTTGATTTGTGGTCACTAGTGTTTAGGTACTACTTCATCAGTACAGTTGCACTGACAGTCATAGACATACCAGTGCTTTAAGCCGTACGGGAAGCCGGTGTTTGGGATTGACATTTCATGCAACACTAAATAGTTTATAATATTTTTTTATATAATATACCGTATTTAATCATTATTCCTAATAATTGATGGGAGTTTTAATTACAAAAATATATATTTATAATATAGATTATTTTGGTTAAAATTTATAGATATTATTACAGTATTATGAAAATATTAAATAATGAAATATATACAAAAAAAATTGATACCAAAAAATTCAAATATTAGTTTCATAAGTGATATGCAATAGAATTACTTTAATTTAATTACGAAATCTTTAATTAATTATTTTAAAAAGACATTTCACATAAATAGAGTATATACTGTACATATATAAATTGTATATATATAATAAAATAATATAAGTGTATATTATTATTTTATTAATAAATAGATAAATTAACAAAATAAAAAATATATTTAAATATATTAAATAAAAAAGCATAAAATTATAAATAATTAAACGAATATAAATCAATGAAAAATGTTTAAGTAGTTGTCATGCATTGAAAACCACACAAAATGATGTTTTTAATGAAACTATAAATAGTGAAACAATTTTAGTTATAGTATTAGTATTGAAAACTATATTTTCTTATGATTTTTCATAGTCTTCCTAATTATTGTCGCTTTTGGACTCTTTTGTTATTTAATTTGTTAATAGTGTCGCATAACTTATATCACATGAGATTGTGTGTCAATTAAGATATATAAGTTGAGTCTTCTTTGGGATATCATATTCGTGGTCGTCATCCATAACCAAACTTCTGATATTTTTAGTCTTCAAGTGTTTGGCTCGCAATGAGTTGATGGGCACTGGTATGCCTGACGGCACCAAATCGTAATCAATGAGTGGATCTTTTTTGCTAATTACAGTCGTTTTAGTCATTTCAGTGGAACTCATATTTATGTATTCAGGAGTGAATACTACTCTTTGATAATAAATATTTCGGATGCGATTTGGCTTTGAAGTGATCATTGATTGCGATCTCTGACAGTCTGTTAAACCAAAAACATATTATTAGTAACAAATTAATTAATATTAAATATACACTGATTATACTCTTATAGACTTAAACCATAACTTTAACCCCATTGACCCAAACATTAAAATTTTAATTAATTAATTAATATTTAATTTTTTTTTATTTAATATTTATGTCTAAATCAATAATTCACTGCTCAAAATAATTCATATATTATAAATTAGTATCAATAGTATAAATTTTATAATTTTTAAATAAATTATAACTATATAGTATTTATAGTTACAGTTTATCTAAAAATTATAAAATTATTTATAAATAAAGTATTAATAAGTTTTAAATTTAATGATTAATATTAACATTAAACAAAATTTGTTGTTAAAATTTAAAATTTCTTAGTTACTAATTGACTAATTAAAAGATTAGTTTTAAATCAGTAAAACCATTTAGTTTAATAATAAATAAATTACATTAAATATTAAATAAAGACTTAAACCAATTGAAAATAATTGTGAGTTTCAATTGTAGTAAATGAATGTTTGGACCAAATTTTTCATTTATACATAAGTGTCACATTTGATGCAATTTTTCCACTTTTTTTTATCATTTAATTTTGTAAATGTATATTACATACTACTATAAATTATATAAGGCATATACAGTACTACAGTACACACCTTTACAATTTACTTTACACAGTGTCTATATTTATGGTAAGTTAATGTTTAAAAATTTCGTCTCAAAAATGTGAATGCACTTTGAACTTATACTGCATTAATTTAATAATGTAATTTTTCTAATAGTAATAAAAATAGTCAAACATATATACATTATATTTTTCAACTCAACTATTAAAAAATAAAACTAATTTTATACAGTATATAATTTACAATAATATAAAGTTATATTTATATATATATACTGTATATATTAAAACTTTATTAAAACAGACTTATATTATATTAACTAACATATTATATCAAACCGATATAATCTCATGTATTATTATATTATTATTATTTATTTATTAAATATATACAAATATATTATTTAATAACTTCTGTATATAAATTGTATATTTAATAAATAATATAATATTAAACATACCTTTAGATGAAAGTTTATGTTCAAATTGTTTGACATTTGGTGCGGAACTAGACATCAGTTCCTTATTAAGACATTTGGTATCACTTTGATACACATAATAAACATTTTGGTCCGTATTGTTGGTCTTCTTGTAGTCAAACGATTCATTAAATTTATTTGTTTTAGTTGTTTCAGTAATCGACAAATTCAATGGTTTGGTCAACGATGATGTCCAGCGTATCCAACTGTCCCCATGTTTGCAGTGATTTGTTTTATCGAATTGTTTGACTTTGACTTTGCATTTATTTTGTTTGTAAATCAAAGACACAGCGCTTCCCATTTTGGTATCAATTAGTTTACAAGTAGTTCACAAAAAAAGAAAAACATGAGACCAACTCTTCAGAGACTAAATTAGCAAAAGTTTGGCACTAATGTCGTGAACAACAAAAAAGTTTTTTCCACTAAATTATTGATGAATTTGTAATCATCAAAGTTATCGACAAAAAATCTTTTGGCACTGAAAATGACTAAATTTTAAGTTTAGATTCAAATTATCGCCATTTTTGACGATTTTGATGCTTTGATTCACTGGAAAACCACAGGAATTGCCAAATGAGACACAAATGCAATAGAAATGTGTCGAACATATTATACTTGAATACTTCATACATATGCTAATGTCGTTACTTTCTATTATATATCAGTCCTATAGACACTCCGCCTAATACTCACTTGACATTTAAACACTACATATAATGGGATAAATTTGAACATTAATTTAACATTTTTATCACGTTTTTACACAAAATAATCAAATTATAAATTTAATTTAATTATATAGTTTTGAGAAATCTGATTTTTTCACAATAATGATAGAATTAATAATTTACATAATATTTAATCTCTTTAAATTACAATTATAATAGTTATTAATATTTTATAACTATAATTTATAATAATATTGTATAAAATGTACTGTATATACTACTGTATAACAATATATAGATACATATGTTAGATAATAAATAAGATAGTATACTGTATGTAAGTCGCTAAATTTTCTGACTAATTTTTTAATTTTAAAAAATATTTTTATTATAAAATATTAATAAACATAATAAATGTAAATAATTTCAATAAATAAAAATCAGTAATTTTTAATTCAGTGTTTTAGTACAAATGTTTTTATACCAAATGTTGATAATTATGTTTATTTCAGTGTCTTATGAATTACAGTGTTTGTAAAGTATTGGCCGACAGTCTATGCTTACAACTGTTAACAATCTTAATGGTCTTGTATTGCGTTTCCGGGAACTTATGTGTTATGAATACAAAGGGGATGATATCCTACACCTCCCTGAGTCATATGAGATCCTCTTTTTCTATATGTGTCGTTCCCCACACTCCACACGTGTTCAAATTTGTCGGCACAAAACTCACACCTTATTTGGCACTTTTCAAAAAATTAACTGTAAAAAGATTTACAAACATATTATAGATTGATAAAAAAACTGACAAATTTACCATGATGTTTCATTGTTAAATTGTAAGCAAAATATATTAGAAATAATACATAGACATCAAAATAATTTGATAAAATCATGTTAATAATAATAAATAATAAAATTTATTATTTTAATTATTTAAAAAATTTGAATATTCATTTCGATTTGTTTATTATTCAATATATATCGGTTTTATTCGTTTTTAATTCTAATATTAAGTTAATATTAAAAATTACAGTAATTTTATTAATTATTATTAATATATTTTACTTAAACAATTAAATGCTAGTATTATACATATTATAGACCTCAAGGGCAAAATTTATTATAAAATATAGAAATAAAGTTGAAATATAAATGATTTTTTATTTATATACAGTATATATTCAGACATCAATAAATCTGCAATTATTGCATATTTTAAAAGGCGTAGATTATCTCTACAGTTATACTATGAGAAACATTATGTCAATTGTTTTTAATATTTTTTGAAATTACCAGTTATAATAATTATTACCGTAATTACAATACATATTTGTATATAATTTATTACATGATTTTCGTTAAAATAAAAATATTGTAAAAGATAAACTAAAAAATAATATCTTAAAACATTATTACCGGTACATAAGATTTACTTTTTTAAAAACATCAAATTTTCGGTAAAAAACTAATCGGTAATATAATTTAAACTTAGATAATAATTGTCTTTTAAGATTAAATATAATGAGTTGAATAATGTTTTTAAAGTTTAAACCGTATTAATAATGGTTTTTATTAAATACAATGTTTGGCAACAAAAAAATGGATTCGTTTAGACTTTTAACTCGTTGTGGAACTCATTTTGAAGCTTCAGTAGAGACTTCTTGATGCGGAGTGACGTCAAACGTGACGATGGGTTTTGAGACCACGACTCGTGAAGTATTTTCTCCAATTTATACAAAATCTAATAAAATAAACCAATAATTTAATAAACAATTGTATATAAATACAGGTAATTATTTAATCTTACATTATTTGATTTGAATCTATCAGGTATTTCAGGTCTCTGTTGATCAATGCATACAATTTTTCTCATATCATCAAAGCTCGGGTCGTTTGGAACACAATTATAATAAGGAACACAATAGTCGTCAAAACAGCCGTCAACTCGAGTACGACAAACCACTTCCCATAAGACTAGCGCTAATGAATAACTGTTATAAAATTGAAGTTAAATTAAAACAAATAATTAAATATATTCTAATTACGGTATATATAATATAATTTATTCCTCACATGTCAGCCATTTTATATGATTCAAAGATATCGCTTTTCAATGTCTGGTTTAGTACTTCGGGAGCCATATATCGTTTAGTTCCAACCCTATGATTCTCTGCGACGTCTAATTTACCGGTGGTTTGGGTGTGAATGACAGCTAACCCAAAGTCGGCTATACAACAAGTGTACGTGTTTTTCATTAATATATTCTTCGACTTAATATCCCTGTGAGCGATGGCAGGCTTTCCTAAGCCGCCAAATATTTCTGTGTGTAAGTGAAGAATACCAGAGACAATGGACAGTATAATTGATAGCATTTGTTTGATATCAAGTGGAGTCTCAATTAAGTAGTCATAAAGTGAACCCAATTGATGGAAATCAGTGATCAGCCATAACTGTGTACACGAGTTATATGAAGTAACATCAGAGCCCAAAAATCCTAATATATTTTCGTGTCGAAGAATAACAGTGCTATAGATTTCTGTCTCTCTATTCCAAGAAGCCTCGTCTCTGCTGAAGAATATCTTGACGGCAATGTTCTGTGAGAAGCGAATGCCGCGCCAAACCTCTCCAAAACGACCCCTTCCTATACATTCATACAGCTGTACCTGTTTGGCTAAAGTTCGTTGTATAAGAATTAGTTGTCCAGAACCCGATCCCGAAGACATTGAATTTTCAAATGAATCTCTTGATAAGCTTTCACTGGCAATGAATCTCTTGTCAATAGTTGAGGAATCGTTGTTATATTTCTTGTAATCATAATAACTGCTCGATTCCTTTTGGCTGCTTTTCCAGAGATCTAATTCTTTGCCTTTTATTGCAATAATTCGTTTACTGTTAGCCAGCAGTGGCTTAACAGAGCTACCACTACCTCCAGAACTGACTGTAACATCGATTTTTTCTTTGTCTGAATTGTCTAATTTGAGCGGAATATTCTTCTCGACGTACAGACTCTCGTTTTGCGATTTCTTTAAATATCTAATTTTTAAAAATAAAAAATAGCAATAATTATAAGTTTAAAAATTAGCGGTAAATAAAACATTTCTTTATTTGTTTCATACATTTTATATCGTTTATAAACGATGTATAAAATGACGAATAAAACAATGAATACAATTAATGATGTGATGAGAGCTACCAATAGATGCGATGAATTCATAGGAAAATGACTGTTTTCTTCTGTTTTAACAAATAAACAAATATTTAGACAACAAATGGTGACAAACAGATCCTAAATAATACCGTATTGATTGGTGGGTATATTGAAATAACTCGGATGTAATTCAAGATTACATAAGTCATGTGTATTACAACACTCAATCGTTTTTGGCACGTGATGTGGCACTAAATGACCTTTACACTGTCACCATAATTGATCCAAACATTATTAAACTGTCGACAACAGAACAGGTCATATAACAAACCTGAAGGATGTGAGCGTCATCGGGAGCCAGACATCCCATTGTCTTTTCCAACTCGAGCTGATCCGTCTCTCTGTTCCAGACCTGTTCGACGGCTGCAAAACACATGCCATTTGTCTTAATAAGACACGTGCCGTTCGGGACATTGCCGGGACAGTGACCAACACATTGACACACCAAAGCTGGTAATCAAAAGACAATCATTAAATTTGTTGGACATATGTCTTAAGCAAATACAATAACAAACCCATTGTTTTCTGTCGACAGTTGACGACTGATTCACAATCAAGACATTAGACACCAAAACTGTTGAGACAATGTGTCACTTATATCAACAATGGCTAAGACTATAGTTGGGAACCAAAGTCCACACAATTATTGTATTTATTGTCAACAAAACAATACTTTTTTTAAGACACAAATTGATTGAATTTTTTAGTTTTAAACCAAAATATTCGCCATTTTTTTGACTAAATTTTGCTTTCATTCAAAACCATTGAAGTGAAGGACAAAAACAAATATTTTATTGCTATTTGTTTCAGTCAAACATCAATTATGTTTGCAATTGTCAACAGAAAGTTAATACAAACTAATAGAGTGGGACTTAAATGTAAAACATTTGTCGACGTTATTGATGAACGAGAATGACATACGTCTACAGATGGGAACAGAAGTGCGAAATCTATTGGATTTTTGGCTTTAGTTTTGGATTAAAGTTTGGATCAGTTTTTTGATTGACTTTTAAATATTGTTTTAGATTTGGTTTATTGACATTCATTTGATTTATAGGATTAATGTATTGATTTCAATGTGATTATCGCTAATACCTGATTAATATGTCATCACTTTATTAATGACAAAAAATTTAAAAAATAAATAATTTATTATTTTTACAATCAATTAGTTGTTGTCATTAAGTATTGAATACTGTATTCAATACTGACGTGACATTCAATTTGGATGTAAATAACTGTTTGATTGATTTGAGACCAGTTTTGTACTCAATTTGTACTCAATTTGTACTCTCAGTTAAAGTACAAAATTGTTAACAATATTTGATTTATTTTTAGTGATAAACACTTTGCAAATGAATTAGTGATTGCATTGCCATCGATGGCATACATCATGTATTGAATGGTCAAACAAGTGATGACTTAGTTTTTTTTATCACTTATTTGTGTCTAAAAAACGCAATCAATTGGCGCTGAAGATGTTTAAACAAATGAATGTGTTAACCAAATGGCAGACAATTGTCTGTTGCAAACATTTGGACACAAAAGTGGTTTCAATTCAACGACGTTGTCTCTCATCAAAAGCTAAGATAACAACTCATTATTCAGTAGTTCCGCGAAATACTGACAACCGCTGGAAAGACATTAATATGGAGAGAGTTGTCGATGAAACCGATGTAATGTTTAATCAATAATTTCTTCTTTTATGTCATTAATTAATTTGAATATATTTATTGACAGATCGTTGTGGTCGGAGGCGGACCGGCGGGTCTTTCGGCTGCTATTCGACTGAAGCAATTGGCGAACAAAGATAATAAAGAATTGAGAGTGACTTTAGTGGAAAAAGCGGCACAAATTGGTTTACATACTCTTTCGGGCGCTTGTATTGAACCGAAAGCTATCGACGAACTAATCCCCGACTGGAAGGACAAGTCAGCGCCTTTGGACACACCGGTCACTGACGATGTTTTTCGATACTTAACTCCTACGGGTTCGATAAAATTGCCGGTTTTTAAAGGAATGCCAATCTATAATCACGGCAATTATGTGGTGCGGTTGGGAAATGTAGTCGAATGGTTGGGCACTCAGGCCGAAGAATTGGGTGTTGATATATATCCGGGAATTGCTGCGTCTGAGATACTTTACGATCAAAATGGAAATGTTTGCGGAATTGCCACTAATGATGTCGGTATTAGTAAAGATGGTGCACCCAAATCCTCATTTGAAAGAGGAATGGAATTAAGGGCCAAATGTACTGTTTTTGCTGAGGGGTGTCACGGAAGTCTTGGCAAACAACTGATGAAAAAGTTTGATCTCAGAGCTAACTGTGAACCACAATCTTATGGCATTGGATTAAAGGAAATTTGGGAAATTGATAAATCATTACACAAACCGGGTAGAGTTGAGCACACCGTTGGTTGGCCTCTGGATAAGGATACATATGGCGGTTCATTTCTGTATCATTTAAATGAAGACATACCTCAGATAGCCGTTGGTTTCGTCATTGGTCTCGATTACAGTAATCCATATTTAAATCCATTTAAAGAATTTCAGCGCTTTAAACTTCATCCGACTGTTAGACCGTATTTTGAATCTCCAAATTCAAAGCGTATTGCATACGGAGCCCGTGCTTTAAATGAAGGAGGATTGCAGTCAATACCAAAGTTAACTTTTCCGGGCGGCTGTCTTGTTGGGGATGAGCCGGGATTTTTAAATATGCCTAAAATCAAGGGAACGCATAACGCTATGAAAAGCGCAATGGTTGCCTCCGATACCATTTATGAAGCATTCAGTGCAGACAAACTACAGATTGGTTACGAACCAAAAGAATATGAAACCAATTTAAAAAACAGTTGGGTTTGGAAAGAGTTGAAAGCCGCAAGAAATGTTAGGCCTTCGTTTCACACTAAACTTGGACTCTATGGAGGAATCGCTTACACCGGTCTTTTCTATGTTGGCTTAAGAGGTTACGAGCCGTGGACATTGAAACACGGCGGACCCGATTACACAAAACTAAAACCAGCCAAAGACTGCAAACCTATTGAATATCCAAAACCTGACGGAAAAATAACCTTTGATTTATTATCATCGGTGGCGTTGACCGGAACCAATCACGAATCGGATCAACCGCCACATCTGACACTAATGAATGATGACATTCCTGTCGAACGTAATCTGAAGATCTTTGACGGACCAGAACAACGTTTTTGTCCGGCGGGTGTTTACGAGTACGTGACTAATGAAAACTCTGATGATATGCGACTTCAAATCAACGCTCAAAATTGTATTCATTGCAAGACATGTGATATAAAAGATCCGTCGCAGAACATCAATTGGGTCACACCTGAAGGTATTTATCACATAACTTATGTCTACCGGTAATCAAACGGTTTTCACTTATTTTTTTTATTTACAGGTGGAGGTGGACCCGCTTATTCAGGAATGTAATTACAATTTTTTAAAAAAAGATTTTATTTTAAAATATTCACAAAATAGTTATAAATATATTGATTATATATATAAATAAAGTTAATTTTATTAATTTATTTGAATATTTTTGTTATAAATCATGTTTTTATTAATTATACCTATAATATTAATATGTGTTAATATAATTATATATATATTAATAAATTAATAATATGAGTGATGTGTTTGACATATTCATAAGTGTTAGACATTTTATTTGAGATAAAATTTTTTGAAAAAGATTATAATCAAAATTGTCTTAATTTAAACTTGAAATACAAGGACTTTCGCCTAAATATAAGCATATAATAGAAATAACAGTTGTATTTAAATGATAAAAGTTATAAACTTTTAAATGAAATCATAAAAACTAAAATCATAGCATATATACAGTACATACAAACAGCACAACAAATGAATTATATTTGTTGGCATTTACTCCGTTACACTCGTCATCTCTTTTTAGCTCATATATGCATTTGCATCCCTCAGCCACTGCTCGGAGAGTCTTCGATATACTGTTTCTCAAATTGAAAGCAATATAGTTATACGAGACGTGAGATGAGAGAGGAGTCTATATCTCTCAAAGGCGTGAATCGTCCAAAAAAAGTGAAGTGAGAGGAGAGAGAGAGAGAGAGAGAGAGAGAGAGAGAGAGATAGACTCTCAGTGCAAACATAATTGTCATACAAACTATAAAATCACTACTAAATCATTAAACAACTTGTCATTCATTTGTATCGATAAAATTCAATTTGAAATTATAATATGTCTGTCTCTCGTAAATCTACATTAATAACATTGAGAAGGAGTAATCAGTCTCAGCCCTGGGGGTTCAGACTGGCAGGAGGTGTCAATCAGGGACAGCCATTTATGGTGCAAAAAGTAAGTATATTTTTTTAATTTTATTATCATATTTGAAAATATATTTTGCTAAAAGTGTTGTATTATAAATATTAATTATAAAACATGCTATTATTTATTTTTTGCTATATTTAATAAATATTTACATTGTTTTATAAAAAAAATTATTAGATAATTTGTGATTTTAAAATTTGCATATTAAGCATGGTAAAATTTAACATGAAAATTCGTAAAAGTAAGCATAAATAAACCTAAAATGAAACAAATGTTATTTTATTTATTTTTCTTTTAAAGTAAGTTTTAAACTAAAAAATAGTTCAAAAAAAGAAAAGAAATAAAAAACGGTTTATAAAAATCTATTTAAAGCATCGGTTGTGCTGTCAATTGTGTCGTAAAGCTTATGTATCCAACAAATTATAAATTAACTTTGCTATTACAGCCAATTTGAATTTTACAATAAAAATTATTGTTTATAAAAACTTTATATTAGGTCATCCCTGATAGCATTGCGCACAAATGCGGTCTACAAGAGGAGGACCTATTGGTAAGGATCGGCAATATTACGCTTAAGAGGTTAACACATGAAGAGGTTCAGGAGATAATAATACGATGTATTAGTACTATTGATCTCTTTATCATCAGGTATTGATTTTATGTCATACAAACAAAATTTGAAATTAATTTTTTAATTATTAATAATAATAGTTAAGTTTATAAGATTTTTAATTCTAATATAAAAACTTTATTATTTGTTTTTAATATTTATAAATTTGAATCAAAGAAAATATTACATAATAATTGAGTTTCAATTTTTATTTAAATAAGTATTGAATCTAAAATAAAAATTAATGCATTTAAATGTTGTCGAATACAACATTGATTTGATATTTATTGCATTTCTTTAATGAGTAAAAACAAATGTTAAAATTTTTGTTGGAAAATCATTTTTTGTTAGTAAAAGTGATTGATTGATAGATACAAAAAAAAATCTATGATAATTGTGCCAAATGACTGATTTATTTGAATAAACATTAGTTGTAAATAGTTTATATTTTATATGTTTATGTGATGATTTGGCAATTAATTTTTTCAATTATATTAAATTTTAATATTAAATTTTAAAGTTAATTATACTATACACCAATATTTCTAATACTATAGAAATTAATAACATATACAGTATTATCTTTAAATAAGAATTATTAAAATATTTGTGATTACAATATATTTTTGTTATTATAAGCCATGAGTTGTATTAACAAAATATATATTATTTGATAATTGGTAATTTGTATTATTTAAGTTTATACGATTGTGTATTAATAATATAATAGATATAAAGAAATCAATTTATTTTTAGGAGATGTTTGTGAAATACGATCCTCTGTTAGGTTCAAAAACATTTTGACATTAAAATGAAATCAATTATTACTCCTTTAAAGAATTCAATCAGATTTGTAATAAAACTGATGTAAGAAAAACAGAATTTTTATTTTTAGTAATGTTTTCATTTATAGCCACAACACTCAAACTCCCACTCAGTTTACGTCAAATTTCTTAAATTCTTTGCCATACAATCTATTCAATCTTTAAAACACTTTGTTTAAAATAATTTTTATCGTAATAATATATTTTTTTAATATATAATCTTATAAATAATTATAATCAATTTAAAAATTTTAAATGTACAAAAATTATTAGCCACACTAAACCATTAATAATTTTAAATGTTTTTAATGTTTCTAATTTTTGCGTGTTTACAAATAGCAATATTTTTGGATTGTTATGAAAACATATTATTATTTTTTTTTTAAATAATAATAACTAATATTTACAGTGAATAACAGAATAATGTCAGGGATGTCTATTTACAGCTCTGTAAATAAGGCTTAACACACCTATAAATTTGACAAATTATTGATTTTAAATGTCAATACTTATTCAAAAAAATCTTGTTGAAGATTATAGTAGATTTGTATTTCAATAAATTATTTTAGCAAAAATTAAAGTTAAAGTTGTATTTAAATTTAAAGAACTAAAGAACCCGAAGAATTGGAAAATGAAAATCCAATTTTGTTGAAACAGACAGAAGTTAAGCATATAGTCTACACCAATACTGGTCCTAATGTTATCACTTCTGGTACCAAATGTTTAACCGATAAAATGTTAAATCAATTAAAAGACGACAATCACTATAAGACAAATTATATGGTTTATAACAATCCTTCATCGCCTCCAATGCAACCGTTTTATGTCACCGAAAGAGAAAGTGAGTGTTATTATCGATGTTATAAAAAGATAAATAACAAAATTATTTATTAAAACTATCAAAAAGTGTTTGAATGTAGAGAATATAGTTCTTCTCCGAGTCAATCAAAATCACCATCGAGTGGACACCCATACTCTCCAGTCATGTCTCCAACCATAATCAGCTATTACAAGCCAGAAGAGCAACAGTGGTCGACGGGATTCAATCAGCCAAGAGATACCCGAGTTTTTGCTACCGGATATCGACCACAATCTGTAAGTCCTGTTCAATGTTCGCCAACTATTCCCGGACTAAATGATAAGCGAGTTTTTGGTGTATCAAAGAAAAATCGTTCACCAAATAGTAGTAATGTTATAAATGGAGAATTAAAACCCACTCAGACATCATCTGCAACACCAAGTCCTACACACGAAGCAAAAATTATAGCACATCCGCCTCCCGTCTCTCCGCCACCCGTTCATGATATGAGACAAATGAATATAATTACTGTTCAGCAAAATAAAAATCAAAAGTCGATTATTAAAACACAAGGAAAACAGTTTTTTGGACGACCGAACCAGAGATCAGAATTTAATAAACCAGAAACTCATAGATCCCAAAGTACTGAAGATAGTCGTGAAGTCAAAGATAAAAGAGTATTCGCCAACAATACTGTTCCACGACTACAACGATTGGGATCATGGGATGAGTCTAAACCACATTGGAAGACACCTTTGCCTAAAATGGTGACCGGTAAGCCTGAGGAAGCTGTCAATCAACTATTGCCATCACAGGCACGCAAACAGCAGACATATATAGTGCAGACACCACCGACTGAAAAGAATTGGCGACCGCCACCAACTGGTTCTTCGTCACGAAAAATAAGACCAGTTTGGCCACCACTCGATCATAATCAACAATATGTATCTAAAACTGGATTCGATACGAGTGGACGAGGTTTGTGTTGTCATTAAAATTAATTGAAATTTTCATTTAACAAATAATCAACTCTTCTTTCAATTGACTTTTCTAGAGTCTCCAGTAATGCGCTATGAATGGCGCGCAGGATCTGTTGACAACGGTATTGATAATCGCATGAGACAATCAACACCACCACCGGGTCGTTTGCAGCAGACATGGAACCCGAGAAGTGGTTCAGTAACTCCGCCGCCATTACCTTATTTACCGTCGAGACGAGTCAGAGGCACTGCGTGGCCGCCACCGAGTAATTGCAATATATTTTTTTATCAATGAGTTAACATTTGACTTACAATTTTTAAAACTATTGTTTTAAAGGTAACGCCACTCCTGCCGGTTGTACTGTCGTTAAAATACAATCACTGCCCGGTTCTCGACGATCATCGCAAGACTCTGACTTCTATCCACCCATTTATTACCATTCAAACAATCAATACGGCGATCAAAGTTATCATTACGACACCGACTAAGAAGACAATCAATTTTAAATAATTTGAAAATTTTTAGTTATTTTAATTATTAATGAAGAAACTCATATATTTATGAACAAACAATTTTATAATTGAAAATAATATCGCTTTAGAGTTTACACACTAAATAAATGATTAAATAATGATTAATAATTAATATAATGACTCTACAAAAAAAATAATAATAATATTTTAAAATTACAATTATGTGAACGCACTTTTTCAATACATATTATATCTATATATAAATTATATATATATACTAACGATTAATTAATTTAGTATTTTTGCGACTACTGTACTATGTTTTGGGAAAAATTAAATGATTTTAGTAGATATATGTTAGACACAAAGTTTTGTTGCATTTATTTTATTATTATTTTTTGTTTTTATTTATTTTAGTTTTATTTATTTATTTTAGTTTTTTATTTATATTTTTGAATACTTGTTATTTGAAAATCTTCATGACATTTGACACCATATGCAATAATAATAATAATAATAATTTTAATAGCATACAATATAATAATGTGATTAACTGAGTTTTAATACTATTATTATCGGTAATTTACATACAGTATGTATTAACACTGTAATATATAATAATGATTTAAAATACTGTATTTATAATTTGAATAAACAAATGGATAAAAATTTAAAACGACTTGAAATTAATGTGATTTATTAGTATCAAAGTTATAAAAACTATAAATTTTGAATTAGTCTATTTAAACAAAATAATATATTATATAATAATTTATAAAACGACAAAAAATAGCATAAATAGTCTATGGATTTGTATAGTAAGTATTAATATAAATATCATAAACTAAAGTATTGATAGTATAAAGATTTTATTCCTATTAGTTTAGATTAGTATTATTTTAGTATAAAAATTGCTGTTAAAACATAAATATTTATATTTACTTTAAAACCTCATTATTAGTTAAATTTGAATGAAAAATACTGAATGTATGTCTTGTTTTATAACTAAACAATACTAAACCAAAGTATAGGCAAATAGTTTGATGGAGTGTTTGGCGAAATGCCTTTCTTTCATAAATTATAACCATTTCATTAAAAAAATTCATTAGTTTAATGTCTTTAACACAGAAAAAAATAAAATAATGCTTATTCTGTTAAAATAAATTTAGTAAACATTTCTATTAGTCTTTAGATAGTTAATTGAAATTAAAAATTAAATCTCATTTAAATACAATATAATATTTTTACAAATAATATATAATAACATTACACTTTCAAAATATATTATCTGAAAGTTGGCAAAGAGTTGATTAATATTCAAACATAAGTTGGTTTTTTAGTAAATTCCGTTTAATTATTTTTTAATACTATTTTTAAATTGTTTTCATTCATTGACCTAATCTTTTAATTTTATTTTAGTTAATAATGAAAATAATTTACGATTTAATTTGTTAATAAAATGCAAGTTATTTAATTTAGACATTACTATTTTACCAGAATTATAATAAAATCAAAATATCAATTTATAAATAATTTACTGTTTATAAATTGTGTGGACACACTTGTTTAATAAATAGCTAATAACTTTTAATAACTTTTATATGATTTCATCAATTTTAAGCATTTCATATATAAAAAAGCCTTGAAAAAAGTTTTCTCAACTATTTTACATTTGCCAACATTAGCCATGAAATTAGATAATAATTAATTTTAAAGAATATTCAAATAATTTTAAGAAAATGTGTGTCAAATTATCTAAAAAATTGGATTATTGGGGCACTTGTTATCTACTTTATAAAAGAATTAATTAAACAATAAATGTAAGAAATCTATATATAATAGAAAAAATAGACAAACAAATAGAAAACATTTGAATCGACAAATTCCTATTATATATTAAATTTACTTATCATTTGAAAACAGAGTCAACGCAACAAATAGTTTGTGATGACGTTTATCATTGAAATACATGCTCTTAACGATCTGTCTATTCCGGGCACCGACTATACAGTTGTGGTGCACACGACTCACAATCGGCTTTTAAACCATACGCTTAAACTTTTGTTGAAGAGTTTGAGGCCCTGTGTGTTGTTAACAAGCGATTGGCTTCAAAAGTATTTTTCAGATATCAAAAGTTGATAACAAAATTTATTTAAAGAATTTTTATAAGTTATAGTAAAAAACCAATTTTATAATATATAAAGAAATTGAAAATCAAAAATTTTGATTTGGAAAACATGTCGAGCGGACAGCATATCAATTTGAAACTCATGAGAGGAGACTCCACTTCCTGGGGATTCCGACTTCAGGGAGGAAAGGATTATGCGTTACCACTGTCTGTGGTCAAGGTTTGCACACTTTATTTTTTTAATATTTTTAAAAATATCAATTAATAATATATTAGATCTTAATATATAATATATTTTTTAAATTTGAATTTTATATAAATGAAATTTGATAGTTATATCTAAAATCAAAGTTTTTGTTTTGATCTAATATGATGTAAGCATTTATTATTAGCATAAACAATAGATTGCATATTTTTAGATTCTCTATAAAAATGTTATTCAGTATTGTATATATATATACAGTATATAACTGTTCTAAAACATTGTAAATCATGATACAACAAAAAAATTTATTAGAAATTAAATTTAAAACCAAATTAGTTTAACATAATTATTATTAATTTTATTAATTATTAACATTTTAATAAATAACAGTGATCTGCTAGTTTAAGCAAATAAACATTTTAAGCACAACTATTTTGAATTAAAAACAAATGATTTTATGTAAAATTAGATAAAATATGGCAAATATGCGAAACACCTGTACTTTAGTGTAATAAATATCAAAATTTTGTTACTGAGAGCAACAAAAAATTTTGTGTTAAAAAAGTTGTATATTATGTTTGATTAAAAAACCCACGAATTTTGTATAAAATTTATTTATTATGTTTTACGGAGTGTTGTAAAGTCATGCCTTAATATTTGGCACTTATTATTAAATGAACTTAAAATTGAATGTCATATGAGATTAAAAATGTTAATAATTTTATTTAACATATACTACTAATTGTCATTTAATACTATATTATTCAAATTTCTCAACAACAACAACAAAAAATATATAAAATAAAAAAAGTTTATTTTTGCTTAAATGATTATTTTTAAGGATAATAATAATATTAGTTTTAATAATAATAATAAAAAAATAGTCAAAACATACTGTCAAAAAAATGTAGACTAAATTTTAAAAGTCAACACAGTATTGCTCTCTCCCACCCCATAAAAATGTATGAAATAAAATAAAACGTGTTATTTACAAAAATATTTTAATGTATTAACAAATTAAATGTGAATAATTATAGTAAAAATTAAGATAAAAACTACAATATTATAGCTATTTTTCAACTAAAAGTGTAAAACAAACAAATAAAAATGCATTCTTCATATTAAGCAACTGTTCAACTTATGAAACCAAATGTGCGTTTAAATGATTTTTCAAATGTAAAAGTAATGCAATTTTTTATATATACACCAAAATTAAAAGTTTTGTAAACGAAATATATTGTGTGTTGTTTTTGCTTTAATAGATTCTGCTATAGTAAGCACTATTAGCTTTTGAATCTAAAAACAGTGTTTAATATAACTGTTGAGTATATGTTTGAATAGCAATCATTTGGCAAACATTATAATATGTGTTGAGTCCTGTTACCATCTTTGGCATCCCAGAGCACACCCTCTTGACTACTGGTGCTATACATACAAGTATAACAAATACTGCATTTTACTTTATTATGTGAAATCATACATAAAATGTTAGGAAAAGTCTTCTCAAATTTTTCTGTTGATTTCCAATCGCATCATCTCTTAGATAGACTTTATTATCTTTTTTACAAAACTATATTTTAAGGAAGTTTGAGTTTATTGAGTAAAACTTTTCAAACATACAATAACCTCTTTAATACTTAAATTGATAATCTCTTTTTGGAGTACAACTCAACTCCTAAATCAAATGTTGGCAAAAACTTCACAATAGTTTATTTTAATAAATTATTAGAGCAATAATATTGATATTATTTATAATAAATTAAATTATTTTATTATATTATTCAAATCAGGTAAATCCAAATAGTTTGGCGGCTCAGGCAGGTCTACAAATTGGAGATATCATTATTAAGATTAGTGGTACAAATGCTGAAGATATAAGACATAAAGAGGCTCAGGAAGCCATATATAATGCGGGGAACTATCTCGAGCTTACTATCCAACGGTTAGACCATATATCATAAATAAATTATTATAAAATAACATATAATCATAATTTTAGAGGAGATATAAACATATGGAAACCGCAAGTGACACCCGTCGGTAATATGAATCCCGGACAGACCACATATACAAAGACATCATTACAAAAGCCACAACAGGTTTGATTACATCTGACAATTGATTTTATTCAAATATTTTTCATAATATAATAAATCTTTACATTTAATTCACAAGACTTCACAGCATATCGGAAGTGAACACAATGTAAATGCAAAACCATTTACCGGAGCGACGATCCCGTCATTAGTACACAAGCAGTACAACTCACCCGTCAATCTATACTCAGAGAAAAACATCGCCGAAACTCTTGAAGCTCATACTGAAGTACTGACTTCAGGTGCCAAAGGGTTTGTATTAATAACTGTTTATATAATATATTGTCATTTGGTTTACACAAACATTTCAAATAAATATGTTTTATAGTATAAACTTCATGAGACCCGACGCCCCCATCAACAAGGAGTCTGCTGTATATCAGATGGTTCACGACGAAGAAATAAGAAAAGCTAAGGGTATGTCATATATAAACAGTCAATCAATTATATTTTGAAATATGCTTTTCAATCATAGCTCGTATAAGATATTTACAGTAAAGATATAAATATATTTTCAAATTGATGAACAATGAGTTAAAAAACTCTAGGCTTTAGAGATAAATAAATCACAAAATTAAATGACTGAACGCTTATTGAAATAAAAAAAAATGCAAAACTACTTTCAATTTGAAATTTCTGTGCGGTTTTAAAGACAAAAAAAAATAACAAATTTGTTGACAAAATGCAATTATAGATAACTAAAGGGTTACAGAACTTAATTGTGATATCATTTGTGAAATAGATTTGCAATTTTGTTAATTTATTTTTTTAGTGAATCGTCGTTAATGAGGCTAATATTTTATTTTAACACTTTATCTGCAAAAAAATGTTTAGAGATTTTGTTTATGCAATAATAGGATTCATACAATTTTATTTTTATATGATAACCTGGTAGACATTAATTCAGTTATATAATACTATTACAATATAAACAATACACGCATTTATATTCAAATTAAACATAAAGCCTATAATATTTTAAATGTGTTTATATTTTTATTAAAATGACATTAATTTATGCCATCATTTGGCGAATTTCCATTTGTTTGCATTAGTATTAATTTGTAGATCACTTATAAATTTGTTACTACTTTATTATGTGTCAAAATTATATATATATATTATTTTAATATAATTTTATATCATAAAATTTGTTTATAATAATGTCATTCAACTTTTACTTTTATTTTATAGTTTTTTAAAATTATGATAATATCATTCAAAAAACATTACAATAATAATTTTCATAAATAAAGTATTGTCACTTAATACACTATTAATAGGAAAATAAATTTATAAACAAACAAATACATTAAGTTAAAATACTAATAACTTTTTTATAATAGCAAACTATATAACAAACAAAAATTATAAATTTGTCTTTTATTTTTATTATTTTTAAAAAATATTGTTTTAAAATCAATACTTTATAGTAAATTTATAGTATAGTAAAACTATATTATTAATAAGTATTAAATTAAAGAACTATTAATTTATTAATTTATAATATATTAATATATAAGAAAATTAGTTTAAACTTTTTATAATTTTTTAAAACAAAATAAAATAAAGTTGAATAGTTAAAAAATAAAATTTAAATCTATTTTATCTCTGTTTTATATCACTGAAAAAGACAAAATAAATAATAGTTTCAACACTTAATTAATATATGAAATACTAATTCTGTTGTGATTTATGTGAACAACAAATGTTTCGCTGTTTTACAAATATAGTATTTTTCAAATTTATTTAAATATTATATAAAAATAGATAAAATGATTATTTATTAAATTTAAAAAAAAAATATTGAATGATATTAGTAAATGATAAATATCCTATAATATATTAAATTACTATAAATATAAAATTTCTAATTCTATTCAATTTCTATTCAAATTCAATTCAAATCAATATTCAATAAACAGTAAAATGACAAATAAAATTTGTAAATCTTATCAATTTATTAATACATTTATAGGAGAGCCGTCAGTTTCACCGGATATAAGAAATACAAATCAGTCACATACTATGACCCGACACGTTGAAGCACCGGTAGACAGGCCGGCATCGGAAAGACAAGAAAAGGCCAATCAAAATATATGTGCTGAATGTGAACGCCTTATTGTGTCGGTATCTTTTAATTACAGTATATAAAGTATATATATATATATATATATATATAGAAATTTAAACCAATTGATAATTTTCATTTTACTTCACTTTTATATATTTATAAAATTAATAATTTAATTATTGGTGAATATAGGGGTGTATTTGTTAGGATCAAAGACAAGTCACTTCATGCCGAATGCTTCAGATGTGCCACTTGTGGGACATCATTGAAAAATGTTGGATACTATTCAATCAATGATAAACTTTATTGCGATATTCACGCAAAACAAATGGCATCACTTATGAAACCAAACGGTGGTATTTCTCCCGTTCCTGTAAACAATCAGTACGTTATATCAGATAAATTTACAATAAAATATATTGACAATCATTTGTGTTATGTTTGTCCGCCACTTAAAGAATTAATACTTTAAGCGCCAATTTAGCAAAAGCAACGATTAGCCAACAATATAGTCAACCGCAGAGTCAACCGCAGAGTCAACCATACAGTCAACCGCAAAGTCAACCATACAGTCAACCGCAGAGTCAACCATACAGTCAACCACAGAGTCAAACCCAGAGTCAGCCCTCAAATATTGGTGCCGTGCCTTATCAAGTATGTATCCGTATATTTATATAATATAATTCTTATTAATTTTTAAAAATAATTATATTAAACTTAAATAATGTATACTGTTTTATGAGCTTTTACTAATAATATTATTCTAATGTAATTCTAAACTTTTAAATCAAATTAAATCAAACAAAAACTGTATATTATGTTTAACATATGATGAATGATAACTAGAAATAACCAATTAATTGTAAATTAATATTTATATTTATATTACAATTTAAAATTTTCTCTCTCTTTCTTTCTTTCTCTCACTTTTAAACCCATCTATCAGAGTACTGAAGGAATGCATCAATTGAACTCTTCCTCGAGTTCTCAATACAGCAAAGTTATTCCCTCTGCGACTCCAAAGCCAGTGGTACTTAAATTTTTTAGAAATAACTTTATCTTTAAATTTTTATCTTCAAATATAATAATAATTTTACAAAAACAATTAGTATTGTTTTAATTATTATTAACAAATTCTTGTTATGATATATTATTATAGTATAATTCAGTACCATTTTATGGCAATTCATACGGCCATCAAAACAATACTGCGAGTGATTCTTACCGTCCCTTTACAGGTATGTCTTCAATGTGTAAATTAATGTAATAATACTTTCAATAATAACTGCACTCTTTATCTGTTACTTGATATATGTGTCCACCATTACATTAATCTGACACTATGTCCGCATATTTACATCGATCCCCTGTCAGGTCGTCCCAAATTCCAATGGCCTCCACCTACACAATCATTTGATCCATCAGGTGATAGTAATCCCTCCCATTCCTATAGATATAACACAACTGATAATTTAGGCCCACCTTTGAGGGAAAATCCAGTTCGTAGAGAAAGACCAAAATCAATGGGGGATTATTCCTCTTCATCCCAATACTCTGCACAACCACTCTATACCTCCTTATCGGACGACCGTCAAAGAGCTTCAAATTTTACGTCTTTTCCCCCAAACGGCACCCCCTCTATAGCTACTTACGCCACTAGCTTTACACAGCACTCAACTACACAGCAAACCAAAGCACCGCCGACTGCTGCACCTAAACCACAATTTAATGCTCAAAATTGGACATCAGGGTCGACATACGCGTCGTCTATAATTCCTGGTCCGGGACAGTCAACTATACCCGGGTCACGACCAGCACCCAGACGTGGAAGAGGTCTATTAAAATCAGCCATTACTGGAACCAGTATTCCCATATGTGGCACATGTGGATCACCCATTCGGTAGCCGTAAAAATGTTTCAAACATTAATTATTTGACTAACTATTCAATACAATCAGCGGTCCCTTTATAGTTGCCCTCAACAAGGCTTGGTGTCCGCACCACTTCACCTGTGCTAATGCTCGATGCAATCGATCCCTTGAAGACATTGGTTTTGTTGAAGAACAGGGAAAGCTTTACTGCGAGAACTGCTATGAGGCATATCTGGCACCCATTTGCTCCAAATGTGGACAAAGAATTAAAGAGGTATTAATTAATCAATAAATTTGGACACAATTTTGCTAACAAAGTAAATCAATGTCTAGGACTGTCTGAATGCATTGGAAAAGCAGTGGCACCCGGAGTGCTTCAGTTGCGCCTATTGTAAGCGTCCGTTTGGCAACAGTTGCTTCTACTTAGAGGAAGGTTTGCCCTATTGTGAGAAAGACTGGAATGAACTCTTCACCACTAAGTGTGTCAGCTGTGGGTTTGCCATCGAAGCCGGCGACCGATGGGTTGAGGCACTGAACCAGAACTATCACTCCAATTGTTTTATGTGTACCATTTGCCACAAGAACTTAGAGGGACAGAGCTTTTACGCCAAAGGAGGTCGTCCTTACTGTAAATCTCACGCCCGATAAAACTAAATCAATAATTAGCAAAAACGTCGATATATTATCAATGATTTTGATGGTCACTTCAAATCAACTGACAATTTTGGTCTCCAAAATAGTCGTTTGTTTAATGAAATTATATTTAAATGAAATAAAATAATTCAAAAATATTAATAATAATATTATTATTATTAACTATTATATAAAAACATTTACTATTTAGTGTTGATTTGTTTTTAGTTCAATAAATGCTATTAATTAAAGTTAATTACAATTATAATTATTTTCTAAATATATTTTTTGAAATACATTATTACTGTCTTAAGAAATATGACTAAATTGTGACTCAATTGGGTTGTGGCCATCGCTTCAATAAGACATTTAACTGGTCTTTCTTAAGCTTTGTCTCACCGGGAATGGGAACCGAGGAGTTCACCAAATCATTCTTCAGTTTTCTCTCGTCCTAATCATTCAAATAATAATTAATATCAAATATTTGGCAACAATTTGCAAAAACATTAACATTATATCAAGATATGCCAAAAACAGACCACAAATTTGTTGTAACAATTTTGAAAGGCATTGATCTGTGGTTCGCATCTGATTTGGTCGAACTCGTTGTCCTTAAAACAGCTCAACATATCCATCATCTGCTGTATACACACCACGTCTATAATGTCACGCAAAACAACATTATAATGACATCAACGGTGTGTTATCATCTGATGTCAGATTACACATCAAATCAAATCAGACTACAAACCGGAGCTAAGTTTGGTTCCTGAGGTCACTTCGTTTCTTAAGACTAATGGTTTGTCGGCTTTAAATCTGGTCACAGGTCGGGCTGGTCTTCGGCCGTTTCGCATCCATTTGTTCCAATAGTTAACTCTTGTTAATTGCATTATCTATGAAAACCCAAACTGATTATCACCCAAATTGTCACTAAAAATACACAGATTTTCGACAACAACTTTCAACAGTAAATGTTTTGTGTGTTTGAAGACAATAAGCATTCAAATCATATAAACAGTCAATTGTTTCAAACACTCACCACATCTCACGTAAAGCAATACAAACTCAACACAAACAACAAAATACTCAAACATTTTGTTTATTTCATAGATCTTTAAAAAAAACATTTAATTATTTTTTAAAAAAAACTTTAAAAATATTTTATTATTTTTATATTTAAATTGATTTAAAATTAACATAAACTTAATATTTATTATCAATATTTACTTAATAATTTTAAAGCACATTTAAAAACACAAATTATTATTATAATTCAATTATTTTGTATTATATTTCAAACATTTCACTTAAACTTTTTGTTGTTTTATTTGAAGAGTTGAATAAATAAACAGATGTTTATAGCATTTGTTATAATAATTAGTAATTGATTTAATAATTGTGAAAAATTTTAACGATAAAAATCAATTGATTTAACTGTCAATTAAAGTAAAGTATTGTTTGATTAGTGTTTGAATAGACAATCACTGATAGAGTGATGTATTGAATGCAATGAATGCCTAATAATAATGAGATTAAAGGCTTTACTAATACTTCCAATCATTAGTTTAATTGGTTTATCACTAAGTCTTCAATTCTTGTGTTCATTACTTCTGCAAATTGTTGTCAAAAGGTTAGGCACCGGGAAATCGGCCACTAGTGGTGACCAGTCAGAGGAGGACAACACCGTGATGTGGAAGTGCCGTAAATGTCAAAAACCAGTCTATTTTGGTATGTATTGGACAGACATTTGGTGCGATTATCAGGAGATCATGGCTTTTGATTTGATTGAAAACCCAATCAAATACAACACTTAATTCAATATAAATAATATAATGTTATTTCAAATATGTTTTTATATTAATATATTAAAAGCTGAGAGGAAGTGCTCGTTAGGCTATGACTGGCATCCGGAGTGTCTGACGTGTCACGAGTGCGGTAAACGCCTGAATCCGGGACAACACGCGGAGGTCAGTCATCCCAATTGGGTTTTATTTATTATAATTTATAAATTTATCATTTGTTTAGCACAAAAGCATACCTTACTGTTATATTCCCTGTTATGGCGCTCTCTTCGGTCCACAACTCTATGGTTTGTCATTAAAAACCATATTTTTCAACAATTATGTCATTCATGTCATACTTCTTACGTCAATCCAATTCAGGTCACGGCTCTCGTGTTGAATCGCATTCAAGTTTTGGTCAAAAGAGTCGTTTAGATAGTGATCCGATGTCTGAAAAGTTTTTAGAAAATAAAGTTAAAGAATATAATCAATATTTTGATGGAAAAGGAAATAACATTCAGTATCGGGAAAGAAATGGTAAACTTATATTAGAGGGATCTGTTAGGATATATTGGGATGTATCCAATGTTATACAACTAAAAGAAGACAATGACGACAGAGTATTCATTAGAAGACAAAGTTATTATAATACTCGAAAAAGTTCTGCCAAAAGCTCTTTAGACGACAGCCCTAGTGTTTCATCGACATCAACGAGTCCAGAGTCGAGTAAACAGTCGAGTCCTACAAGTGATTGTTCATCCAGTGTTGACAGTCCTGATCATACTGTTCGACAATATCGAACACTTCCTCTTCGGGGTTCAGAAAGTGCCAAAATGTTGAAAGAAGAGTTGCGAAGAACCAGTAAAAGTTTTGACGACGAATATGTTCAACAAATATTTGACGCAAAAGATAAACAAAATTCTGCTAAAGACTTAGAGACGACAAATACAAATGATGAAGTAGTTCTGAGAAGAACCTGTAATTTGAGAAGATCTCGGGCCAGATTGAGACGACGGTGCTCTATAAATGGACATTTCTATAATAGAGAGGTAATCACTGAGAAATATCTTTTACGGTAATATAATATGTGTGTATTAACTGTTATATAAACAACTCCATAGACAAGCCATTTTACTCCCGCCCACGGATCAATTACCAGTGTTTTTATATCTAGTCTTCTAAACGCACCCGAAGTTATCAATATGTTATTGGATAAGTTTAAAGTTACCAATAAAGCCGAAGATTTTTCTTTGTTTGTTCTCAGAGATAATGGAGGTTTGTATTACACAAAAAAAAACAAATAGTTTGGAAATTAATTAAATTTTTAATAAACTTTAAAGAATGTCGTCGACTGCATGACAATGAATTTCCACTAATTGTTAGAGTAATGTTAGGACCAAATGAATCGGCGGCTAAAGTATTCATATTCAACAAAAATAAAAACGAAATATCAAGTGAGGTATGTTGTCGTTGTCTGTTATTTGATAATCAATAATATATTGTTTATTATTATTATTACCGATACTGTAATTCAATTGATTTGTTTGCATTCATAGGTAGCCCAGTATTTGTGTCTAACGAATGCTGAATTACAAATGTTTCTCAAGAAGTTTGAAGAGGAAGAGATACGAGAGATCAACAAAATTAAGAAAAAGTTTTTATCGATTAAGACTTGGATTAAATTGAGAATTAAAGAAATCGAAGAAAATACTTAACAAAAGACTATCAAAAATAAAAACAAAAAAATGTTTTCGATTTCATTTGACATGAATTCATCTCAATTACAACATATAACTACTGTATAACAACATTATTGACATTATATTTAGTGAAGAATCTATTGAACAAATTTATATATTAGTGTGAAATTTGCGAAAATTGTTGAATTATTATAACAAATGTTGTTTAATGTGTTGATCACAAAATATATTGTTTGAATCATTCAATAATTGTATCGACAATATTGCCATATATTTTTAAATTGTATATTAATTTATATAAATTTAACAAATAGTTAACAACTAATACTTAATATTTATACAAACAATGATTATTATTTTTTATAGTAATAAAATCATATATTGAATATCATATTTATTTTATAAAGTAATTGTAATAAATATTAAATTAAATTGTTGTATAAATTTTTATAAAGTTTAGGTAAAGTAACAAATATTTGACACAAAAATGTCAATCACTTGAATGCAGACGTTATTGATATTGAATAGACATTTAAAACGCTTTGCAAACGCATTGGAGAAAAGCATTGCATTTAAAGACAACACATAAACACATGTGTTTGCAAATCACATAACTATTTGACCACAAAATTATCACCAAAACAGATCCACATTACAGTTATCACTAATTTATTTAATTTGTTGTATCAGTTGACAAACAAAAATGAGTTCAGAAGAAGATGTCAAACCCAATGTGACCAATGAATTGGAGACAAAAATTATTCAACAAATTGAGGTATTTTTCGGTTACAATATTGACCACAATATTGACCACAATTTGCATCTAATTGTGATTATCTATATCTTTATAATTTATAATAGTATTACTTTTCCGACATAAACCTCAGTAAAGACAAGTTTATGAAAGATTTGTTGAACAAAGACGACGGATGTAAGTAATGATCCGATAGTTTTGTGTCCAAATTATTATTGATGTCTTGAATTCAATAGGGGTTTCGTTTGAGATTTTGTTGACTTTTAAACGTCTTAAGTCGTTGACTGAAGACGTCAAAGTGATTATTCAATCGCTGAGAAAGTCTTCGACAAATTTGCTGCAAATCAGTGATTGCGAGACTAAATTGAGACGAAGTCTCGACAAACCTTTGCCTGAATTCAATGAACAATATATTGAAGAACTGAATGAACGGACACTTCATTTGAAAGGCTTTCCAACGGATAGCCAATTGGATGATATAATGGATTTCTGTAGAAAATATGGTTTTGTCGAAAATATTGAAATGAGACGGCATTTCAAATCAAGAAATTTTAAGGTTAGCTCTGATTATTGAAGACATTGAAGTATTGGTAACATTTGTAATGATATGTTTTGTTATATTGAAAAAAGGGCTGTATTTTAGTCATCTTTTCGACCAAAGAAGATGCAGAGAAGATATTATCAGCAGAAGAGGTTAAATATGGAGACAAAACTCTTCTGAAGGAAAACAAGTAATTACAATAAATTAATTAATTTTGATTTAAAAATAATTATTTTTTTTTAAATATATATCAGAATTAAATATTTGCAGCGAAAGAAAGAGTTCGTTGAACGGAAAAACAACAAATTGGCCAAAAAAGAGACGAAAACTGATGAGACAAACGATGATAATAAACCTAAAGTCGTGACAAATAGAGTGAAATATTCGGCGGCTGTTCTCAAACTTAAGGGACTCAACGAAAATACCAAATTTCAAGACATTAAAGGATTGTTTCAAAAGTATGGAAAAGTGGCGTACGTTGAGGATATCAATGAAGATAAAGAGGTTTGTTTTAGCATTGTTTGACATTTATTGATATTTCTTTTATTTTTATTATAAAATTTTATCTAAATTTTCTATACAGAGTTTAATCCGTTTTGATGAAGAAAATGGCGCAAAAATAGCTTTAGAAAAGGCAAAGATTACTGATTCTGATGAATCCTCTGATGTGACAAAAGTTGAGATCTGTGGTACTGCTGTTGTCGCTGAACTCCTTACCGGTGACGATGAAGTCAATTATTGGACTGAATTTGAGAAGAATAGAGCGTTAAGTAATCAAAAGAAGACTAATTTTAAGGGAAAGAAAGGAAAGAATATTTGGCAAAGTATGTCATTATTTGATTGATTTGTCATTTGATTGAATGTTTTATTCAAATAATTAACTTTATTTTGATTGTTAGGAAACAAAAAGAGAGGATATCAAGGATCAAGAGATTCAAATAATGGCAAACGTTTTAAGAATAACGATAATTAAGTAAATAATTTAAACAATTTAATTAATTTTTGAATTTCAAATCATTTTTTTCAAAACTGGTTTATGATTTGTTATGAGTTTACATTATAATTACTGAATCATAAACTGATTTAATAGTATATTTTCATAATCACATTATTTTATGTAAGTTTGTTTTTCATTGACTATATACTGTATTTGTTTTTACTGTATATTAATTGATACCTTATTTTAATTAATACTGTATTTAATAATTATAACAAAGATATTAATGGATATAAGTAATAATTTAAAATATAAAATATTTTGCTTAAAATAAATCAATGATTATAATTTATTAGAGTTGATTATTTATAATATAAATAAAATAATAATAATATGATTTAATACGGTAATGTCTATATTATTGGTTGCGATCAATTTCGAGATTTATTTACTATTTGACTATATTTAGGAAAATAGTTATAAACTTGGAATTTATTAATTTATTTTTAATAAAATTCACTTATAAATTATAAATACAATTTACCGGTATATAAAATACATGATTATATACTATTGTTTAAAACATGAAAGTGTATGAATACTTACACTATATCAATGTTTTTACAAATTATTGTAAGTTAAGGTCAATCACATGCTAGTGAACAAGCTTTCAAAAAAAGCTGACGTTAACCTGTATTACAGTATATGAGACTATAAGCTGTGTATAACATAATACTGTATTATGTATATAACAGAAATACAGGTAATAATTATAGTACAGGTGTCTATAGTTCCGCCTCAAGCATAGAGCAAATCTATGTGTTGTTTTTCGACCAGATTTGATGTTTCCGATTGCGTTATACATTGCATTACATACCTGTTCCCAGTTTTTGAGCCATTTTAAACACGAGAGTTAATTTTATCGACTCATTCACTTAGAGGTCAGGTATACATCTGTAGTGCTAAAAGTGCCAATCAGTCAACTGAGTTTGTCTCGTGTTTTCTGATAGTGTATAGACATTACCGGAGCCGTAATGTGTGTTAAATCAATCACTCGATAATCGACAGCAATCTTATCGACACTTAATTGTCTATTAAACTAATGCTTTCTTAATTAATGATTGATTTGCAAACTTATTTCATTGAGAAAAAACTTATTAATGGAAAAGTAGTGAAACATTAAATACTTTTTAATGTTTTGAAGTAAAGATCTTTCAAAGTGTTGGTCTCGAGTAAAAAAGTATGACTGAGTTTGAAAAGTTGAGAAAAAGTCTCCTAAAAAAAGGAGAACTTTATGAAGACATAGATTTTGCGTGCAATCAGTCGTCAGTCTTTTATCACGAGACGCCTCCCTTTCAATTTGTATGGAAGCGACCGAAAGATATCTGTTCCAACCCTGTCTTTCTCACCGAAACTCAAAACAATTATTGCAATTTAAGTGCCGGAAAACTCGGTATGAATTAAACGATTAGTATATTGCTATATATTGTCTTTTCGTTTGGTATTTAAATTTGTCTAATTTATAACAATTAGGTGATCACTGGTTGACATCAGTGATGGGCTGCTTAAGAACTACCAAAGGACTGTTCTATAGAGTAGTTCCGGCCGATCAAAGTTTTGATGACGAAGAATATTGCGGAATGTTTCGCTTCAGGATTTGGTGGGTTTTTTTAGATAACATTTAACCAAAATTTTAAGGACTCGACTATATATTTATTGATATTTTTGATATATTCAATAAAAGGTGGAACGGAGAGTGGAAAGAGATTCTGGTTGACGATAGGTTACCAACGGTTAACAACAAACTAATATTTATTCACTCTCTTCACGGCAACCAATATTGGCCATCACTTCTTGAGAAAGCCTACTCTAAACTTCATGGAAGTTATGAAGCACTCAAATACGGAAACTCTTTGGATGGTATTATCAAATATTAAACAATTAAATTATATATCGATTTTAATTAATACTAAATTCTGTATAATTTGATTATAAGGTTTGGCTGATTTGACGGGTGGTATAAGTGAACCAATTATTATAAAAGACACACAAAGACTTATGGATGTTATGAGCAAATTATTGAGTATGACTTCAATCATAACAGCAGTCGTTCAGAAAGAATCGTCGACTGAGACCAATAATCGAAGTGTTTGTGAAAAGATGGCCAACGGTATAGTCATTGGAAATAATTACCGAGTGATGGCCATTGAGAAAGTTGAGCCCATAAATGGAGATATCGTTCAATTAGTAAGACTACGAAATCCAATTGGTTTGTCCAATGACTACATCGGTACGTGGAATAAGGACTCTATTGAGTGGAAGAGTGTCGGCGAAGACATTAAGAATAAATTCAATCACAAATACACAATTGATGGAGAGTTTTGGATGACTTTTAACGAGTTCATCAAAGTGTTTACGGTATTGGAAGTGATTCACTTGGATTTGGAGACCAGTAAGGATGAGCCGAGCCTTAAAGGACACAATCCGTGGCACATGAAGTTCTTAAGAAGCAATTGGAAGAAAGGAGTGACGGCTGGCGGCTGTCGGAATAATTTTGACACTTTTCATATTAATCCTCAAATACAACTTTTTTTGCCCGAAACCGATGAGATTGTCATTTGTCTGAATCAACATTTATTACTCGAGGCTAAAGTTATTGGCTTTACTTTATATACATCACCGGTAAAGCTAACGCTTCCCAATAATATTGACAATAAATTAGACAAATCATTCTTTAAGAAAAATAAATCACTCATTAGCTCTTCGTATATAAATAGTAAATATGTTGTCCTCAGGACAACATTAGAGTCGGGAACTTATGTATTATTGCCCACAACATATGAAACCGGTATTAATTGATTTTTAATAGCAATTATAAATATTAATTATATATATATATTTAATTACTAAATTTCCTGTAATTATAGGACAAGAGGGACAGTTTTCACTACGAATGCAATCATCAAAATCTTTAAAAATTAAACAAATGGATTATACGCCAGCAATCATAAAGCCTGCTATAAGCAAAGCTCCGGCATCTTTTGACCACAAGTTTGCTCAATACGAGGCTCTCTTCATGCAATTCGCTGATGAGGTTTACTATTATTATTATTATTTGATTTAAAAATGTTATTCAAATTAATAACCTCTTAATTGCAAATCACAGAACAAAACTATAAATGCATTTGAATTGCAAGAGCTTTTGGAGACATGTTTGCCAAATGATTACGTCAAGTCTTGTGCCACTCTTGATGTTTGTCGTCAAATAGTCATTACATTAGAGGTAATAAAAGATAAAATATTAGTTTTTCAGTTGAATTTATTTATAAAATACATATATTTTTGTGTGTAGAGCTGTGGAAACGGTCGTCTAAAATATAATGATTATAAAAATATAATGTGTTCACTAAGGAATTGGCAAAACTCTTTCAAAACTCATACCAAAAGCACAACTGGTATTCTTCGGGCAGAAAAACTTCACGAAGCACTCAATGATATCGGTTTGTCATTTAAAAAAACTCAACCTTTTTGTCAACAAATAAATATATATATTATTTCTAAAGGTTTTCAACTGAATACTGAAATCCTGTCTTCTTTAACGCTGAGGTATATGCGAAAAGACGGAACCCTAAGGTTTGGTGACTTTGTAGCAGCGATACTGCATTTGGTGATGGCTTTCAATATGTTTGACAATAAAGACCCGGTTCATAACGGATACATTAAGTTAACGTTACCGGAGTTCCTCAAAGTGTCACTTCAGTAACAAAAATTGCCATAAAATTATATATTTATTGATTCAATAGCCATATCACTCACTGTTGACATCAGTTATATTTAAAAACAAATAAAATTATTTTAATTTATTTTAATATGTAAAACTATATTAAATTTAAAATAAATATATACTCTGTTATTAAATTATCAAAGTTTTTATTCAAATTGTTTTTTATAAAACTATTTCAAATTTTTATTTAAATTATAAAAAATTTATTACTTACGTTGAATAAAATTTATTTAAATTATTTAATAAAAATAAATATATTATATATAAAACCATTATGGTAATTTGTAATAATAATAATAATAAGTTAGTTAATAAATTAATAGTCAATTAATTATTGTTATTGATATTTAATAAACTAATTATTAAAAAACTAGTATTTGTTGAATTGACACAATTTCTCTTATATTAAACCGGAAATTGTATAAATTGATACTTTAATTAAAAAATATGAAATTAATATTATATAATATTTAATATATTATTATATAATTTATAAGAGAAATGGTAGGGAAATCCTGGTTTGTAATCCATAAATATAACCTTGGTTATTTTACCATCATAATATTTAGCATATAATTGATACTACATTATTGTACAATTAATAACATTGTTATAAGTTAGTTCAATTTTCCCAATTTATAAATCTAAAAATTAGAAAATAGTTGCTATATTTTATTTAGGATTATTAAAAAGCAACAAATTTTAACATTTAAAATTACATTACATAGAAAATAAAACTTTTACAGATACCGTATTATATATAATTTAATCATATTATTACATATAATGATATTTTATAATTATAAATGTATCATTAGAATAGAAGCTCCCATTTGAGTTGTGAAAATAAACTTTTATTAAAATTTTATGCTCCGTCAGGTGCTGACCCTGGCGAATTTATCATAAACTAAAAGCCATTTACTGTATATAAGCTATGCATATACTATACAGAATATTAACAGTAATGCTGGTATACTGTATAGTATATCTAAAAAAGAGAGAGAGAGAGAGAGAGAGAAAAAAAAAAAAAAAAAGAGAGAGAGAGAGAGAGAGAGAGAGAGAGAGAGAGAGAGAGAAAAAAAAAAAAAAAAAAAAAAAAAAAAAAAAAAAAAAAAAAAAAAAAAAAAAAAAAAAAAAAAAAAAAAAAAAAAAAAAAAAAAAAAAAAAAAAAAAAAAAAAAAAAAAAAAAAAAAAAAAAAAAAAAAAAAAAGAAAGAAACAGAAAAATGTATAGGTAGTCTATTTGTACAGTATATATGTATGCGTTGTGGAGAGCAATATTTAGTACGTACTAAAATGTATGATACGTAAGCAATGCATATACTGTACTGTATATCAATAGTATGGATAGTCTGTTTGATTGATTGATTGTATAGTGTTGTATGTATATGTGTTGTGAAAAACAATGGATATCAATGATGTTGTTATGTCGTTAAAAATAATTAAATAATATTAAATTTTTTTTATTATTTATACCGTTAGAAAGTTATAATTTAGTTTATTAAATATGTATTCAAATAAATGTGATTTTGATCGTAAGTATTTTTTATATTTTTAAATATATATATATATATAAATAACCGAAACAACTAATATTTTATTTTTAAATTAGATGTCAATATTTTGACACATATTACAAATCAACAGAAAAATGGTCACAAAAATATGTATGAAACCGATACTCAAGAGTCCATGGAAGTGACTAACGATAACGAATAGACAGGCGTTGATTTAGATATATCTGAAGACATATCAACTGAAAACAGTTATCATCAGCCAATTGTACCGTCAATTGATCAACAAAACATGTCCTCAACTCAATCTAATTTGATACCAGTGAGTGAAGTACAACAACAGTTGAGTGAGACAATTGTATACTAAAATGTATGCTACATAAGCAATACATATACAGTACAGTATATCTAACGTATAGATAGTCTATTAGTACAGTATGTATATATATGTTGTGGAGAGCAATGGATTTTTATTCAATGGTACTTTTTAAAAATATATAACTATGCTGTTAGTTAATTAGAAAAAAGTTTATATAATACTTTCTAATATAATTATAATTGATAATAATTTAATTTTAATTATTCTACTTGTATTAGACTAAAATAATAAAATATATTATAATTTAATAATTATTAATCGTTTATAATTAAACTTATTTAAAAAAATTTCATTTTAATTTAATATGTAAAAAATTGTTTTTATATTATCGGATTTAACTAAATATTAATTATACCATATAAGACGATTCAAAAATAATATAACTAAATAAAATTTTAAATGTCATATTTTATATTCATAATTATTTTTATTTAATTCTTAATTTATATTTGACATATTTAGTATATATCATTGATATACTTAAATATAATATGTAATAAACTTTATTTTGTTACAGTTTCTGGTATTTTTTAACAACTAAAATCATTATTTATAATACATATTTAACATGACTCATATGAAACAGTATAATTGTAATAACGTAATAATTTAAATTTATATACAATTATTATATTAAAAATCTTAAAATTATACTAGCAAACTAGCTTAATATCCAAATAATATAACTTCAATATTAAAAAAATTAAAATAAATATTTGTCAGTGATTTTTATTAGACTTTATTTTGTTA